>NC_090450.1:657446417-658071417 GCF_031143425.1 Pleurodeles waltl | reverse complement strand
CTGAGACAGCATCTGAGGGATAGGACAATGGCACAGGCTCTGGGAGTGATTTTTCAGTCGGAGGAGTCCCATTCGATAACTCCTCTTCCAGTAAATTATGAGGGAGGTGATGAGGACAGTCCTGCTGTCACTTCGCAAGCACAGTATATGCAACGGGGTAATAGTGGGTTAGCCCAACCCAGAGAGCAGGTGAATGTGGCGGCAAGCAGAGAAAGAGACTGCTCTCTTGGGACCTCCCCAATTTAGTTCAGCCCCAAATTCCACCGCCAAAATCATATTGTGGAGACATCAAAATTATCTATCACAAAACAAACTGGTTTTGTAAGTCAGGCACCTGTGTTTTTGGTCCTGGGTTCGGCGGCCATATAGAGAAACATACTAAATTCAAACATTTCTGGAAACTAGACATCTGGGGGGTTCCACAGAGGTGTGACTTGTGTGGATTCCCCAAAGTTTTCTTACCCAGAATACCCTGCAAAGCTGAAATGTTGAAAAAAACTCTATTTTTCTCGCATTTCTGTCACACAAACTACAGGAATATGCTGGGATCCACAAAATTCCTACCACCCAATGATTCCTCACCTGTCCTGATAAAAACACTACCCCACTTGAGTGCCTATACCTAGTGCCTGCGACAGGAATGGATCACCCCAGGGTCAACAGCTGCCTCATGTAAGGACCAACATTGACCGTTGTGTGATCTATTCCTGTCACGGGCACCAGGCCTACCCACACAAGTGAGGTACCATTTTTATTGGGAGACTTTGGGGAACGCTGGGTGGAAGGAAATTTGTGGCTCGTCTCAGATTCCAGAACTTTCTGTCACCGAAATGAGAGGGAAAAGTGTTTTTTCGGCCAAATTTTGAGGTTTGCAAAGGATTCTGGGTAACAGAACCTGGTCAGAGCCCCACAAGTCACCCCATCCTGGATTCCCCTAGGTGTCTAGTTTTCAAAAATGTGCTGGTTTGCTAGTTTCCCCAGGTGCCGGCTGAGCTAGAGGCCAAAATCCACAGGTAAGCACTTTGTAAAAAACACCTCTGTTTTCTGTGAAAAAATGTGATGTGTCCACATTGTGTTTTGGGCCATTTCCTTTCGTGGGTGCTAGGCCTACCCACACAAGTGAGGTACCATTTTTATCAGGCGACTTAGGGGAACGGTGGGTGGAAGGAAATTTGTGGCTCTTCTCAGATTCCAGAACTTTCTGTCACTGAAATGTGAGGAAAAAGTTTTTTTTGGCCAAATTTTGAGGTTTGCAAAGGATTCTGGGTAACAGAACCTGGTGCGAGCCCCACAAGTCACCCCATCCTGGATTCCCCTAGGTGTCTAGTTTTAAAAAATGCACAGGTTTGGTAGGCTTCCCTAGGTGCCGGCTGAGCTAGAGGCCAAAATCTACAGCTAGGCACTTTGCAAAAAACACATCAGATTTCAATGTAAAAATGTGATGTGTCCATGTTGCGTTTCCTGTCACGAGCATTAGGCCTACCCACGCAAGTGAGGTCCATTTTTATCTGGAGACTTGGGGGAACACAGAATAGCAAAACAAGTGTAATTGCCCCTTGTCTTTCTCAACATTTTTTCCTTCCAAATGTTAGACAGTGTGTAAAAAAGACGTCTATTTGAGAAATGGCCTGTAATTCACATGCTAGTATGCGCACCCCCGAATTCAGAGATGTGCAGATAACCCCTGCTTCTCAACACCTTATCTTATGCCTATTTTGGAAATACAAAGGTTTTCTTGATACCTATTTTTCACTCTTTATATTTCAGCAAATGAATTGCTGTATACCCGGTATAGAATGAAAACCCATTGCAAGGTGCACCTCATTTATTGGCTCTGGGTACCTAGGGATCTTGATGAACCTACAAGCCCTATATATCCTCGCAACCAGAAGACCCCAGCAGATGTAACAGTCTATTGCTTTAAAAAATCTGACATTGCAGGAAAAAGTTACAGAGTAAAACTTGGAGAAAAATGGCTGTTAGAGGGACTACATATCCCAAGCTGCTTTGAGGCCCTAGGAGGTGGCCATTTTCACCTGCACCTGTACCCACTTGACACCAACGAGCGTTATGAAGCGCGTGCGGGCACCTCGCTGCGGGGGACGCGCTAAAGACTTGAGAGGGACTACATATCCCAAGCTGCTTTGAGGCCCCAGGAGGCGGTCATTTTCACCTGTACCCACTTGACACCAACAAGTGCTATAAAGTGCGTGGAGGCACCTCGCTGCACGGGTCCTCGGAGCCCGGAAGAGGCCGGGCTGGGCCACCCCCCTAACATTGACCATTCAAGTAGGCATCATTGATCTTAACTCTATGCGCTATTGCCAATACTGTGCCATCCCATAGGTTGCATCGTTATACTGATACTCTATAGAACATTTTATCACCAACAACAGTCCCAGATGGGTAAAACGAAAGCAATAGAGGCTGGGGCAGGGGCAGTGCTAAAAGCTGAGCGGAAAAGGCACAAGCATGCAGCTAGTAACTGCGTTATGGACAGAATTGACTCTCTTTTGGGTGAATGCGAGGGAATTTTAACTACTCCTCAGGGAAATAACTCTAACGGTACTGGGGGGGAGCGCTCCCCAACCAAAAGGAGGGCTGGTCCAAAGAAAATTGCTGAGATTTTTGTGAAACGTGGGCAACAGGACACAGCCACTACAGATCAGAGAGAGGGCAGGAATGTTATCACCCACACTGCTCCATCTCTAGTGAACGAGCCACCACTGAGCTCTAACGATTTCATCCAGTGCAGCAACCGCTTTAACCCGTTAATTAATGCCCTAGAATCACATGATGTCCTCGACCCAGGTACCAGGGTGGATGGGCTAGTAGCTGCAAATACACATTCAACTCACATAAACCCACAGCACATTCAATGCATACAAGAATTAAAAAAGGAAGTACTAGAACTTAAGCTCATGGTTAACTCCTTAATTGC
Organism: Pleurodeles waltl; assembly: GCF_031143425.1. NCBI lineage: Eukaryota > Metazoa > Chordata > Amphibia > Caudata > Salamandridae > Pleurodeles > Pleurodeles waltl. The sequence goes on along the minus strand of NC_090450.1, from coordinate 658,068,476 downwards.
AATAGTAAAACAGTTAACTCTTTCAGATGACACAGCCTGTAAAGAAATGGCTCCCTGTTGCAGTTACCCCCCACTTTTTGCCTGATACTGATGCTGACTTGACTGAGAAGAGTGCTGGGACCCTGCTAACCAGGCCCCAGCACCAGTGTTCCTTCACCTAAAATGTACCATTGTATCCACAATTGGCACACCCTGGCATTCAGATAAGTCCCTTGTAACTGGTACTTCTAGTACCCAGGGCCCTGATGCCAAGGAAGGTCTCTAAGGGCTGCAGCATGTCTTATGCCACCCTAGAGACCCCTCACTCAGCACAGACACACTGCTTACAAGCCTGTGTGTGCTAGTGAGAACAAAAGGAGTAAGTCGACATGGCACTCCCCTCAGGGTGCCATGCCAGCCTCTCACTGCCTATGCAGTATAGGTAAGACACCCCTCTAGCAGGCCTTACAGCCCTAAGGCAGGGTGCACTATACCATAGGTGAGGGTACCAGTGCATGAGCATGGTACCCCTACAGTGTCTAAACAAAACCTTAGACATTGTAAGTGCAGGGTAGCCATAAGAGTATATGGTCTGGGAGTCTGTCAAACACGAACTCCACAGCACCATAATGGCTACACTGAAAACTGGGAAGTTTGATATCAAACTTCTCAGCACAATAAATGCACACTGATGCCAGTGTACATTTTATTGCAAAATACACCCCAGAGGGCACCTTAGAGGTGCCCCCTGAAACTTAACCGACTGTCTGTGTAGGCTGACTAGTTCCAGCAGCCTGCCACACTAGAGACATGTTGCTGGCCCCATGGGGAGAGTGCCTTTGTCACTCTGAGGCCAGTAACAAAGCCTGCACTGGGTGGAGATGCTAACACCTCCCCCAGGCAGGAGCTGTAACACCTGGCGGTGAGCCTCAAAGGCTCACCCCTTTGTCACAGCCCAGCAGGGCACTCCAGCTTAGTGGAGTTGCCCGCCCCCTCCGGCCACGGCCCCCACTTTTGGCGGCAAGGCTGGAGGGAACAAAGAAAGCAACGAGGAGGAGTCACTGGCCAGTCAGGACAGCCCCTAAGGTGTCCTGAGCTGAAGTGACTCTAACTTTTAGAAATCCTCCATCTTGCAGATGGAGGATTCCCCCAATAGGGTTAGGATTGTGACCCCCTCCCCTTGGGAGGAGGCACAAAGAGGGTGTACCCACCCTCAGGGCTAGTAGCCATTGGCTACTAACCCCCCAGACCTAAACACGCCCTTAAATTTAGTATTTAAGGGCTACCCTGAACCCTAGAAAATTAGATTCCTGCAACTACAAGAAGAAGGACTGCCTAGCTGAAAACCCCTGCAGAGGAAGACCAGAAGACGACAACTGCCTTGGCTCCAGAAACTCACCGGCCTGTCTCCTGCCTTCCAAAGATCCTGCTCCAGCGACGCCTTCCAAAGGGACCAGCGACCTCGACATCCTCTGAGGACTGCCCCTGCTTCGAAAAGACAAGAAACTCCCGAGGACAGCGGACCTGCTCCAAGAAAGGCTGCAACTTTGTTTCCAGCAGCCTTGAAAGAACCCTGCAAGCTCCCCGCAAGAAGCGTGAGACTTGCAACACTGCACCCGGCGACCCCGACTCGGCTGGTGGAGATCCAACACCTCAGGAGGGACCCCAGGACTACTCTGATACTGTGAGTACCAAAACCTGTCCCCCCTGAGCCCCCACAGCGCCGCCTGCAGAGGGAATCCCGAGGCTTCCCCTGACCGCGACTCTTTGAATCCAAAGTCCCGACGCCTGGGAGAGACCCTGCACCCGCAGCCCCCAGGACCTGAAGGACCGGACTTTCACTGGAGAAGTGACCCCCAGGAGTCCCTCTCCCTTGCCCAAGTGGAGGTTTCCCCGAGGAACCCCCCCCTTGCCTGCCTGCAGCGCTGAAGAGATCCCGAGATCTCTCATAGACTAACATTGCGAACCCGACGCTGGTTTCTACACTGCACCCGGCCGCCCCCGCGCTGCTGAGGGTGAAATTTCTGTGTGGGCTTGTGTCCCCCCCGGTGCCCTACAAAACCCCCCTGGTCTGCCCTCCGAAGACGTGGGTACTTACCTGCAAGCAGACCGGAACCGGGGCACCCCCTTCTCTCCATTCTAGCCTATGTGTTTTGGGCACCACTTTGAACTCTGCACCTGACCGGCCCTGAGCTGCTGGTGTGGTGACTTTGGGGTTGCTCTGAACCCCCAACGGTGGGCTACCTTGGACCAAGAACTGAACCCTGTAAGTGTCTTACTTACCTGGTAAAACTAACAAAAACTTACCTCCCCTAGGAACTGTGAAAATTGCACTAAGTGTCCACTTTTAAAACAGCTATTTGTCAATAACTTGAAAAGTATACATGCAATTTTTATGATTTAAAGTTCCTAATGTACTTACCTGCAATACCTTTCAAACAAGCTATTACATGTTAAATTTGAACCTGTGGTTCTTAAAATAAACTAAGAAAAGATATTTTTCTATACAAAAACCTATTGGCTGGATTTGTCTCTGAGTGTGTGTACCTCATTTATTGTCTATGTGTATGTACAACAAATGCTTAACACTACTCCTTGGATAAGCCTACTGCTCGACCACACTACCACAAAATAGAGCATTAGTATTATCTCTTTTTACCACTATTTTACCTCTAAGGGGAACCCTTGGACTCTGTGCATGCTATTCCTTACTTTGAAATAGCACATACAGAGCCAACTTCCTACATTGGTGGATCAGCGGTGGGGTACAAGACTTTGCATTTGCTGGACTACTCAGCCAATACCTGATCACACGACAAATTCCAAAATTGTCATTAGAAATTGATTTTTGCAATTTGAAAAGTTTTCTAAATTCTTAAAAGACCTGCTAGGGCCTTGTGTTAGATCCTGTTTAGCATTTCTTTTAGAGTTTAAAAGTTTGTAAAAGTTTGAATTAGATTCTAGAACCAGTTGTAGATTCTTAAAAAGTATTCCAACTTTTAGAAGCAAAATGTCTAGCACAGATGTGACTGTGGTGGAACTCGACACCACACCTTACCTCCATCTTAAAATGAGGGAGCTAAGTTCACTCTGTAAAATAAAGAAAATAACAATGGGCCCCAAACCTACCAAAGTACAGCTCCAGGAGCTTTTGGCAGAGTTTGAAAAGGCCAACCCCTCTGAGGGTGGCAACTCAGAGGAAGAGGATAGTGACTTGGAGGAAAATTCCCCCCTACCAGTCCTATCTAGGGAGAACAGGGTCTCTCAAACCCTGACTCCAAAAATAATAGTCAGAGATGCTGGTTCCCTCACAGGAGAGACCAACACCTCTGAAATCACTGAGGATAACTCCAGTGAAGAGGACATCCAGTTAGCCAGGATGGCCAAAAGATTGGCTTTGGAAAGACAGATCCTAGCCATAGAGAGGGAAAGACAAGAGATGGGCCTAGGACCCATCAATGGTGGCAGCAACATAAATAGGGTCAGAGATTCTCCTGACATGTTGAAAATCCCTAAAGGGATTGTAACTAAATATGAAGATGGTGATGACATCACCAAATGGTTCACAGCTTTTGAGAGGGCTTGTGTAACCAGAAAAGTGAACAAATCTCACTGGGGTGCTCTCCTTTGGGAAATGTTCACTGGAAAGTGTAGGGATAGACTCCTCACACTCTCTGGAAAAGATGCAGAATCTTATGACCTCATGAAGGGTACCCTGATTGAGGGCTTTGGATTCTCCACTGAGGAGTATAGAATTAGATTCAGGGGGGCTCAAAAATCCTCGAGCCAGACCTGGGTTGATTTTGTAGACTACTCAGTAAAAACACTAGATGGTTGGTTAACTGGAAATGAAGTGTGTGACTATGTTGGGCTTTATAATTTGTTTATGAAAGAACACATTTTAAGTAACTGCTTCAATGAAAAGTTGCATCAGTATCTGGTAGACCTAGGTCCAATTTCTCCCCAAGAATTGGGAAAGAAGGCAGACCACTGGGTCAAGACTAGGGTAACCAAAACTTCCACTGGGGGTGACCAAAAGAAAGGGGTTACAAAAACTCCCCAGGAGAAAGTGGGTGACACTAGAAACAAAGAAAAAGAGTCCTCTGTAGGCCCCCAAAAACCAGAACAGGTGGGTGGGCCCCAAGACACAACCCAAAACAAAGGTGGGTACCAGGGTAAGAACTGGGATGCCACTAAGGCATGGTGCCACAACTGTAAACAGTCTGGGCACCACACCAAGGACACTTCTTGTCCCAAAAACAAACCCCAGAACAAAATTCCAGGGGTAACCAGTGTAGCCATGGGAGATGACTCCTCAGATGAGGAGGTCTTCATAGCCTTCAACTGGAAACAGGGCCAAACAGGTGAGTTGGAGATTCCAGAGGGAAGTAGACACTTCCACCACCTACTGGTGAATGGAATCCCAACCACTGCCCTGAGAGACACTTGTGCCAGTCACACTATTGTGCATGACAGGCTGGTACTCTCAAACCAGTACATCCCAGGTGAGACTGCCAGGGTAAGAGGTAGCCTAGACAAGGTCACTAAGAGGCCTGTGGCTTTAGTACCCATAGAAGTGGGTGGCACTCTTAGCTGGAGAAGGGTAGTAGTCAGTACAGACCTCCCCCTTGATTGTCTCCTTGGAAATGACTACCCAGAGGTTAGTCAGAGCCCAAGAGAGGAACTGGTCCAGTGCCAGTCCTCTCCCAAGGATTCTGGAAGTCCTGCCTCTGCAGTAAATGCAAGCAGGCCCCAGAAGAAGAAGAAAAGAAAACAGAGTAGGAAGGGTGGACAACCTTTAGCCAAGGTTACAGCAAGCCAAGGAGATTCTGCTCCAGTAGGGGAGAACTCCAAAAATGGCCCTGATAAAGTCCAACCTGACCCACAAGAAGTCCTGGCTAGTCAGGCAACTGTTAAACCTGAGTGGGTGGCTCCTCAGCTAACAGAAGAAAGAGTGGAAGAAGGGTGTTTACTACAAGATGTGGTAACCCCCCACTCTAATACAGCAGACAGGCAACCTGAACCCAAAGAGGCCTGTAACTTAGCCCCTTCCCTTTTAGGTGAAGAGCTAAAGGTGTGGTTCTGGGCACTGACAGCTGTCAGTGGCCTCTGCTGGGTGTTAGCCTTTATGGCTGCACTATCCTTAGCATGGTGGTCTGACCCCATGCCAAATAGCAAGTTAGGCCCCCTGACCCTATTGGTCATGGTGGGGTTACTCCAGCTCTGGGTAACCTCTCTGGGTAAGCTAGGGGTAACCCTGGCCAAGATAAGGTTAGCAGAGGTGGATACCTCTAAGACCAAAATAGAAAGAATGGGTGGAGACATTGAAGAGGCAGACAAGAGGCAATTCAGACTAGGTCCTATCACTGTGGAAGTAGGTCAGTTCCCCAAAGGGAATGACCTGAACAGAAGGATGTAAGGCATAGTAGGCCCTGCAACTAACCAGCCTATTTCTCCTACTCTTCCTCGCCTGACAGACTAGGAAGACTCTCCCAGCTTGGGCTGAGTCTCCTGGCCTGTGGGCTGGGGGGGGGCTTGTGTAAAGAAATGGCTCCCTGTTGCAGTTACCCCCCACTTTTTGCCTGATACTGATGCTGACTTGACTGAGAAGAGTGCTGGGACCCTGCTAACCAGGCCCCAGCACCAGTGTTCCTTCACCTAAAATGTACCATTGTATCCACAATTGGCACACCCTGGCATTCAGATAAGTCCCTTGTAACTGGTACTTCTAGTACCCAGGGCCCTGATGCCAAGGAAGGTCTCTAAGGGCTGCAGCATGTCTTATGCCACCCTAGAGACCCCTCACTCAGCACAGACACACTGCTTACAAGCCTGTGTGTGCTAGTGAGAACAAAAGGAGTAAGTCGACATGGCACTCCCCTCAGGGTGCCATGCCAGCCTCTCACTGCCTATGCAGTATAGGTAAGACACCCCTCTAGCAGGCCTTACAGCCCTAAGGCAGGGTGCACTATACCATAGGTGAGGGTACCAGTGCATGAGCATGGTACCCCTACAGTGTCTAAACAAAACCTTAGACATTGTAAGTGCAGGGTAGCCATAAGAGTATATGGTCTGGGAGTCTGTCAAACACGAACTCCACAGCACCATAATGGCTACACTGAAAACTGGGAAGTTTGATATCAAACTTCTCAGCACAATAAATGCACACTGATGCCAGTGTACATTTTATTGCAAAATACACCCCAGAGGGCACTTTAGAGGTGCCCCCTGAAACTTAACCGACTGTCTGTGTAGGCTGACTAGTTCCAGCAGCCTGCCACACTAGAGACATGTTGCTGGCCCCATGGGGAGAGTGCCTTTGTCACTCTGAGGCCAGTAACAAAGCCTGCACTGGGTGGAGATACTAACACCTCCCCCAGGCAGGAGCTGTAACACCTGGCGGTGAGCCTCAAAGGCTCACCCCTTTGTCACAGCCCAGCAGGGCACTCCAGCTTAGTGGAGTTGCCCGCCCCCTCCGGCCACGGCCCCCACTTTTGGCGGCAAGGCTGGAGGGAACAAAGAAAGCAACGAGGAGGAGTCACTGGCCAGTCAGGACAGCCCCTAAGGTGTCCTGAGCTGAAGTGACTCTAACTTTTAGAAATCCTCCATCTTGCAGATGGAGGATTCCCCCAATAGGGTTAGGATTGTGACCCCCTCCCCTTGGGAGGAGGCACAAAGAGGGTGTACCCACCCTCAGGGCTAGTAGCCATTGGCTACTAACCCCCCAGACCTAAACACGCCCTTAAATTTAGTATTTAAGGGCTACCCTGAACCCTAGAAAATTAGATTCCTGCAACTACAAGAAGAAGGACTGCCTAGCTGAAAACCCCTGCAGAGGAAGACCAGAAGACGACAACTGCCTTGGCTCCAGAAACTCACCGGCCTGTCTCCTGCCTTCCAAAGATCCTGCTCCAGCGACGCCTTCCAAAGGGACCAGCGACCTCGACATCCTCTGAGGACTGCCCCTGCTTCGAAAAGACAAGAAACTCCCGAGGACAGCGGACCTGCTCCAAGAAAGGCTGCAACTTTGTTTCCAGCAGCCTTGAAAGAACCCTGCAAGCTCCCCGCAAGAAGCGTGAGACTTGCAACACTGCACCCGGCGACCCCGACTCGGCTGGTGGAGATCCAACACCTCAGGAGGGACCCCAGGACTACTCTGATACTGTGAGTACCAAAACCTGTCCCCCCTGAGCCCCCACAGCGCCGCCTGCAGAGGGAATCCCGAGGCTTCCCCTGACCGCGACTCTTTGAATCCAAAGTCCCGACGCCTGGGAGAGACCCTGCACCCGCAGCCCCCAGGACCTGAAGGACCGGACTTTCACTGGAGAAGTGACCCCCAGGAGTCCCTCTCCCTTGCCCAAGTGGAGGTTTCCCCGAGGAACCCCCCCCTTGCCTGCCTGCAGCGCTGAAGAGATCCCGAGATCTCTCATAGACTAACATTGCGAACCCGACGCTGGTTTCTACACTGCACCCGGCCGCCCCCGCGCTGCTGAGGGTGAAATTTCTGTGTGGGCTTGTGTCCCCCCCGGTGCCCTACAAAACCCCCCTGGTCTGCCCTCCGAAGACGTGGGTACTTACCTGCAAGCAGACCGGAACCGGGGCACCCCCTTCTCTCCATTCTAGCCTATGTGTTTTGGGCACCACTTTGAACTCTGCACCTGACCGGCCCTGAGCTGCTGGTGTGGTGACTTTGGGGTTGCTCTGAACCCCCAACGGTGGGCTACCTTGGACCAAGAACTGAACCCTGTAAGTGTCTTACTTACCTGGTAAAACTAACAAAAACTTACCTCCCCTAGGAACTGTGAAAATTGCACTGTGTCCACTTTTAAAACAGCTATTTGTCAATAACTTGAAAAGTATACATGCAATTTTTATGATTTAAAGTTCCTAATGTACTTACCTGCAATACCTTTCAAACAAGCTATTACATGTTAAATTTGAACCTGTGGTTCTTAAAATAAACTAAGAAAAGATATTTTTCTATACAAAAACCTATTGGCTGGATTTGTCTCTGAGTGTGTGTACCTCATTTATTGTCTATGTGTATGTACAACAAATGCTTAACACTACTCCTTGGATAAGCCTACTGCTCGACCACACTACCACAAAATAGAGCATTAGTATTATCTCTTTTTACCACTATTTTACCTCTAAGGGGAACCCTTGGACTCTGTGCATGCTATTCCTTACTTTGAAATAGCACATACAGAGCCAACTTCCTACACAGCCACCATGAACTTTACTCAAAGCCCAACCCTAGCAGGCACTGCGACGAATCTTCCCATTTTTTCAGTACCCAGTTGTGATGGCCTCCTGTCAGCCAGTGTTAAGACCAAGAACTTCCACCAGCCTCCTTTGCATAACAGCTTAGGTGCAGGAAATGCACTAGATGACCATCACAAAATCCCCAAACTCATGAGCAATACTGCCCCAAAATACTATGTACAGCCTGCCATTGATTGGTCTCAATCAGGAAATCTAGTTCTAATGGTCAACGTTCCCAAGTTAAACACATCGACACAAAAGGAAGGGGCAGACTCTATCAGAAACAAGGCAATTCACTGGATTCGCCTTGTAAGAGGCTGTCTCTCTGTAATACGTGAGGACATAATTAATGTAGCAAGATGGCCTGACCCAGGAGCACATTTTGACATTTTAAAACTGACACTCAAGGATGGGACCATGGTGGACAATTTGGTGGCCCTCGATGCAAGAACAAGCCCACCAGCACACTCGCGCATCCAGTTCAAATACCCTAGGCCACCCGCGCACTACGGGTATTGCCCGAGCTACTGCCTAGCAAATAATTTATCTACCCTTGGTGAGAATGATTGACTTAAAGCTTCATCTAAAATCTGTGCTGAAAAACCACCCAACCAACATATATCAATCACCTCCAGGCCTGCTGCAATCCCTAACACTACCAGTGCAAGTACTTATTCTCCCTCTCATGACATATTCCCCCAGACCTCTGATGGCTTACTGTGCAAATATGACAATACTGCATCTCTCACCTTGCAGAGCCAAATCAAGAACCGATAGCTAAGCCTGCAAGCACTTCACTCGCCAGGGCCAGGTCAGCTCCATTAGAGGAACATCACCACTCACTCCAGGTCTCACTGACCAACATTGGTATTGATCCACTTCTTCCCACTCAACCTCACCTGCCAAACCAACATCTGGCAGCGAATTATGTAAATACAAGGCCATTAGACAGGATAGCTCCTCCACTCACTGGGGTACGACTTGTCTCATGGAACGTGGCAGGTTTGAAATCTATTCTCCCTCTTCCATCCTTTACCTCTTTTATTGAAGAACATGACATATGCCTTCTTCAAGAGACATGGTCAACTGATCCACTTTTTCGAACAGGCTATTCAAACTTCCACATCCCTGCCGTGCCCAGTACTAGAGGCAGGCTTTCTGGGGGCTTGACCATCTGGATCAGAACATCACTTAACTGTCGTATATTACAGCTACCCACCGATTCTCCCGACCTGTTAGGTCTTCGCCTATCATTCGGGCCTGACACTGTTGTGAACATCTTCAATATCTACACTCGAGGGGTCAGGGGATCAAGTCTCCAAAACCCTTTGTGTCCTGGCAACCCTCTTGCAAAACTGTACCCGCCATCATAAAACCATTGTGGCAGATGACCTTAATGTCACATTCGAACCTCTAGACTGGGATGATCTCAGGTCCACAGACGAGGAGGATCGAGCTTGGTCTATCCCTGCCCTGTCCATTCCACCCATCAAGAGATGGACGCAGGTCGCTGTCCAAGTAAAGTCACTGACTGTGGAATTTGGGCTCAGGGCATTAAATGGCAGAACCAAATCAGACGCCAAAGGCCGTCACACATTCAACAAAACCAATCACACCAGCAGAATCGACTACTGTCTATTCGACATAAGATTATGGCCCCTAGTCATCGACATGACGATCATTGAAAGAACTGAAAGTGATCATAATCCTCTTTCTGTCCATACGCTAGCGTTGGGCAACCACTCACCCACAATTAACTCCTCAGTAGCAGCACCAGAGGGTATTAGCCTGGTTAACGACAAACGACACCTAAAGTGGGACAAGGTTGCGGCTCGGCCCGCACTCATCAACGCAGCTAATAACACCCTAAAGACTACATTAATGGACCTATAGGTGGGTCCCGCAATCCCCTATAAGGGAATACGTTTAATTCACACCTCATGCTTCAGGGATATCTCAGCCCACTTCTCAGTATCCACAGCCCATGATGGCAAGAGACCCAAAGGTAGGCACAGCTGGTTCAATAAAATGTGCCAGTCCTTAAATAAGCACTTAATCCAAGCTATTAAATCCAAGGATGCCAACGCCATCCGCCTAGCTAGGAAGTCATACAAGTCAGCCATACGCAAAGCCAAGCGTGACCAAGATGATAAGTGGTGGACAGCACTTAGCGACGCTGTGCGCAAGAGGAATTGTAGTCTGTTCTGGTCCCTGGCAGCGCAAGGCCCAGAAAGCAGTGGATTGAACATTACAACCAACATCGCCCGAAAGACTGGGCAGATCATTTTAGTAGGTTGTACTCCCATGACCATGATAGCCCCACTCCTGTTCACATGGACCCCAGCCTAAACACTTCTTTAGCACCCACCACTGAAGTGCCCCAGCTGTTCTCTCAAAGTGACATAATATATTCCCTAGGCACCTTAAAACGCGGCAGGGCCCCCGGCTCGGATGGTGTCCCAGCAGACCTGTTCTCAACCGACATTGCATCCTGGTCAAGATACCTCACCATCATAGCGAACGCAATAGCATCTGGGGTGCCTATCCCTGAGTCCTGGAAAGGGGCTATTGTTGTCCCGATCTTTAAAAAGGGCGACAGATCACTCCCCTGCAACTACAGACCAATTAGTCTAATTGACTGTGTGCAAAAAGTCTTCTGCCACTGCCTCTTGGGAAAGATCGAAGACTGGATGACTGAACATGATACCCTTAGTCCCCTCCAAGCCAGTTTCAGGAAAAAAATATCTACCACTGACCAAGTCCTCAGGTTCCTATTTTTATACTGGAAAACAGTGCTCATTGGTAAAGGGAGCCTATCTGTAGCTTTTGTGGATCTAAAGTCTGCTTTTGACCTAGTACCTCGCAACAAACTATGGGACACTCTCTCCCGAATGGGAATTCCGGAGCATATCCTAGCACTATTGATATGGCTCCATGAGGACAACTACGCACGAGTCAGGTGGGACAACAAGTGGCAACTAAGTGATAGACTCCATGTATCAAGGGGTGTGCGGCAAGGGTGTGTCCTTGTCCCGACCCTCTTCTCTCTGTATGTCAATGAAATCGTCCCCTCTCTGCTTAGAGTGGAGGCTGACGCACCATCACTTGGCACACAAAAAATCCCTGTCATGCTCTTTGCAGATGATATTCTCCTGATATCCAAGACCCCTAGTGGACTAAGGAAACTCCTCACGTGCTTTGAGAAATTCTGCTCAACGCGGGGATTTGAAATCAATGCCTCTAAAACAAAACAAATTACCCTCAATCCCCATAGATCTTTTAGAGGGAAGTTTACACTAGAGGGCACCACACTTGAGAAGGTGGGCATTGTCAGCTACCTGGGTATAGCATTGACTGACAAAATGTCTTGGAAATCACACATAGGAAAGCAAGCTTTAAAACTAAAGCAAACAACAGGGGTACAATTAAAAAACTTTCACCTCTCACACACAAAACCAATTCGCCCAGCAATACAGGTATACGAAGCCCAGGCTGTGACCTCAGCACTTTACGGGGCTAAACTATGGGGTTACGCCTAAATCCAAGACATAACCATCACTGAAAACAACTTCCTAAGAAACCTTGTATCCCTTCCACCAAGCACTCCACTGTTCCCCCTTATTAATGATCTTGGCATAAAACGCATTGGTCATAAAGCCCGCCTACGCTCTCTCCTGTACTGGCGGCGTCTCTGGACTACCCCAGAGCTTGAAACCTTTACTGTAGCCCTGCAGGTTATTTTAAAAGCTGATCATCTTCACAGTATCCCCTGGCTACGATACATCAAGGGGTCACTTCACTCACTCGGGCTCAGTGAACTCTGGAATTCACCAACCATCTTCGTCTTTCCCTCGAAAAGCGAACTAAAGAACCTATATTGGCAAATGGCAGACCACGAAGATCTAAGTCCTGCAGTTCACACTACATTATCTTGTGACTTTGTTAACTTAAAAAAGACATGCAAGTATGAGGCTTTTTGGGACATAATCACGGTCCAAAGGGAAAGGAAACTGTACTTTCAGCTCTGCATTGGAAGGCTACCACTAAGACTTTTGACCAGCCGCTGGTCACACAAAGAATCAACCGCTTGTCCAGCCTGCAAAGCCCCCATTGAGAACCTCCCTCACGTCCTTTTTACCTGCCCCACGTACACCGCCTCACGTAGGAAATGGCTGGCCCCGGCATGCAGACTGCTGGGAGTCCGCAGCTCTAAAATAGCCCTGCGAATCTTCAGATCAGACACTAGGCCAATGCTAGTGATCGCCGTTGCCAAGTTCCTCGGAGCTAGCTGGATTGCTATAGGGAAATGTTTATCTGCTTAATGGTTCCAACAAGACTGTTCCATCACACTGTGTGAGTGTATTTTATCTTTATTCCATTTTTATCATTATTATATGTATTGTTACATTTATCACTTTGTGTATTTATTTGTATTTATTGCTGCTGTGTCCTTTTATGGCTCTTGTAGCCAAAATAAAGTTCCTTTGACTTTGACTTTGAAGGGTGGGAGGAAAATAGGGCTAGGAAAGCTCGCCCTAAGAAATGAAAATTAGATTGTGTGAAGTAGATCTGAAGAAATGATTGCAACGTTGTAAAGCAGTTTCAATATCACCAATAATATTTATGAGGGAGAAACAAGGAATATATCATACAACATAAAATAATGCATATTGAATGCTTTTGAACATTTATACATAGTTTATCAATGTCCTTAAAAGTTTAAGGTGTAATTATATTTATGGTTCTATAAAGGGCAGATATATTAACCCTAATTTTAAACTCTTGCTCTGAAAATGCTTTCTGACAAACTGGTGATCCTGATCCTTAAAGAACTCCACTGGCTTCCTCTATCTATCTGCAACATTTTGATGGAATGCCACTTCATCTAGATGGAGGTCTCAATGACTACTCACCACATTTGACGACCAAGATCTATAGGGACTGTACAAGAAATGAAGCAGCATGACCAGGCTAGAAATTATGAAAGGGAAAGCCAGATAATGTTTTTTTGCCTCCTAGGATGCAAAGGTTTGGAATTTCATCCAAGATGAGAGCAGCCAGGCTCACCTTACCATTGAATACCCGCCTGCATTCCAAACCGATATGAAGACAGTCACTTCCCACACCATAGTGAATCCTACTCATCCAGCACTCTCAACAAAATACTACTGATATGCTTCTCTCACATTTTTCTCTGTTCAAGCACTTGGGCCCATATTTATACTTTTTTGTGCTGCATTTGTGTCACTTTTTGATGGAAAAGTGGCACAAACTTACAAAATACAATTATAAGATGCCAATACGGCACAAACAAAACAGGTTCTGGACATCAAATATTTGACAATATCATAAACATGTTCCAAAATTGTGACGTTTACAAAATGTAAAGCACTATGACACCCATAGAAAAATCCATTCTGGGTAGAGTCTTGCAGTCTGCTCAGTCAATCCCAGTTTTGCTGATCCTCAACTTTTTTCAAGGCAATCTTACCACCATTATTTTTGCTGATGGTTTTCAACTCTTGTGTGCGTAAATCAATTTACGCCTGTAGTATTCTACTATCTCTAATCCGGATTCATTCTAGGCCAGGATTTGTTCTAAATTTATTAAATCAGATGTATTTAGCTTGCACAGGTCATAGAAGCAGCCTTTTAACCTATTATATTCAGCTGGATATTTCTGCCTAAAGGATAGATCGTTTAATGCGTATTCTCATTGCAGATTTGTTGTTGTTTTAAATGAGTATTAAGACATCTGTTATTTAGGTCAAAATGGATAGAATTGCAATAAAATTGCAGTCTTTAAGAAGCCACCACTGTAGAAAAAGACAGTTATTTTTTTGATGCAGTGTAAGCCATTTTCAACCTACTTTACCTCAGAATGGTAGCTTTCTTTTATCAACTACCTAGGAGTAGTTTGACTTTGTGTGATTTATTAATTTGTACTACTGTTATGCTTCTAGAATTCCAGAACTGGGTGATGTCAATCTACAGTGACCAGTCACCTTTAACCAAACGTTTTTAAATACTAGCCAAAATTAATAATATGCCCAACCTTAGTTAAATGGATAGATTGCATCTCACATTGATGTAACTTTTCTATCAGTTAATTGATAGAAAACAAATATATACATATTACTTACTGGCAGTCGCTAATAGGTAGTTATAGTTAGAACCTAGTTTCCATAGGAAGAGCATCTTTTCTTTTGCCAATAACTTTGGCGCCGCATGATGAATCTTCATGAAATTTTCAAAATTGATACAACAGTTGGTTCAGCTACAGTCTTGAAAGTTTTGGGGTGATCTATTAAGCGGTAGCCGAGAAAAAGGGGACAGTCCCATAGCGCATTTTCCCCATGCATTTTCCCATAGGAATTTTCAACACAACTACAGCCCAAACCACTGGATGGAATTAAACCAAATTTGGTAGAAAGCTAGCTCTTGGTGCAGAAAGCGTGCCTTTTGTAAATTGGTGGAAATCTGTTCAGAAGTTTTTTAGATATTTTTTTAGATCTTAGAGTGTAAAAAATATAGCTATCTAGGGAAGTGGATCTTCTACTGATCCAACTGTTCCCATGCTGATATCTAATTTGCTGCCAACACTTCAACAAGAAGGTTTTGGCATCCATTTTGGGGCTCGGCTTCAGCTGAGTCCACACAAAAAATATTTTTAAAAAGAAAAGGGGCCAAGGTAGGGTCACCCTGAGCCCCTAGCCTTGGTCTAGGGGTCCCCCATGGACCCCACTAGTGCTAAAAGTATTTTTTTAAATCTCAGAAAAATCCACAAATGGATCCACAGATTTTGTTTTAAAAAAGAGTGGTCTCATGCCCTTTTCTTTTATTTTGCCCCCATGTGGGCCAGATCTTGGGAGCATTGTGGGCCTAAAAAAAGGATGGGAGTGCATGGGACCCCCCTCCTATGGCTTACATTAGACCCAGGGCCGAAAACCTCCCCAGGGTGATTATGCAAAAATATGCAGGAGGCACATGCCCCCCCCCAATGTTTGGGGCCACCAACTCCCTGGGGCAAGATACATTCATAAGAGGAGGGGGCTCCTGTGGACCCTCCGCGGGCCCCAGGGACTGCCACCTCCCTGAAGCTAAGTTTCTATTATATGTGGGGGACCTTGCAGCCCCAGGGACTGCCACCCGCCCCAGGGTTGAAAGAAAATAGGATAGGTGGTCCGTCTCAGAAACCCGAGCCCTGAGACCACCACCTCGCCGATGCTAAATAGAAACATTGGAGGGGAGTACACAGCACCCCTCGTGGCTCCACTAATGGTCTTTTGGGATTGCCACCCTCAGGGCCAGCACCCCGGACAAAGCTGTTTGCTCTGACTTGGCGGGAGCTTTGACAGCTCCCGCCAAGTCAAAGCAAACACGTTGGTTCTAGTGGGCGAGAGTTGACAAAGTACTTTCGTCTGCCAGAAGCAGAGCTTTACTCTCTTTACCTTGCCAGCAGAGATGTACACTGAGAAAGAGATAAATCTGTTGCTCTCACACACAGGGAGCTGCATGTTTAGCAGCTCCCTGTCTGTGAGAGCAATGGCAGCTCTAGCCAGAGGCTGTGGGCTGGCTGGGACCGCATGGGCCTTGAGGCTCCTCCTGTAGTCCCATTGTACACTGGGTGCCATGGAGGGCACCCGGGAGACATGGCTGGGCCCATGGATATGGGGTCCATGGGGCTGAAATCAGCCCGGGGAGGGGGCTGCACCCCCTGTTAAATGAATGCTGGACCTGAGGGTTGGAGTTCCCCGGGGACAAAATCCACTAGGCGGGGGAGGCAGTGCAGCCCCCCTTCTCCATTGGTTTATGGCTGGTCCAAAAATGCTTTTCCTATGGATACTAGGTCCTAACTATGACTACCTACTGGTGACTGATGAGGAAGCAAGTTATGGTTACCTTAGGGCATGATTTATAGTTTCTTGAGCTATCCATATCGAAAACTGCTGAATTCCTATGGTTTTCTGAGAGCAAATTCAGAACCTAACTATAACCTCCCTGTAACCTTTGGGCCCATATTTATACTTTTTGACACAAAACTGCCCAAACACAGTTTTGCATCAAAAAGTATAGCGCCGGCTTGCGCCATTGAAGAGCGCAAAACTAGCGCCAAATTTATGGAATGCCGCCAGCCGGCGCAAAGGGTGGGCTAGCATAAAATAAAATTACGTTAGCTGGGTGGGGGTGGTGGTATAGGAGAGAAGGGGTTTGCACCCAAAAATGACGTTAGGCTGGTTAGAAGCAAAAAAATGACCATCCATCTATACCATAAGACTCCTGTCTTATAAAAGACAGGAGTCATGGCCACCACTCCAAAGGCCAGCACAGGGGACCAGTGTCCCCTGAGCATGGCCATTTCACCCTGTGCCATGCAGGGGGCCCCAAGTTGGGCCCCAATGGCATTTTAATTTAAAAAATAAAATACTTACGTATACTTAGCCTACTTACCTGGGATGGGGTTCCCCATCCTCCGGTGTACCTCTGCTGTGGGTGCGGGTGTTCCTTCGACTTGAGGAGGGCACCTGTGGACCCATTCCATGGTGTTCAACCATGAAAATGGGTCCACAGGTCCCTTAACGCCTTGTCTGACCCAGGCATTAAATAATGGTGCAAAGCAAGCTTTTCCCCATTATGAGCCCTTCCTCCCACCTGTGCATCATTTTAGAACGGGGGACTAAATATCGGGCTATGGGGTTGGCACCATTTTTGAGATGGGAACGCATATCTTGCATCTCATTGATGCAAGGTAGGTGCACATATTCAGAAAATGGTGCTTACTCCAATATTTTGAGGCTAGATGTGTTTAGCGCCAAAATATAAATATGGAGTTTGCGCCGAATTTGCATAAAAAAAGATGCAATTTCAGCGCAAACATAGTATAAATATGCCCCTTAGCCTTTTAAAGTTAATTTCTGAGGTTTTTAAAACTCTATTTCTTAAATATAACGTCCCTGTGAGTGAGTGAATTAGTCATGAGTACCACAGTGGGTCTGTCAGTGGGTGCATTAGCATCTGAATGGGTCTGTGAGCGAATGCATAAGTTGCTGAGTGGGCATGTAAGTGGGTGCATGGGTCTCTGAGTCTATGAGTGTGTGCATGAATCTCTGAGTGGGAATGTGAGTGGGTGCATTAATGTTAGAAATGGGGTCTTTGGTTGACAGTCAGGTTACCCCCTGTTCAAGCAAGGACCCTCATTCTAAAATACAATCACCCTCAGCTAACCCCTGCTTACCCTCTTGGTAGCTTGGCAGAGCAGTAGGCTTAACTTCAGAGAGCTAGGTGCAGAGTATTTGTACCAACACACACAGTAACTTAATGAAAACACTACAAAATGACACAACACCAGTTATGAAAAATAGGAAATATTTATCTAAACAAAACAAGACCAAAACGACAAAAATCCAAAATACACAAGTCAGGTTATCAATTAAAAATCAAAAAGAGTCTTTAAGTAGTTTCAAACAGACACTAACACTGTTAGCATGAAAATGTACCTTGGGTGCGTCAAAAATAACCCCGCATGGAGAAATATGTGTCAAAAAGGTCTTGCAATGCGTTGATTCCACTCATGAGCGGGACTTTGCGTCGTTTCTCCTTTCGCCGGGTTGGGGCGTGTTGTTTCTTCTCTCCGCAGGAGAGTGATGCATCGATCTGGTCAGCACTTTCGGGTCGGGGCAGGCCTTGCGTTGTTTTTACACACCCAGCAGTACTTGAGTCGGAAATGCAACCACACGATGATCCAAAATCCACACAGCACGGGTTGCGATCTCCCAGCCTCCGTCAGCGATGCTGCACGTCGTTTCTCCTGCTCTGTGCGTTGATTCTTCATTCGCGTTTCCAACGAGCGTCGATTTTCAGTTGCGTAGCCGGCGGTGCGTCATTTCTTCAGCCGCAGATCGGAGTCACGTCAATCTTTTTCCCGCACGGCGCTCTGTGTGTGGATTTCCTTTTCTTTAGGCTGCCAGCTTCTCCTTTCAGGGTCCCAGGAACCCACAGGGCAGAGTGGGAGTCTCTCCAGAGACTCCAGGTGCTGGCAGAGAGAAGTCTTTGCTGTCCCTGAGACTTCAAACAACAGGAGGCACGCTCCACATCAAGCCCTTGGACATTTCTTCTCAAGATGGAAGACACACAAAGTATAGTATTTGCTCTCTTACTCTGGCAGAAGCAGCAACTGCTGGACAGCTCCACAAAGCACAGTCACAGGCAGGGCAGCTCTTCTTCCTCAGCTCTTCAGCTCTTCTCCAGGCAGAGGTTCCTCTTGTTTCCAGACGTGTTTCTAAAGTCTGTAGTTTTGGGTGCCCTTCTTATGCCAAGTGTCTCCTTTGAAGTAGGCCTACTTTAAAGTAAAGTCTCTTATGAATGTGAAATCCTGCCTTGCCCAGGCCAGGCCCCAGACACTCACCAGTAGGTTGGAGACTGCATTGTGTGAGGGCAGGCACAGCCCTTTCAGGTGTGAGTGACCACTGCTCCCCTCCCTCCTAGCAAAGATGGCTCATCATGTCAAACTGACCCAGACAGGGAATCCACAAACAGACAGGGTCACATAAATGGTATAGGCAAGAAAATGCTCACTTTCTAAAAGTGGCATTTTCAAACTCAAAATCTCTAAATCAACTTTACTAAAAGATGTTTTTTTAAATTGTGGGTTCAGAGACCCCAAATTCCACATGTGCATCCGCTCCCAAAGGGAATCTACACTTAAATCACATTTAAAGGTAGCCCCCATGTTAACCTATGAGAGGGACAGGCCTTGCAACAGTGAAAAACAAATATAGCAATATTTTACTGTCAGGACATATAAATCACATTACTATATGTCCTACCTTAACCATATACTACACCCTGCCCTTGGGGCTACCTAGGGCCTACCTTAGGGTTGTCTGACATGTAAGAAAAGGGAAGGTTAAGTCCTGGCAACCACTTGCCATGTCAAATTTGCAGTTAAAACTGCACACACAGACACTGCAGTGGCAAATCCAAGACATGATTAAAGAACTACTTATGTGGGTGGCACAACCAGTGCTACAGGCCCACTAGTAGCATTTGATTTACAGGCCCTGACACCTCTAGTGCGCCTTACTAGGGACTTACTAGTAAATCAAATATGCCAATCATGGATATACCAATCAACCATACAATTTACACAAAGAGCATATTCACTTTAGCACCGGTTAGCAGTGGTAAAGTGCTCAGAGTTCAAAAGCCAACAGCAACAGGTTAGAAAAAATAGGAGGCAGGAGGCAAAAAGATTGGGGATGACCCTGCATAAGCAAATAAAAGTCCACAAGGAGTATCCCAGTGGGTCTGTGAATGGATGCATAAGTCTCTGAGTGGGTCTGTGAGTCAGTGCATGAGTCTCTGAGTCTATGAGTGCCTGCATGAGTCTCTGAATGGGTCTGTGAGTGTGTGCATGAGTGCCTCAGTGGGTCTATGAGTGAGTGAATTAGTCTTTGAGTGGGTCTGTGAGTAAGTACATGTTTGTCTGAGTGGGTCTGTGACAGGGTGTGAGAATGTCTCAGTGAGTATGTGAGTGGGTCCATAAGTACCTGAATGGGTATGTGAGTGGGTGAATGAGTGCCTGAGTGGGTCTGTGACTGGGTGCATGAGTACATCAGTGGCTCTGTGAGTAAGTGCATGAGTCTGTGAGTGCGTGCATGAGTGCCTAAGTGAGGCTGTGAGTGGGTACATGGGTGTCTAATTGGGTCTGTGACAGGATGTGTGAGTGTTTCAGTGTGTCTGTAGTGGGTACATGAGTACCTGGGTGGGTTAGTGAGTGGTTACATGAGAGTCTGAGTGGGTCTGTGACAGGGCGTGTGAGTGTCTCAGTGAGTCTGTGAATGGGTGCATGACTACCTGTGCGGGTCTGTGAGTGGGTATATAAGTTTCTAAGTGGGTCTGTGAAAGGGTGTGTGAGTTTGTCAGTGAGTCTGTGAGTGGGTTCATGAGTACATGAGTGGGTCTGTGAGTGAGTGCATGAGTGCCTGAGTGGGTCTGTGACTGGGTTCATGAGGGCATCAGTAGGTCTGTGAAATGGGTGCATGAGTGTCTGAGTGAGTGTGATTCTCCTTTTTTTGTTTATTTTTACATTATTCACAAATTTGTCATAACCTTAAACTAGCCCACACTGTGCTCCATGTTGTACTCGTGAATATTGCACATGGGGTGGAAAAACCTCTCCTTTGACATTTTATGCCCATACTATGTCCAAGAAACACCCCTATTTCCCAGACATGGAATCAGGTTACATTCATATCTTGCAGAATAAATAATTATTTATATTTGAACACCAGTAGGATAATTTCAGATCTTTGTGACAGGGGGTGAATGTTTGCCTTGTTCAGCATTCCATCCATCTTCTGTTCTTTTTGCTTTTGTTGCCAAGAGTGGGAAGGGTATGCCCAGCTGTGGTTCCTGTGCTCACTGCGCCACTGGAGTCAAGCTAGCCTGGCTGATGAAGGGTGATACCCTGAAACCGGACCCAGGATGCTTGTTTCTGGTCCAGGGAGGTCCTGGCTTTTCAGTTCGGGCTGGACTGTTCCCATGTGGAACAGGGTCAAGATTGATTTGGGTATGGCTGGGTCCAAACTGGGGTGGCGTGGTCGGCAAAGAAACAGTGGATTAAACCCAGATCTTTGTGACTGGGGGTGAATGTTTGCATTGGTCAGCATTCTGTCCATCATCTGTTCTTTTTGCTTATGCAGAGGAATATGAGCACAACTCCTCCAAAGAAGCACTTACCTTGTCTAATTAAGAAGTGCCCATCTTTGTTACAGTTTCAACTCTTTTAGACTTTCCATCTTCTCTATACGAGGATTCATATAATTACAGATTTCAGTAGGAAGATGCTTGAGGAACAGTGACATTCAGATAATTAAACCAGATATGGGCACTGAAGGCATTACCTCATTGTCCTTTATTTAGTTGTAAAGTAGAATGTGCACTATACATTTCCCTAACAAGGAGTCTTACTTATTGGCCAAAAGAAAGTACTCTAGTTGGGTAGACATTTTGCGCAGCACAGTGGACTCTTCTTGGATAACTTTGCAGGTGTGGATTCTTTCTGTTCATTCCACATAAATTAATTATCAACGGGAAGAACTCACAAATACATATATAACAGGTGTCCAAGTTGAAGCTCGACTTCTATAAAGGACAAATCCTCCCAACATATCAAACTTATCCAATGCGTGGGCAGGATGTTTTCTATACAATTACATGTTGAAAAATGATTGCAGCCAACCCCCTACACGCATGGGCAAAAGCTGTGTGTGGCCCCAGGTTGAGTGACACCAGGCTCTGATTCCAACCTCTGCTGTGCATGGGCAAAGGCTGTTGATGGTTGGGGTTGAGTGTGGCCAAGCCAAGCCGCACTGGGCCAAAGGCTATGCATGGTGTGGGTTGGGTGCCAACTGGGGCGAGGTTTGGATGAAGTAAGGTAATTTAACGTTAAAAAAAACTTAGAAATTTACTGAAAAAAACAAAGGTTACAGGGATGTTATATTTAGGAAATAGAATTTAAAAACCCTTGAAAGGTTGACGTTAGGTTCAGATTTTACATGCACAAAACCATAGATATTTAACAGTTATACTTATCTTAGGGCACTATTACTCATGCTCTAAGGTAACTATTACTCACGCACTTGCCCTGCACTGCTACTTACCCCACATATTACATATTTATTGACATCTTCTATGACATCATTGATAATAACACTGCAACATTTGCAATAAAATTATTGATGAGAAAACTGTGCTTTGCGTGGGCACACAGCCCCAAATAACGCAGGTACCCCTGTTGCTAATTTCTCGATGTATCTATTTAAGGCTTTTTGTGTGGTGGTATTTTGGTCCACATCTTATTGAGAGGCATGTGAGAACTTCGTGTGGTATGACGTTTGTTGATTCCAGAACTTTCCATCAGAGAAATGTGAGATAATTGTGTTATTTTAGTCAAAGTTTGAGTTTTGTGGGGGCTTCTGGATAAATTTACCTAGTGAGAGCCACACATGTCATGCACACCTGGAGTATCCTGGTTGTCTAGTTTTGACAAATGTGCAAGATTGGTAGTTTGGTTTTTCTGGGTGGTGGCAAAGACAAGCCCCAAAATCCACAGCTACACACATTTTGAAAACAGAGTGGTTTTCAGTGGGAAACTGCAGTATGTCAATGTTGTATTTTTAGCACTTTCTGATAGCGGGAGTTAAGGCCACTCACTCAAATGGAAATACATTTTTATTTTGGAGACATATGGAAATGCTGGGTGGTTGTACAATTTGTGAATTACAACAGATTTCAGGAACATGCATCACACATTTTAA
The DNA here is from genome assembly GCF_031143425.1 of Pleurodeles waltl. Classification (NCBI taxonomy): domain Eukaryota; kingdom Metazoa; phylum Chordata; class Amphibia; order Caudata; family Salamandridae; genus Pleurodeles; species Pleurodeles waltl. Next base: position 658,045,911 of record NC_090450.1, on the reverse strand, counting down.
ATAAAGGAGTGATCTTTGTCATTTACGCCAACTTTCAATATTTTCAGGACATTGTGGGAAGTGAGTGGGATCAATACAAGTTATACCACGCTGAAAACCTCTGGGTGTTGTTTAAAAATAAATTAAGGATTGTTACTTAAGTTGTCAAAATACCACCACCACTCATTAAGATTGGTTTTGTCACTTCCGAAAGTGCTAGCGTCAATATCTGAATATTGAAATCAAGACTACTGAAATTGAATGATAAAGCCACAACAAGGCACCATCTGCTTTACTGGCCATTTACACGCCATTCACATACCATACACAAAACTTTCATACAGCCAGCCACAGGACCAATCCAACACATAAGTACACTCACATCAACATATCATGGCCATTGAAGAGCCCATCACATTTACACGCCACTGGACTGAATGCCTAAGGAAACGGCTTCTCATCCAGTCATCAACCAACTTGCATACAAACACACCACAAGCAAACATCTATACACTTATGGCCTGCCATGTTAACAATTGGTGTGTCAATAACCTTCACAAGTGTAAAAAATGTTTGATTACATTTTTACTACCTGTCAAGTATCCACCTCTGTCAACATTCTCAGCATTGCTGAGTGCATGCCTAGTGAACCTTAACTAATTGCTCCCATGACAGCCACGTGAGGCTCAAGAAGATGTGACTTTCATGTACCTTTAGCACAGTTACTGTGGTAAATTCAACTCCTTCCATTTTGGGGATGCAAGTTGAGGGTGTCCTAGACTGTCGTACAAGGGCCACAGTCTTCAAATTGAGTTAGCATATCTAACTCTGAAACTAAGCCAAACATGCTGGTTAAGCCAACCTAAGTTAGCTAAAGAGCATGTCCTAAACTAAAAGGCTTTTTGACAAACAGGGTAGTCGTGATAAGGTGACATATGTCCTGTCCACCATCAGATGCAGTGCTGTGAATGTAATACACTTGTCATATTACAAACTGAACATTCCTATGTTCTTATGGAGGATGAAAATGCAAACAGGACACATATGTCATCCATACATGTAGCTTTGGTTGCATAGTTTCCTGTAATGTATTGTGTGTTTGTAATGTTACTGTGAGGGTATCCTGCCACTGATGCAGAAACAATAAAGACTGATCCATGGACTCACCTAGTTGAAGAGTCAAGTGTTCAGCACTGTGCAGAATGCAATGATATTATGGGTGACATAGGTGTGTAGGGGCAGGTCATCAGGCAATTTCAGTCTTCCGAAACAAGGTAGGATATTTCATTACTGCCTCTTCTGGTGGTATATATGTATGGGATGTGTGTGAGTATGAGTCCAGCTGAGCAAATCTGACTGGAAGGTTTCTGAAATCTGATAATGTTTTGAGTTGTAATGGGCCAGTGATGTGTAAGGCTTTGAATGCATGTGTCACGAATTTGAAAATAGCTGTGGATGGGGAGGCAGCACAGCTATTTGAGGTGCAGGATGTGTGTGTGGGAGGTTGAGGGGGGTCTGCTGCTGCATTCTGTGTGGTTGGTGAGTGTGGCTCTGATAGGTTTGAGACTGTTGGTGAAAATGAGGTGATGGCATGTGTAGCTGTACTACCTTGACTGTCTGCCTTCTACCAATGAGATAACCCTGTGACATCACACCTAGCTTAAGTTTTACATACCTGTTCATGGCTCTGCTCCCTTCAAAGTTCTGACTAATCCTGTATAACTACCAAGTACATTTTTCCTGATGCCTTCTATTGCTAGCTAGCTGATGCTCAGGAAAATTTGTCTTTCATGCTTCTTCAGTGCGCTCATTGTTCTAAATCCAATTTCTTCAAGTTTGTGGATGCAAGTGGGGGATGTCTGAGAGTGAATTACAAGGCCCACAGACCAAGTAACTGAATGAACATATCTACCTTCAAATTGAATACAAACATGCTGTGGAAGAATGTCTGTGTTCCCTAAAGAGCAATTCAAATACTACTAAAGATTTTATGTGTTTACCACACAGGGAATTCAATGACAATGTGGCTTATGTTCTATCCACCATTATGTGTTGTGTGGTGACTATAATGCAGTTATCATTTGGTGAACAGAACACCTGACCACGGATTAGGGTGTTGAGCAGGCCCTAATCAGGTCCATGATTTTCTCAAGTAGAGGACAAAAATTCTAAAGTTGTTTGCCTAGTGATATAGTGACCCATGGATGGTCTGTATTACTGCACAGCTATTGAAAGTTATGTGCTGTCGCAGCTTCACCTCAATCAATTTCCCAATATTTCACTTTTGTATGATACAACATAAAGCAAGTAGGAAAACACAGGGCTGGCTGAGATGGGCACTTGTACAATGACAACTATTCTCCTGCCTCTTTCCTTTCTTAGAGCAGACTCTTCAATGATGACATGCTCGAGGTTTTCTAGCTGCAGCAGGAATGCAGTGGACAAAGTGTTGACTGTGCAGCTTTGCCACATCCTCCACAGCATATGAAGTGGAGGTGGCCACTTCTGTATTAGTAAAACTTTTGATGATAGTCAACATAATATCAAGGAAAGACAGGTCTTCCTGTGATTGTCTGATAATAAACAACATATGCATTGCATTCTGCCATCTGAATCTGCTTCTTCCACCAAGTGTGAGTTTTACAACTTGCATTGCATGGCTGAATAACATGGTCGTGCCTATCCACTCCACACAAGTACTTACTGTAATCAATTATACAGATAGGCTTTGAATTTTGGCCTCCGGACCCCAAACTGTGACCGGGAAGTGCTTTCATTATGAATTGTAGTGAGCATGCACAGATCACACTTATCAAAGAACTTGATTGAGAGCAGTTCATTGGAATTTTGGAGCTTTTTATAAACAAGCTCCTATTGAAATACTTTGTGGCAACAATGAATCGTACTGCATGCCACAGTGCCAGCTTTGCATATCTCACTGAACAACTCTATTTCTGTATTGAATTTGTCTACATAAAGGTTATAAACTTTGGAAAGGAGTATCTGGACAAGATCCTATGAAATTGTTTCTGTGACTTCTAGCACGTAAGGGCAACCTGCATGGTTTAGAGTGGAGTCCTTCCCTGTATACAGTCTCAAGCTCTATGCATAGCATGTAGAGCTCTCACACAGCATGTAAACTTGATGCCATAGCAACCTATTTTGCTCCCAATGCATTGCCTGAACAGCAGCCGCCCCTTAGCACAGGATCAAGCTATATATTCTTTCCAGGCTATATTCTTTTCAGAAGTGTGAATCTAAGGAAGCCTTGCAGACAAATGTTCCATGTGAGGCAACATTTTAAACAACCTGTCACTGTCTGGATGGTCCCTGGGAAATGCAACTGAATTACCATTGAAATGCAGCATACATGCAGTAGCAAAACCCAATCTGTCCTCATTTACGCTGTGAAGAAGGGTGTTAAATAAAATGTGCATTGATTCAATAGGATTGCAAACTAAGTTGATGCACTAACCCAATTGTGAGTGTAAGGCCCAAAACAATCTTCAACTCCTCAAGTGAAGTGGGAGTCCACCAGTGAGCCCAACCAATTTAACACTAAACTGCCTTAAAGGTCTCTCAGAAATTGTTCTGTGTACAAATTTGTTTGCTGCACAAAGTCTTCAAGAAAGTCAACACCCAAAATGAGACCGATTTAGTCAATCAGCAAAAAACTTGCTGTATAGTCTTCACATCCAGTGGTTCCAGTGAAGGGGGAATTTGGGGCTGTACAGATTTGGGGGGGCTGTGAATAGTGTCCTCCGCCTGAGCTTGCCGCTGCATATGCCTGCTGTCTGGTTTGTTCCACCCTGCTACAGTAGCTCCTCTGTAAAGGCTGTGCTTGTGAACGGACAACATGACTGTCACCATCATCTTCCTCAGAATCACTGAAAAACTATTCATCAGATGGAACTCCGCTGACTGAAAAATCACATTCAGATTCTGCTCTATTTTCTTCTCCCTCAGATGCTGTAGCAGTATCTGACCCTGCTCAGAGCTGCCCTCCATAACTTGTTGGGCATGGGCAGCAGTCATCCACCATGACGATGTCTCTGCTGACTGGCTAAAGCCTTCCTTCTGAAACGCTGTCCTTTGTAAAAAGGAAGAAGTGTGGTTCTAAATCAGTCAATGTGTGTGTGTGTGTGTGTGGACGATGTGCGGAAGAATAAATAAGCAAAATAAAAAAAGATATTTTTCGCTGAAGCTGCAGGTTCTCCAAAGACACTAAAAAAAGACAAAATAAGACACAAAATTACTTCACCTTGCCACATCGATACAACAGCATACTTTTGTTATGGCTTATGCAAAACGTTATTGTTTTTGAGACATTGCCAGTATAAAAGTAATTCCCTGAAGCCAAAATGATACCTTTGTTCTCAAGAAGCACGCATTCACATAGTAACCTCTACAACTTTGTGTACAGGCGTGATCCTTGTGAAAAATCACAGTGCAAACACCAGGGTCACTGGAATTAGAGCACCAAACTATGTGACAGGGTTGACTAAATTATTCTGCAAAAAAAGACAAATTATGTGGTATAATGTGGCACTTTACTTCCTTATTTTATGATTTGTAAACAAGGTAATACTGTTTGGACAAAGAGTTTACCTCATTAGTGCCGGTTTAACAATCAAATTACGAAATAAGCAACAGGAAGATGACCAGTCAACCTTTATGCAGGCACTTCTATTACACTCAAACTCAAGCTACCACATTTTTAGTAACCTTTGATTCCTTTGCACGAGAACCAAATGGAAGGCACCATTGGAAAGTGGAAACTCTCCCATTTCCAATGATGCTTCCCTGAAACCTGTGGAGGCATTGCACCCCCCAAAAACTCCACAAAAGTGGTAGAGGGCTCCTTCGTTCTTGCTCCTCAACGTCCAGTGGAGAAAGTGTGATCTGACATCACAGATGGGCAGGATGGGGGGCAGGGCTGATGTAAAAGAGATATTGCATTTCCCTTTGTAAATATAAGCAATCCTCTGGTGCAATAAGAGGATAATTTGAGCCTTTCTCACTCCCTTTGATGGCAACAGGGGTTAAATAGGATTTCACATCACTTGAGTATCCTTCTCTGAATCATGGGGGTATCCTTGTCTGAAATAGTCAGGTACCATAACCTTATTAATGATTATAAACAATGACATACATTCTGTCTCCGCTCCCTTGTAGCACCTTTTAATGGGATACACTTTAAGTATGAAATCACTCACAACTTAGACCTTGGAATGAGTGAGCTTTCAATTAACCACTTCAAACTCAGACAACCCAGTTCCTAGAAAGTAATGTGGTGCCCCTGTTGGCTTAGCAAGTTGAACATCTGTATCTGAATATAATCTGCAGCATATTTCATGATTCAAAAGGGGGTCTTGAGAACTCAGCAGAGGCAGGCCCTGCTGCTGTCTGGGCCCAGTTTTGGTTGAAGGGATGAGGCTTCTATTGAAGTACATAGGACTGAACTGGGAGAGCCACTGTGTGAGTTGGGAGGGAGTTAGACCTCCACACAACAGAGACAGGTATTCACTGTTTTGAAATTTTGGTGCATGGATTTCTAGGGGCCTCACTTACAAGCCATTTGCACAACCGCTGTGTCATTTTTATTTGATGTAGTGGTGGTTCTAGCAGGGCACTTACACTGATGCATTGGGCCCAATGCGTCAGTTTGTAAAGCACTGTGTCACATTATACCTGCACCATGTATACTGTATACAATGTAAGCGTTCCCTTGGGAAAAGCCACACAGAACTGATACAGTAAGTAAAGGGAAGACCTCTCCAATTCTTTTTAATATTGTGATTGAAACTAGTGCTTTTATTGTGTCCTATTGCTATTTTAGGCTGTTTTTAACATATGCTCATTTTTTATGATCTTATATTTGTGTAACGGGCAATTCACAGCGCATTCTGCAACCCTGCTTCTAAGGGTATTTGTATCGCTTGGGGCACCCTGTTTCTATTTTATTGCAGCAACCACTGTTTTTCATTTTACCCAAATGTTTTGTGTTTTTTCCCTGATTTTTCTTACTCCTCACCGCCGTTATTGCCGGCTGCAGTCTCGAGGTAAGGGTCTGTTAGAGCCCGCCTCGTTTGGATGGCAATTTCTTGGCGGCCATCTTGGGTGGGGTATAGTTAGGCTGCGGTTTAGCCTTTTGCCTGACATAATTGACCTGGCGGCCCTTATCTCCACATAAATGCGGATGGAGACGCGGTCGCGCAGTCTCAGTAAGTAAAGGGAAGACCTCTCCAATTCTTTTTAATATTGCGATTGACACTAGTGCTTTTATTGTGTTCTATTGTTATCTTAGGCTGTTTTTAACATATGCTCATTTTTTATGATCTTATATTTGTGTAATGGGCAATTCACAGCACATTCTGCAACCCTGCTTCTAAGGGTATTTGTATCACTTGGGGCACCCCGTTTCTAAACAAGGATGCCCCTAATCTGAGCCATGGTATTCTGAGGATCTGAAAAACCTACAAAGAATTTATCGCAGGCAGGAGCATAAATGGCTGATAAATAAAACCAAGATTGAGAGAGATATACTCAGCAGTGGTCTTGAGAATTATAAATTGGCCATCAGGATAGCCAAAACTAAATATTTATCCAGTATTATTTGAGAGGCTATTAATGTACCTAAGGAACTGTTTAAAACTGTTCGCGCTCTCACTTTACCATCTGGGCCCACCAGTTTGGAGAACTCCTCAACTTTCTGTCAAAAGGTTGAAGATTTTAAAAAAACCTAAATTGTCCAACTGCAGGTCAACTTGATAAAACCCATCTCTGAATTAGAGGGGGACAGGTGGAAGGATTCTTCGCAACCTAACATTGGAAACCAGTTAAAAAGTTTCTAGCCTTTAACGTCTAATAAAATCTCTGATTTATTAGCGGTGGTTAAATCTGACTCTCCTAATGACCTTTGCACTCCGTGCTTTCTTAAGTTAGTCCCAAATCTTATTTCCACTGCCTTGGAACCTGTTTTTGCAGATATTTTAAAGCAACGTTGTTTTCCTGAGACCTGGAAAGAATCGATTGTCATTCCACTAATTAAGAAACCAGGCAAGGATGCCTCAGAGTTGTCCAATTTACACCCGATCTCCCTTTTACCTACCTTAGCCAACATTTTAGAAAAACATCTTAATACGGAATTGTGGGATTTTCTACGAGCCAATGGAAGGCTGGATCCTTCTCAACATGGATTCCGTTGTGCCCATAGTACAGAAACAGCGCTAATATCTTCTGCAGATATGATCCGTAGAAGAGTAGATAAGGGGGAAAGCACCATTCTGGTCCTGTTGGACCTGTCTGCAGCCTTTGACACTATATCACCGCAACTTCTCATTCAACGTCTCTATCAGGCAGGAGTAAGAGACAAGGCACTCAGTATTCTCAGGTCCTTTTTGACCAATAGATCCATTAGGGTGTCTTGCGGTGACCATAGAGCTACACCTTTCTAACAGTCCTGCAGAGTCCCTCAGGGTTCTTCCCTCAGCCCTACCCTTTTCAATTTATATGTTGCACCTTTGGCCAGCTTGGTACGCTCTTTTGGATTCCATATTGTGTCTTATGCTGATGATACGCAGCTGATTATCCCAGTCTCCCGCAACTGGGAGGAAACAAGGGAAAGATTCCAGCTTTGTATGACTGCTTTTAATTTATGGATGTCCCGTAATTGGCTTAAACTAAACGGTGACAAGACGGAAATTATTTGTTTTGGTCTTGACAATAATCTTTGGAACGCCAGATGGATGCCGGAGTCCTGCAGGGGATGCCCAGTCCCATGCACCTCAGCCAGAAATCTGGGCATGATATTTGACAGCTCCCTTTCCTTTGAGCAACAGGTCAAGAAGACGATTAACGTTTGCTACTGGGCCTTAAGCTCTCAGAATTTGTTTTGGCTTTTTGGACGATGATTTGAAGGTGCCTGTAGTTCTGGCGCTAGTTATATCCAGACTAGACTACTGCAACGCCTTACCGTATCAGTAAATCTGCGCTCCATAAACTCCAACTTATCCAAAATGCGCGGCCCGCTTGATCCTGAATTTACCCCAATCCTCTTCAGCTAGTAGCAGCCTTAGACAGCTTCACTGGTTGCCCATTGACAAAAGGATTAAGTTCAAATCTCTTTGCTTAACCTATACGGCACTTCATGCCGAAGGATGCAAATACTTGAGCTCTGCCTTAAAGCACTATCAACCATCCGGGACCTTTAGATCCTCATTCAGACATTTGATTGCAGTACCCCACTGCCATACGGCTAGGTGGGGGGATAGAGCCTTCATGGTGGAGGCAGCGAGACTATAGAACTCCCACCCCTCTCTGATTAGACAGACTGAGACATACATGATTTTCAGAAAAAAACTAAAAATGTGGCTCTTTTCCCAGTAGTTAGGGATTTCATTTCCAGGGTTGGTCCCGGTCTCTATTTATCTTACAAAGACTAGCGCTTCGATGCTTTTTTGCCGGAACGTGCTTTACAAAAATCCTACAATACAATACTGTGAAATTTACAACATTTCACTGCGTCATTCTGTGACTTCACTGCACTAGTTTTACAGCATGCTCAGAGAAGGCATAAAATTGACACAGGGCTTTTTCATATTGGCTACTCCTCACATTGCTAGAGTTACATAAGTGGAACAATGCTATGACAGCTATGCGTGAGGGTAGCACCAACAGATATATCAGAATCTGTGAAAACATGCGCCATGGAGCTCTGTATTGTAAATACAACACATCCATGTGGTCGTAAGGAATGTGTGGGAGACACAAGAAATCAATGGTGATGAGTCAGATTCTTGTAAATGAGGCCCTATGAGATTTATGTCACAAGATATGTAACCAGGACAGGATTTCTATTATATTGCTGTTGAACTGAGATAGGAAAGCTTATCGATTTTATTAGAATTGCCCCAGTACCCCTATCAACAACTAGGTATTTTACACTTTAAAATGCCCTGATTTGCGTACTCAAAGGAGATGAGCAGCCAAAATCTAAACACAAGATTAAACATTCCTTCCTGCTGCACTGTAGTAGAACTACCTCTCTGTTTCATTCCCGTAAATATAGTTTTCTCCTTCTCTTATTGAGCTCCTCCTTCCCATTGAAACATAAAGGTGATGGTGGTAACTTTTGTAAAAGTATCAGCCACTTGCAAGACGTTCAATTGAAGTCCAGACCATCATTTTTGATCTCTGTGATATTCCAAAGACCAGACATCTGCAAATCATAGCAATAAAAACACTGGATCACTCAGTACCAGAGATATATAAAGTTCTCCTCAAATAGGATCCAAAGTATAAAAGAATCCTGATTTATTCCAAAAGTTACTTTGGATACAGCATTTTAACAGCCTCACAGCATTACAGCATCTGACACGTGTTTTGTCCTCCAGGATTTTCTAAAGGCTGCAAATAACATACATACATACAAACAGCAATTGGTAGCATAGTAACTCGGATAGGGATGCAAACCTATATACATGAAATTAAAATTTGTATCATAGTGACCAAGTTAGGTGCACAATCTTGTAAACCATGGTACCATTCAAACATTATATACTAATTGCCAAACGCATTGCAATTGAGATGTCGAAAGTGCCAAAGAAGTCCCAAAGAATATCATGTGTGAAGACTGTGAAGGAAACAACAAAGATTATGGTGAAAATGCAACATGCTACTCACAGCAGATGAGTTGAAAATTAGACGTGGCAGCACTGCACCCTAATCATGCACTGTGAATATGCTAAAAGTGCAAACTGATATTAAGCAGTCAGATCATCCCTGATTATGACTAATCGAAACAGAGGAGTTTTTTGGTGCAATGGCATAGAGTCAAGGTGTCTGGGATATAAAGAAAAGGTCATTAACATTAAGGAAGTAACTGTGAATTAAACCAAAATCCATAATACCAAACCACAACCGGAGGTACGCCAGAGGCAAGCCCGTCTGCGCCCATCTGCGCCTGAACCGCACCCAGCACCAGTCCCCCTGGTCCCCCCAGCCCAGACCCCCAGACAACACTACTCTACAAACACACTCTACTCCCTCAACCCAGGGCCACGCCCGACCTGCACCCAAACCAATCCCACATACACACAGGGACCTTTCACCTGCTACGCCTGCCGTTTCTCCTGCTCCACCTTTTACATCACTAACACCCACACGCCCAACCTCAGCGCTCCCCACATCAAACACCACAATCTCAACGCAGCAGACTCTCGCACAGCCCCCGCCCATCCCAAAAGACCCCACCACAAAAACCCCACAACCCGAACATGCTCCACGACAACACCACCACAACCCACAGCAACACCACAACCCCCCACACCAACACCATCGCGCACCACAACAACAACACCCCCCGCAACCATCTCAACTGCCTACTCCTAAACACCCGCTCCTTACACAAGCATGCCATAGAAATCTGGGACCTCATCACATCACACTCACCTGACATTGTCTTCCTCACGGAAACCTGGACGAACCACTCATCTGAGCCTGACATAGCCACAGCCACCCCTGACGGGTACAATCTCCAACGCAGAGACCGCCTAAACAAACCAGGAGGTGGCATTGCCATCCTGCACAAAGACACCATTAAGGTCACCACCAACACACACGACACCCTAGACATCGCAGAACACAAGCACTTCCTAATCCACATAAACAACAACAACACCCTCAGAGGTACACTCATAAACAGACCCCCAGGGCCTCGCCCCCCCCCCCTCTGTGACACCATCGCTGACACCATCAGCCCTCACGCCCTCACCTCCACAGACTACATCCTCCTCAGTGATTTCAACTTTCACCTGGAAAACCCACAAGACCACAACTCCTCATCCCTCCTAGACAACCTCACCAACCTTGGACTCAAACAACTGGTCACAGCACCCACCCACTCAGCAGGACACACACTAGACGCAATCTTCACTTCGAGCCAACACATAACCTACACTCACACCACCGAACTCCACTGGGCTGACCACCACTGCGTCCACTTCTCCTTCTCCAAACCCCCCACGCACCACCACCAACACACCACACCCTACCGCATGTGGGACAAGATCCCCACAGAACACCTGAACTCCCAACTTGCGCAGAACCCCTCCTCCGCACCAACGACCCCAACACTGCTGCTCTCAACCTCGCAAAATGGATCACTACCTGTGCAGACTCACTCGCCCACCTCAGAAAAAACATCAGCACCCGCAACATCAAGAACGCCCCCTCATACACCACTGAACTCCAAGACTCCAAGCGTAAATGCCGCACAGCAGAGAAAGCCTGGCGACAGGAACCCTCAACCACCAACTTCTCTACCCTCAAGACCTCCATTCGCAATCACCACCAACTCATATGCACCACCAAAAGAGCATACTACAAGGAACGCAAGGACAGTAACTCCCACAACAGCAAAAAGCTCTTTACCATTATCAAAGAGCTCTCCAAGCCCAAAGCCAGCAACAGAGACCCCCCCCACACACAACTCCTCTGCGACTTCCTCTCAAACCATTTCCACTGCAAAATCCTAGACATACACAACAGTTTCAAACCACACACACCCACCACACCCCCTCCGACTCGTCCAACACAGACTCCCCACACACCCCTCCAACCTACTAATCACCTGGGTCCCTACCACCAATGAAGAAACTGAAAAAACAATGAATTCCATCCACTCTGGATCCCCCTCTGACCCCTGCCCCCACCGCATTTACACCAAAGCCAGCCCAACCATCGCCCCCAAGCTTCATGACATAATCAACAGCTCATTCAACTCCGCCACCTTCCCAAGCCCCTGGTAGCACGCAGAAGTCACCGCAATCCGAAAAAAGCCCAAAGCCGACCCTGACGACCTCTCCAACTACTGCCCCATCTCTCTCCTCCCTTTCCCCACCAAGGTCACTGAGAAACTATTGAACACCCGCCTGTCCCACTTCCTTGAGGAAAACAACACACTCAAACCCTCCCAGTCTGGGTTCCGCAAGAACCACAACACGGAGACCGCCCTCATTGCATGTACTGACAACATCAGAATCAGAGCCGACCACGGCGAGACCGTCACACTCATCCTCCTGGACCTCTCCGCTGTCTTTGACACTGTCTGCCACCACACACTCTGCACACACTTCCACAACACAGGGATTTGAAACAAAGTCCTAGTCTGGCTCACCTCCTTCCTCACCCATAGAACCCAAAAAGTCCACCTCCCTCCCTTCCACTCCACTGCCACAAAATCATTTGCCGAGTCCCCCAAGGGTCCTCCCTCACCCCCACCCTTTTTAACATTTACATGACCCCACTCGCCAACACCCTCCGACCACACGGAATCACCATCTTATCCTATGCAGACAACACCTAACTCATCATCTCCCTCTCCCGCAACCCTACTACCACCAAAACCAACCTCCACGCTGCACTCCTTGACACCACCACATGGATGACAGCAAACCACCTCAAGCTCAACTCCAACAAAAGTGAAATAATCATTTTTGGCCCCAACAAAACCATATGGGATGACTCCTGGTGGGCCACCGCCCTAGGCCATGCACCCACCCCGCAACCATGCACGCAACTTTGGCATCATCTTGGACCCCTCCCTCTCCATGACCCAGCAAATCAACACCATCACCTCCTCCTGTTTCAACACACTCCACATGCTGCGAAAAACCTTCAAACGGATTCCCACTGAGAGCAGAAATACCGTCACCCCCACACTCATCAGCAGAAGGCTAGACTACGGAAATGCTCTCTAGAGGCAATGTCCACACACGTGTATATGTGTAGGGCTATGACACTTTTACATTCATGCATGCCTTAGTGTTACTAACGGTTGGGTTTTTTGCACTTTTTCCCACTTCAGCAAGAGACTTCCATATACTCTTTCTGGTTGAATCTTTCATATTGTGTTATCTCCCATGATGGTCTTTTCCAGTTCATCTTTTCTATATGTCGACGTGCTTAAGTACCATTCATTGCGCATGATCTAGTTGAGACTACCACAGAATGATCCCTGCATTTGGTTTCCTTCCCCCCTTTTTGGTAGCATTTCCAACGATTGTGGTAATTATATTATTTCTTTTAAGTCTTTTTGTAACTGGTTTACTCTATAAGATGACTGCCATGGAGACATTAGAGGGTTTTGGGAAGTTAGTCCCTTTTCTCTTTTAATGTTCATATACGATATATACCAACATGTTTTTTCGGCATCCTCCAATACATTTCGGAATGCTTCTACTCTTATTCCAGGCAGTAAATGTTCCCTGGACGTTTGATAATTCTAGCCTTTTTTTCATTTATCTACTCTATTTCATTTGGGTTTACTCTTTACTTATAGGTTTATCATGGTGTGGTTGTTCGGTGTTCTCTCTTTACTCATAGGCTTATCATGGTGTGCTTGTTCTGTGTTCTCTAATATATTTGAACCACCGTTATTATTGTCCCAGGTAGGACATTTTCCTTTAGCGTTTTTGACTTATTCAACCGTTTTCTCCCAGTTATGTAATTTCATGGAAATGTATTCTTTATTTACTGGCTTAACGTGGCTTTTGTCCAACACTACTGTTTGACCGTAATATTGTAGATATAATATCATACTTTCTCCGTTATACAGTGACAGGTAGGGTTAACGTTAACTTAATTTCCACTTGGTTGTGGTTTGGTTTTATGGATTTTGGTTTAATTCACAGTTCCTTTCTTAATGTTGACTCCCTTTTCTTTATATCCCAGACACCTCAACTCTAAATCTTTACACCAAAAAATCCTCAGTTTCTGTTAGTCATAATCAGGTATGACGTGACTGCTTGATATCTAATAGCACTTTCACATATTCACAGTTCACGATTTGGGTACAGTGCTGCCAAGTCTAATTTTCAACTCATCTGCTCTGGGTAGCATGTTGCATTTCTACCAAAATCTTTGGTGTTTTCTTCACTGTCTTTTTTCATGCTTTTCGTTGCGACTTCTTTGACACTTTTGACATCTCGATTACAAGGTGTTTAGAAATTATTATATATTAGTTTTGTGACCTGCTTTTTCTAAAAACAAGCATATACACCATACTAGTGTTCGAATGGCTCCATGGTTTACAGGATTGCACACCTAACTTGGTCACTATGAAATGATTTTTTATTTCATGCATATAGGTTTGCGTCCTATCCAAATTACTATGATACCACTTGTTGTTTGTATGATTTTAATTTTGCAGCCTTAAGAAAGTCCTGGAGGATGAAACATGTGTCGGCTGCTATGATGCTGTGAGGCTGAAACAATGCTGTAACTACATTAACTTTTGGAATAAATTAGGATTCTGTTACACTTTAGATCTTATTTGAATGGACTTTTATATAACTCTGGTACAGAGTGCTCTGGTGTTTCTTTTGCAATAGTTCCTGGTTTCTTGGACCAGCATCATACACCTCGTGGGAAAGCATTTTCAATTCATCACACCTCTTTTCCATGTATATTGTCAACTGTAATACTTTATCAATTATTATAATGTTGGTTACTTTCGGATGTGCAGGTTCGTCACAGCATTGCCACCATTTTATATTTGTATAATCTGCAAATCATACTTGTGCCTGCTCTAAGATTAGTGCTGCAAGTTCAGATGTGCTTAGGAAGTATAATTTTTACTTTGTTAGGCCTCATTTGTCAGGTGCAGCTTGAAACTGTGGCACAGCATACACCATATCCACATCTGTGCATGCTCATCAGTGGTTGCTTTTTCCCTTTCCAATGGCACATGGACTGGCAGTACAAGTTAAACTCCTCACGTAAAATCAGGGCGACTTCTGATTTGTGTGAGGGTTGTCTCTGGCTGAAGTGGCACAGTGAGAACAAAAGATAGAATGGAATACTGCCCAATGTAACTACCAATGGCTGAGATTAATTTAAGCACAACGCCACTTCTTTTGCTTTGAAATGACTGCTTCTAGCATTTTGGTCAAGGATCAGTGGTGCAGGTTTCCTACTCATTCTCAGGCCAAAAAGGGGGCAAGGACCTGCAAGTGAAGCTTGAAATTTAAGCCGATTTGTCTATGTTGAATGTTCCTCCTCAAGTTACAGGGTGTGAAAGGACCTGCTACAGAGGAAGCTATTGTCTCCCTCTTTAAATGGCACTTAAGTAGTTGGTATGGGAATTTCTTCTGAACTACAATGTGGACTTTTTGGTACATCCCTGCAACTAAAGCGTGCTGGTGTCTGAAGAACAAAAAGACATGACAACATTTTTGAGGCTTCATACAGTTTGATATATGTTCCTTTTGTATGATTCCATTGTTTCATAGCTTAATTCTTATGGAATTCAGTACCATTAGCATATTTACAAAAGCAGTCTAAAAATTGAAATATATAAATAAAATGTGTCACTCAAAGTCAAAGAAGAAGATAGTATATAAAGCCAACCACCAATAGAAAGAATTATCCTTTCAAAATTGTGATTCTGCTGAATGGGAGTTAATGGTTTTGTGATGTTGGAATTTTTATATAGAGTTAATATGATTAAGGAAGTCAGATGATTGAGATACATTTAGATTTAATCTTGACGTGTGTTATCAACTCAAAGCCATATATTAATAAACATTAACTTTTTTCATCACTATCAGTCATAGCAACTCATTCAAGCCTTTATATCAATCTGTATCATTTTTCTTGTTTGAACCTGCTTTAGCTGTCACCAATTCCATTGTACTAACAATTTGTTCTTACTCCAGCCATACTATGTTCAAAGGAGTTAAGCAAGCCTTCCACTGTTTAGCAATAAAACAGTGTTTCAATAGCTGCCATGAAACACAGCATTATAGAGTTAACTGTTGAAGTATTTATGAGTTATATGCTAACACCAAAAAGGAATATTAGGACATAAATATCAGGCTGTACTTTTACTGTTTATTTACCCTACCCACACAAACGTATGCATGTGGCCAAAGTATGCATTTCCACATTTAATACAGTTCTGCTCTGATACAATGTAGCTAGTTGGAAAGTGGATTATTGGTAGGAGCAGGTAAGTGCCTACACTTAGCAATAGACCACTAACCTCCACTTAGATCCTGTTAGGTCTCAATAAATTGAACCCAGCACAACCCTTGGTAGCTTGGCAACGAGCGACAAGGCTTTACTTAGGAGACAGGTGTGTAAAGCATTTAAAAATCACAAAATGGTAAATAAGTAGAACACAAAACACAATAAAAATCCAATTTATACAAATAGTTTATGTTTTAATATTTAAAATGATATTAAAATGAATAATATCTGGTCAGAGGAACCGGAGATATGAATTTTTAAAGAATGACTGTTTTCTAGCGCATAGAAATGAAAAGCGCCCATCTAGTCATCTGGTCACACCTCGACCGGGGCAAAGTCACAGTTTGAGGCTGACTGCAATGGAGCCCTGCTTGGCTACAGCAAGGGAGAGGCCTGACTCAAAAGTTTACCTGTAGTTTTCTTGAAGATTTTCTTCAGCGGGACAAAGTCACAAGTCCTATCCGACCTCCCTGGGGCCCTTCATCGGATACGTGTAGCAGGAGCCCTCTGTGAAGATTTCTACATTCGGACCTAGACAATCTTTTGAGATGAAAATCCTTTGGCTGGGCCGAACCTGAATCTTGATCCAACATTCCTAAAGCCCTCTTCAGATACACTGCTCAAGAGGTCCCGGTCAACTTTCTACTTTCAGACTTAGTCAGTTTTCTGAGATTTTCTTCAGGGGGACGAACCTGCAAGTCAGGCCAGATCGCCGTTGAGACAAGCCGGCTAGAGTTGCTGCAATGGGTCAGTCTCTCTATGGAGCTTTTTCCAAAAAGTTCTCCAATCTTCTGGATTTTCTTCCAGAAGGTCCTTTAAGGTCCTTTAAGAGTCCACAGCTCACCACAAGGTTCCAGAAGCGCTGAGTTGCTCCTTGAGGGTGTGGACTACAGCTCCCAGAATGCACCTGAATCAAACTCCAAAACAGCCACATGACAGTGGTCAGCTGGTCAGTTTCTTCAGAATCTGAGGAAGGGGACTCTGGTTAGCAATTTTTCACCTGTTGCAAACAGGGAGTCCCTCCTTGAGCCAAGCAAAGTCCTTCTTGTGGTGGAGTTCAAGTGTGCAGCTGGTGCAGTCCGTCAGAGCGCAGTGTCCTGGTACTGGTTAGGGGACCAGCAGGGCAGTACTTCTTCTTCTGATGTTCTTCCTTGTAGGGATCAAGTAGGGATCTGAGATGTGGGTACAGAGCTGCCAAATTTATCCTGGCGCCTGGTTGAAAAACCAAGAGGGCCCTGGTTCTCCAAACAGATGCAGGGTACTTCCCCCTGTGATGACCACTTCCTGGGAAAAATGCCAAAAATCAATCCCAGGGAGAAAAATTCTTTGAAAATCCATTATGGTTGAAACTGATTTTGGAGGTTACATATGGCTGAGCCCACCCACTAGTGTGACTAAAAATCCTAAACACACCCTTCTCCTGCCCTTTCCTAATCTAATCAATAGGGCACCTAATTGTCTGGGGATGCAGGATGTGCTCCAAATGTCCTTCCCTGCTGTTGAAGCCCTCCACCTTCGTGCTTTCCCATATGCTGAGGTAGTTCTCCTCCCCCAGACACATCCTGTGTGTTCAGCCCAGGCCACTTCACACCACATCAAGGCAGCCTTGCCAGGCTGCCAGAGGCTGGCCATTCAGAGAAGCACACTACAGAGCTGAAGCTGGCAACTTTTCAGGTAGAGTTTAAAAAGCTTTACCTGAACTAGTTATATTAAATCTAACAATTGTAAGTTGTGGGATTTATTATAACAATTAATTTGATGCCAAACAGGAGGTATCTGACACTTAAGGGGACTTTGTTAATTAAAATAAAGTCTCCCCATTTGAGCCTATAGAGGCCATTCACTACAGTGAGGGGAAGACGAATTTGGCTGTTTTACCTCACCAGAGCTTATAAAACTATTTTCATAAGGTCCCTGCTTACAGTTACATGGCACTCAACCCTAGAGGCACATAGGGAACACCTTAGGGGTGACTTACATGTAAAAATAAGGTAGTTTAAATTGTTGGAAGTACTTTTAATTCCAAAGTCGAATTTGCATTTAACTTTAATTTAAAAGCAGCCAGCAAGGCAGGTCTGCCTTTAAAAATGACCTAGGCACCTCAGCAGTGCAACTATGGGTGCAGTACCTATGTTGGGGTCCCTAAGCCTACATGCCCTACCATATACTAGGGACTTATAGGTAGGTTGACATAGCCAATTATAATTAGCCTAATTTGCATACTTATTTAATACAGAGCACAGGCCCTGGGACTAGTTAGCAGTAGTCAGTACACAATCAGAGTCAGGAAAACACCAGCAAAAAGTGAAAAATTACAGCAAAAAGTTTGGGAGCCTCTTCAATCAGCCCTGTTTTCTCACATAAGCCTCCTCCCCACCCACATGCCCAGGAGACTCAACCCTACCCTGGGAGAGTCTTCCTGGCTTTTCAGGTGAGGAAGACAGTGACGAAAACTGGCTGTTCCTTTGCAGGGCCTACTCTGCCTTACTTCCTCCTGTCATGGTCACTCCCTCAGGGTCTACTCTGCCTTACATCCTCCTGACATGGTCACTCCCTCTCGAAACCCATCCCAACAGTGAAAAGACCCATCTAAAACAAACTTTCCACTGGGGGGGGGTCATCCTCCTCGCTCTCTGCCAACTTAGGTAGTGAGGTGCCCACCACCCCATCCCTAACTTCGCTAGGGCGACACCTAGCTTACCCAAAGTGGTCACCCAACACTTGAGCAACCCCACCATGACCAACAGAGTCAGGGGCCTACTTTGCTTTTAACCCTGGGGTCTGCCTCCCAGGCATGAAGGCCAGCAGAGGCTACTGACAGCTGTCAGCCCCCAGAACCACACCCTAAGCTCTTCACTGACAGGTAGTTAGCTGCTTTAGGGGCAATTGTGGGGTCCTGGCACCACTCTTGCTGTCTAGATTGGGGGTTACCACCTCCTATGGCAGGCACCCTCCTTGCACTTTCCCTTCTGTCAGTGCAGGGGCAACACCCTGCAGCTGGATGGCAGCCTGACTACTCAGGACGTCCTTGGGGTCAGGAGAGGCCTCACCAGTGCCAACTCTGGGATCCCCCCCTATGGGGGCAGAGGTCTTTGGCTCCCTGGAACTCTCTTTGAGAGGGGCCTACACTTCATTTTCTTCTTCCCTTTTTTGAAGATCCCTGTCTCCTAACTGTAGGGACTAGCTCCCCAGGACTTTGGGTGGGGTGGCGCCCTGGGTGTCCACCCCATCTGGGACCAGACTCACCTCTGGGACGTCATTGCCCAGGATACAATCCAGGTGGAGGTCAGCACTGACTACCACCCTAACCCACTCAAGCATAACCTCCCTCCCTAGGGGCACTATGGCTACAGGTTTGGAGGTGACCTCCCCTGTGGCTATCCTGCCTTTCCTGGTCTCTCTGGGACATACATGGCTGGGGTCACCAACCGGTCGCTCACTATGGTGTGACTGGCACATGTGTCTCTCAGGCCAGTGGTAGGTATCCCATTCACCTGAATGGGGTAAAAGTGTCTACTCCCACCCTCAGGGATCACCAGCTTACCATCTGGTCATGTCTCCCACCCCAATGCTATGAGGACTTCATCATCTGAGGAGTCCTCCTCCATGGCTACACTGGACAGCCCAGTGCTAACCACCTTCCTTGGACAGGCTACATCTCCTATTAAGTGACCTGTCTGCTGATAGTCAAAGCAAACCTTACTGCCCACTGGATTTTTCAACCATGGGTCCCCCTGTCTCTGTTTGTCAGAGTGGGAGTGGGATTTACTCTCCTCCTTCTTAGGGTTCAGGGGTACAGAGGGACCTCTGACCTATGTGGTCCCTAAACCTACATGTCCTACCATATACTAGGGACTTATAGGTAGGCTGACATAGCCAATTATAATTAGCCTAATTTGCTTATTTATTGTATAGAGGGCACAGGCCCTGGGACTGGTTAGCACTACATGATTAATAAATATCTGTGACAAAATTTTGATCGCTACGTTGAATAGCTTCAGCAACATGATTTTGTTCCAGTTTATGTCCAATGCTATATTAGTGTAAAATATTGAGTTGGTTCCTAGTCACATTTAAAACTTCACTAATCTTATGTATACTGCCAAGAAATCAATCGTATATTCTAAACCATATATTTTATTTTGATACCTGAATTAATTGGATGCTTTATGAGTGATAAATTGAAATTTCTCAAATTGTTCTGTAACCAGTAAATCAAAGAATGTTATACTTTCAGAATACCTCCCAACATTTGAGGAACTTGCTGTATAATTTTCTTATTCAAGTTTTTGTTAAACTTTATCAAGAAAACTTTTGACTTTTCTGGGTGTATTAGATGGGATCAAAATTAAAAGTGAAATGGATCACGTTCATTTGCAAGCAAAAACTGAACATCATGTAGGTGTGCAACCTAGTAACATTTCTTACAATTGGGATGAGCTGACCCTTCTTGGCTAAAAATTATGCTATGCTTTCACTGGAGATCCTCAGATTTATATTCACCCAGATTAAAAATGTGTTACTCAAGTTTACCAAAATATTATCAGGCAATATGTATTGGTAAGTGTTGCACAAAAATGTAATACATATAGAAAGTTGGGTAAGATTTATATTTCCGCAAAGCTGATTCAATGAACTGGAGAGAGGAGCAGATCTTGAGTGTGTTCTAGATCACACTTAGTATCTGGTAATTTTGTTATTACACTCAAATGATAGATCTCCTCAGATTATTGTAGTACTATCAGCACCCACACTCTGTTTTTCTACACATTGTACAGGGTGCAAAACATCATTGCCTACCTCTTTGAACACATTCCAGAGATCAGTTCAAACTTCTATCTGCTGTTATTTTGTCCACAAAGTGTCTAAAATGACAACAATTGCACTAGATTTTTTATTAGGTCTAATAGGTCATATAATTTGACTTCATAGGATGCATTTACTAATGGATATGCTGGTTTTAAAGCGTTCTGTCCCGGAATGGCTGTTGTGTGTTCTGTAAACACGACAAAGAAACAAGAAAGGCCAACCTTGTATTTTTCTACAATGGATTATAACATCACTGGTTAAGGCATAGTTCATCAAAATGGATGCACTTTGAGAGTGATTAATAGCTTTAACAGTACTCATAAATCCATAAGTTAAACCGAAAGGTTCATATATTATGCCACAAATACGTCCAGTTCACTAAGTCAAAAACCTTCTCCTCATTTGCAGTAAGAAATAATAGCGTTTGAATGTTGGAGTTAGCAGAGTCTATATTTGTAGGCAGTTCCCAAATATATTGTGTTTAACATATCATGATATAATGAAATGACTGTCTTAAGATGTTTGATCAGGGTTTTAGTCAACATCTTGCCATCACCCTCTAGTAAGGTGACTGAGAGACAGATAGTTGAATCTTTACCAGTATCATTAAATATTGAAATTATCATCTTCAGCCAGTACATAAGTGTTATACCTGTGTGTTCTACCTTGCAAAAGAATAATAAAAATTTCTCTTTCGTTTGAGCCAACAACTGTTTTCATAGTTTGACTGGAAGCTTATCAGCATCTGCTCTCTCATTGTTTAGTTTTTTTTACTATTATCACTAAGTCATCCATTTGAATATTCAATTCTACATTTTAAGGATGACTATCTTAATTGTTTGGATGATTCAGGTGCTTCATAAATGAAGTGATCCTGCATCAATTCAATCAAGGACTCATATAGAGTTACAATGTGGGAATATAAGTCTTAGAAGAGGGGACGTTTTTCTTTATGGTGCAAATAATCAAATTCATGGTTCCTAATTTTACAAATAGTGAATTTAGCAAGTACCCCCTAATACATATGCTTACTATGCATCCTACGTTCTACATATATGACATGAATTCATAATACTTTAAAATAGTTCCTCTGCTTGTTTTTAATTAAATTCAGAAAGTCAGTAGGACAATCACATTGTCTCAGATTTGATGAGATAGCAATCCTCACTTTCACTGTATTCCTTTGTTGGAGAATGAAAAGAAGTCTGTCTGGCTATGTGATTTATATAATCTAAATTGTTCAAATTAGAATTTGCATCACAGTTTTGCAATTTAGCATGCTCTTTAATCGGGGTGTCTTTTTAGTGAGCTATCTATTTTGCCCATAGCTGTGTTCCAGTCACCCTATAATACAGGGATTTCATTTTTCCTATTCACACTTCCAATGGTAATAAGAAAAGCAATATTAGTACCATAAACACTAGCAACAGTAAACATCTGATCCTTCGCTATATCACTGGCCTGTGAGGTACTGTGGCTCTTGTTGTATTACCCAATTGACTTTAAAAATGTAGCCCCCTGATTTGGAATACGAGTTTCTTGAGGCCATACAATATCTGTCCCAAAATTATACAATTCTTCAAAAAATAATATACATTTCTTCTCACTAATAACTATTACATTTAAATTCCTTCTACAGATAGTGAAAGACCTTACTCCAACTGCTTTTCGAACCATACTGCCTTACATTCATACTGTGGATCTACTATAGGTGTATCAAGTTGGTGTCTTCTCTCCCTATAATTTCTTCCATTCTGTGGCACCCTGTGCCCCCTTGTCTCACCATCCTGGTGTCCCTGTCCTAAGCCCCACTCCCATCCTTTGAAATGCTCTGTTCCTCTTAGTGGTTTGGCACCCAGAGATGTTCTTCACCCAATCCAGAGTAAGGAGGCATAGCTATATTTGACGAATACCAATCTTTGATTCAGGCATGTGTTTTTCTCCATTTTGGTTTAAGAGAGTTAAGCAGCGATTAAGCCTCTGACCTCAAAAATGCAATTTTACAATGTTCCTTTTCTTTTGCTGCATAACACAATGATCATTTAGACTGCAACACAGATGAGGCTTCACACTATTTTCCATAGTTTGGATCAGGAGACACATGTAAAATGTTAATCCACATACACAAATGGATTAGGTAAGCACATCCTCGCTCCTTTAATCATGAAAGAAATAGGTGGAATCTTTGATATGTTGTAGGAGGCTGGCCTGACTTGTAGTGGGTACCAAGGGGTACTTACACTTTGTACCAGGTCCAGTTATCCCTTATTAGTGTAGAAGAGGTGTTTCTAGCAGCTTGGGCTGATAGAAGGTATCTATAGCAGAGCAGCTTAGGCTGAACTAGGAGACATGCAAAGCTCCTACTATACCACTGGTGTCATATGCACAATATGATAAGAAAACACAATACACAGATATACTAAAAATAAAGGTACTTTATTTTTATGACAATATGCCAAAAGTATCTCAGTGAGTACCCTCAGTATGAGGATGACAAATATACACAAGATATATGTACACAATACCAAAAATATGCAATAATAGCAAAAGGAAGTAATGCAAGCAGTGTAAAGTTACAATAGATTGCAATAGGAACACATAGGTATAGGGGCAACACAAACCATATACTCCAAAAGTGGAATGCGAACCACGAATGGACCCAAAGCTATGTGAGCTTGTAGAGGGTCGCTGGGACTGTAAGAAAACAGTGAGGGTTAGAAAAATAGCCCACCCCAAGACCCTGTAAGGTAGGTGTACAGTGCACCTACAACCCCCAGAGAGCACAGAAGTCGTGATAGGGGGATTCTGCAAGGAATACCAACACCAGCAATGCAACAACAGTGGATTTCCGGACCTGAGTACCTGTAAGACAAGGGGACCAAGTCCAAGAGTCGCGACAGTGTCGAGACTGGGCAGATGCCCAGGAAATGCCAGCTGAGGGTGCAAGGAAGCTGCCACCGGATGGAAGAAGTTTGGTGTTCTGTAAGAACGAAGAGGACTAGGAACTTCCCCTTTGGAGGATGGATGTCCCACGTCGTGAAGAAGCTTGCAGAGGTGTTCCCACGCAGAAAGACCGCAAACAAGCCTTGCTAGCTGCAAGGGTCGCGGTTAGGGTTTTTGGATGCTGCTGTGGCCCAGGAGGGACCAGGATGTCGCCACTTGGATGAGGAGACAGAGGGAGTGCCCAGCAAGTCAGGGAGCCCTCACAGAAGCAGGCAGCACCGCAGAAGTACTGGAACAGGCACTTAGAAGAGGAGTGAACCGGAGTCCACCCTAAGTCAGAAAAGGGAGTCCCACGACGCCGGAGGAAAACTCAGAAGGTTGTGCACTGCAGGTTAGAGTGTCGGGCACCCAGGCTTTGCTGTGCACGAAGGAAATCCTGGAAGAGTGCACAGGAGCTGGAGCAGCTGCAAATCACGCGGTAACCAGCAATGCAGTCTAGCGTGGGGAGGCAAGGACTTACCTCCACCAAACTTGGACTGAAGAATCACTGGACTGTGGGAGTCACTTGGACAGAGTTGCTGAGTTAAGGGACCACGCTTGTTGTGCTGAGAGGGGACCCAGATGACCGGTGATGCAGTCTTTTGTTGCCTGCGGTTGCAGGGAGAAGATTCCGTCGACCCACGGGAGATTTCTTCAGAGCTCCTGGTGCAAGAAGGAGGCAGGCTACCCCCAGAGCATGCACCACCAGGAAGCAGGCGAGAAAGCTGGCAGGATGAAGCGATACAAGGTTGCAGTAGTCATCTTTGCTACTTTGTTGCGGTTTTGCAGGTGTCCTGAGCAGTCAGCGGTCGATCCTTTGGCAGAAGGTGAAGAGGGAGATGCAGATGAACTCTTGTGAGCTCTTGCATTCGGTATCTGAAGAATTCCCCAAAGCAGAGACCCTAAATAGCCAGAAAAAGGAGGTTTGGCTATCTAGGAAGTAAGTTAGGCTAGTAAGAAAGGTAAGAGCCTATCAGAAGGAGTCTCTGACGTCGCCTGCTGGCACTGACCACTCAGAGCAGTCCAGTGTGCAAGCACACATCTGAATCCAAGATGGCAGAGGTCTGGGGCACAATGGAGGAGCTCTGGGTACCGCCCCTGGGAGGTGCAGGTCAGGGGAGTGGTCACTCCCCTTTCCTTTGTCCAGTTTCGCACCAGAGCAGGGCTGGGGGATCCCTGAACCGGTGTAGACTGGCTTATGCGATGGTGCCCATCAAAGCATTTCCAGAGGCTGGGGGAGGCTACTCCTTGCCCTGACACCTATTTCTAAAGGGAGAGGGTGTAACACCCTCTCTCTGAGGAAGTCCTTTGTTCTGCCTTCCTGGGCCAGGCCTGGCTGGACCCCAAGAGGGCAGAAACCTGTCTGAGGGGTTGGGAGCAGCAGCAGCTGCAGTGAAAACCCCGGAAAGGCAGTTTGACAGTACCCGGGTTCTGTGCTAGAGACCCGGGGGATCATGGAATGGCATTGGGGTGACAATTCCATGATCCTAGACATATTACATGGCCATGTTCAGAGTTACCATTGTGACGCTGTACATAGGTAGAAACCTATGTACAGTGCACGCGTGTAATGGTGTCCCCGCACTCACAAAGTCTGGGGAATTTGCCCTGAACGATGTGGGGGCACCTTGGCTAGTGCCAGGGTGCCCTCACACTAAGTAACTTTGCACCCAACCTTCACCAGGTGAAGGTTAGACATATAGGTGACTTATAAGTTACTTAAGTGCAGTGGTAAATGGCTGTGAAATAACGTGGACGTTATTTCACTCAGGCTGCACTGGCAGGCCTGTGTAAGAATTGTCAGATCTCCCTATGGGTGGCAAAAGAAATGCTGCAGCCCATAGGGATCTCCTGGAACCCCAATACCCTGGGTACCTCAGTACCATATACTAGAGAATTATAAGGGTGTTCCAGTATGCCAATGTGAATTGGTAAAATTGGTCACTAGCCTGTTAATGACAATTTGTAAAGCAGAGAGAGCATAACCACTGAGGTTCTGGTTAGCAGAGCCTCAGTGAGACAGTTAGGCATCACACAGGGAACACATACATATAGGCCACAAACTTATGAGCACTGGGGTCCTGGCTAGCAGGGTCCCAGTGACACATAACAAACATACTGACAACATAGGATTTTCACTATGAGCACTGGGCCCTGGCTAGCAGGATCCCAGTGAGACAGTGAAAACACCCTGACATATACTCACAAACAGGCCAAAAGTGGGGGTAACAAGGCTAGAAAGAGGCTACTTTCTCACATATGTTATTTCATGCCCAACGTCTTGGCCAAGTAGATGTTTGAGGGATTGAGGTGAGGTCTGTGTTGAGGGTGTCAAGCCCATCATGGCTTCTCCAAGGGCCTGAATGTTTGTGAATTCCCAGTGACAGCTTCTGTCATTATACATTATCTGTTCTGCAGCCATGCATCACTCCATATCAAGATTGATGTGCACAGTTCATTCCCCCACTCCCTTGCAGGCCATGAGCAATCATAATCCCTAATGACAAGAACATGATTGTTTTTGGAGTGAATAAAGATCATTAGAAACCCCCAATACAACAAATGATGATGTCAGTTGGAATTGATACCCAGTATAGCAGAAAGTTCACTCGCTATTCTAATCCATTAACAATGCATCACTCTGAAGTCCCAAATATTATGCGCGGACTATTATGTCTGTTCTTACATTTTAAGCAGCATAAGACAAACAGTGTTAGTCCTATCTTATTTAGCCTGCTCTTAATGTAGTAAGCTTTTTGTAGACTCTTTAACTATATCAAACATAGGCCTACTTTAATTACCACTTTTCTTGGATGTATAAGGGTGGCCTTCAAGTCTGCATCCTCCATGGGTCCAATATCACTTTCAAAAGTCTCTGGTGTGCTGTAGGTCCTATAAGTGGTGGGAACTTTACCCCTGGTCAGTTTCTTTGACAGTTCTGGGTATTATAGGGGGATGCCTTAGGGATGTTAGGCCGATCTAAGGAGAAGGTAATTATTGCATGCTGTAAAACTTGAACATTTAAATCCCTAAGAGAGGGCCAGCTCATACGCATCTTGCATGTGATCAAAGGTCATCAAGGCAGCCTCCCCACACACAACTCCTAATCTGGCAATACCTATATCATCTTATCTACAGAAGCACTTTAATTTTGTTGCATGTCCCAGTATAGTGCCTACCCAGAGGGGTGTCTGTTTTCTGCCCTTTCTCTACCAGCCTGTGTGTCATATTGTTACTTATATTTAGCACCATCAGTGTAGTCTTCAGCATTTTGAACATCTCCCCCCCACATATATTTAATGTACCTTAGTAATATCTTGCATGGCAACCCTGTCCATGTGTATGGAAGGATCATCACTTGGGTCATGTGCCCAGTCATTAAGAAAATTGAGTTGGGAGGTGTATATTCAGGAGTGTGATGTTACATGTATAGACAATTCTGCATGGTATGGTCAAAGCAATTCAGAGGGGCCCACCATCCCACAACAAGGAGTTTATATCCACCTTTAGCCTGAGGAAGAAAGAATATTGTATTAAGTATAGTGTATTCTGAACTATAAATAATAATTTAGAAAGTATGATGATCTTGAAGATGAAAATCGAACCCAAGAGTGATACTGGCAGTTTCTGCTATCTACTCACATTCAGTCTGAAACTGATGAATGTGCTCTCCATTTTAGGAGCGAGGTACTCATCTCTACCTAGAGTTATTTCTACCCCCAACTATCTAAATACCTCCACAGCCACTTTATCTCACATTTAGCATCAAGGAATCCCTCATCCATCCAATGTATCTTCACTATTGTAGATTTATTCCAAATAATCTGGTATATTCACCAAAAAAATAGAAAATGGCAAGTCACTCCTGAATCACTCATAGAGGGTTCGCTACATACAGAAGTATGTCATGTGCTTTGAGCAAGAGTCTGGCCTTAATACTGTCTCTCCTCTTGACTTTACTAACTTCAGACAAAAACGTAATCCAGCAAGCCAGAGGGCATTTGCCTATATGAATAAAAGTGTGGAGACCAGGCGTCTGTGCCTTGTTCTCCTCCCCAGTTCAAAACTGTCATGTATCACTGCATTCATCCTTATTTCTGCCATTGGGGCCTTAAATAGGAGGTTCACCCAGGGCACTGAACATTAAACCTACACTAAGGGGAATAATTACAAGCCCCTTGCACCGCTGATGTGTCATTTTTTTTTATGCTCCGGTGGCCAGGCAAAGCCACTTTGTGTGACCTTTCATGGCCTCATAGATATGGTGTAAGGCAATGCAAACTGTGCACCAGCACTGGCTAAAAGGACAGGGATGCACCATATCTCATAAATAGGCACATTCCTGACCTTTCAAATTGGCATAGGGCAGCAAAAAGACTTGCAGTGCAGCCCTATGCCAATTTTTTGTAAATACGCCCCTCAATTTCTCATGGACTCGGGACAAATTGTGCCAGTCAATTGAGGCAAATGCTTTTTTGTTACATAATAAATGATTGCTAATGAGTTTTCAATGTTTCTTGTTCTGTCTAGCCAGTTGAAGAATACATAGTAGTTAAATCTTGTGAATCTCTCGGCATGAAGCTGGTTTGAATGAATGTTATGACATCCAATAGTCTTTTGCCACAGTTTTAGCATAGAAGAAATAAAATCAGAAGGTTTGAGGGACATTGTGAATTAGGTTTGCCCTTTCTTTGTATAATTGGTATAATGGCATGTCTAAGATTCCAGGGTTATACTACGGCTATGTGGACCTTCTGGAACATGAGCAAAATATAGGGTCCTTGCCTAAAATCAGCCTCTTAACGTGATCAGATAGTCGGCCATTGGGACCCAGAAGCCTTCAGCACTGCTGCTGCTGAATTAATTAAATTTTTTTGCTGACCATTATATTGCTGCCAAAGGATCCCTTATCAATTCTATATAGTTTTGGGAGTCATACATTCTCCACAAAGGTGTATAGCTATTCCATCTTCATCAATTCCCATGCTGTTCATTGTTACTTATATTAACTGGCAAATGTTTGATCTACACCCTTGTCTGCTGATGATAATGTCTCCACCCACCTGGCCTCCTCTTCCCTTATATCAATCCACAGCAAAAGTCGACCTGCCTTTTCCCCATTTCACATAATTTTTTGGGTATTTATATAATGTATTCTAATCCTATTTTCAATCTCATTTTTGTAGGTTACGCAGGCTAATCTTAGCTGTCTGAGTTCTTGCATAAGAGGGCTGCAATAAGAAGCTACAGTTTGGCTATGTTTCCTCCTGAGGCATGAATTTTCTCCAACCTTTCCATCCACTACGGTCTTTGCCTATACTGCGCAGCACTGTCTTGGACACCTTCTATAAAGGTGCATGAGATAACAGTGACCTCAAGTTTTCCTTTAAATAATTAGCTCCATCAAGGCTGCGACCCATCTCTACATCCTTAAGTTCCTTAAGTCCAGGGGTAAAGTTGAATTGTCCTGTCTAGACTGTGTAACTGTAATTATTATCAGGGCGAAATATGCCAGGGATTTCTCTAGCCAGGTAGTCAACTTTCACTGTTTGGGTAATCTCAGCCATCGGTTTGAAACAGCAGCCCAGTCTTGAAAACGAACCATGAGCCCCAAAGAAAAAAAGAGTATTGCTGATCTGAGGCAAGCAATAGTTTTCATTTATCAGTTGGCCACAGGGCTCCCACCCATTGGGCCACTGTAGTGGAAGTGGGGTTTCCTGTATTAGTCATTACGGGCCAGATGTAGGTAGGCTTTTGCACCTCGCAAACGGCGAAAAACGCCGTTTGCGAGGTGCAAAAGCCCTCAAGCGATGCAGGAACACATTTTGCGAGTCGGAACCGACTCGCAAAATGTGTTTCCGACTCGCAAATAGGAAGGGGTGTTCCCTTCCTATTTGTGACTCGCACCGCGATTTAAGTTGATTTGTGACCGCGAAAGCGGTCGCAAATCAACTCGCAGTTACCATCCACTTGAAGTGGATGGTAACTCATTCGCAAAGGGGAAAGGGTCCCCACGGGACCCCTTCCCCTTTGTGAATGCTCACAAAATTATTTTTTCAGAGCAGGCAGTGGTCCTATGGACCACTGCCTACTCTGAAAAAAACCGAAACAAAAGGTTTCGGTATTTTTTTCTATTTGCAGCTCGTTTTCCTTTAAGGAAACCGGGCTGCAAAGAGAAAAAAAAAACTACTTTATTTAAAAGCAGTCACGGAGATGGTGGTCTGCTGTCTCCAGCAGGCCACCATCCCCGTGAGTGCCTAGACTCGCTATGGGGTCGCAAACTGCGACCCACCTCATAAATATTTATGAGGTGGGTCTTTGCGACCCCATAGCGAGTTGCAGAAGGTGTCTGAGACACCTTTCTGCATTCCAAATTGCGACTTGCAATTTGCGAGTCGCAGGGACCCGCAAATTGCAAATCGCAATTTGGAATCTTTCTACATCTGGCCCTACATCACTTAACCTCTCTTTACAAAGTTATGTCTGTCTTGCTCCATGTCTCATGTACAGCCACATATCAACTGTTAGGGTGCAGCCAATTTTTATTACCAACAAAGAGTGGTGTCTTCCTAGCAAGGATGCAAACTCCTTTTGAGCTTCAGGTGAACCCTGCAAGGATCAAAAGGCTTTATTCCCTCTTTCAGTGATCGTATACTTATTACCTATCAAATTAGATTTGTTGAGAAGGCCCTGATAAAGCTTCCTTTGCTTCAAGTATTGGGGTACCAACCCCCCATTTCATCCTATCTGCAAGACTATTAACATTAAGTGATAATACTTTCAGCTGTTCACCCTTCTTGAGTGTTTCAATCACGGATATCTTTCTGGAGAGGTACCTAGTGTCCACAGTCATCCTAAAGTGCCACTGGTGGGTTATAAGTTGAACTTTTGGAATTATATAACAATAAAACATCTCTCTAACCTGCCCAACTCTTCCATACAACAAGGTTTGAGCTCCTGCACCCCCAAATGTAAGAAAGTTCTAGCTTCCTACTCAGAATATCTATAGACTAAAAGTTTAAATTTGCAATCTAGGTCTAAATATCTCCTTACAATGAGGCTACTGTTCAATATTGCTGGTGAGGTAACATTTTTCTGGATTGTAGTGAGAAGGTACAGTCCACCCCTGAACGCATACCACAACAAGGTTACATGTATTTCATTGTCCCTAGGTATTCTGAATAATTGTCATAAGACACTCAGATTGTTCAGTCACTGTGTTCTGTACTTGATCATGGGTTATTATTATCTTCCATCATTGTGTCACTAGTTATCTTTGTATCAAAAGGGGAGTGGTTGGACTTAAAGGTGAGCCTGCCCTTCTCCTGTAAATGTATTTTGTGTGTAAATCCCTTTAATGTGCTAATAGTCCCTGTGAAAACGTTTTGAAATCCGCTCTTAAAATCTTTTCCAATCCCATCGCTGGTAAGAAGAACTTGCTCATCACTATTGGGATCTAATATAATACCTAAGGCTCTTCGGTCAATCCAAACTAAAACAGAAGTGCCAAAATCTGCAACATACAACTAGCTCACCATTTTCTTTCCTTTGAATTTGAATGATAATGTCCTATACCCCACTATGGGAATAGGTTCTCCCGTAAAACTTTCTGGAGATTTGTCTGAAGGCATTGTGAGTTACCTAACACATTTGCAAACCTTTTCTCTCAAACAACTTTATCTACAATTGTATATGGAGACCCAGAATCTGCAACCATGAGTAAGTCTATTCCCCCCAATTTAACCTTGCACACAGGTTTAATCCTAGATTGTTGAGAAAGAATATTTGCACCATTAATGTCTTGAGAAATGTTCTCCTGTGTATCGACAACTCTGAGAAAACATTCATCCTTTGACCCACAGTATTCCACAGAAGATTTATCAGACTGCGATTTTGTATCGGAATCCTGAGCTTCTTTAACTATTCTAACTTTCATACTGAACTTACATTCCCTAAATACTTTCACAAAATGCCCAATAATTCCACATTCCCCACATTTCTGGATGCGCACAGGGCATTTCTTGCTCTAAGCTAAATGTGTCTTGCTACCACATCTGAAGCTTTTTTTTCCTGCTGTTTAGTGGCCGTCTTCCTCATGTCGTCTTGCCTAGAAGTCTCTTTCCTGTTCTTGTTCCTCATTTTGTACACAATATCCTTTTTTTCATCTTTAGTTTTTATGTCTGCTGCCTTTGCACACTTGTTAGATAATTCTGCTTTTTTGTCTATAGTGATTACATCCGTGAAAGGTGCTTCACCATAAATCCAAAGTTTCTCCTGAATATGCTCATTATTCACATTCATAATAATTTGATCTCTTACCATCTCATCATGCAATGTGCCAAACCTACAATTGAGTGCTAAATTCTTCAAGGCTGAAAAATAGTCTTCTATTGCTTCCTTTTAAAAAGAAATAGTGTCTATCAATAGCAATGCACACTGAAGTTGAGTAATATTTGTCCAGATCCTCAAGAGCATATTGGAAAACATCCATTCCAAAAGTACTATGTGGTTTCTTCTCCACTGCATTGTAAACAATGAGACCTTGTGGTCCTAATGAATGTAAAAATAAAATGTTCTTTCTTTCCTGAAATAATTCCTCAACCTCTAAAGTGTCAATTTAGTTTAAAAAATATTGTTTCCACTCATTCCATTTGATTGGTGGGTCTCCCTTGCTCATTAAGAATGGTTGTGGGGGAGTCAAAGGGAATGTCTGGGACGCACACATATTTTCATAATCATATATCACTATTTATCTGAGAAACAAGGAACTCCACAATGCAGAACTAGCCAACTAGAATAAAGGTGTGCCTATCACCTAAGATTAAGACATAGAAGTAAAGAAAATTCACAGTACCTAAGTTTAGATGGTGTGCCAAAAACTCATGACCCCTTTTCACGAAGAAATAATGTAATTTCACTGATATGTTCCATTAGTAGATGTGCTAATCATTCCAATTGAGGTACATACATTTTCCTGATGAACCCAAACCAAGATGGGTGCCGTAAACAGATGCAACGTGCTTGATGTGTTTGAACACATGCATGCGCGAGCAGGATGTTTTCTTCACACTGACACGTGCCTGCACAAGCTGGTGTGCATCACACGACTGCAACCAAACCAGCCCAAAAATACACGACTTCTTGAGACCCCTGCATCGCTGAGATCTTCCTGCCTACACGAGATCCTCCTCACCAAGACGTTGCTGTAGTCCTCCTACTCCTACACCCTCAGCACCTTGACAAATCCTCCATGACACCCCACTCAGCAACGAAAGCTGAACCAGTCCTTTCGCACCCAAAACGTTCCTTGTCATCTCTGTGAATGTAGGGGGTAACGTCGGGAGGTAAGAGTTCTGATGGAAACTGCTGCCACAGTCACTGTTGGCCTTTGAATATTCACCATTGAGAATACAAATAGGGCTCCTCCTGCTTCCTATTGTGCACAGCTCGTCACCAATTTTTTTTGGATACACTCTTCACAAGGAGATCCAATCGCAGTCAAATATAAGTTTCTTGGTGAATAAATAAAGCCAGCATGACTGCTCACAATAGCCACGGGGGAGCAACTGACATCCCGGAATGTCCAGTGGCTCCCTGTTGACCATCGCCCACGCACATTCCACCCAGTAACACGTGAGATACCAAAAGTAAACACAGAAGGAAGCCCTTCCCATTTGCGAATGGGTTACCACCTCCTTCAAGGAGTTAGTAAAATATGACTGTTTTGTGAATGCATTCCAGTCGCAAAACATTCATACATGCGCCATACATGACTCACTGTTAGGAAAAGATGCCCTTAACATACCCCTTCCTAATACTGTCACGCAAACCCTATTTTGTGATTTTGTAATTGGTTACCGAATCGTAATACAGGGTTGGTACATGTCAAAAGGCTATTTAGCAGTTGTAAACAGCACAATTCGCTGTTTGCCTCCGTTAAAAAGTTGTGTACATTTGGCCCGTGGTGCTAAAGTAGGCACAAAAACAGCACAGGGAACAACAGCCGCTTGAGCTCTGCCATTTGCTCTGTTCCTCTGAAGCCATGCTAAATTTATACGACAAATAGCGCGTATTCACGCAACATCGTTTAATTCCCTAAATTTACCATTACGCTAAATTATGCTGTCCTAGAGGTCCTAGAGGTAGCGTTGCACAGGGATAAAATGAGACATGTGGTGTCTGTATTTCCCATGACTGTAAACACCACGTCTCTTGCCGTGATGGCCACAGTGTCACTGAGATGCAAAAACATACTGAAAAACACATTTGCGTTCGTGTCTAGTGAGCAGTGTGCATACACAATTCAAGGGTTTCATCTTGTTTGTTCTTGAAGCAGGGATCGGCAGACGTTGCGCTTCAGAGAAGACAGTTCGTTTACAGCATCGCAGACCCTTGTTACTTTGGTAATAATATTGGAAAAGAAAATCTGAGCAAGCAAGTACAAACAATAAAATGCAATGCGCCCTTACTGTCGCTCCATTAGTTTCCAGACAGAACAGTCAACTTTACACAGCTTTCCGGATATGAGAAGACTGCATTCTTTATGACAGCGACAGATGCGGAAATTTTAGTCTTTTCCATTTTCTACCAGAAGACATATTTGGAAGCCCACTCATAGTAAAACTTTTTTTGCTTATAAACAAATTGTTGTTTCCTCTACTGTATTAACCCAGAGACAGCATGCTATAATATCATACAGGTAAAACAGGATGTTTTGTTTTTTAGATAAATAATTTTAAAAATGCTTGCCGGCTTACACTGCAGCTCTGTTGAGCTTTCACTCACTCTGCTTTGGTTAGTAATATCATTGTATTGTTCACTATGGTTTTACACAAATCGCCTTTGTTTTTGTGGCAGCTCTGCAGATGCAATCAAATTTAACAATGACCATAGAAAAAGCAATCTATTACGAAGATAAGACTGTCAATCATATCTAGAAAAGCACATTGCAAACCTGTGGCACATATTTCGAAAATGGAAAACAAAGATTTCTCAGTTCTCAGCAGATTTTGGACATTTTGTAGCTGTGATGAGAAGTGTCTAGAAATATCGTAAAGGAAGGATGATTGACTTGTGCCAAGGAGACTAAATTGTACTTGCAAGTTAGTGTCGTTGGCTAGCAACATCCGAGGTAAGGAAGTATTCATTCTATTTTAGACCGGTTCAGTTGTGTGTAGGATGGGCTGAAACATATTCCTTCTTAGCAGCCCAGGTCACTTAGTCGAATTAAGAGCTCCTGTCATGAAGCAAACAGGTGCACATTATGAGGACAGAATTCCAAAAGAGGAATGTTGGACTTGACCCTCTCTGCAGGACACTCCCAAAACAGTTTGACCTCACCCTTCTGCTTTCTGAATCAGTTTTAGCTGGTTTCTGGGACACTGTGTACTTTACCACTGCTAACCAGTACTAAAGTGCTTATGCTCACTTCTTTAAACATGGTACAATTGGCTTGCACCAAATTGGCACATTTAATTTACTTATGACTCCATAGTGAAGTGGTACCACTTGCACCTAGAGCTTGTAAATTAAATGTTACTAGGGGGCCTGCAGCACCCATTTTGCCACCCACTGAAGTAGCCTTGCAAACATGTCTCAGGCCTTAAATTGTAGCTGGTGTGCAGTTTTAAAATGCAATTTTGACATGGCCAAATAAACCTTTCACCAGGGCCAAACCTTCCATTTTAATGCATTCAGTCCTAAGGTAGGCTCAAAGCAGCTCATAGGATGTGGTGCACTGTATTTAATAATTTGGAAATGTACTTTTAAGCTTTGCATGGCCTGGTAGTGAAAACACCTTAAATTTGTTTTTCACTACAGCAAGGCCTATCTCTCTGTTAGACCTAGCCTCTTTTGGCATGCTTTCCCCTGATCTTTTGCTTTGTGACCCCCTGTTTTGACTGTGTGCTGAACTTTATTTTAGCTGGCTTTAGGAGTCTGTGGACGTTACCACTGTTATCCAGTGCTAAAGTGCATATACTCTATCAAAAACATGGTGACATTGGTTTCTCCACTTGTTACATAGTTGGTTTGCTACTAAGGCCCTAGTAAAGGGCACAATGTGTCCCCTGGGCCTGAAAGTCAAATGCTACTAGTGGGCCTGCAGCAGTGGTTGTGCCAACCTCTACGGTAGCCTTTAAAATGTCTCAGGCCTGCCATTGCAGAGCCTGTGTGTGCAGGTTTAACTGCCAGTTCGACCTGGCAAGGGTGCCCACATGCCAGGCCCAAACCTTCCTTTTTAATACATGTGAGACACCCCTAATGTAGGCTCTGGTTATCCCCAAGGGCAGGGTGCAGTGTTGGACATGTTCTTGTAAGTTTAAAATATCCAGGTAGTGAAAAACTTGTACATTTGTTTTTCATTGCAAGGACTATCTCTCTCATAGACTAGCATGAGAATTGCCTTATAACATCTTTTAAGTGTAAATTCTCAAATGGGAAGAAACACAAAAATGGAGTTTGGTGTCTCTGGACTCACAATTTAAAAACATCTTTTGGTAAAGGTAGTTT
Organism: Pleurodeles waltl; assembly: GCF_031143425.1. Lineage (NCBI taxonomy): Eukaryota > Metazoa > Chordata > Amphibia > Caudata > Salamandridae > Pleurodeles > Pleurodeles waltl. The sequence goes on along the minus strand of NC_090450.1, from coordinate 658,009,599 downwards.
TTAAATTGCTGGTCTGAAAATACCACTTGTAGAAAGTTGGCATTTTCTTACTTTAACCATCCTGTGCCTTAGCCTGCCTCGAGTCCACGTCTGGTCTGTGTAAGGTTTAGGTGACTGCTACATTTGTGCATTCCATCCAGACAGCCATAGATATAGGACATTCAACTGCCCCTGCATTTCAGCTGCATACAGATTGGTCTTACTGGGCAGGAAGGGTGGAGAGGGCTCCTACACTTTAAAGGGTTTGGGCTGGACCCCACACAAAGGACTGATAACCCTGCACAGACATCCCGGCAGACAGGACTGGGCTGAACGGTAAATGGGGCACTTCAAAACCACTCTTTGAAATCTCCCCCACTTGAAAGGCACATTTCGGTATAAGTCCTGGGCCTCTGACACCATATACTAGTGACACGTCTGGATTGAGGACATTCTACCAAGAAAAAGAATCGGAGTGTTGTACGGAGGGTCTGCCACTTTGCTGTTTGCTCTGTTGTATTGGCCTGCTGCTTCGTGCCTGTGAGGAAGAGGACTGGCTCTAACTCTCTACATCCTGCAGTTTAAAGTTTCTTCAAGGGCCTGACTGAGATTGCCTCTTGTTAGAAATGGGGTCTTTGGTTGGCAGTCAGGTTACCCCCGTCCAAGCAAGGACCCTCACTCTAGTCAGGGTAAAGGAGAATCACACTCAGGTTACCCCCGCTCACCCCCTTGGTGGCTTAACTTCCGAAGCAATGTGTAAAGTATTTGTACTAACACACACAGTACTACAGTAAAAACACTAAAAAAATGGACACCACACCAGTTTAGAAAAATAGGTAATATTTATTTAAATTAAATAAGACCAAAAGAACAAAAATCCAACATACACAAGCCAAGATATGAATTTTCAAAAGAATAAGAATCTTAATCCTTAGAAAACATTGAGAATGCTGTTGTTACACAAATTACCTGACTTGTGTTAAAAATAAAGCCGCACGGGTGAGCGTGCATTGGAAAAGTCAGGGATGCATCGATTCCTTACTTGCAAGTGAGGCGGTGCATCGTTTCCTTTGCTGGTCGGGTCGGCAATGCGTCGTTCTTTCTCCCTCACAAGAGAGTGATGCGTCGAGTTCCGAATGGGGCACCTCGGATCCACCCAGATTTAGGTTGACTTTGACATTCAAGTACGAAGCGTGGAAAATCCGGTCGTACGGTGTTAGATAACAGCGATGCATGGGGTTTGCATTGTTATCAGCAGCCGCAAGTGGGTGTTGCACATCGCTTCTCTATCTGCAATGCAGGTGGAGCATTGATTTCAGTCGCTAAGCCATGGCGTGTTGTTTATCAGCCGCATTGCAGATTGTGCATTGTAAATTTACCAGCCCAGCGTTCTGTGTGTGGATTTCAGCTTTAGTTCTGGCAACTTCACCTTTCAAGGGTCCAGGGACTGGATAGGGCACCACTTGGCATGGCAGGAGCCTCAACAGAGTCCAGGTGCTAGCAAAGGAAGTCTTTGATGGACCTGAGACCTCAACAACAGGAGGCAAGCTCAGTCCAAGCCCTTGGAGATTCTTCTCAAGCAGAAATACACAACAAAGTCAAGGCTTTGTCCCCTTTCACAGACAGAAGAAGCAACTTCTGGATAGCCCAACAAAGCACAGTCACAGGCAGAGACAGCACTTCTTCTCAGCTCTTTAGCTCTTCTCCTTGGCAAAGGTCCCCCTTGATTCCAGAAGTGATCTAATTTTCAGGGGTCTTGGGTCCACTACTTATACCCCTTTCTGCCTTTGAAGTAGGCAAACTTCAAAGGAAAGTCTCTCTTGTTTGTGAGAGCCTTCCTTGCCCAGGCCAGGCCTGAGATACACACTAGGGGGTTGAAGACTGCATTGTGTGAGGGCAGGCACAGCCCATTCAGGTGTAAGTGACCACTCCTCCCTTCCCCTCCAGCCTAGATGGCTCATCAGGATATGCAGGCTACACCCCAGGTCCTTTTGTGTCACTGTCTAGAGGAGAGATGCATACAGCCCAACTGTCAAACTGAGCCAGACAGGGAATCCAGAAAGAGGCAGAGTCACAGAATTGTTTAAGCAAGAAAATGCATACTTTGTAAAAGTGGCATTTTCAAACACACAATCTAAAAATAACCTTTACCAAAAGATGTATTTTTAAATTGTGAGTTCAGAGACCCTATACTCCAAATTTCTACCTGCTCCCAAAGAGAATCTGCACTTTAATAATATTGAAAGGCAGCCCCCATGTTAACCTTTGAGAGGGATAGGCCTTGCAACAGTGATATAAAATATGGTAGTATTTCACTGTTAGGACATATAAAACAGACTAGTATATGTCCTACCTTAAACATACACTGCACCCTGCCCATGGGGCTACCTAGAGCCTACCTTATGGGTGCCTTACATGTAGTAAAAAGGGAAAGTTTAGGCCTGGCAAATGAGTACACTTGTCATGTCAAATTCTCAGTTTAAAACTTCACACACAGACACTGCAGAGGCAGGTCTGAGCCACGTTTACAGGGCTTCTCATGTGGATGGCACAACCAGTTCTGCAGGTCCACTAGTAGCATTTGATTTACAGGCCCCCTCTAGTGCACTGTACTAGGGACTTACTAGTAAATCAAATATGCCAATCATGTAAAGCCAATTACACATACATTTTACATAGGAGCACTTGCACCTTAGCACTGGTTATCAGTGGTAAAGTGCCCAGAGTATCAAAAACAGCAAAAACAGAGTCCAGCACACATCATCAAGCTGGGAAACAAAGATAAAAAAGTTAGGGGAGACCACGACAAGGATGCCAATTCTAACACCTCCTGTTTCTGAAGTCTCAGGGATGTCAATGAATTAATCTGCATCTTGCTACCAGCTCTTGGGCTCCTCTTCTGTGAGTTCTTCTTGGCCAAGTGGTGCCAAATCAAGTCCTGGGCACTTGGAGATGAGAAACACAAGAATTTACTCAACAGCATTGGAACAAAGGCATCTCACAGCAGAAACACCGCTTTTGCCTCTGACGGCACTGGAGCCACCAACACTTGAACCTCAACTTACAATGAAGCCCTGGCTTGGCCGACATAGCACCGATACATTGGAATCAGTACTCATTGCTTCTGGATATCGAAACATCAAAAACATTACCCAATCAAGAAACAATGCATCGCCTGTAATAGCGCCACATCCCCTTCTTTGGATCAAATGCATCGTCACCAACCATCGACGCAACCAAGGTATTGTCAGTGGGTCTGCGTGATTCCAGTGCCGGGCCCGCGCTCGATGGTAGTTAAACTATTTGCCCATGTCTAGCGTGACCAGATAGCCCTGGGTGGAGCTATTGACTTCTAAACACTGCGTTTTTAATTTTTGAAAATTCATAGCTTGACTTGTGTATGTTGGATTTTTGTCATTTTTATCTTGTTTGACTTAGATAAATATTTGCTATTCTTCTAAATTGGAGTCCTTTTGTAGTATTTTGACCGCTTTACTGTTAGTGTGCACACATACTTTACACATTGCCTCTTTAGTTTAGCTCGACTGCTCTGTACCAGACTACTAGAGGGCGAGCATGGGTAAACGTTTAGGCCCATATATACTTCAATTGCACCAAATTTGCATATTTTTTTATGCAAATTCAGTTCAAACCTAACTCCATATTTATATTTTGTCATTACAAACATCTAACATCAAAATATAGGAGTTTGCCCCATTAGGTGGATATGTGCACCTACTTGCGTCAATGAGATGCAAGGTAGGTGTTCCATCTAAAAAATGGTGCTATCCCTATAGGCCCATATTTATCCCCCCATGCTAAAATGATGCACAGGTGGGAGGAGGGGATAAATAATTGTGCAAAGCTTGCTTTGTGCCAATATTTAACACCTGGGTCAGACAAGAGGTTAAGGGACCTGTGGTCCCATTTACATTGTTAATCACTGTGGAATGGGTCCACAGGTGCCCTCCCCTAGCCCCAGGAACACCCTCTCCCACACCAGAGGGACACCATAAAATGGAGAGAACCTCATCCCAGGTGAGTAGGGTAAGTATAGGTTAGTATTTTTACTTTTTTTTTTTAAGTGCCACCAGGGCCCTAACTTGAGCCCCCCTGCACAGAACAGGGTGCAATGGCCATGACCAGAGTGCAATAACCATGCCCAGGGGACACTTGTCCCCTGTGCTGGCCATTGGGGTGGTGGGCATGACTCCTGTCTTTCCTAAGGCTTTTATTTGCCTCTAATCAGGCTAATTTCATTTTTTGAAGCACAACCCCTTCCTTCCTTACCAACACCCCCACCCAACTAGCGATTTTTTAAGACGCTAGCCCAAGTTTAGCGCCGGATTGCACCATTCCTTTAAAGTAGTGCTCGGCTGGGGCTGTGGAATGGCGCAAGACGGCTCTATACTTTTTGCTGCAAAACTGCGTTTGTGCAGTTTTGCAGCAAAAAGTATAAATCTGGGCCTCAGTGTGTATGTTGCTTGGCCTGACTAGGATTTTGGTTCCTACTTGGACAGAGTGTAAACCTCTGCCAGCTAGAGACCCACTTTCCAACACTCTCCCATAGGATAGTTACCTGATAACATTTAAAAAGCTGTATCTTCCAAATTGGAACAGGTAATCAGTTCTTGTTTGGAGTCTTTAGATTGTAATGAAAAATCCTCTCAGGGTAAAGTTGGATTTTAAATTACAGTTTTGAAAATGAAACTTTTAGAATGTTGGTATTTTCTTGCCTTAGCCATTTCGTCCCTGCAGCCTATTACTGGGTCACAAGACAGGATGTACTTTGTAGTTAGGCTTTCTGTATTACTTTTAGAAAGCTGCACACAATAGGGATCTTATGTTTGCCTGGATGGGGCATCACTGGCAGGATGGGAGGTTGAAGCTGAGCACAGCCCTACTTATACTTGAATACGCTGCGTCTTGCCTCCACACAAAGGACTGCATACTCCCTGTAATTCGTCTGGAGCCAGGATAAGGGAAGCCAGAAACACACATCAAATGGAAACTTCTAGATGTTTCTCTCACTTCAAAGGAGAACCTGGTATAAATATCAGACCTCAGACACCAACTCTTCAGTACACTTCTGGACCTGTGGCGACTCTGCCAGGAAGAAAGACTGTTGTGCTGCTGAAAGAGCTGCCACTTCAGTGTACTGCTGTGCTGCTAGACTACTGCCTTGCTGGAATGCTGCCTTGCTGGATTGCCTGAGTGACTTGGATCTGCACATGAAATCAGAACTCCTAGAGTGGCTCCAAGGGGTAGTCTGCTGGCCTCCTGTTTTGAGCCCCAGGGACATAAAAGGCTCCCAACCACCTGCACCACCACCCAGATCCATCTGGAGCAAGCCTCTGACCCCCAAGTGGTGCCCCTTAGATCCTGGACCTTTTGTATGGTCCAAGAGATGCTGAATTGAAGCTTTTGAATGCTCCACGACTGCAAAGAGCCCCATTGGTGCCAAAAACTTGTGCACGGACAGCCTGTCAATGCGATGTCCCATCAACCCGACTCTTTGAACTACAATGTTGACTGCTCATGAGGTGCACCACCACAAAGCTAAAGCCCACCTGCTAGAAACATTAACGGTATCTTCATGCTACAGCAATGATCCACTATGTTGCCAGGCCTGCTCGTCGCACAACATCAACAGCCATCTCCGACGCTTCCTGCAGCTTGCGGACCCCTCTACTGTGAACAGAATTATTTCCATTGGATTGAGAAGGTAATATTTCAGTGGGGCTAACCTGGTCACCACATCCTGCCTGTGGTCTATTCTGGTTGGCTTTAAGTTGTGACTTTCTTCCAGTCTTGTACAACAAGATACCCTGGAGTGGCGCTTTAGGCCTTTTGGCACTATTTACACTTAAATCTTCAAAAGTGCATATCTTCTGTTCTACTAAATGGATTTTTGACATTTTGGTCTTGATTTATTTATTACATTTTCCTCTATTGTTCTAATCGGAGGGTGGGATCGTGTTGCGATGTGTTTTCACTGTGTTACTGTTTGAAGTGTTGACACATTACGCCTGAGTTAAGCCTGACTGCTCTCTGCCAAGCTACCTAAGGGTTGAGCACAGGTTAATTGAGGGTGTGTTTGTGACCTCACTTTGACAAAGGATAATGGTTCCTGTTTGATGACAAAAACCCAATTTCTCACACCGTTCCTCCTACTGAGTGTTGAAATATTTCCATGTCTATGTAATTCTACTGACCCATGCCTTCTCCATCCACTCAGACTATGTCATCCATGATGGGGTCAGTATTCCTCACAGCCTGTGATTCACTTCCTTGTCATGCCACTCTTTGGAGGCCTTATCACCACAGCACTAGTATTTCCGTGCAGAAAACCTGTGCAATGTGTGTGCTGCTGGTAAACTGGTAGAACACCTAACTCAGTTCTGCCATAATCAGCGTACAGTTGAATAACTAGAGCTGACACTCAAAAACAACAGTTAAAGCACTCAGACAAATCTCACCCTAACATCTTGATACACATATTCCTCCATCCAATTGATGGTTCTCTTTGCCTTATTGTGCGCTTTTTAACAAATAATCCAATCCAAGGTATTTCAATGAAAGGTTCAAATTGGATTTGCATTTTAACATGGTGAAGTTTCTGACATTACTATAACTATGAAGCTTTTGCACAGAAGACTATACTCTTGCAAAGGTGCTTCATCTGACTTTTCAAATGAATAATCACAAGTTGCCATTACAAATCACAATACAAGTGTTGCAAAGCCCTGTGAGTCAGAAGGAAAAGGCCACTGCCCCCCCAATTCCTGTGACTGCCAAGTGAATGCATAAATGTTTTGCAAACATTAGCGCCCTCTGAGGGCACAGTGTAAACATTCACAAGGTAATATGTGGTACAGTAACTTTTCGCAGACTGAAAGCATTCACTCTCCAATCTCATATTAACAATATGCCACTTTTACCATTATTACATCTGTCCCTTAAAGGTATTCAGATCACAATGAAGGAGCATTGTAAATATGGATGAATGGAGGAAGGTTCAACTATCTCGGACATGCCTCCATCCCAGCATTCATTGTGGTATGTGAGCTTTGAGCATCCCTTGCACTGCAAGAAAAACTGTTGCAACACACGTCACAAATTGAGCTGCAGCCAGTCTCTTTTGTGCATCAAGCCCCATATAATATTTAGTGCCAGCATATTTTAAATAGCTGCCACATAGACATATGTTTTGGTGACATCATTAGTCCTCGCTTTTCAGCCAAGATCAATTTGTATTTTGGGACTTGTAATGTGGCTTGTATCATCAAATGTATTCACTTTAAAATTTCATCATTTAAAGAAAGAGTTGGACCTGCACCTGAAATCAGGACTCCCAGAGTGACTCCGAGGGCTAGTCTGCAGGCCTCCGGTTCAGAGCCAAAGTGACATAACAGACTCCCAACAACATGCATCAGCACAGAGATCCAGCTCCAGAAAGCCTCTGACCCCCAATTAGTGTCTCTCAGGGCCTAAACCACTGGCGTGGCCACAGAGAGGTTGAATCAAAGTTTTTGGGTGCTTCATGACCGAGGTGATGGTTAAAAATGACTCATAATTTCGTCATGCATAAACGATATGGCCACTTGCCAAATGTAAACAGAGAGATGGAGATCTCCTGTCCTATATAAGCCTCAATATCTGCATTTGCATCTGGTACCTAGAATTTGCAGAAAATATCTTATCTCAGGAATATTGTTGAGGTAGATCTCCTACCAAAACTTTGGTCCAGCCACTTGGTGTATTTTTGGACTGATGCATTTAGCACAGCTAAAAGAACTAGTCAAGTCACTTCTCATGTAAAATGCAAATTCAGTTTCTGTAATGAGACCTGGCCAGTAAAGTACATGGCCTGAGATTTCTAGTTGGTGCACGATTGCTAGAGAATGTGTACAGGATCTTGAGTCGTCCTTTTCAATGTTCACATTATTGAGTCCTGTAGCTTTGAACGAAACTTTTTCAACAGTATTCAGTGATGGCTTTAGTGCCTTCATGCCTGCTGGCTTTTCCTGGGGCCTTTTTCAGATTTGGTACATGGATTTCATCGATTTACAGTTTTTATGTCTTTTTAAAGCTGCTCTGTGCCTGTTGTAAGATGCCTGCTAGAGACCATTATGTCCTAAACACCAGGCAAATATTTAGTGGTGAATTGAGTAAAGATCATATCCAAGGTTACACAACACATGTTTCACCAATTTTATAACTTAGTCAGTCAATTTTGAATAATAATTACAACATTTCTATAGCACTTTGCAGAAGATGAGTTTTCAGGTTTTTGTTTACAATATCATAAAGTATGGTATTTTAGAAAAACCAAAAAAAACAATTCTCCGCAATTTATAGATGTATATTTAGCTCCCACAAAAATACCAGTTTTTTTATTCTGATCGAATAAAAACAAACCTTTTGTGAAAAAGAAGATCGGCTCACAAATCAGACACAGTCTCCCCAGAAGCCACAAAAGGATTATGTTCGTATTCCTCTATTTAACCTCGGCGACTTCCTGCCAGCAGCATGGGCTCACATCAATTGCAGCTAAGATTCCCTTAAATGCATAAGCATTGCAAGAATGAATATGTAAAAAGTGCTATTAATGTCAGAGCTCAGTTTCTGTTATTACTGTGTGGCTTAATTTCGCCTGTGAATGATAATTCCACTTTCGAAGAGCATATTTTGCTTGCAGAGCGTTCCCTGGGGACATTTATTTCTGGCACTTATTTTTTCGGATAATTTCGTTAAACGTGCCGCAAGTAATTTCCCGTTTCTTTTGAGCACTGGAATTATTTAAAACGTAGGGTGCTTGACTGGGCAGAACGCTTGATCTAATGCTGAAGAAGATGAAGCGAGATATTAGAGAAGAAGTGCCCGTGAGAAGAGAGTTTGTTTTAGGGGCTGTGGTATTGCAAGGGCGCCACGGGCCCTAAACCAGCCACTCTCAGTTATTGGATAGGTTGGATGCACTGAGCCTCTCGCACCCCAGGATCCATGTGCCACTACACTGCACTAGCACTGCTTCCCGTGCCAATAACCAGTAGCGGCTCGCTGTGATTCCTGGGGGCAGGGAAGGGGAAGGCGCATAAGGGGGGGCATGAATACATTATTAAAATTTATTAACAAAAAATAAAAAAATAAAACTTACCTTCTCTGCCGCGTGCTGCTCCTCTCTACTGCATTGTTGCTCCAGGCACAGGCTCTCAGCCTGCCCTGTGCCAATCCTGACGCTGCTCAGAGCAGCGTCATGATTGGCTGGGACCGCAACTGTGTTGCCAGGCTTGAGAGAGCCTACTGTGCATGTATGTTTGGCCGGCCAGAGACAGCCAGCCAAACATACATGCGCAGTGATGTGGAGTGCACTCCCCATCAGTTTAAGTCACCCCCATGGCCCGATCCTTTCAAAGAAAAGGATAATAACATAGCTTATTATCCTTTTGTTTGAAAGGTTTTGCAGCTGCCGATGCTGGCCAGGAAGCGATGCTCCTCCGCCCTTATGGAGGAGCCGCCCCTGCGAATAACAAACAGAAGTGAATGGAAAAATGAAAAAAGAGCTCTCAGCATTTCCGCCAATAATGGCGGGAAAACACAGGTTATTAGAAAAGTAAGCTTGAAGAGATGGTGGGAAATTGTCTCGCCTGTTTTCAAAATATGCTACAGAAAGCAGTATCCCACCACCAAAATTCTCGCATAGTACATATAGCTATATATGGACTTCTTGCTACATTAAAATACACATGAATGAATCCACATTGCTTTTTATTATCATTATAACTATTTGTTTGCCTCAGCTGAGGATTAATTAAACAAAACACGAATTTATGTAAAGAACATAGCCACGCCCTCACTGATCCTTTTGAGAGCTTCCTGACTTATCAATACCCTAACAAAATACAGCAGAACAATAGTTTCAGAGATAAGATAAAAATGAGTACATGATCGGGGTAGATAATGCATTTTAAGCAAAAAAAAAAATCTTGTGTTGGAAAGGCTATACTAGAATTTATGATGTTTGAACACTGATCTCTGATGAACTATCAGACCCTGTTGAGTTACCAGACCCCTTCAAACACAGGAAATGACCTGTATTTGAGACATTTGCAATCCACCCGATTTCTTGAAGCGCTGTAATTCCAAATTTGGATAATTAAATACATCATGGCCAAGATTGAAACATTTTATTACTCTGCGACAACTATTAATTGTTTGAGAACATTTAACCACAACACTCTCAAGACCATGGCCCTACGATGTCAAAAATAAATACTTGATTGATTGATTTAATAGTATTTGTGCCTTTCAACAGTAGATCCTGCAAGCTGATTTTATTCAGATTAATATTACCTGATTTAACATATTAAAACCGTTTGCATATTTGTAAAATATATTTTTGAAAAAAACATTCCCAGAAAGTTCATGCATTTCATTGAAGTTGTCTAAATGAACAAAAACGACCATCTTAAAACAAGTTCCTAACAGTCCTCAGGCCCATTTGTACCCATACCTGACGGATGTTGAGTGAGTCTGATGTTGATGTTGGCCGTCAGACCCATAATACAGTTCAATCTTTCTTCGTTCTCTTAAATATCGCTCTCTTGTAATAAATGTGAGCAACATGCATCAACATCCATGCACATATATGATATATTGGGGGCAATCTGATCCGTCTGTCACTAAAATACCTATGTGGTTTCCCTTAGGGCCAAAAAAAATAAAACCTCAAGTCGGAAAGCTTACACCCGCATTTGCTTAGGGGCTGTTTCATACTCCTGATAGCTTCTCCAACTCCATTATAACCCCAAATAAAGCTACCTATTCAAGAGAGAAATTTTGTAACTATAATCATCTTGACAATATAACACTGACCTGCAAGACTAAGGGGTATGTGATGTTAATTTTGCATAATAGCCACACATTGTTTAACAAGGGACTCGTAATGTGTTTTGTCATTCCTATCTCACTAATCATTTTGAATAGTTTTTTTTTTTAAACAAATTTATCATCTTCCATTTCAGATTTATAATTCATAATAATGTTTTATACTTTCAGATGATAGTGACGTACGTTATTAAGCTGTCCAGCCACATGTTCAATTGTGGCTAAAGCCACTCTACCCGATGTAGTGTAGAATGTGATGTTGTCAGCATAGGCGCACAGCTTTATCCTGTTCCATGAAATTCAGATGCCCCCCATGGGCGTCATTGCAACAAAATACCGGGGGTAGCAGAAGTGATGTTACATAATCACCCTTTGACCCAATTATATCACAGGAGGTGACATCATATGGTGTTTGACACCAAATTATCAGAGGAAATGATATAAAATCCATTTCTACCTCAGATAAATGTCCTTTTAATATGCCACCTCATTTTAAATAATATGCTGACATGATGAGAAAGTGGCACATTCTCTTTGTTGTTATATGAAAAAAATATGTGCTTGCTGAAAGAAGAGAATATAGTGCCACAAAACAAAAAACAACGCTGGGAAGCCACATTCCTTGTGCCTCAAACGGGATTGAATGTTTTTCCTAGTGTATAACCCAATCATAAAATGTATTGGTAAATTACCGAAAAGAATAAAAATATTTAAACCGCAATGGTGTTTTTTTCATTTAAATTACTTCATGTAGATCATATATTGCATGTGATGGATGTTATTGACATACATTATTCTTTAACATTGTCAATACATTTTGATTAGCATTACCTATAAGGAATTATCTATCACTCATTCAAAGCACAGAGGCGATATTCGTATTTAAACACATTTTCCATGTGTTGACAATAATGAATTTCTCCAACACCTTGTTTAAAAATGTGTTTTGTTTTGATTTCATTTTTTTAATAATCTCAGAAAAGTAGACATTCCACTGCTGGTTTTCTTTTGAGAGAGTTAAGAGTTATGCCTCAAGTCACAGTCAGTGCTGTAGAAGCTAAACAGTGCACATCACAGCACTGTTTACCCTCTGTTCTTGGCATTGCCTTTGCCACACTTGAGGCCATGTATCACAAAGACAGTGCCAGGGGTTTTTAAGGAGCGAGACCTGGGTCGCAGCAGAAACTCCTGGTGACCCCTCAATGAATATACAGATCAAGCAAAAACAAACAAATGGGGAAATACAGAACTACACTGAAATGTGCCCCTGGTATTTCATTGTGGATGATATACCATCCCCATGATGAAAACACTTCATGGGCCATCTCAGTGATCAAGCCATTATTCAGAGTCTGCTTAAAACAAATCTCTAACTCATATAGAATAAAATTGATGTGACTTGTGCACAGTCGGATAAGAAGATTTAAACTTATCCACTATATCAGCAGGTTTAGAGACTATGGCCCTCATTACGAGTCTGACAGTCTTAAAACCGCTATACTAGCGGTGGTGGTTTTACTGCAGATGGGCCGGCGGTAAAGACTGCCATATTACGAGAAACGCAACCCATACTGTCACTTTTGGGTGGGCCGCTGGGATCTAGGTGAGCACCTCTGGCCCAGCGGCAGCGGTAATACTGCTAATGGTATTACGAGGCAGCAGACCGCCAGCATTTTCGTGGAAGTCGCACTGCCATGAAAATGCTGGCGGTCCTGCACCCAGTGACAGGAATCTTCATTTCTGTCACTGGGTGACACACCCCCACATGTCCACACCCCCACACACATGTGCCCACACACTTCTACACTCTTACAAACACTCACCCATGCACTCGCTCCATACACCAACATTCACTCGTGCACACACACTCAAACATGCACACAGAAGCACAAATTCACGCACTTACATGCACTCAGGCACACCCATGCAAATGCTCACACGAACACTCCAATTCATGGTCACACACGCACACATACATTCACATTCACTCGCATACATGCATGCATACACCATCCCTCTCCCCTTCCACATATACGCACGCATACACCATCCCCCGCCCCATCCATATACTCGCATTCATTCACTCACACACGCAGACACCCACCCTCCCCCACATTCAGAACATTCACACATGCACTCACACCCGCAGACACGCACACACAGACACCCCCGTCCCCTGTCGGACGATCACTTACCTTTACCGGTGAGGAGGTCGTCCAGGAGTGGATGGGTCCCGGCACTTCCACCGCCGGCATCACTCCGCCTTTAGGACAGCACTGTGCCGTATTACAGGTCATAATACGGCGGACGGGGTCCTTTTGTTGCTGCACTGCTGGTGGTGGAACCGGCTCTCCACTGCCGTACGCCAGACCGACTGCTGTCGGATTTCAACCTGAAATAGAGCAGAAATCTGACAGCAGTCTGAATAGGGTGGTCTTGAGACCACCAGCACTGGCGGTCTCTGAGCTCCCGTGGCTTTGGTGGTCATTGTAAAAGACCACTAAAATCATAATTAAATGTATTATTCACAATTGTTCCCTCCTGAGTTATGTGGGTGAGTATTGGTCCTACTGCTTCATCATATTGACACACTTTTTTCTGCATCCGGTTCCCTAACATGGCTCAGTGAGCCTGCCTTTAACCTTGATAAATGGAGACAAAGCTATTATTTTCATCCAATGCATTTAGATTAATGGTATTTGGATGTATGAAGTCCAAAAATGTGAGCTGCATTTCAATCATGGCTTCTTCTTTCATCCAATTTTTATTTTTCAACAAAGAATATTTAATAATAATCCCCAACAAATGCTTTGAAGGAGTCCCACACCAAAGTGACGGATGCCATATCCACATTGTGTAGAAAAATATATTTGACTTGTTATGCAGTGAATTCCTCATACCGATCATCTTTCAATAAGGATCATATAAATATATACTTAAACCTTTCCATGATAGCAAAAAATGGCTAGATGGTAACTAGAGATGGCTTATGCTTGGAAGAGGTTTGGAGGAATGTTTCCATTTGTAGCTCATACAAAACCTCTCTTTTAGCAACAACAGTATCAATGCTTGAATACTGTTGATATGGGTACAAATAAAGCACGTACTCTTGCTCATTATCTTGGAGAAACCTCAAGGTATCTGTTATCCAATCAATTTTAGCCAGCCTTGAGAATGCACTTCTTATATTCTTCATATGAAAATATGGCTTAAAGTTGGTGGTATGCATGTTCTGATCTAGAATTCAATTAAAATCCTCACAAAAAGACAACTAAATCTTCCCTGTCACGTAGCTTGAGAGCATCTAACATCATTGGCACACCTATATTGGGGCCATAAATGCAGTAAATAGCATATCATTTATGGTTGTAAGCTATTTGTGCAGTCACTCAACATCCTTTAGTGTCATCAGCTGTCTTACCTATTTCTATATGCCCTTTTCTATCCAAAGCAGCCTCAAACCATATTCGAAAACGTTGAGTCATACTTACAGCAAAGATCCTATTCCACTTGTCAAAGCAATGACTGATCATAAATGGTAATGTGAGTCTACTGTAGACAAATCTTATCCATCTTAAAATAATGAAGCTTTTCTTTAATGATCTGTCATCTTCTGGGACACAGAAGGCCTCTACCACTCAAACTCAAGACCTTTAATTTGTCCATAAAGCAAAATCCTTACTTTTCGTCAAATAGTTCTAGTCTGACACCGTGATCATTCAATAAAAAAGGCTAACCAGCTAACGCTTCTCCTATTTTACATTTTCCCAACTTCCTCACTGTCATCTTTGCCTTTTTCCTACAGACACAACCTATCCTACTAATCCACACTAAATCCACACCTAAACCCTATGGGAAATCTGCTTGATACTGGCTGTCATAGATCGACAGACAGAAAAACAGGAATGTCACTTACTCTTACACCACCCCCGCTGCGCAAGAACCTGTACCTCTTTTAAAACTGTACAAACAAGATTGTACCTCAACCTGCTCAACCATCTGGCAAGTCGGCATGCCACCATGATCAAATTATGAGCATCAGGTACCAGCTTATAAGTAACATATCAACTGACAAATAAGTATTTCAGAATAGCCAATATTGTGCTTTAATTTCAAAAGTGCAAAAAATAAGTTATCCTGTTGTCAATTTCTAAAGTTTAAGGTAATCTAGTATGGACTTCTGAACTTGCACCTCCTGAAAGGGACAGATTACACATTTCAACATCCATCATCTTTTAGTTGTTGAATGACAAAAAGCAGAATGAACCAAGAAGTAACTATCCACACTATGGTTTTTTCGCTGGACTATGGCATAGAGCACCTACTTTTATAGCACCTGCCTCACAGATATCAAAACTGCACAAGGTTGAAGTTTTGGTTCTGTTCCTATCTAAAGTAAGGATCTATGTGCCCACTGAATTTGTGAGTCAAAGTGCCAGTCTGACTGATCTGAACAAACACTATTGGAACAAACTGACAGTGAACTCATATGCACCAACATCCTCGGTTTCCCGAAGCCCCTGCACCCTCAGACTGTTCCAAAACTGGCAATGCTCTGTGTTCTCTAGCTTCCACTGAATAACCATGATCCTGTTTTTTGCTCCTCAAGCTAAACCTTTCTCCTAGATGTTTCTACCTCATTTTTGGTGGTTCACCTCTCGACCAGGCAGCCAAACACATATAGCACTAATTGATTCTGCAATTTTCTGAGGTGAGGCCTTCGTTTGTAAATGTCCACCTTCTGCATACACCACTTTATTTTATGCAGCCAAAGAGCAATAGTTAGGAAGCAAAGCTCCTAATTTTGAAGCTGCTGAGGTGTCCTGGGTGTGAGGAGTGGCCTGATGAACTCTCTCTTGTTTCTATCTTTTGTTGAATGTTTAGTTCTTTTGATCTCAGTTAGGTTAATCTTTTCTGTCACCTTGGCTAATCTTTGCTGAGTCTGTATCTTTATAACTTTGTCTTGAGAATTGTTTGTATGACTTTAAGTCTGAGGTTGTAAATAAAACACTTAGGGGGTCATTCTGACCGAATGACGGAAGCACCGCCAACAGGCTGGCGGTGCTTCAATCCCCATTCCGACAGCGTCGGTAAAGCCCCGGTCGGATTGCCGGTGCCGGCGGTCATCCGCCGTTTCTGCCCGGGCTGGGAGAATCCACCAGGGCAGCGCTGGAAGCAGCGCTGCCCTGGGGATTCTGACCCCCGTACCGCCAGCCTGTTTCTGGCGGTTTTCACCGCCAGGAAGAGGATGGCGGTAAGGGGTGTCCTGGGGCCCCTTGGGGCCCCTGCACTGCCCATGTCAGTGGCATGGGCAGTGCAGGGGCCCCGTAACAGGGCCCCGGCCAGCTTTTCACTGTCTGCCTAGCAGACAGTGAAAAGCGCGATGGGTGCAACTGCACCCGTCGCACCGCCGCAACACCGCCGGCTCCATTTGGAGCCGGCTCCTGTGTTGCGGCCTCATTCCCACTGGGCCGGCGGGCGCTAACATGGTTAGCGCCCGCCGGCCCAGCGGGAATGTTGGAATGGGGGCAGCGGTATTTTGGCCGCATGGAGGCCAAATGCCAGTTCCCGCCTGAGTCGGAATCACCCCCTTAATCTTATTTCAGACCGGAGTTTTCCTTGTCTGGCCAAATGGGCCATACTGTCACTATAAATTGACTTGTTGTGAAGTTTTAATACCTTGGATCTCCACACCCTTATGCTGTGTGAAAAGATTTATTGACCTTGTTTAAAACATAATCCTGAGTAGGAAATGCTTCAGCAAATCTAGTCGCAGAGGTATGGTTACTCCAACAAGGGAGAAGACATAGTTGGGAATAGTATTAAAGATCCCTTACTTTTTTGCCATGGGAATTGCCTTCCCCGAAACTTTTGTCCCATGGTTCGTTCCAAAGATTGATGAAGTTCCAGTGTCCTTCCGCTGCAGTGGATGTGTGAGTATTAATAGGGTTTGCACTTGCGCTGCTTTGGCCGAAGACTGTGCTAAAGTTTGATGCTCTGAAGTGCTTTGTGGATTTTCGGCACTTGTGTGGTTGTGGCGCTTAATGCTAAGAAGCAGTTATTATTGTTGAACGGATCCGCACTGGGCCAAAGATCCCAGCATAATACACAAGTGTAGAAGACACTTGATTAATTTATTGTCTGCGGTGTGAGTGCTTGTCATGAGATGTCTTTGATAGTGCCAATAGTATTTCTTGAGTGAATATGGGTTGGTTGATATTAAGTGAATCCTGAGTTCACCTGGAGGAACTGTGTGAACCGGAGTGAGATTTGCTGAACAAGTCTCATTTTTGGTATAGATGTGAAAGCATAGTCAAAAAGTGAAGCTCCATACTGCTTTGAAGTGTTTGGTCACCGTATCCTGTAGTGAGCAGACAGGTTGTTGGTTTGGTCTGTTAGTGTGAAGCCACACTGGTTTTGGTGGACTAGGTCACTGAGTGTTGCACTGCTATTGATTGAGAACATCAAAAAAGAGAATTGTGGGAAAAGAGTTACTTCCTATTTCAAACAAAATGTGTATTGTGAATTACTGAATTTGGTTGAAAATTACGTTCTTTAAAGCATTGAAAATTCCGAAGAAAGGAGATGTATTTATTATGGTTAGAGAGGGAATAGAAACCCCACCTGAAGGTACTCCAGATTAGATTTGTCTGAAAAAGGTCCTCATGCATGTTTGTAGCTTGAACAATGGCATAAGGTTTTTAAGAATAAAGGTGTGTTAGCATTTCTTTGCTACAGAACATTTACTTTAAGAGTTATTGAGAACTTAAGGCGATTATTTTATGAGATGAAACCATTTCCAAGACCCACACAATTTGAAACTCTTAATACTAGGGAACACATGACTCTTCAGAAACAGAGAGACAAGTATGAGAGTAGAATGAAAAAAGTGTAAACAACAGTTGCAGAATCAAGATGGGATAGTCAACAAAAAGCTTGGAGAGCAGATATCATTGAAGGAGCTAGGCCGTATCCTGTTATTTCTGGTCACAAAGGAGAAACCACCAGACCAAAGACTAAGAAAAAGACAGATAACACAGACCAGAAGACAGATACTGAAAAGAAAGCTGAGACTTATGAGAGTGATTCGGGTAATGAATTTATAAATCAGCTATTGTTAAATCATCTGCCTCCATATAAGTCTGAGCAGATAGGAGCAACAAATAAGACACCAAAAATTGCAAAGTGGCCATTGCCGGGTAGGTAGCGGGCTGTGGGAGAACTCTGCTGGGCTCAGCAAGGCTTCCTGATTGGACGTGAGCCGAGCAGCAGCAGACACGATGTAAGGCAGCAGGATAAGAGAATAGCAGAATCCGGAGCTTACCTGCACGTGGCACACTCGGGTGGCTTGGAGCGGGCGCAGAATGGTGAGCCACAGTGCTGCACCAGCACCCTGATCTCAAGCGGCACTTGGCATCAGATGGGACAGGGAGACAGCTGCGAGAATTCCCTTCTGGGGAAGAGGCGGCAGTAGCAGCACAAGCAGCAGAAGGGGTGCAGGGAATAGTGAGGCGGTTCAGCCCTTGCTGGCAACCAATTTGACTCTGGAAAAACAAGGTGACCTGTTCCCCTCTGTTTTTGTTGCAGTTCAGCCTGGGAGCCTTGTTAAATTAATAGGTGCTAAAATCAATGTTATGTATGGCTCCAGGGGGCCAATTAGTACTAAAAGGGAAGAAGGGCAGTAGGGGTGAATTAGTCCGGTTCAGCTTACTCTTTAAGAAGCGGCAGGAAGATTATTGGGGCCAAAGGAAAACCAGCTTCTGTCTGGAGTGAGGCCCTCCGTAAAACAACTAATTCTGGTAGTCAGGAAGATGGAAGTCTGTAGCACAGGCAGAGGTAAAGGCAAGATTACCCCTAACTTGAGAGGTGAGAGGTCACTTACCAAGAGGCCTAGGATTACCTCTTCTTTAAAGACATACTTTAGAGTTTTACCCAGTTCAGCAGATATCAAGGAGAGAGAGCTTGCACAACAAGACGTACATGTGGATAAGGCTGCCTGGAGCAGCAGTAGGAGCTCAGGAGTAAATGGAGTTGCCCAAATCGAGTGCACTCCCAATAGGTTTCAAGTCCTGGAGAATGCTGATTTGGGGGAAATGGAAGATGGCAGACTCTCTTGTCATGGCTCTCTTACTGACTTTTCTGGTGGGGCTTTGAATAGTGATCTTCAGGGGCCTGAGATAGATGAGATATCAAGAACGGATGGGGACACCCAACAGCAGGATCAAAGGCCCCAGTCTATAAATCTACTGGATGAGACCCCTTCATGATTGCACCAGGAGGAGTGGGTTTTGGTTTAAGAGCCTCTCAACCAATACATTGCAGGAATGCTAAGAGCCCTATCCTTGGATGTCAGGGGTGGTTTTGAGACCTCAAAAAATAATCAGAATGAGATAAGAGGCCTATGTGACGTCCTTGGAAAAAAAATTGATGACTTGGCAGGGAGGACTTCCACCCTTGAGGAAGACATAGGGGACCTGCAGATCGCGGTGGTAAAAAATAGGGAGGAAATTCAAAGTTTGAAAACCAGGGAGGAAAGTGTTCTGTCTTCAATCCCTGGAGAACATTCAGAGAAGAAACAATGTGAGATTTTTGAGGTTCCCGGTGATTGTAGAAAGTGGTGACATGAAAGGATTTGTAGTCCACCTGATCAAACAAGATATGCAGGTTGAAGATACAGAAGAAGTAATTGCAAGGGATATTCAAAGGGTGCATACGGATCCTTTTAGAAAACCCCTAAACAGAGATAAGCCTAGGAAAATACTGGTCAGTTTTCCTACGTATGCAATTAGGAAGCATATCTTGACTGCTGCATTGAAAAATAAATCATTAACGGTGGAGAAAACTTGTTTTGAGATCAGATCTGGTCTATCAAATATGACATTAAATAAGCAATGGGATTTGGGGAAAAAAATCAATGTGTTGAACGGGTTGGGAGCTACTGCCCAACTGAAATTCCCGGCTTCTTTGAAAGTAATGACAAACAATAAAACGTATAACATTAGAGATTGTAGAGAAGTAGATGATCTGATTAAAATGTTAGAAAAGGGTAGTCAATATGGATAAAGAAAGGGTGGATTCTTTGTAGCCTGTAAGCCTGGGCCTAGTGGGGATCTCCTGAGGCGGTATCGCCTAAAGAAAGGAGGTAGGGTGGGTTCTCCCAGGAACTAAGAGTTGGGGTAGGGGGGAGAACTCACTGGGTAGCGAGCATGGGAAAAAAAGTGTTCTCATTCAATGGAGAAAGGGGTGGCTTCAGGGGGTTACCTGAGTTGGGATTGAAGGTAGAATATAGATGATGAGGGTAACTGAGTTGAGGCTTCTATCTTGGAACATTAACGGTCTACAGGTAAAGAACAGGCAAAGAAGGTTGCTGCAATACCTGAGAGGTGCCCAAGCTAATGTGTTAGTCCTGCAAGAAAAACATCTGACTAATTAAGAAGGTATTAAGCTGTTTAAACCATGTAGGTGGCTACAACAGATAGTAAGCACCAGCCAGGCTGGGGGTAGTAAACTATAGCTATTTTAGTAAAAAAAAATCCTAATATTTCATTTTTCAGTGGGGGCTAGTGAATAAGGCAGGCAGGTGGGTAATCGGGAAATTGGTGGCATTTGACTCTGCGTTTACCTTGATGGGATATTATGGGCCTAACAAAGATGACATTGCTCCCTTGGTTAACTTATTTCAACATTTGTTGCAATTTCCCGATCCTATAATATTGATGGGGGACTTTAATGTAGTGCTGAATTACGAATTAGATAGATCCTCAGGTAGCAGATCAAAAACAAATGAAAAAATGTGATCTCAAGTGCTAGCTATGATGTCTCAGTTGCTGGTGCACAATATATGGAGAGGCAGGATGGGGCTAAAATGGGGATATACAAAAAATATAGTAATCAATCTAGGATTTATTATGTCTTATTAGATGGGATCTTTAGGGAGTGTGTTGAAGAGATAGCACATGTTGGGACCTACTTATCTGATCACTCAGCAGTTAGTTTGAATATTCGAATAAGAGGGAGGGTAGCCAAGAGTAGGTAGACTCTAGATAGAACTACTGGATGAGGATATTGTAGCAGAATTGAGAGCAGAGGAGTTTTTTTTTTCTTAATGTGGGGTCATCATCATCAGCTATGGTATGGGATGCCTTTAAGGCTTTTTTGAGAGGTAGACTGATGAGGGCGGCGTTCATTAAAAGGAAGGCATATAAAGAAGAGATCAGTCGGTTGGAAGAATGTATACAACAAGTGGAGCAACAGCTGGCATATCTGGATCGTGATGAGGGGGGAATTGAAAAATCGCGTAAATTACATCAAGATTTACGGTATGAGCTTGCAGCAGTGATAGATAAGAGAGTCAAGAAGAGATGTGAAGCAACTAGGGTGGTGCATTTTGAGTATGGGGAAAATTGTGGTAAACTGGTGGAATGGAAGCGATAGACGGACCTGGTTAGAAATAAGGTGACAGAAACGCGTGGTAAATAATCTGGGGTTATCAGTAGGAGTAATGAGGAGATTGGGGAGTCCTTCCAGAATTATTTTAAAGAACTTTACACAGAGAGCCTAGTGGTGTCACGATGGTCAAGACATGGTTAAGGATCTTGGTCTATCTGCTTTGTGTGAGGAGGGCAATAAAATCCTGACTGAACAGATAGGACAGGCCAAAGTGGAGTAGGGTATACAGTCTGGGAAATTAGGAAAGGCGCCAGGCCCACATGGGTTACCCTTTGAAATCTACAGAGTTTTAGGAAACAATATAATGAAAACGTTAGTGGGATAGTGCAATAATATCTTAGAAGACGGTGGTATGCTTCCCCCTTCTTGGAAGGAGGCTATTATCACATTAATTTTAATGCCAGGGAAAGACCCTAAGGTTTGCCACTCATATAGGCCGATTTCTATGTTAAACTGCGATTATAAAATCTTTGCAAAAGTTTTGGCAGGCAGATTAAGTGGAGTTTTAGGTAGGTTAATACATGAAGATCAAAAAGAGTTCCTAAAAGGTAGATACATGCACAAGTTGACACAGAGACTGATATGCTCAATAGACCTAGCTAACTCTTGCAAGGAACTTTCAGCTTTAGTGATGATATACACCACAAAGGTGTTTGAAAGGGCCAACTGGATATATTCGAGTACTCTCTGTGAGGTTTTTAGCTTGGGGAGGAATTTTATAAGGGCATTGCAGGAGATATTCCAAAACCCAGATGCAAGATTTCTAGTTAATGGTACCTTAACTCAGCCTTTTAAAAGTAGAAGGGGAACAAGGCAGGGGTGTCCATTATCCCCACTGCTTTTAAACTGTATATAGAACCCCTGGCTTGCAAAATTAGAGAAGAGCAGAGGAT
This sequence comes from Pleurodeles waltl, assembly GCF_031143425.1. NCBI lineage: Eukaryota > Metazoa > Chordata > Amphibia > Caudata > Salamandridae > Pleurodeles > Pleurodeles waltl. The sequence continues at coordinate 657,987,391 of NC_090450.1, read as the reverse complement.
AGCCCTGCTAAGATGTGAGAATTGATGCAGGAAAGTTGCTTTATATGCAGACGATCTGCAGGTGTACACAACAAATTTAAAGCAAACCTTAACAGCCCTGGAAAAACAGACAGCGGAATTTGGGGAAATTGCTGGGTATGCAGTTAATAATGGAAAAACCAAAGTTATGGCTTAGAATATGCATGCGGAGAGAGCCCCAATTAAGAAGGCGTTGCCAAAATGTGGGGATTATGATAACCCAAGGCATAAATAAAATAGCAGAAATTAACTTCGTGAAGGCCATGAGGGAGTCCTGCAGGCTAATGAAGACTTGGGAACATTCACTCCTTACTATTTTACAGAGAGTTAACATGGTTAAGATGATATTATTACCCAAACTGTTCTTCATTTTTAACGCAGTGCCTTTGACGTATAACAAAGAGTGGTTGGGCAAGCTACAGATCAAAATTAGTATCTTTATATGGGCCTCCAGGGGAGTGAGTATTGCATGGAAGAAACTGAGAAGGAAGAAGGAGAAAGGAGGATTAACGTTGCCTGCTCTTCAATATTATGCCTGGGCATTCTTTTTTAAGAATATGAGAGGGGTATTGAATGCGTCCAGGGTTTCTGAGCTGGGGCAGATTTGGAAAGTAATTATGGAATTTAGTCATGGAATACAGGCAAGTTTCTTATACAAATTTGAAGATCCCAAATACTCCAAAAAGGTGAGATTTAAGATAATGCAGGACTCAGTAAAACTGTGATATGAGATAAGGAGAGCCACCACCTTACCACACTATAGTAAGTACATACCCCTTTGGGGTTCTCCAGGTTCTCCAGAGTGGACCAAAGATACTTTAGCTGTGCCTTTGAAAGAGGCAGGGTTTTTGCAATGGGGACAACTGTGAAAAAATGGTGTCTGGATTTCATGCAAGGACCTTAATATGGAGACGGATGGGAAGCTCCCTAAATTTAAATATCTTCAAATAATGAGCTGGGTAAAGAGGGTTAAAGAGGAGGTGGGTGGCTCAAATGAGGTGGAAAGGCTACTACATCAGAATGTCCCTTTAAAGAAAGAGGTGGCGAGATGGTACTGGACGTTGATGGAATTTGTAGATGGAGAATTCATCATGCCAGAAGAAATCTGCAGAGATTACTTGCAGGGATCACAGATAAGAGAATTATGGCAAGTATCTACTACTTTGTTGTATACAACAGTCAAACTCACCTGTCTAAGAAGAAATCATTTGTTTTCAATCCGCAGGGCACTTTGGACCCCAGAGAAGTTATCCAAACTGGAGCAAGGTAACTTGGTTAGTTGTAAAAAATGTGGCCTGGATTCCGCTGATGATCTATATATGTTTTGGAAATGCCCACAGCTCAGCCTGTTTTGGAAAGAGGTTGGTGAAACAGGTAATAAAATTCTATCCATAAATTGTCAGGTAAGCCCACTTTTACTTATTTTTGGATGTTTTCTGGATTTAACAAAATCAAATAGAGACAGTGCTAAATTGCTTTTCTGATACTACTGGCTAGGAGAGAGATATATAAGAGATGGATTAGCGATTCCCCCAACTATTTTGGAGTGGAAAGACTAACTTATTTGTAATTTAACACTAGATGTAAATGTGAACTAGGGCTCCATTCAAAAAATGGCTAGAAAGGCAATAATTAGTCTGTCCTATGAGTACACTATTCATTGGTCTTGAAAAATGCTCTGGAGGTGGGCTATTGAGCTTGTACTAATCAGAGATTCGGACCGTTCCCTATAGGAGCCTCTTAGGGGAGATCGGACATAAGCTAAATGGTCCCCTAGATGAGGTCTCCGAGGAGACATCTTGTTGCCGGTTAAATGAATGAGGACAACAACAAAAAAAGAATTGTGACTCTTGATATGCCTTCTGCACCAGTTTTACAGACCGATAATCAGACAGTGCCAGTTTCAAATGTGAGTTCAGTAGGACCGACTTCTAATGTAAATAAGCCAGTTCAAAATTGTATCCCAAATCAGTCAGTACAGAGTTCTAACATGAATAAGCCAGTACAAAATCTTAATTTGAGTTAGTTATGTGCAGAGTTTCAATTCACATCCGTCTGTGCAAAATTTCAGTCACAATCAGCTCATGCATAATTTAAATGCAAATCAGACAGGACTAGATATAAATACTATTTTGACAGGACAAAGTGTTGGAATGGCAGTTCCACAGAATCTAATGAATTACATCAATCCAGATGAATTGACAATTTCAGTAACAATAGGTCCAGTTATCCCTTTGTATGCTCCAGGCCTGAGTGGGAATAATCCCCCCAGTTGCATCAAAGCAGTGAACAGGGATGTGTAAGCCTGATTAGGTCAGAGGTTAGAGAGTGAATTATCTTCCAAGACCATTAACCCATACACAGATTTCAGATCCGACTTAATTGACAAGTCAGACAGAATACATCCCCGATGTGGTTGCCTCAGAGATCCCAACCATATTTTGTTCCCAGATCATAACCTCCTAACCAAAATGACTATACTACCCTGAATAGAAGGTAACATTCCAGAAGATATCTCTATTACAAGTACCCCAAATCAATCAACTGCAAGTCATCCAGGAACAGAAATGTTACAGAATAATTCAATATGTTTTCAAGGTTTTACTGCCCAGCAATTGAATGAGTGGCTGAATAAATTCAGTCCTGAAGGTGCAACAGGAGGCATGAGTTGCAATACAAGAGCAGAACATACCCCAGAGAGATACAGACCATTGGATGTACCCAGATTACAATTAGAACCAAATGAGATATATTGGGAAAGGTGGACCCTGTTCTCTTGGATACTTACACTGAAGACATTACAAACTAATGCAAGTCAAGTGTATGACAGAATAGCTGAATTAGCCAAGAGATATGATGTTGATTTGGAGAAATCAAAACATTTGATGAGAACTTACATTGTAGACTTTATTGACAAGTATCGATTGAACATGGGACCTCCTGGAATGAGATTGCAGGTTAGAGAGTTGATCACTTACATTCAGAAATGGGAAGCCTTAGTCAAATGGGAAGGAAGATGGGTGTAGAAAAGGGATCCTGAGAGAAATTCCTGGTAGAGGATAAGTTCATATGTCTTGGAGTAGGAATGATAATTTGTCTTTCACAAATGATTACCGAATTTGTGAGAGACACCCGTGGAGCAGTGTAAGCTGACAGAACGATTTGTGAAACCTTCAAAATGCATGTGGTAAGATTTGAATACATTGTTTGACATTGTTGTTCCTAATGATTTATTGACTGACAGTGAAACACCAAGAGATCGAGTGACAAATGCGCTGTCTAAAGAAGTGATGAAAAAGTATCAGAAAGTGATCAGCTTTTTGAAAAACAAAGTATCCCCTAAAGACCTTGGCCCTGATTTATACTTTTTGACGCAATCCTGCGTTGACGCAGGTTAGCGTCAAAAAGTATAGCGCCATTCCAGAGCACCAACTGGGTGCCATATTTACAGAATGGCGCAAGCCGGCGCTAAAGCTTGGTTAGTGTCAAAATACAAGACACTCACCAGGTGGGGGAGGCGTAGGGAAAACTGGAGGATATGCGTGAAAGAATGGCACTAGTCAGGTTAGAGTCAAAATAATGACTCTAGCCTGACTAGTGCCATTGTTAGAAGCACAGCCCCCATGGACATGACTCCTGTTTAAGTAACGACAGGAGTCATGCCCCCCAGCCCAATGGCCATGTCCAGGGGACTTAAGTCCCCTGGGCATGGCCATTGGGCACAGTGCCATGTAGGGGGACCCAAGTTAGGCCCCTGCATGGCACTTAACTAAAGTAAATACTTACCTCTACTTACCTGGGATGGGGTCTCCCATCCTCCCCTGTCCCTTTGGTGTGGGTGTCCCTGGGGCCTGGGGGTGTACCTGTGGCCTTATTCCATGGTGTTCCACAATGGAAATGGGCCCACAGGTCCCCTAATCCCTGCCCTGACCCAGGCATTAAATAATGGCGCTAAGCAAGCTTTGCACCATTATTTAGGCCCACCTCCCTCCTGTGCACCATTTTTGCACAGGAGCATAAATGAGGCGCCAGGGCCTTTAAGTCATTTTTAGCCCTGGAACGCCTACCTTGCATCTCATTGACGCAAAGTAGTTTTCCACAGGCAAAAAATTACTTTAACGCCAATGTTTGAGCACTAGACATGTCTAGCGCCAAAATATAAATATGGAGTTAAGTTGCGCTGAATTAGCGTAACAAAATGCACACACAGCACACACAGGTATAAATATGTTCCTTTGATTAGCCGAGAATTGACCGAACTGCTAAGGGGTCAATGCATCCCTATTATAAGAGATTTTTGCAGGCTTCAACGCATTTCATTGGTACTGAAACCATGAAAGTCAACAATATGGGTCCTTTTGTGTTCAGATGTGTTCAGGGATTAAAGCCAGGCATAAGCAACATGACTCAGCAACATTAGATTTTTTGTCAGAAAAAGTTGAAGGAGACAGTGATGGTGATACAACTGAAAGCTATACAAAAAGCTAGATGGATTCAAAAGTTTGCAGGGAATACTGGTGGTTTGCAAGGAGTGCAACAACAAAGAATTAATAAATTCCAGCAGCAAGGTAGAGGATGTGGTGTTCCTGTAGGTCAGAGTTAGGTTGTTGACACCCAGGCCTTGAAAAGAACCAATCCGTGCAATGGTTGTGGCCAGTAGGGCTATTGGAGAAGGTAGTGTCCCCTTAATGGTGTGAATATTCAGATAAGGAGTATGGAATTGTGCAAGTGCAAGGCATTAGTCAGGTTCAAATGCAGAGGGTTGACCCCGAACAGAAAATGCAAATGTATCCTAGACACAGCAGATGCAAGTTCCACAAGCTCCGGTGTCACGGCAAAAGACAAATGTGTCCAGACAGAATTGAACTAGGGTTACCAATGTAGATGTGAATCAGTTAGAATCACAGTTTCCTTTAATTGATCTAGGTGATGACGATTTACAGACATCTTTCAGTTAAGTTTCCCCAAAGAAGAAGAAGAACACATGCTAGGTGCATCCTTAGATGCAGATCAACGTGATCCTTATGTGGATGGTGATGTAATGGGTCATGATGTGTCCTTTCTAGTCAAAACAAGTGCCACATGTTCTATTGTGAAAACAGCAACATTTCTGAACTTATCCCTTTCAGGAAAGATAGCCCAGGTGATAGAAGTTAAAAATAAAGAATTATCTAACCCAGTAACAAAATCTGTCCCTGGTTAATTTGAGGATGAGCATCAATCTGCGTTATGTGACTCAAGCCAAGCAAGTCTGCTTGAACATGACTTGCTATGCAAGTTGAATTATTCCATCAGTTTTACCACACATTGCATTGAGATGCACACGAATGATGAAGATAAAGCATTTCAAATTGTGAATCAAAGCCCGAGTGTAACATTTTACCCAATGTTGACATGTAATGACTTGCCTGAAGATTTAAAGATACTGTATGCCCTGAAGTTTGGGACTTTTCAGTAAAGAAGATAGGACTCTAACGGAGTTGAGCCTATCAAGATTACAGTGAAACTGAATGCTGTATGCCCACAAACATACAACATGACACCTGAAACTATTTTAGGAATCACCCCTATGATTGATTCACTTATAGAACAGGGATGTCTAAGAGAGATAATGGGAAGTTGATGTAACTCTCCCATTATGGGACTGAGGAAGCCCCATGTAAAATAACTTATAGTCCAACACCTTAGAAAAGTGAATGAGATAGTCATCCCATGTTGTCCTGTGGTACCGAATCCAGTAGTATTTTATTACAAATTCCATGTGAAGCAGAGTGGTTCACTGTGATTCATTTGTGTCAAGTGTTCTTTGCCATACCATTTCATAAGGAGAGCTAGTTTACCTTCTCATTTGGGTTTGACAGTCATGTTTTGGTATGGTGCCAAGTCCATCAAGGGTATACCAAAAGTCAATCAATTTTAGCTAGATCTTGAAAAAGAATCTGGATTCACTTAAAATACCCTACCACTCAGTTTTAGTTCAGTACATTGATGACCCACTAGTGATATCAGTGGCATCAAACACTCAAGAAGCCTGTTAAAGGGATAATGTTGCCTTGTTGAATCACTTAGCTGAGAATGGACATAAACTTTACCCTCCCAAATTGCAGTACTGTAAGAAAGAAGTCTTGTACTTAGGTCTTCATATTGAGAAAGGTGCAAAGAAGAAAAAATCTCACCATTTCTGAATATGAACCCCCAAAGAAGCATAAAGAAATGGGGATGTTTTGGGGAATGGTTGACTACTGTCACCAGTGGATTCAATTGTTTTCCCTTTTGGCCAACAGTTTAAAGAGGCTGACACACAAGGATGCGTCCGATCTGGTACTATTTGAAGACAGCTGCAAAGGTGCTTTTACAGAGCTGAGAGAAAAACTATGTTGTGCTCCTTCTCTGGGAATTCCTGATTACAGTAAATGTTTTACTTTGTACTACTGTGAGAGGGAGGAATATTCCCTCTCAGTTTTGGATAAAATGCATGGAAGTGTAAAGAAACCTGTGGCATATTTTTCTGCCGCTCTTGATCCTGTGGCTTCAGCTTTACCTGGTTGCCTTAAAGTTGTTGCTGCAGTTTTTGTCAGCATAGAACAGTGCAAAAGCATTGTAATGGGTCATCCTTAGAATGTATTTGTCCCCCATTCAGTGGAAATTTTGTTAACCCACACCAAAACTCAGCATCTTACAAGTGTATGTCTGACCCGCTATGAGCAGGTGCTTGTCGTCCCCCAGAATGTAAATCTTAAATGTTGTAACACCTCCCAGCTCTGGTGAATGATACAAATTTAAATAATGATTGAGCTGATGAAACTGAGCGTGACGGTCTAGATGATACTGAACTTTGCATGAAGCCAAAAGCTGACACACAAGACATTCCCCACCAGAAAAAAATTATATAATGTTTGCTGATGACTCCTATCTAAGAGATAATGACAGTGCCCTGAGAGCCGGTTATGTAGTCTGTACATTCTTAGATATAGTCGACGCCTTCTGGTTTCAAGTAGTATTTTCTGCCCAAGTAACTTAACTAGTTGCTCTTAGAAGAGCATGCTGTGTTTCTTAACAGATAAAGGTGATAATTGTCACTGATAGCCTGGTTTTGGTGTTGTTCACAACTTTGGACAGTTGTGCTCCCAGAGAAGCTTTCTAACCTCTTCTGGCTCACCATTTCGTAATGGAGATAAACTGTATAATCTGTTGAATGCATTGCAGTTGCCTGCCCAGATCGTGGTTGTGAAGTGCTCCACACACCGCAAAGCCACTGATTATATAACTCTCTGCAACAACTACTCTGCTGAGGTGGGTAGATACTATGCCTTGATTTGTACTGCCTTTAATGGAAAGTACTGAAATGATGAGACAAGTCGGAATCTTCTGTTAACTGTTACAGATATCTGGGAGGAAGAGGTTAAAGGTTGCAGGAAGATGTGTCAGAGGAAGAACAGCAAGTTGTGTAAAGAGAGGTAAAGATGATGATTGGGTTTCAAGTGGTGGAAGAGTTGTTATGCCAAATAGTTTGTTACAACCTATGTCTAGGCATTACCATGGTCCAGCTCATGTTCGTCGTGATGAAATGATTTGAACAATCAGACAGACTTGGTATGACTCCAGATTCGGGTTAATGGCAGAGGACCAATGTCACTGATGTGTCACATGTCAGCAGATGAATGTAGCTAAACATACAGCAATCACACTGAGTCACACAGGCAGATCAGGAGGACCATTCAATAGAATGCAGCTTGATTTTATTGAGCTTCCTGCATGCAACGGACTGAGATATATCTGGGTCATTGTTTGTATTTTCTCTCCGTGGGTTCAGACCAAGCAGAATGAATGACAGTCTCACAGTAGCAAAGCTGTTGCTCAGAGAGCTGATACCTAGGTTCAGGTTTGTGGCTTTTCTAGAGTCAGACTAAGGGACACACTTTAACAGTGAAGTTCTGAAATTGTTTTGTGCAAGACTACATTTGCAGTTATAGACCTGAAGCTTCTGGACTGGTGGAGCACCCCTAACAGAACTTTGAAGTCCAGGTTGGAAAAAGTATGCCCCTCAACCCCATTGAAATCCCTTGATTTGATGAGTTTGTGCAGTACTCTGGAAATAAAAACTGACCTGTTCCCACATGAGATTATCATGGCGCATGCCATGAGATTTCCAGCTACACCCTCAAATCTGCTTGCGAACATCACAGATGACTCAGTACTGCATTATTGTGAAGGACTAGCTGATGAGGTTCATTCTGTGTCTTATCAGGTTGGAGAGGCTACAGTTCAGCCGCAGCAGGAGCTCTACCATGACATGTGACCAGACAACTGGATAATGGTCTATAAGCATATGTGGCAGTCCTGCTTAGAATCTCATTGGAAGGGCCCACATCAGGTCACAATGGCTGTGAAGTGCACTGGTCTCCCTAATTGGGTACATGCTAGCCACACTTGCAAAGCTCCAGGTCCCTCGAAGATACAGCACTTCTCCCTGAATGTTTGGTTACAGTGAGTCAGAGGGATCAGGCTAGTCAAGTTGTTGGGGGTGTGCAAGTGGCTGATACAGCACAATTGTGGTCTGAAGGGGTCTGAGTGAGTCAGTAGCAGTGGTTGTTACAAAAGTGTCAAGACAGAAACAGTTGGCTCCAAAAAGCTCAGGTGCTGATGTAGGACCTAGTGCTGTAGCAAAAAGAGTTGTACCCGGAGACAAAAGGTCAAATGAGAGAGATGTGCCAGTAGGCCAAGTGCCTCCAGCAATACCAGAAGAAACAGAGGAATGTAGTGAGAGCTACAAAGATACTGATAGACCAGTAGCTCAAAGATCAAAAAGCAGGAGAGCTGCAGTAAATAACTGGGAGTAGAAATTTATAACATTTTGTGTTAACAGTATGTATCAAACTGAGAACTCCTGAATTTGTTCTTGTGGCAGAACTAAACTTCAAAACTGTATTGGCATTTTTGGACATCGCACCATGGTTGTGTTTTTTGGAGATTTTTTAATTTAAAATTTATTAGAAATGTTGGAACTTTTATTAGAGGCATTTTTGAACATTTGCTAGAGAACACTTGATGAACTTTAAAGAAGATCAAGAAGACTTTTGCAAATAATGTTTAAAATTTAGAAAAAAAGAGTTTTCGTTTATTTTTCTTGTTATTTGCTTTGCTCACAAATAAAAAGGACTGAAAGAGACAGTTGATATTTTTCCTGCCGATATATGCATTTTCAAATGTTTATATTTTTTTATCTTTCATCTGAAAAGAGAGAACTCATGGAGTTGAATAGAAGCAAAGGTAGTAAGTATAAGTACATATGTGTATGTGCATTAGTTATGACAGTCATAACGATTAAATCATTGCTCACTGTGTTAAACTTACCAACACCTATTAATTCAGAGAAAATTAAAACCATAAGTGAGCCAAGTTCTATAAGCCCTATAGCAAACAAGAAATCTTTGTTAAATGAAAGATATTTAAATGTAGATGGTTCCAGAGGTGTTCTGCCTACAAATGTATATTACAAAGTGTTAAATGAGTGTGTAAATGCCATGGAAGTTCAACACTGTTATGTTTGCAATCAATTGCTGTCATCAGTTAGTGAAGGAATTACTTATCTTAGTATTACCTTGACATGTGAAGTTTCCTCCAGTCTGTTCCTGACTCTTCTGTATAAGCAAGAGTAATTCCAGTACTGCTAGTATAACTATGACCTTTTTTCTCAGTGATCCCCATCATGAAACATTTGAGCAGCATTGCCAAAGCGAAAAACATTGACACAATGGGAGGTTTCTTTGAACCTACATTGACATTTGGTACAGTCTATGCTCATAGAAACAATCTGACCTGTATTTTTGCCCTAGTAAAAAAGGAGCTGTGCTACATAGTTCGGGTAGAGAAGAAGGAATACAATTTACAGGCAGGGAGTCAAGGATCCCTTGCTATAGATTGTAAACATGTAGGAAAGCTATGGGTACATAGACCTAAATCAAAAAATGACACACAATTTGTAGGGCCAAGTGAATGTAGACATGTATTTTTGTTCACAAATGTTTGGACTATCATGTTAGCTGGACAAGACCCCACCATACCAGGTGTTAATTTTGTCTGTGGGAGAAATGCTTATTATAAGCTGCTTAAATGATGGAATGTAATATCTAGGAGTAGTCTTTCCAAAGACTGATCATGTTGAGCATTTTGATGATCCTGTTTGGGAGGAAAAGTCAAACACCTGAATCAAAAGAAGTGCCAGTGCTTCAGAGATTGTAGGAGATATTTTGGGGCCATAATTCCACATTGCAAGTTCAGCAGTACTGCACTTACATTCCGGATAATAGTAAGGAGCTGAGAAAGTATATTGTGAATATGACATGGTAAAGTGGTTTGGAAGTTTAGGGAGAGGAATTGTTGGTACTATACTGAGACCTATGTTGATAACAGCCTTGTGTGCCTTAGTTGCAGTTGGTCTCTATAAGTTGTTCAAGAAGCTGAAAGAAATGAGAGCAAAGAGAGAATGTAGAAAGGAAGAGATTGAGATGGAGACAAGAAGGAACATATATTACAGTGACATAAAGCAGTTACAGGAGTCCAGAAGATCTCTCCTGGAATGACCTCAAAGACTTTGACCTGTTTCATTGAAAATGAGAGATTGTAGTATGATGTGATGGCTTGATTCTCCATCAGAGGGGAGGTTGATGTAGCAGAAATGTTACTGCTACCCCTGACATCACAGAGACCATATATACATGACAATCTATGCTTTTTGATAACCAAAGTGCTAGTAGATTTGATGTAAAGTAGTGCACTGAAAGCTATATTAATGTGCATTCACTGAAGGTTACTAAACTAAAGTGTGGTGGTATAGCATTAAAACATCATGTATAACCAATTAATTCATTTCTACGTTATTCTTCATGATGCTGAGAGTTTGCATTAAAACAATTGATTTCAAGAGAGCAATATTTGAAAAATTACATACAAAAGTTGAAGTCTGCAGTTTAACATATTTAATGCAATGCATTAACAAAGTTATGTAATTTTAAATCTACTGTAACATAAACACTGAAAAAACGCACTAATTTTGAATTCATGATTCGGAATGCTATATGTGCATTCTTTTGCATAAATGAATGTGCCATTTTAATTCATTTTGCTTAGCCTAAGTGTGGCCTGCAGGGCCCTGTTTTCTGACTGTATAGAAAACTGTTTGGTCATTCTTGGTAACGTGAATTTTACTTTCAGACTTCGTCCCCATGAAATGCTAGGTCCCCTGTTGTTCTGCACACAGTGAGCCTGAGAAACTAACTTTGAGCCCAGTACATTCAGAAACTGTAGAACATTTGTTTCAAACCACACAGATGAGCTAAGATGGATGCCCTCTACATGTTGGTAATGGGAATCTTCACTGATGTTGCACTTCCTAGTCGCATTACTATAAGTGGACAATCACACCTTCTGCATCATGTGGAGTGAGGATGATAAATCATCTTGCACTATGAACTTTAATATATTGCTTCCCAGTTGGACTACAATCAGTCTTCCCCACCTTTCCCTCCTTGCTGGTCCCCTTGGACTCTGAGAGGTACAGTCCTCTTTAGCCTTGCCCTTATTTTATATTACTTTGCTGAGACTTAGAATTTGTCCATTCAACCAAGAAGAAACCTCTTGGCTGAGCTTCTCACATGCTTACTTTTTGCCAACTTTGGTTAATCACTTTTTACCCCAGTTGTTATTTTTCCAAATTCCTTTAATACTTTTCAACTTTTTGTCCATATGTGTTTAACCAAGTACATGTTAACTTTTGACTTGCTAATCTGTAGGGATTCCCCTTGCCCTAGTTAGTGAAGTTTAGATGACTTTTGAATTGCCTAAATACTTAAAAGATCTGAACAACGCTTGTTTTTTGTCCATCAGATTATCCTTCTGATGTTCTGTATTGTTTTTGTTAAATGTTTAGTCCTTTTGATGTTAGTTTGGTTAAATCTTTTCAGTTGCCTTGGTCAACCCTTGTTTTTTTTGCATTTTTATAACTTTGTCTTGAGAATTGTTTCTATGACTTTAAGTCTTAGTTTCTAATAAAACCCCTTCATCTTATTTCAGACTGGAGTTTTGTTGCGTGGCCAAATGGGTCATACTGTCACTCTAAATTGACTTTCTGTGAAGGTTTGATACCTTGTGTCTCCACACCTTTATGCTGGATGAAAAGAGTTATTAACTTCATCAGTTAAAGCATCATCCTGAGTGGGAAATGCTTCAGCAGTGCATCAAGTTAGTTTACTGAATGGGCATACTAAAACAATGTCATCTTCATAATGTTCATATTTATTCTCATTTTCCAACTTATTATTTATGAGAGTTGACCACGCCTTAGTTTAAGCATCCTTCTCTTAACTTATAATTGAGGCTGATCCCCTTTGTGGTCATCTCTAGGGCTTAGGGCCATCCAGGTCTTAAGGTCATCCTAGTGATTAAAATGCATTTATCACAATTCATATCTAATGGTCCAGTTTAGAGTTTGGTGTTAATCTGTTGCAAACTCAGTGTAGTACCATGTCTATCAAACTCTTAGACTGCCAGCCTCATTTAGAAAATTCCACCGACAGTCTGACGGAGCATCAGCTATCAAAGGAAGGACAATACTCTGCTCGTCTTATTTAGAGTGGAACGTGTAATGCCTTTTCTTCCTGTCCATCACTGTCAGGAAACACATGGAGCTGGGAGACAGAAACAAAATGAATGACCTCATCGCAGCTAGGAGGAAACTCCAAGGGTGTGGGGATCATTAGCTTTTTATTTTAGAAAAACAAAACGTTTGAAAAGCTAGGTTATAGGCCATCAAAATTAACAGCAGATGCTCATCAAACTTTTTGCATTGAAAGAAACCACTATGACAGCAGCTCCTCTCAGTGTACAGAGATGACTAATTGGCCGGCAGTCATATCTAAATCTGACTGACAGTAGTCTGTCAGGATCGTGAAGGTAATGTCCTCACTCACCATGATCGAGTACCTTCAATCAAATGCTAAATTATGGCCTAGATACCTCTACTTTGCCTCTAAGTAAAATTCAGAAATGGACAAGTAATTCTCCCTGTCAGATAGATACGCATTAATTTCCACACATGGCTTGGATGTACTCTGTTCAAGTAGTTACTTAAACTGAGCAGCAACATCTTGTAATAAATGAAAATCCTCACCTTACATTTCTGGGGAACAGTGCCATATCTTTTAGTATTGCCTCTCCAAGACTCCTCCACACATATTGGTAATGAGGTGAGGGAAGATATTCATAACTTTGAGCAAAAATAATTATGAACCATTTCAGAAATTATGTTTCCATCTTTTTACTATAATGAACCTCTTTTTATATGATGTTCTCCTTTACCTTCACCCTGTCTTTCAATGCAGGCTTAGACATTGATTACTTTGCTTGACCCAGCCGGCTTGTATTTATTTTTCAAACTAAGCCACCTCCTCCTGCAGTTCAGCATAGTTTGAGAGTTCTTCACTATTAATGTTCACTTCCATGTGAGACAAATCAAGAAAGTTGCCATTTTGACTCCTGGGTGCTCTTCTGGTTGCCTAATTGGTTTCTCACGTGACTTGGGATTGAAAATGCCAAGTATTTTCAGAAGCAATTACTTTATTTCCCATCTACCACCAACATCTACTTCTATTGAAATCCTGGTTTATGTGTTTACAAAACTTACTTGTTGAGTTTTCCCAATACTCCAACATTTTGCCAGATTTTGATACTGGATTCAAGCGAGTTAGAAAAATTTCAAAAGTCCAGGATCATGTTTGTGTCTATTTTTCCACCAAGCCTCTTTGGATTATATATTGTTATTTAGTGGGGCTTTGGGAACCGATTTAGTCATTGTTTGTTTCTCTGTCTCTGACCATTCTAAAACTACTTTTCCATGTAGGATGGGGGAAGCATGATCTTTTAGGAGTATCTTATGAGTAAAGATGTGACTGAGAATTTTCTGAGAAACATCTTTTAAACTACAGTTTTTACTTAACCTCACCTAAGCTCTGCCCTACTCTAGAATAATATTGGGGTACCTTGAATACCTCCAGATGCATTCACCTGTGCCAGATGCATTCAGAATCCACTAAAACTAAAGGAAAAGATAGGCCGTTAACCCAATTTAGGTTCAACCAACATTCACAACTGTACAAGTGCAGAGGTAGCCAGTTTGGGGAACCTCATGAGGGGTAAACGTGTTTTGGCATCCTTAGATATTTTAATGAAGGTTTGAAGGTTTGATTGACCTGAGGGTTTAGTCATAGTGTGAGATCAGTGCCACAAAGACTTTAAGGTTCCAGACCATCTAAGGACTCCATATTCCATTGGCCATTATGCACTTGGCTGCAAATCAACAAGTCCTACATGTGATCATCTCAATGTTTCCATTGTTCATTTTCAGGTCGTTGTCATCCATAAATTTTTCAAACTTTAGACGGTATGGGCTGAGGGCTTAAATGCGTAAAATTATTGATTTCAGAATGATTTGCATGACATCAGCAGTGAGTGAGGCAGGATGTTGAGAGAAGGGGTGCAATGGTGAAGCCTTTGTCGTATCTCTGCTTTGATGATGACAATGATTGGAGGGGAGGGTGGTTTGTGGTAAACATTAGCACTAGTAAGGAACAACAAGATCCAGTCGAAGGCAGTCCTTCAAGTCTTAGGGGGTTATTACAACTTTGGAGGAGGTGTTAATCCGTCCCAAATGTGACGGATATACCACCAGCCGTATTACAAGTTCCATAGGATATAATGGACTCTTAATAAGGCTGGTGGTATATCCGTCACTTTACCGTCACTTTTGGGACGGATTAACACCTCCTCCAAAGTTATAATAACCCCCTTAGTTTCCTGCATCCAAATGACTTTGCCACCCAACATTTTTTTAAACTTTTGGTACTTTTACAAAAGTGTGAAGCAATGAACGTAGGGCATAGACAAAGTAAAGTGTGTGGCTCATTTGATGGTGGTCATAGTGCTTCTCTACTTTTACTCCATGATGACAATGAGGAGCAACAATGAAGACACGAATTCCCTATAGCAAGAGGTTTTGCAAAACTTCTCACTACAGGAAGTAATGAAGGGGTAAAACAAATCACTTTGGGAGAAGGTGGAAAACGTTACATGTTTTGCTAAGGTTTTGTGCAGGTGAAGTATAAAGCTTGCATATCCCTAGTCATGAGCTATGTCAAAAATCACTGAGATTTCGAGTTGTCTTCAGGTTAATTGTTGACTTAAAGTTGCCCCAGATATTAGATATTGTGGACTCAGTGCAATATGCAATATAACAATGTATTCTTCATATGACGATAGTTGTTTGAATGGTGAGATCTCTAGCACATTTTCCATTGAAAAAGTTAACATTTAAAAAGTTTTACGGTAGTTAAGGGGAGCTTAAGGGTCTGAAAGCATATATTGTATGGCAGAACAACCATATGAATGATTGAAAGAAGAATTAATGTGTTGTTTTAATTAGACGGATACAATAACAGTTTTTTTGTCTTTATTAGTTATGAACTGTTAAGGAAAGCTACTGAATATGTGTTATTAGGGAAAAGTGAAATAGACAAGGCTTTGAGCAGCCAATCTCTTAACTCAAAATGGGAGTATTTGAATGCTCTGGATCCATTTGTTGATCTGGAGGATGCATAAGAGTGTGTGGTCCTTAGCCTGGGTTCAATTTTTGATAATTTGTGTGAACAAGAAGCAGTAACCGGTGATCAAGAATATAATTAGTTCAAGACACAGTTATTTTCTGACTGGAAGACTCAAGTTTCTATTTCTGTCTGCCTCTGCAATGTGAATAACATACTTTGGAAGATGCTTGATCGAAAAGGTTACACAAACATTAATTGTAATGTGCCAACATTTTGCCGAGGCCGCTTGCAGTACATGCAAGAGGTGTGAGGATAACTTAGCACACATGATTAGAATAAAGGTGCGTACAGATCATTGGCCATGATTTGAAGGAAGAAATGTAACTTCAGATTGACTCTATACAGGATGAATGCTCGGTTTCTAGTGTTTGCAGATGGCTTTATTAGTAACTGATGTTGCCAGTACTCTTTATTTCAGCCTCGAGTTAAAGACAGTAGCTAGCACTGGAAGGAGTTTTATTTTGCAGGGTGGTGATAAAGGACACCGAGCAGAGAGCACAGAAAGTATAAACCCACCAGGTGGTGTATTTCTTTGAAAATGAATTGTAATAATTTTACATTTAGTAAAAAAAAAAGAATGAGTCCTTAATGTCGGTACTGTAACAAAAATGCAATTGGACAGTATGTTCAGTAGTGGCCTTGTGGAATGGATTCTAGAAATTAATCACAGATGTTTCAAAGCAGGCTTTCTTTATCCTGGAGCCTAGATGAACTGTAAAATGTTATTCTGTAGCAATTTTTAGTCCTAACTTTCAATCAAATCTGTAGCATGAGGGATTAGCAGACTTCCATTTTCTCAGAATGCATTGTTTGGCTGCTGAGAGCATGATTGCCCTCCTGTGCTTAATGTGGGCGCTTTGTTGAATTAATCCTTTCTAATCACACAGAAAGGCAATCCCTCGAATATGTTGTTCTTCTACTTTCGTTTCTTTATCTTATTGTTTTTATTCAGTGGGTAGGATCGTACTCAAAGACAGGACAACAAAGCGAAATACAATATCATCATTATTCTCATACCTACTGGTCTGCGAAAACAAGCCCATCATATCCATCAGCATAGCTGGCACACTATAAAATAAAATAAATACAGGCACAAATCTCAGTTCTAATAAAAAAGAAATGTCACGCAAGGAAAGAAATGCATGTGAAGGATTTGAAACAGTGTGCAACTTGACAGTACGTACGGCAACGACCATGTATGACGAGGAGGCCTAATTTCCTTCCCCAGTAAAACCACCATATACCTCCTTTAGATACAATACGTCAAGGCCCTCATTACGAGTTTACAGAATGGTGATTCAGGGATAAGGAAGAACTGGAGTCTTCATTCTGTCCGGAATTTCCACACCTACATCCAAGCATTACAAGTTATTTCCTTCGAAATATGCAAGAACACAGAATGGGGAAAAAATAGCTGGTCTAAAACCTTGTGCTTTCCACCTTCCATGAAAAATAAGAGGCCCAAATTTGCATATTTGAACTCACTGCTAGGACCAGGTGGTAAAATGTGTGAGGGTTTTTAGGAGGCCACTTTTTTTGAATGGCGTGAAGCATATAGATTTGGTGAACAATAGCATGGGTAGAAATAAAATGTGTAGGAGCTCGCCTAGTATCTTCAAATTTGCCAGTAATCTTGGAAGTCGCCTTATATCAGCTGTGGTGGATATCTATAGGGCAAGAGTGATGTGGGGTCATACTAAGAGCACCCCCTGCAAATAGAGGAAAATTGTTTCCTAAAACGGTTGCTGTGCTTTCCTACTTCATCATCTAATTGGATTGTACATCAGGAGGTGGGCCTTCAGTATCTCGATGATGTGTTACAGATGAGGCCCTTGTTTTATGGTACAGTAATTAGACCTTAGATTAAACAGTTTTCACTAAACACCTTATCTTAGATTTAAAATTGGACAATGCCTTATTTATCCCCAGGCCTCCACTCTTACAACTTTGTTTGACATAATTATAAAATCAGTCCCGGAATGAGGCTGACACTTTCAAAGAAGCTTATCAAGTATACGTTCCTGCAATATAGGCTGGATGGCAGGAAAGCCACTGAAAAGACAAAATCTACAGTTGGTGTATATGTGTCCTTTTCCCTTGAAGAAAGTATCAAAGGTTACTAACATGCTGCATTGTTTTGCCCTGACAACATTTAGACTGGGAAAGGTGCATCACTTAGTAACGGTCTCTAAGATGAGGACTTGTCCTAATGAAACAGTCCGCTGCCCTTGTGATGGGGTTAGCAAACAGAGCACCTTGTACTTTATACTATTCTGTAAATTCTATGTGCACATTAATCTTCTTAATCTCAAACCTCTTTTAATTGCCCAGACTGTAAAAACTCATCTGGCTGCATTTGAATTTTTGATAGACATAAATAACGCCCATTTGTGTTACAAGGTGGCGCTATACATTTTAAATGCCATCCATGTAAGGAAAAGTCTCTCTTTCTAGAATCTGCAGTGTTTGGATATGAGCAACCCCATGTGCAGTGTTTTGTTTTAATTGTTTTTAATTATTTATGATAACTGATTTTATGACCTTGATTGGGATTGTGAAAAATAATTGATTATTTATGTACTTTCATGGCTATTTTGTATTTGCCGAATAAAGTTTATAAATCGAATCAATTGGGTGAGGAGATATTGTTTGCCACTCCCCTATGTAGTGTTAGAGAGCTGGATAGGCCATGCACAGGAAATGCCAGCAGTCCAGATTGCTCCATTCTATAGTCTAGGTATGGGGTCTGGGGCTGTAAGTTATTGAGGGCTTGATATCAAGTTCAGAAGCTGCCGCCATACTGACTACCTCCCTGCCGGGTCCAATGCAACTTTCCCACTGGGCTGACACCAGTCAGCCCAGTGTGAAAATGGTGGCAGCATTGTCACTGGCTCTGAAATCTGGCCCTGAATCTGGAATTAGCAGACCAGCCAACACAAAGCCCAGAAACACCTAGAAATATAGAACCACCCCTAATGCAAAGTCGAGCAACTAAATCGTATTACTTAAGGTGCATTCACATAGAAAATTGGTATTTCATATATGTGTGTTCTAATGTTTGACTTTAACATACTGAATTGTAGTGCTCATGCACATTTATATTCCTGTATTCTGATTATGGTACTATGGTGAAACTGCATATAATCATGTATCATCTATAATTCCTGTTATCATTTATAATTGCAAGATACACTCATAATAATGTATCAAATGTGCATTGAATGTTTTACTAAGTTAGCATAACCAAAGGCCTGAAATATTTGGTCTCTTGTGTTTAACTTTCAGCGTGACACTTTGCTTGTGTTTCAATATTCTCTCTTTGCAGATGTGTTTGTGTGAGTCTACAGTTAATGAAAGGCATATTGGCCCGCATTACAACCCTGGTGGTCGGTGTTAAAGTGGCTATAATACCGCCAACAGGCCAGCGGAAAAAAAAATGGGATTACGACCGTAGCGTAAACCGCCAACATAGACCGCCACTTTAACACACCGACCGCCACGGCGGTACAAACAAACAGCGCGGTGGACACAGCCAACAGACAGGCGGGAGACAATGTCCCGCCCACCCTATCACAACACGCCTATCCACCACCTTTCCTGGGACAGAACCAATGCAAATAAAAACACTGGGGAAACAGTACACAGGAGGGAAAACACTACCCTCTCCATACCTCACGAGGAACCAGGACGCCATGGAGCCCGAATTACGGATTCTGCCGGCGATGGACTTCCTGCTCCTCTATCAGGAGCTCCAACGACGGCGGCGAAGACCACGGTGAGTACTGCACCTACAACACAGGGGAGGGGGGAGGGAAAAGAGAGCGACACACACACACAACACGCAACACCCCAACCCTCGCCCACAACACCATACACACAAATACATGCTGCAACATTACATATACACCCCACCACCCCCATGGAAGAACGCAAGGACAAAAGGAAATGATTGTAACAACTGTAATCAAGAAAAATCCATTAGTCAAAAGTCAAAGTCCAGTATATACAATTATGTACACCAACTACACAAGTTCGGATAATGCACCAATCATTGTCCGTGGACCACTGGGCGAAAAGGCATGGAAGAGGCCCACACGTGATACCTGACTCCAAATGGAGAGAACACTGGAGGGGCATCACACAGAAAATATACAGGCACCTCAGGGGGAGGGAGAGGGGGGCACTTCAGCCTGATGAACGCACAACACCACTGCTCCACGAGGGGGCTCCATGCCCATTGATGCATCCTGGGGAGTGCAAAGCCACGTTCTCTCAAGTCTTTTCAGTGGGTGGTTTGCCCCATCTTTATCCTGGGGAGTGCAAAGCCACATTCTCTCAAGTATTTTCAGTGGGTGGTTTGCCCACTGCTTTATCCTGGGAAGTGCAAAGCCACAGTGTCTCAAATCTTTTCAGTGGGTGGTTTGCCCACTGCTTTATCCTGGGGAGTGCAAAGCCACAGTCTCTCAAGTCTCACAAGTGGGTGGTTTGCCCACTGCTTTATCCTGGGGAGTGCAAAGCCACAGTCTCTCAAATCTTTTCAGTGGGTGGTTTGCCCACTGCTTTATCCTGGGAAGTGCAAATCCACAGTCTCTCAAGTCTCACAAGTGGGTGGTTTGCCCACTGCTTTATCCTGGGGAGTGCAAAGCCACAGTCTCTCAAGTGGATAACAGTCTCCACTGGTTCTGGGGTGGGCTTTGTTCCCAGAGTGCTTCATCCTGCCAAGGACTGAGGTAGTGGATGCCTTTCTCCACTGGTTCTGGAGGGGGCTTTGTGCCCAGTGTGCTTCATCCGCTAAGGACTGAGGTAGTGGGTGAGATACTCCACTGGTTCTGGAGGGGACTTTGTGCCCAGAGTGCTTCATCCTGCCGAGGACTGAGGTAGTGGATGCCTTTATCCACTGGGTCTGGAGGGGGATTTGTGCCCAGAGTGCTTCATCCTGCCAAGGACTGAGGTAGTGGATGAGATACTCCACTGGTTCTGGAGGGGGCTTTGTGCCCAGAGTGCTTCATCCTGCCAAGGACTGAGGTAGTGGATGTCTTTCTCCACTGGTTCTGGAGTGGGCTTTGTGCCCAGAGTGCTTCATCCTGCCAAAGACAGAGGTAGTGGATGCCTTTCTCCACTGGTTCTGGAGGGGGTTTTGTGCCCAGAGTGCTTCATCCTGCCAAGGACTGAGGTAGTGGATGCCTTTCTCCACTGGTTCTGGATGGGGCTTCGTGCCCAGAGTGCTTCATCCTACCAAGGACTGAGGGAGTGGATGCCTTTCTCAACTGGTTCTGGAGGGGGCCTTGTCCCCAGAGTGCTCTACGTGCGTTGTGGCTGGAACAACACACTCGCCTGGGTGTGTGGCCATAAGATTGCCGAGGTACAGGTAGGATGATACGCCATGGAGGCAGAGACATACCCCACACTGCTGCGGCTTCGCATTCCATATGCAGGTGACAACTGTGATGACAGTGATGCTACATGGAAGCTGCCCAGGGTCCTGGAACTCATCACCAGCCTCGGACGACTGACCACTGGGGATGGTAGCCATGTCTGCAGTGGTGCCACTGTCTGAGGATGTCGCGGAGCGCTGGCGGTGCTTGCGGTGGTGTCTATTGCAGTGGTGCTGGCTGCGGGGTCTGTGGCGGAGGTGCTGGCGGCTGGGTCTGTGGCAGCGGTGTCAGTTGCGGCGGTGCTGGCTGTGGGGTCGCTGGCAGCGGGGTCTGTGGTGGCAGTGCTGGCTGCAGGGTCTGTGGCAGAGGTGCTGGCTGCGGGGTCTGTGGCGGTGCAGGTGGCGGTGCAGATGGCGGGGCAGTTGGCGGTGTTCTCCGCCGTACAGGTTGGCATCGACGTGGACAGAAGGTGTGACACTGGTCCCTCAGTCGGTGCCACCATGCCCTCTCCTGACCTGCCCTTCAGTTTTTGGCCCTTCCCCAACTTTGATGGTGCCGCAGCTGTCTTGCCAACTATCCCCTTTCGTTTTCCCTGACCCCTTTGTGGCAGGTGTTTTCGGCTTCTCCCTCTGGGATGTGGGCACCTTTTTCACCTTGATAGGTGGCTGAATGTCCTTGCCCTCGCTACGTGGCACACTGGCAGCCCTGATGGTTGGCGCACTCCATGACCCCGCAGTTGCTGGCACCACTGTGCCTGGGGATGTGGTGGCTGAGGTATTGGGCTGGGACCTGGAAAGCCTGGCCCTAGGGGATGGACGGGGGAGGTGTAGGGAAGAGGTCAATATTAGCCAGGAAACGTTTTTTAGACACACTGGGAAGGGTAGATGGAGGGGGTTTGGGAGTAGAGGTAGAGGTAGTGGTTGTAGGAGGAGTACCTCGGCTGAATTTGGGTGAAGGTGCATGGGCTGGAGGCTGTTGTGAGGTGGATGGATGTTGGGGGGGTGTGTACTTTGGGAGGAGGGCTCACAGATACAGTGGGAGAGGACACTGGGGATGTATGAATGGTAGTGGGATGGTGAGTGCATGTGAACGGTGTGTGGTGATGGGCGTGCTGGTGATGGAGGAAGTGGCTGAGGATGTAGTGCATGCATGTGTGAGTGAAGACGAGACTGGGGGGAGCAGGGAGATGTGGAGAAGGGGGACACAGTGGAGGCAGTGGATGTTGGTATGTGTGCATGGGTATGATGCTTGTGTGAGTGCCTGTGGGATGTGTGTTGCTTATGTTTGCCTGAGCCACCCTTGTGTGTTGATGTGTGTGCAAGCTGGTCTGATGGTGTGCTTGGGATAGGTGGAGGTACAGGGGATTGGGTCTGGGTGGAGAAAGTTGGAGGGGGGAGGGTGGACACAGGGACAATGGCTACCATCAGTGCTGAGGCCAGAGCCTGAAATGCTCTCTGTTGGGCTGCCTGCCCGGAATGAATGCCCTCCAGGTATGCATTTGTTTGTTGCAAATGCCTCTCAACACCCTTGATGGCATTCAGAATGGTAGACTGCCCAACAGTGAGGGATCTCAGGAGGTCAATAGCCTCCTCACTGAGGGCAGCAGGGCTGACTGGGGCAGGGCCTGAGGTGCCTGGGGCGAAGGAGATTCCCACCCTCCTGGTTGAGCGGGCATGGGACACATGCTGAGGGGTTGCTGGGAGGGCGGTGCTGGTGGGGGGGGTGGCGGCTGTACCTGTTGTTGCGGGGGGCACAGAGGGACCCATCACCGCAAGGGAGATCCCATCAGAGGAGGAGTCGCTGTCACTGCTGTTTGCCGCTGTCCTTGCCGTGGAGCTCCCCTCGCCCTCCATCCTACTGGTGGCTTCAGACTCCATTGTTTCGCCCTCCAGGGCAAAGTGGGATGCAGCTCCCTCCTGCTCCGGTGCCAATGCTCCTCCGTCTGATGATCCTATTGCACACAAGAACAGGGAGACCACAAAAAGGGGGGGGAAAGACAGAAGAAAGACATGTTCAGTGCATGCAACACCACTACCGTTGGCGGACACTACAGACACAGCAGCCCTTTATACTACGCCATGCACTTATAGTTCCTAGATTAATGACATGCCCATGGGTTACAAGGCCTAAGCCCGATTGCTGCACACATGGAAGTCACAGGAGTCTGACTAGGTGTAGATGGCACTAACCACTAGTGGGGTTGGTGTGCCACTGAGCCTGCCTCACAAGGGACCTTGCCTACAAAGATCGTCCTGGCGTAGGGGAACCTCCCCCACCCAGACACCTTGTAACGGGTGCAGAGTCAGCTGAATGAGAGTGTACTCACCCCGTTGTGGCTGCTGTGATGCCCTCAAGTACCCATCCAACTCCGGATACGCCACCACCAGGATCCAGAACATCAGGCGGGTCATGGTGCGACGGGCAACCCTCCCACGTTAGGATGCCATCCCCAGCTGGGTCTCCACCGTCTTCTTGCTCCAGCGGCGAAGGTCCTCCCATCTTTTACGGCAGTGAGTGCTCTGTTTGTGGTGGACCCCCAGGGTCCGGACGTCCTTGGCGATGGCACGCTAAATAGCCTTCTTCTGGTGGGCGCTGACCTAGAGGAATAGTACAGGGGAAAAGGAGAATCTTTACCCATCCGGACTGTCATACTCATTGGCCCACGTTCCCACCCTTGCCCTGACGCCCATACACTCACCGTCCGCACATGCAGGCCTCAGTCTCCCCCCATTTATCTTCCATCCACACCACTCCAAACAGGCATTGCCCACGCAGCATGCTCACAGTGTACTCACCTGTTTGTCTGGAGGACTGTACAGTTGTGTGTACTGGGGGAGGACCCCATTCACTAGTTTCTCCAACTCCTCCGAAGTGAAGGCAGGGGCCCTTTCCCCAGACTCATGAGCCATCATCGCTTCCAGACTGAGGTCACAGCAGCACTTGCAGTGTAGGTCCTCTCCTGTTGAAGGTCAGGTATCAAGTGAGTGAACAGACAGAAAATGGCGGTCACGTCTGCGGTGGTGCGTAGCGTCACCACCGGCGTACATCGTAGGGTCCAATGTTAACCAATGCAGGATTGCACTGCAGTCTTCGACCGCCTACCGTGACGGTGTACAACACTAGCGCAGTTACCTCATATCCCGTTGTCCCTCCTTACAGGTAAGGCAGCCGCCATTTCAGGGGGCCACATGGCATTAATTTTAACTGCGTCACACCAATGTAGGCCTTGAATACACACAGTAACAGGCACATTGCTGATTAATAAATGTGTGCGAATGACATTTTGTGATACCTCAGTGTTGGCTGACTCTCTGCTCAGTGTTCTCGTCCATAGGCACATCTGCTGGGGCAGGTGATGAGATGGTGGCATCCTCCGGTGTACAGACCGCTGGTGGACCTGTCGACAATGGAAGAGAGACACATAATAGTCATCTACAGACTTGATCATGCAACAATCCATGAACTGTGTGCCCAGTTGGAGCCAGACCTGAGGTCAGCTATCCGCCATCCCACAGGAATCTCCCCTCTAGTGCAGGTCCTGTCATTACTCCATTTCCTGGAAGTGGTTCCTTTCAAACAAAAGTGGCCATTGCATCAGGGATGTCCCAGCCTATGTTCTCTAAAGTGTTGTCCAGAGTGTTGTCTGCCCTGCTGAAACATATACCCAGCTACATCGTGTTCCCTCAGGTGGAGGATTTGCCCACAGTGAAAGGTGACTTCTATGCCCTAGGACATATCCCCAACATCATAGGTGCCATTGATGGGTCACATGTGGCCTTGGTACCCCCCGCAGGAGTGAACAGATGGAAAGAAACCAGAAGAGCTACCATTCTATGAATGTGCAGATGGTGTGTTTGGCTGACCAGTAGATCTCCCATGTGAATGCCAAATTTCCTGGTTCAGTGCATGACGCTTACGTTCTGAGGAATAGCAGCATCCCTTATGTGATGGGGCAACTCCAGAGGCACCGTGTGTGGCTAATAGGTGAGGACAAAGACCCTATACAGTGTGAATAGTTGTTTGTGTATGGGGTTGTCCCTACAGGTTAGTGTGTGTCTAACAGTTGTCCCTCGACATTTGCAGGTGACTCTGGTTACCCCAACCTGTCATGGCTACTGACCCCAGTGAGAAATCCCAGGAGAAGGGCAGAGGAACGCTACAATGAGGCACATGGGCGAACTAGGAGAGTGATCGAAAATACCTTCGGCCTCCTGAAGGCTAGGTTCTGGTGCCTCCATATGACAGGTGGTTCTCTCTACTACTCACCAAAGAAGGTGTGCCAGATCATTGTGGCCTGCTGTATGCTGCACAACCTGTCTTTGCGACGGCAGGTGCCTTTTCTGCAGGAGGATGGTCCAGCTGGTGGTCTTGTGGCAGCTCTGGAGCCTGTGGACAGTGAAGAAGAGGAGGCAGAAGAAAAGGATATCGACAACAGAAACAACATAATCATGCAATATTTCCAGTGAGACACAGGTAAGAAGATGTCACTGCCTCCCACATCTCATGCTATTGTTGGAGTTAGCATAAGTCTGTCATTTTCACTCAGTGTATGGACCCTGACTTGTCACTTTGCCTTTCCATTTCACAGATGTGGGTCCCACTTTGTGCCCTCTGCTATATTTCCTCCAGCCGTACAGCTGTGTTTCATCGGTATGTGTACAATTAAATTGAAATTGATATATTCCATGGTTATTGCAATTACATGTTTGTGAAAGCACAGACTGACTCCAGGCTGTTTTGTGATTGAAGTGTGTTTATTTCTGTGCACATAAGTGGAGTAGGTTGTAAAATGGGCAGGGGTGATGGTGGAGTAATGTCCATTGCAGTGTCCAGTCTATTTTCTTCACAGGTGCATTGTCCAAAGGGGCATAAGAAGTGGAGCAATGGCAGTTGAAGGATGGACAGGGTGACAAAGTGGGACAGAAGGGTGACATTCAGGGGGGTCTCAAAGGGTGTCCAACCACTAACAGTGGTATTAATAGAGCCTTTGGTTTGTCCTCCTTCTTGCCACTGGCCTGACAGTTGACACAGGAGCTACAAAACCCCTTCACTTTGACAGACATGTTGGTCCAATAGCAATGGTTCACCATCTGGTTCGTTCTGACCCAAATGAAATGCAACGGGGATATCATGGCTGAAAGTGAGGAGG
This sequence comes from Pleurodeles waltl, assembly GCF_031143425.1. Lineage (NCBI taxonomy): Eukaryota > Metazoa > Chordata > Amphibia > Caudata > Salamandridae > Pleurodeles > Pleurodeles waltl. The sequence continues at coordinate 657,961,193 of NC_090450.1, read as the reverse complement.
AATCTTCTATACTTTTGAGGTACCACCAGCCTCCTGGTGGCTCTCTCCTTCAGGTCTCTGGCCTCAGTGTATAGAACTCTCTAATCCCAGTAGATTATGGAATCTACTTACATCACCCTCTTCTTGCTAAGAGGCAGTCTACCTCAAGCTCTCTAGAGTGTCACACTCTCTTTGTCCCTGTCAAACCCTCTTTGACGGGTCCATCAGCTCCTGGCAATTCTGCCAATACCACCCTCAGAGTGCAAATCCTCTTACACCTCTGGAGTTCTCTAGGTTGGCTCACCAGGCCCAGTGCCAATTCTCTTGTCATTGGATACTTGGTCTACTATTCCAGAGTCCAAGCATCTAGCCTTTCCCTGCTGAGCACCCTGGGGCCTTGCCACAGCACATACACACCCAGGGAGATCAATCATTCTTGTATGCGCCATTCTCTCCATGCCTGACCAGTCAGAAGCCTTAAGATCATTTTCCAGTAGACACTCCAATGGGAATACAGGAGACACAGTAACCTGCTTAGGGCCTGTCATACCTCCCCAATTCAAACTCACCATTGCCATGGGATGGAGTTTGGTTCTGCTGTCTGCATAGGTTACCTGGTGGTACACACAAGGCATGCTCTGATCTGGAGGAACTGGCTTCTCTGTGACCATAGTCACACTGGCTTCTGTATCCCTCAGAGCTTCAACCTCAGTCCCATTGATTTTAGGCCTCTGCCTGTACCTCTCCATGCTGGGAGGCATGGGGGCCTGGGCTGCAAATTGCATCCCACCCAGGGACACTAAGGTTGCTTCTGTTAACCCCTTTCACATCTCTGGAACAACCTCCAATCATACCCGCACACTACCAATCACCTTGGACTGCCCACCAGTCCAACAGCAACTCATCTTTTGTGTCCTGGCCGATAACAGTCAAAACAATGACCTGTCTTCTTTGTAGTATGAAAGTTCTTCAAAAAATACCCCTTCTTCTTGAAAATGGCATTGCACGGAGTCTCAACCTCTTGTGCTGGGGTCTCAACCTCTTGTGCTGGTTCTTGTGGGCCTTGTGAGGGCTGTTTCTGTTTTTGAAATTCCTTCCTCTGGGCTTTCCCTTGGGAGGGGACCTGTCTTTTTTTCCTTTGGTCACCTCCATGGTGTTGATTAGAAATACGAGTTATCACCCACTTATCAGCTGTTTCCCCAGTTCCCTGGGACCAGACAACTTTGAGTCCACTAGACACTGGCATAACTTCTCTTGTACACAATGGTTCAGGATGTGCTCTTTAAGAATCCAACTATACAGCCCCTCATAGGTACTCACTTGGTAACCCTTAATACATCCCTCTAGTGCCTTCAATGAGATGCCTACAAAGTCCACCTAGGACTGTGCGCTCACCTTCTGGGTGTTCCTTAATGTCTCCCAGTACTGTTCTGGGGTCAGCTCAAATATCCTGACTAAGCATTGCTTCATGTGGGAGTAAGATTTTGATAAATCCTGCTGTAGTGTCAGGAGCATATACCTCCCAGCTATTGGAATCAGTTTCTACAAGAGTGAAGCCCAATATTTGAAATGCACCTCATCTCAAGGGCCATCTCAATTGCAGTCACACATCTGTCAATATCTCCTCAGTGTACATGGGAAGCATTCCCTTGGGATGCATGGAAATACCCTAGCCCACCTTGGGTATCTTAGCACTTTCTTCATTGTTGCTGCAACCATTTCTTCTCTCTTCTTCCCTTGTCCACCTCTTCTTCTCCAGCTCTAGGTTCTCCTTTTCTTTAGCTAACGCTTCACTGAGCCTGAAACTTTCTCTCTTTAAGAGACAGTGTTGGTTCCCCTCTGGGAGAGTCTTCCCTCCCTCCCCTTCCTGGGATCACAGATCTAATACTGGAAGTTGTGGCAGGGTGACATCCCACTCCTCCTGGTGGAGGTTGTTGGACGGGTTAGCTTCCCCCCCTTCATTATCTGGAGCAGACGGTGCCCAGGCCTTAAGGACTCTAATTAAAACCACCTTTCTGATCTCATGACTATTAGGTAAAACCCTGGGCCCTCACTGAATGCTAAGCTCAACCACTTTGAGTTTGCACAGTATCCATGATATCCCTAGTTTTGGGTCACATGAATTTCACAATCAGCAATAGAACTAATTTAGATAAATCAAAAGAATGGATTCAAAATCAGTTTTAGTCCGAATTGCAAAAATCAAAATAATGTTTTTTTGTTCTAAGTCAATTAAGTGGATTTATACTGAGCTTAACTCACTTTACTGTATGATGTAATTAAAACACAAGTTCACATCCCACTGCTGCCACCAATAATGTTGGAGGTTGGTTATTAGTGGATGTAAGTATGCACCCACCACTTGCAATAATGCTCCTAGACAATGTTAGGTCCAGTCATGGTCTGGAAACACTAACCCCTGACTCAACCCCTCGTAGGTTGGCAACAAGCAGGTAGGCTTACCTTAGGAGACAGATATGTAAAGCATTTAAATACACCATTACAGTAAATAAGTAAGATACAACACACAAAAAAATAGCACAGCAATTGACAACATTTATAAATATTTTTATCTTTAAAATGATACCAAAAAGACCAAAATCCAATATAGGGGTCCGGGGTTATGCATTTCTTAAGATTAAATAAAAAATGTACTTTCTAGTAATTAGAAATCAGTAGTGCCAACCGGGGACATCTGGGAGCACTTGACTGGGAAAAATTTCAAAGTTTGAGGCGGACCGTTAAAGAGTCCTGCTCGGATACAGTGGGCAGGAGGCAGCAATCAAAAGTTAACCTTCACACTTAGAAACCTTTCTGGAGCTTTTCTCTCTCTACGTCGTGCAGTCCTCTTCAGGAAGCCAATTTTTATGCAAGATTGTCAGACTGCTTTCTGTGTGACCCCAGTCAAATCCTGGAAGTCTGGAACTCCGGAGCTTTCAATTGGACAAACTTGAAATCCTAGCCAGGTCGCGGTGGGAGGTAGTCGGCTTGAGTCAGTCCACTTATGGAGCTTTTTCCAAAAATTGCTCCAAACTTCTCAAACTTTTTCCTGAAGTCCCTCTTGAGGGTAAAAAGTGTCCAAAACACACATCCAAGGGTCTAGAAGCTCTGAGATGGTCCTTGGAAGTTTAAGAACACTATTCCCACATTGCACCTGGCCAAATTGTTAGGCGTCTGAAGTACGCACTCCAGGATGGGGACTTTTGTGATAATTGAGGCAGGCAAGTTCTGTGAACGTGTTGCTTTCAGGGGGTCCACTTTTTGAAGCAAAGCAAAGTCTTTAGGGCTGTTGTTCCAGTGTGCAACAGGGGTAGTACTTTGGTGTGCAGTCCTTTGGGTTTACAGACCATGGTTCCAGCAGGGCAGTCCTTCTATTTCTTGTGGTTTCAGGCAATGCTGATCACTCACTTTTATTCAATCATCTTTGGGGACAAGGAGGAACGCACCCTTGTCCAATGAGCTGCAGGGTGTCACCCAAAAGCATGACAGTTTCTTCCAAGGTGTGGCATTTTCTTGTCCGAGAAAGCACTGCACTTTAAAATTCTAAGATGAGCAATTTTCCTCCAGAGTAGGAAGACCTTGATAAACCAACCTGCTGGTGTTGCTCACTTCCATTAACACTCCCCCTCTTTCTATTCAGGTAAGACAACTATGAGGTGAAGTGAACTAGTTTAGTTACTAACTTCTACTGTAGATGAGATGAGTAATTGATTGTAGGGAATATAAGGGAGGGCAGCATACCCTCTGAACTGTGAAAATCATTACAAAGAGTAGTAGGACAAGGGTAACTAACTATAACTAACTGGCATAGACTTTGAGAAGAACAATAATGTGTGAAAAGGCATCAGTGCAAAGTTAAGGATAAATACAAAAAAAATTCTTCCGACTTAAACTAAAATAGAAAGTTTTTCCCTTTACTAAAAAAAAATCAAAAACAGGCCTACCCTTCTCCCACAACAATATCTCTCCCCACAGCCAACAAATGTCCATAATAAATATAAATGTCCAAGTCCGAAGAATAAATGCCTTGTCCAAATTACCACCTTTTCTACCCACAACTAACTCTACCCCACCAGAACAAAAAATGTAAAAAGATCTTTAGAAGAGGGCATTCTCAATGAGGGTCCACAGGTCTTACATCTAAGCCTCAAGACGTGCCACATTAAGGCCCAGTTGTGCAGGCTTGTGCATCACTCAGCAAAGGAGTAGCCAGTCTGAAGGGGGGCAAGCAATGGTGGTACATGAAATCACAGACACTTATTCCAACTTTACGTCCTGGCCTCACCCTCAAACACAAATTATTTCAATTACACACATTCTCTTGGCATCAAAGGAAGAAAACTTGACTAAGTCTGCTGCAGCAAGGTAAGATACAGGAAAAAGGCCACGTAGCTACAGAGGGTTCACTGATTATGTGGCTAAGCTTAGGCTTACTCACTGTACTTCACTTACTTCACTATAGTTGGAACTGAAATTTGATGAATGTCAAAAGGAAAAAAATTGAACCGGCGCACATCCATTTGGTAGGCTGGGATAGAACGTAAAAGCATATAAAGGAATGCGCTATAAGTAGGTGACTGATTAGGTACCGGGAGAGAAGGGAAAAATACCTTGTTTTTCTTTGGTTTGCTATCCAGTGAAAGCTTGGCAAATGCCACAATACCAGAATCCGGTACATATTGCACAGCCAACACTGCAGTGCTAAATTGAACCATGCCGCAGTTAGGTGGGGTCATGGCCCATGGGTCATGAAATGCCATGGGCAGGGAGGTCATGGATGATGAAGGGTGAGATCCAACTTGCTCAACAAATACAGATGGTATGATATACTTGGAATTGTCAATAATCAAGCAATGTGACTTACCACCGGCTGTCCCTGTCACCACAGAGACTTGTCCTTCAACTGCTGCTCCTGCATCATTTGGTGCATTGGCACTCCCTCTGGCACATTTTGGATGCCAAATACACCAACCACTTTTTTAAACAAAATACAACAACAAAACATGAACACGGTTCAGTTTGTAGTAACTTCTCTCCCATCTAAAATATCACTTTGAGTAATTTGTTGGGTGACAATGTTAGAAAAGCCAGTAGTCAAGTTGTTCATAATGGAGTGGCAGAGATATGATGATGACTGTGAATCATTTGAAGCACAATGGAGAGATAGAATAAATTGGTCAATGAAGGACATATGGATTTAGTTAGCAAATGCAATGGGACCATCCTCATACTAGGTTCCTGCCATGCTGCACTGTCATTAAATACTGCTGGTATACTGAATAGTACATACAACACAGCTTCCGGGGTCACCACACCCATGACCACTCTCTTATCATTTGAACATGAGCAAGAAATAGAAAGCCTTCTCAACAAACAAACATTGAATAGCATGCTTGTGTCTGCAATCTCTGCAATCTTCACAGTAGAGTACCTAATATATTGTCTTAGTCTTACAGTACCATTCCACGTGGTATATGAGTTAGGGGAGAGGGAAAACTTAAGAACCAAGCAGAAGAAAGCTTAAGCTACAGATTAGTGCAGGCAGAAGGAAGTCAATTACAGAAACAAGAATAATAGAATTTGCAGGGAGGGATAACAAGAATAAAAAAAACATTAAATAGAAAAAAGAGGATTTAAAAAAAGTCACAGTATAAGAGAAAGAAGAAAAAAATATTCTAATGTTGAGAGGTAAAAGTTGAAGAAATAAAAATTATTAACAAGAACTTACTGGGGCCAGCAGAGCTGTCAGTTGTTGCTTCCGCAGTGGTGGTGGCTCTGGTATTTCCACCCGAATTGACACTGGTGATGACAGCTTCCTCAGCCCCACCCTCTGATTCCCTTTTCTTGCCCTTGGGTGCTGTTAGAAGAAATAAAGAAGATGAAAATAGATTAGTGGTACAGGTAGTCTCCTAGAAAGTGTTTTGAGAGGCAAACACTGTGACATTTTGAATTGCACTTTTTGTCTAAATCAAATCGCCTATATTATTGAGTTGACCTATTCCTAATTACCAAAACCTTACCTAAGCCCTATTCTAAATTTCCTAAACTACATTTGAAAATATGAATGCATTGGAACAAATTATCTTTGCTTTGTAGCCTCCTTAGATGTACCAACTCAGTCAGTTTCCCTTTTCACTGCATAGATGCATACTACACATCACTGGGAGATTGCTTGGGACTGTAGAAGCTACATAAAAAGAAAGACACAGAAGACACTAACTCACTAATATTACTACCTACCACAGTACCACTGTCTTAATGATAGGCAGAGAATCTGCATGACTTCTTTACTAATCAGTCCAAGCAAGCCTCTACAGCAACGAGCAAAACTAGGTAACACCGAGCACCTGGCTCGCTCAAATTAGATCACAAAATATTATTAAATTATCTGAACTTAACTTACTTCTGAGTGTGAGCAGCATGCTATATGAAAAAAAATTGGCAATGTAGGACACAATTTTTTTTTTACTTACTAGTACCAACCAAGCCCCGCAACCTGGACACTCAGAAGGTCGAGCAGGTCCTGTTCTCGGTCAAGGGTGTTGACTCAGCAGTGCGGCAGCTGCTCCTAGTTCACTGAACCCCTATGCACGCAGCGGGCACTCTCCCACAGCAGCAGATGCTTCCACAGCCCATACCCACTCCATGGCTTGCCATCTGCTGCCAGCATTGAGGGGAGATGGCACTGCACAAAAAAATGTGTGGCTACCTACTCCTAACTAAAAAAAGGTGCAGGAGCTGCACCCCATGGCGGCACTGGCGACCACAGGGTGTGCAGTTACCTACACCCCCTGCACTGGCACCGCCTCTCCCACAGTCTGCCATGGCACTGGGTGGGAAGAAAAAAGACAGGAAAGAAACGGGATAGAGAGGAAGAAATAAGGAAGTTGGGGAAAACAAAAAAGAGACAAAATCATCACAGAAAATAAAAAAAGGAAAAAATGTTAAATTCACAAACACAAATACACACACTAATGTGTAAATGGGGAGGGTAAGTGGGATAAAGTAAGGATTACAAAGATGGAGCCTGAAATAGAAAGTAGGCCCTGCACAGTGCACATAAGAGGAAAACAAGATGCCTGCATGTGCATGAAACTGTGTGGTGCCGTTCACACTCCCTTCTAAACATGGAGCGCACTACTCACACCAATCATAGAGAATGGACGGTCAAGCACAACTTTGCTGTTCAGGGAGTTAGGCATAGTTTGCTGAGTTTTTGGGGAACTCCACAGATTTCCGCTTAGCAAAGCTCACCAAGCTCCACCCAAGCTTCGTCAGAACATCCACAGCCATATAATGAGAACCGAGTGGAGGGAGGAAATAGAACTAATGGTGGTGGAAATCTTGGATTAGCTACTGCCCCAATACACGTATGTCCTGGTTAAATGGTGGTTTCTCCAGTGATTGTGCTTCATGAACCAATAGGAGAAAGTTAAGAAGTTTGTGTTCCTGCTAACTCTACTACCCAAACACTGCCAATGCTCTTACTGTCCTAGTTACTATTGGTCCTGTGGTCCCCATGTATAAGCCTGATTTACCAGAAAAGACAATTTATAATTTGGCTTTTTCCTGAATAACAGGTGCGTCAGTTAATAATGCAGTAAGCCCAGATACAAGAGGATTTTTTCCTCTAGTCCTGACAAACACCTGCTCTCTATGTGTGGTGAGTAGTGATTCGAATTTGAATCATACAGGGTGTAGTTCGACAAGAACACTTCAGAGAATGGCAACTTTTGGTACACCTGTACGGGTGTCACCTTTAAATTCCAATATCGGTACCCAAGGAGATGGGAATATTTATAATGTCCCTGTGATATCATGAAGTCCCAGTGCTAAGAAAAAAGATGAGTGGGTGAAAGGTTTTAATACTCCTTGGAGTCATAGTGGGAGTTCTGAGTTGAGTCCGGGAACGATTCAGTCACCAGAGAGAGATAACTTTGTGGACGTGGCTAAAACGAAGTTAGAACTAGAGGAGCTGATTGGCTGTGGTCTTGCAATGGCTTGTTTAGTCTTTTGTCAAGAAAGTGAACTTATGTTAGGATAGACTTGAACAAGACCAAAGCCTTGCATAGGTATTATTGTATATGCTTTGTTTAGGAAGACATAGCCCATGTGAGAGCTTTAGGTATGAAAATAAAGACAAAAAGGATCATTCATAACAATCAGAAATAGAATGAGGTAGATAAATGGGAAAGTCCATGGGTGAGAAAGAAAGAACCAAGGGCCAGATGTATCAAACGTTTTTGCATTCTCAAATGGTACGAATTGCAAAATTTGTCCGTTTGCGAATGCAAAAACGTGGTCTGCGATGCATGAAAGGCATTCGCAGACCAAAAATAAGAAATCACAAAAATTGTGATTTTTTGTGTTGCGACTTGGTTTTGTGAGTCGCATTTTGCGTCTCGCAAATTGCGACATGAAATATCGAATCGCAATTAGCGATTCGGTATTTCAAGTAGGAAATTGCGAGGTGCAAAACACGACTCGCAAAACCAAGTCGCAATTCGATGCACCAAAAAATCGCAAATTGTGATTTTTCACAGAATGGCATTTTGCACATGTAAAATACCACTAAGTGAAAGCAGGTGGTAACCAGGTGCATGCTATATAAAGAGGCCCAGAATACCTCAGAATCTTTTCGACAATGGCTGCACCCTACGTCATGGCGAGGAGAATGAGGATCTTGGCAGGTTTGAGGAGAGGGAGGAGGAGACAGAAGCGCATTCATAACAATCAGAAATAGAATGAGGTAGATAAATGGGAAAGTCCATGGGTGAGAAAGAAAGAACCAAGGGCCAGATGTATCAAACGTTTTTGCATTCTCAAATGGTACGAATTGCAAAATTTGTCCGTTTGCGAATGCAAAAACGTGGTCTGCGATGCATGAAAGGCATTCGCAGACCAAAAATAAGAAATCACAAAAATTGTGATTTTTTTGTGTTGCGACTTGGTTTTGTGAGTCGCATTTTGCGTCTCGCAAATTGCGACATGAAATATCGAATCGCAATTAGCGATTCGGTATTTCAAGTAGGAAATTGCGAGGTGCAAAACACGACTCGCAAAACCAAGTCGCAATTCGATGCACCAAAAAATCGCAAATTGTGATTTTTCACAGAATGGCATTTTGCACATGTAAAATACCACTAAGTGAAAGCAGGTGGTAACCAGGTGCATGCTATATAAAGAGGCCCAGAATACCTCAGAATCTTTTCGACAATGGCTGCACCCTACGTCATGGCGAGGAGAATGAGGATCTTGGCAGGTTTGAGGAGAGGGAGGAGGAGACAGAAGCGCATTTTCAGAGTGCTCATTACACTTTTTGACCAGACAGAGGAGGAAATATTTGGGAAGTACAGGTTGAACTCAGCCATGATACTTGACCTGATAGCTGAGCTACAACCCATACTGCGGCGCACAACACACAGGACAAATAGCATCCCCACCCATGTGCAGGTATTATGCTCCCTCCACCTACTTGCCTCAGGGAGTTATCAAGGGATCATAGCAGCAGCTGGGGGGGTATCACAGAGTGCCCTCTATAGATTTTCCAATGCATTTATCAACGCCATGCTAAGCAGACTACACCAGTACATCAGATCCCCCCACATCCCACAGGAAATACAGCAGACAAAAATAGATTTCTACCAGATAGAACTGTTCCCCCATGTTCTAGGTGCCATAGATGGGACACATGTAGCAATATGTCCACCATCAGCCACAGAATATGTGTACCGCAACCGTAAATACCAACATTCCATGAATATTCAGGTGATATGCAATGCCTCCTATATCATAACTGATCTCGTGGCCAGGAACCCAGGGAGCACACATGATTCATACATCTTTCGCCACGGCGACATTCACACAAGACTGCTAGCTGGGGAGTTTAGTGAAGGATATCTACTAGGTATTGTCCCTCTGTACACTGGTGCATTGATGGCAGTGTGATGTCAGATGGCTCAGTTACTCATTATACCCTCTGTACATTCCAGGAGACAGTGCCTACGCAGTGCGCACCTACATGATGACACCCTACCTAAATCCTACTACACCTGCTGAACGGAGATACAATGCAGCGCACAGGGCGACCCGCAACGTGGTGGAGCGCTTCTTTGGGCTGCTGAAGAGTCGCTTCTGGTGCCTCCACAAAAGTGGAGGGGCACTACAGTACAGGCCTAAGACAACATGTAGAATAGTGGCTACTTGTGCAATCTTGCACAATATAGCTACCACCAGGGGCATACCTGTGGAAATATCTGATTCTGAATCAGATGAGGATGATGATCCCATACCACCCCTACAGCCAGCAGACCGGACCAGTGCAGCAGAGGGCAGGCAAAGGTATGCTGACATCACACACAACCATTTCAGCTGTAAGTATGAACAAAACATATCCACTGACAATTGTACTTGTAGTAAGTAAATGTATTTCCTTAATGTCAGGTAATATCAGTTCCACTAGTACCAACAAAAGTAATTGTGACAATAAACAAAAGCAGTTAACAGAAAATCACTATTCCTTCATAGTTTCCTTATGCCAGAGAAATTTACAGTCCCCTGTGGCCAATACACTTACTTCCTCCAGCCACGCAAGCCACTCGAGTGCGCAGTTGCCTCACTGGCACCTCGATTTTCTGCCTCTGTGACAGTGCTGTGCCTGGCACTGCGAAGTCTGGCATCCGTTGTGGGCACAGCTAAGCTGCTGAGGCTCGATGTGTCCTCCGTGTCCCCCAGTCCCAGTTCACTTGGTGTGGCTGACCGGTTACCCATAATATTGTCTATCACATTCGTGATCTGGACCAGTCCTTGGGCCACATCCCTGCTGCTGTGCGCTGCCTCTACCTGTGCGGCCACAGCACAACGCGATATTAGGGCTTTAGAATTTGCCACCCTAGTGACAGAGTGACAGAAACTGCCAAACATACCCATGAAGAGACGCTCCTGCCTGCAGTTGCTTACCCTGTCTTGGCACAGCTCCTGACACAGTTCCCTCACAGCATTAGTCATCTCCCTCGTATCCTGCGATGCTTGGATCTGTCCCTCATGCAGCTGTTTGATGTTGGCATTGAGACACTCCAGCTGGCGATGCAGCCCACCATATTTGCATTATGTGCCTGCATCTGCCTTTGTAACGCAGAGATTTTTTTGTTTTGCAGGAGCTGCAGCTTTAACATAGCCAATTCCAGGCCACCTAACAATGATGGTCCCTCACCTGCCTCAAAAGCCTGTGCGCCTGCATGTGTAGGCATCCTGTGGGGTTTTGTGCTCTGCTGTGGACGGGGCTCCTTCAACCTCCTTCTCCTGCAAAAGGAGAGGTGAGTACATCAGATTTCCCACTGAGAGGGAGTACCAAGTGGAGGATATGTACATGTGCCTTGGAGTAGAAGTGATCTTGCATCATTCACTAACGTTTTTCTGAAATAGTGGTGAAAGCCCATCCCATAGAGTAGTACAGGAATGTTGAGTGATTTCTAAAGATTGTGTATTGATTTGAATATTGTGGTTCACAGTAACTTGTGAGCAGAATGTAAGATAGGCATTTAATAGCCTGAGAACCGATGAGGGACCTATTGACAAAAGGCCCCAGCAGGTGATGATATTCTTGAAGTCAAAGGTGTCACTCAAAGATATTGATTGGATCAAATTGATCGATAGAACAGCTCAGGAACCTAAAGTGTCAAGCCATGCTTTTTATGAGAGACTGTTGCAGGCATTCAAGCAGCATAGTGAAACTGAGGCGCCTGAACCAAAGGATATAGGACATTTTGTGTTGAGGTTTGAGGAGACTTGAGACCTGAAATTAGCATGAGGATTCAGCAGCATTTGACTTGTTAGCAGAAAAAATCAGTTGATGAGATTTAGAGATATGTAAAATACTGCAATGATTAAAATAGAGGTGAAAAAGAAGAAACTGAAGGAGATGTTAATGGTTGCTCAGAATAAAGCTGCTCACAGAAGTAGTCAAAACCAGCCTTTTGTAGGGAATGTTGAAACTATGCAAGGAGTGTATCAGCAGGGAACTACTATGATGCCAAGTAGAGTTTGGGGTGTCCTAATTGATTTTAGTACAAGAATGTATGTGGGTGGTATGACGAAGACAAACCCTTGTCATTTTTGTAACACATTAAGGCACTGGAAGAGGAAACGACATCCTAATCCAGGTAATCAACTCCAGAATTCAGTGTTTGTGCAGTTGGAGGGTAACAACCCTGTTCAGATTCAAAATGTGCAGAGACAGAGTGGGCAGAATTTCCACAGGTTCCAAAGATGCAGATTCCACAAACCCGATATCACAGCAAAACACAAAAGGCCCTAGATGTAATTCTAATCAAGTTCCAAAAATGAATTTGAATGCACTTCAAAACAATAATCACTTGCAACAGTATCACTTGTTTGAGACCTCTGAGTACTATGACTCCAATCAGTCAGCCTGACTGTGCTTAAGGGGGGAGCAGGCTTGTGTACTTGGTGCAGTCTTGTAGGTAGACCAGAGTGGTCCATTCGTAGATGGTGAAGTGACTTGCCATCCAGTGTCATTCTTGGTTGACAAAGGTGCTACCCATTCTACTTTGAGAAGAGTAGAAGTCCTAAACCTAATCCTCCTGGTAAAAATGATCTAAGTTATATAAGTTGCAAGTTAACAAACGACAACCCCAGAAATGACAGACGTGCCTGTGAAAATAGGGTCTTTTAAGGAGAATCGATGTTGTATGGTATGTGACTCTAGTCTTGTGAGTCTCTTGGGGAGAGGCCCCCATTGCATGCTCAACTGTGTCATGTATTGTACGCCAAAAGTTGCAAAAATTCAGTCTTGTGATGAGGGTGTCACCTTCAAACTGGTGAATGATGGTTTTTACACTGCATTGTTTACTATGATGACTATTGATGACTTGCCGCCAGACCTTAAAGACGAAAGTCAGGTCTGAGGTTTGGGATTTTTCAGGAAAGGACATCGGGTTGATCAAAAGTGTTGAACCCATTTGAAGTATAGTAAAGCCAACTGCTGAATATTCAATAACACCACAATATAATTTGACACCTGAGACGATTGCAGGGATTACCCTGGTAATTGAATCTTTGATCCAAGAAGGTGTTATGAAAGAGATTATAGGGGGCCCATGCAATTCACTCAATGTGGGCTTACAGAAGGCTAGCGTAAATATTGCATCATTCAAGATATGAGGGTAGTGGAAAATATTGTTGTTCCATGTTGTCCTCTGGTACCGAATACAGCTGTTATTTCTTTTTCCAAAACTATGTGAGGCTGAGTGTTTCACTGTCATTGATTTGTGCCAGGCTTTTTTTCTCCATAACACTGTATGAGGATTGCCTCTTCCTCTTAACATTTTGGTTCAGCAATAGTGTTTTGGCATGTGCCGAGTCCCACATGGGTATACCAAGAGCTCATCCATCTTCAACTAGATTCTTAAGACGAATCTGTAGTCCTTGGTGATGTCTCACAACTCAGCCCTCACCCAATATATCAAGGATATATTTGACGCTCTTCATCCAATATATCAAGGAAGCCTCTAAGCAAATTGCTGTTGCATTGTTGAACCACCTGGCTGAGAATGGACATAAAGGGGGTCATTACAACATTGGCGGTATAAGGCGCTTACCGCCGTGCAGAAGACCGCCAATACACCACCGCGGCCGCGGTAGACCGCCACAGCTATTATGACACACATCACGGAATCCGCCGAAATTCAGACACCCACACAAATCCGCCACACCAAAGGTCAGCGATAAACATGCGGAAACAAATCCTCCACCTCCACGCCAACAGAAAAACGCCCATGCTGTTACGACCCACGAATCCACGCGCCGGTCTTTCAACCACGGTATTCCATTGGCGGTACACACCGCCGCGCTCAAAATACACACACATCTCCAAAACACCACCACATTGGACAATTCCAAATACACACACCTGATACACATACACACACCACTCCCACACACCCAATACAATATAAAATACACACCCACATCACCCACAAACCCCTACAACCAGAAATTCTGAGAGAAGGCGAGAGAGAGAGCACAGCTATTGACAACCCCATCACACAGAGGCACAAAACACCATCACCCACACAACATCCACGCACAAAACACCACATACCACTACACTCACCACACTCATCACCACATACACCACCCCACACCTCACACACACCACCCCATGTCACGCCAAAGACACCCCCGCTTCTCCGAGGAGGAGCTCAGGGTCATGGTGGAGGAAATCGTCCGGGTAGAGCCACAGCTATTGGGCTCACAGGTACAGCACACATCAATAGCCAGGAAGATGGAGCTATGGTGCAGAATAGTCGACAGGGTCAACGCCGTGGGACAGCACCCAAGAAATAGGGAGGACATCAGGAAGAGGTGGAACGACCTACGGGGGAAGGTGCGTTCCACGGTCTCTAGGAACAACATCGCGGTGCAGCAGACTGGCGGCGGACCCCCACCTCCTCCCCCACAACTAACAACATGAGAGGAGCAGGTCTTGACCATCTTGCATCCTGAGGGCCTCGGAGGAGTCGGTGGAGGATGGGACACTGGTAAGTCAATTCTTAACTATCATATCCCCCACCCTACCTGCATACTATCACACACCCTCACCCTCACACCCTCCCCCATCACTCCAGATACTCACTAATCTACCCATAACACAAACCACCCATCCCAACACCAAGCCCTGCATGACACAACTAAGCATGCTCACCCCTCACTAAAGCATGCTCACTGCACATACCCAGAACACCCCCCAACCATCATCACACAAGCCCCCACACAGGAATGCCTGCACTGGGGTTCACGCACACCCACCCATTGCACACCATGAAGCACACACATGCAATAATCATGTTCTTATACCCCTGCAAGAACCCGAAGGAACGTCACCACATCAGAGGGTCCAGACAACACCACTCCACCCCTAGAAGAGGCCCACAGTGACGACAGCAGCTCTGCCCCACTGGATCTTGATGAACAGCCCGGACCATCGTGGGCCTCAGGACAGTCAGTTCCCCTTGCCCAGTCACAGCCCAACACCGAGCTTCCACCCTCTGGTAACACCAGCACAGCACCCACCCAGCGGGCCCAAACCTCCCTACCCAGGACAGGTCAATCAGCGGTGTGTCCACCACTACAGGGCACCCAGGGTAACCCACCACCCCAACAACAACAGGGACCTGGGGGCAGTGGTAATGGGCAGACGATCCAGGGGACGGAGGCACTGGAACCCCGGGGAACTAGGAGGGCTGCTGTGCGACAGAGGGAGGACAGGCCAAGGGAACCCACTCTCCACGAGGCCCTCTCCTCCATCATGGGAGCATACCACCACTCCCAGGAGACGATGGCAATGGTCCTGGACAAGTTGCAGGAGACCCTGCGTCTGCAGGAGCAGAATTTGGGGTTCAGGGAGGAGCTCAGGACCATCGGCTCCACCCTGGGCACCATCGTACGGGTGCTGACGGACATTCAAAAGACCTTGAGGGACACAGTGGCACAACAAGGGGCCCGTGACACTAGCCTGGACGATGAACAGCCCTCCACCTCCGCCTGCGCCAGTGGACAGGAGGCACCGCCACAGGAACAACAGGACACCAGCACCCCACCCCCTACAGATGGAGAACCACTCCGTAAATGCTCCCTGCGATCCAGGAACAAGACAGAGAACATTGCCAAGACCCCCGCCAGGAAATGAGACCCCCCTTCTGTCCCACCATGTCACCCTGTCCATCCTTAAACTGCCATTGCTCCACTTCCTATGCCCCTTTGAACAATGCACCTGTCAAACAAATAGACTGGACTCTGCCATGGACACTCCTTCCCGCCCCCCCAGCCCATTTTACAACCCCCTCCACTTATTAGCACAGGAATAAACACAATTCAATCACAAAACAATCTGGAGTCAGTCTGTGCTTTCACAAATGTGTAATTGCAATAACTA
Organism: Pleurodeles waltl; assembly: GCF_031143425.1. Lineage (NCBI taxonomy): Eukaryota > Metazoa > Chordata > Amphibia > Caudata > Salamandridae > Pleurodeles > Pleurodeles waltl. Next base: position 657,945,259 of record NC_090450.1, on the reverse strand, counting down.
TGGAATATAGCAATGTCAATTTACTTGTTCACGTGCCAATGTAACACAGCTGTAGGCCAGCAGTAAACATAGCAGAGGGCACAAAGTGGGACCCAGATCTGTGCATTGGAAAGTCAAAGTGATAAGTCAGGGTCCATACACTAAATGAAAATGACGGACCTGTGTTAGTTCCAACAATAGAATGAGATGTGGGAAGCAGTGTGTAACATTCAAAAGTAAGTGATCCGGAGAAGTAATATACATGGCTTTATTGTTTAAATTAGGTTCACATACAGGGAAAGCATCCCGACCTCCGTCGCCTCACCGCAACTGTCCTGTCTCTCTCCGCTCCCCTCGAGCCTCTCACTCAACATTCCTTCCACACACACACACATTCCTTCCATGCAGAGGAGTTCTAAGAACACAGATATAACACCTCTTCCTCCCTTAATGTGAAATATAACATTTAAAAATTTGGAATAACAACACATAATAATACATCATAATATTTGAGCAATAACCTCTTTACAACAGGTCAAAGTCCTTGAGATTAGAAGGTAGCTTGACAGACCTGTTTGATCTCCTCACCCCTGGACTCCTTGGGAATTCTTTAGTCCTATTTTTTGGTTCTTTAGTCGAAATTCCTGGTCTCCTTGTGTCTCGGTTCTGCAAGATGTTGGGGTCTCCACAGTACTTGACAACTCTATTCAAGTTCCAAATTCTGTTATCATCTGTTTTCACAGCATTGGTAAGTAGTTCCACAACCTTCACTGGACCAGAGTGTTTTTTTTTCACAATAGGATTCTTAATAAGAACCCAGTCATCAATTTTATCACAGTTTTCTTCACCGCGTGAGTTCTAACAAAATTACTTTTACTCTTGACCTTCCTCACACGCTCCCTAAGCATCGAATCATCATTCACTACCACTCTACTTCTGCCATCCAGAAGATCATTAACCCAATTTGGCTCCAACTCAGAGTTACAACGCCTACCTCGAACCAGAGCAAAAGGTGTCTCCCCCGTAGTTGAGTGAGGAGTGTGTCTATAGACATAGGGGGTCATTCTGACCCTGGCGGTCATGGACCGCCAGGGCCAACGACCGCGGAAGCACCGCCAACAGGCTGGCGGTGCTTCCGGGGGCATTCTGACCGTGGCGGTAAAGCCGCGGTCAGAAAAGGGAAACCGGCGGTTTCCCGCCGGCTTCCCGCTGCCCCAGGGAATCCTCCACGGCGGCGCTGCAAGCAGCGCCACCATGGGGATTCCGACCCCCTTCCCGCCATCCTGTTTCTGGTGGTTTACACCGCCAGAACCAGGATGGCGGGAACGGGTGTCGTGGGGCCCCATTAAGATTTTCAGTGTCTGCTTGGCAGACACTGAAAATCGCGACAGGTGCAACTGCACCCGTCGCACACCAGCAACTCCGCCGGCTCCATTCGGAGCCGGCATCCTCGTTGCTGGGGCTTTCCCGCTGGGCGGGCGGGCGGCCTTTTGGCGGTCGCCCGCCAGCCCAGCGAGAAAGTCAGAATGACCGCCGCGGTCTTTTGACCGCGGTATGGTCTTCTGGCGGTTCCCGCCAGGCGGGCGGCTTCTGCCGCCCGCGGGGGTCAGAATGACCCCCATAGACTTTTTTCAACACCTCCTCCTTCCAATTCGATTGATTGCTCTTAGCAATGGAGATAGTTTTTTTGAGAACACAATTGAAATGTTCTACCATTCCATTACATTCAGGATGGTACAGAGCGCACAGTTAGTGTTTAATTCCACACGCACTCAAAAAATCATTCATTTCCCCGGAAACTAACTGCACCCCATTATCAGTGAGAAGAGTAGAAGGTATGCCCTCTTGGATTATCAAGTGCTTAATGAATGCAATTACTTTATTTGTCTCTATACTTTTAGAAAAACATACCTCAGGCCACCTCGAAAATATGTCAATTGCTACAATCACATATTCGGCCATGCCATTCCCATGAATGGGTCCTAAATTGTCTAAGGCAATGTCCTTCCACAGACCTTTTGGTGTATCCCTAGTGACCATCGGTTGGACTCAAGGTTTCAAAGCCTTCTCACTCACAGCACACAGTAGGCAATCTCTCACAACTCTCTCAGCCTGAATGTCCATTCCTGGCCACAAATAGGAGGAGCGCAATCTTTCTTTCGTCTTAGAGATTCCCATGTGAGCTTGATTAATTAACTGACTTCTCACTTTTGAGGGAGGAACTAATCTTGTATCTCTTAATAGCAGACCATCAACACATAGCAATTCATGTTTCACATTCCAAAATTCTCTACTTCCACCACTACTCTGGTTTTTCTTCCTCCAACCATCTTGTAACAACTTAATGACTTCTTGTAACACCACATCGTTCAAGGTTTCTTCACACCATTTGTCCTCGGGAACTATTTCAAAATTAATCTCATACACTTGATCGCAACATTCTGCATCATCATCATCCAAATTCACTTCATCATGGCTTTCACTGACCGTCGGAACTAATCTAGATAGCACGTCAGCCAACAGATTGTGTGAGCCAGAAACATATTGTACGACAAAATCATACTCCTGTAGTCCCACAACCCACCTAGTGATCCTACTAGACACAGCATCAATCCCCTTGGAATGGAAGACTTGACATAATGGCTTGTGATCAGATCTCACGACAAATGAACCTCCCCACAAAATATTTTAAAATTTCTTGATTTCCCAAAAGATAGCAAGTGCCTCCCTCTCAATTACTGAATACCTCAGCACCCTTGAGACTTCTAGAAATTAAAGCAATGGTGTTTTCAGGATTTAAACCACCTTGTTGTAGGACTGCTCCTAGGCCTTTACTACTGGCATCAGTTGTCAAAATAGAATGCATGTTTGGATTAAAACTCTTGAGAGCAGGTGCCATTGCAAGAGCCTCCTTGAGATTACAACATTCTTTTTCACATTCATCATTCCAATTATAATCAACTACCTTCTTTAACAAACCCCTCATATTGAACAAGAACTGGCAAAATTCCTGACAAATTTACTGTAAAATTCAGCCATGCCAAGGAAACGCACCAATTCTTCTTTCGAGGTAGGAGAAGAAAGACACCAAATGGAGTCAAAGGGCTCTTTCTTGGGTAATACACCTCCACCAGGAATGGTGTGTCCTAAATAATCAATTGCATCCACACCAAACTTACACTTCTCTGCCTTGATGGTCAACCCGCACTTATTTTCTTTAGAACCCCTCTGAGTCTTGCCAAATGTTCCTCAGTAATCTTGCCATATCCCATATACCAAAATGTTGTCTTGATATAGGCACACTCCACACAACCCTTTCAATACACTGTTCCATCAACCGTTGAAATACAGAGGCAGCAGAAATCAGACCAAAAGGTAGACACACAAATCTGAAAGTACCATAAGGAGTAATGAAAGCTGTATAGTTCCTACACGACTCATCTAATTGGACCTGGTGGTAACCTGATGTAAGGTCAATTGTGGAAAAGACTTTAGCTCCTGAGACTGTGGACAGCAAATCAGAAATGTTGGGAAGAGGATATCTGTCAACTACAACACACTTGTTGAGTTTGCGAAGATCCACACAAATCCTAATGTGGCCATTGTCTTTCCTTGCAATAACAATGGGGGCCAACCATTCCGTGCTCTCCACTTCTTCAATTGTACCTTGGCTCTTCAATTTTGCTAGTTCAGTTCGAAGATCATCCCTTATGGAGAAAGGCACACTCTGAACTTTACTGCAGAAAGGAACGGACCCTGGAAGTAGTTTGATCTTATGTGAATAGTCTTGCATGCACCCTATTTTGTCACTAAAGAGATCTTTAAAGTCACGATAAAGAGTAGTAACTAAATCAGGGCTTGCTACTGTATCGCCAACCTCTCCAACACAAAGCTGCTCTTTAAGAATGATGGGAGGAGAACATTTTAGGGTCAAGCATCACCACCAAATCCTTTTGATGCCACCAACTAAATATACTGTCCCCCTTTTTTGAGACATAGACTTTGCATGAAGTGATACGTTGCCCATACTCAAGCAAACCTAGAAAATAGCCATGTAACTCTATGGGTTCCCCTCCATAAGCACATGGTTTGATATCAGGTTTAAATAGTTGGATCTTCCCTTTTAGGTGCTCGGAAAAAAAATCATTAGATACTATTGTGATTTTGGCCCCTGAGTCAAATAGCATCAAAGTTCTTGCCCCCTCCATCAAAACATAATCTACAGGCCCCTTAACTTTGCAGTCAGAGACTTGTAAAACAATCTGTCCACACTGAAAATCGTCAGTTACTTGATTTTCACTAGTGTGGCTATCAATGGAGTTGACTGTCTGTTTTGACCTTCTCTGATCACACACAACAGCGAAATGACCCTTCTTCTTGCAGCAGGAGCTACTGATGGCAGGACATATCCTATTGTTACCATCCCTCACATCAGACACCTGCTTAGGATCATGTTTCTTCATTGCTTCAACACACTTCAAAGATTGTTCAATTCTTGTTGCAAGAAGAATGACCTCATCTAGATGAGGATCATCTAATAACCATAACTCATCATACACTTTATCAATTCCACATCCTAACATAAACTGATCATGAATTTGTTCATCAAGTGATGAACCAAACTTGCATGAAGAGACTAAGCATCTCAAGTCAGTTAAATAGTTCTCAACGGTTTCTCCTTCTACTTGAAGTCTTTACCGAAATAATACAGCTCCAAAATGGTGCTGAGTTTCGGTAGATAATGTAGATCCAATTTCCTAATACAAATTTCGTACTCATTTAATTTAATGGCTTCACTGTCATTTATGTCAGGAAGATGGTTAAAGACCTCTTGACCCTCCGTACCTAGGCAGTGGAGTAGTAAGACAGTCCTCCTTTAGGTACTCAGTGAAGTTCCACAAACTCTAGCGTTTTTCTCGAATACTTTCTTCCACTTGCTCCACTTGATGGGAGGATCTCCAGGCATAAAGATAAAAAAGGGAGGAGCAGGAACGTTCTGCATTGTTAGGTAGAAGAAAAAAAGTATATATAAATAAAAAAATGAGTCAGCAACAGGAACTGTGAAAGTAGTTAGGCTGATACTTCAGGATATGATTGCAGAAGAGAGATCGTTAATGTTGCATGCCAGTCGCAGTGGTAGGAATACACTGGCTAGAGGAGGAGAAGAGCAAAGTCTGAACACTGTAGGAAACTGCGTGCCTGTCGAATAAATGAAGATTACAGTCGCTTTGGTTCAGTGAGTCTTTTGTATAAGTTCATGGTAAGTATACTGTATAATGCCTGTAAACAAGTCTCTTATGGCTGTGCAGCAAGTATATGTAACAGTATCCCGTTAGATGTCAACATAAAGGTTGAGCTTCTTAATGTTAAAGCTTGAAATTAAGTAGCGATACTACGATCACCTTCCTGCTAATGTTCGGCTTTGCGGTTGCCTGGGAGATGGAAGCGGACTGAAGATAGCGTGGAGTTGCCCTGGGAACAATGACGTGGCGTCAGTGCGTCAGCGCTCCGAGAGAGAAGTGCATGAGGGCGTGACTCCAGGACTGTTGAGCTCGAGGGAGAAGTCCAGTACCGTTGAGCTCGAGGGAGAAGCTTTGCGCTCGAGCGTTCAGGAAAGCAAAAACTCCACAACGGCCGCACAAGACCATTAAATAAGAAAGAAGAAGTCCCACTTGAGTGTGGGAGAAGTGAGGGGGACTCACGGCAGAGCGTCCATTCTTGTGGTGGCCTGAAATCGTCATCTGGTTCAGGATGCTTTCCATCCTACGCGTAGGAACCTCTCCTTCCGGATCCTCGTCGCCAGTGTAACATTCAAAAGTAGGTGCTCCGGAGAAGTAATAAACACTGTCTTTATTGTTTAAATTAGGTTCAAATACAGGGAAAAGATCCCGACCTCCGTCTCCTCACTGCAACCGTCCTGTCTCTCTCCACTCCCCTCGAGCCTCCCACTCAACATTCCTTCCACACACACACACATTCCTTCCACGCAGAGGAGTTCTAAGAACACAGATATAACACAGTGGCATCTTCTTACCTGTGTCTCACTGGAAGTATTGCAAGATGATGTTGTTTCGGTTGTCGATATCCTCTTCTTCTGCCTCCTCTTTTCACTGTCCACAGGCTCCACAGCTGCCACAAGACCACCATCTGGACCATCCTCCTGCAGAAAAGGCACTTGGCGTCGCAAAGCCAGGTTGTGTAGCATACAGCAGGCCACAACTATCTGGCACACCTTCTTCGGTGAGTAGTATAGGGAGCCACCTGTCAGATGGGGGCACCGGAATCTGGCCTTCAGGAGCCCGAAGGTGCGTTCGATCACCCTCCTATTTCACCCATGTGCCTCATTGTAGCATTCCTCTGCCCTTGTCCTGGGATTCCTCACTGGGGTCAGTAGCCATGACAGGTTCGGGTAACCAGAGTCACCTGCAAATGTCGAGGGACAACTGTTAGACACACACTATCCCTTAGGGACAGCCCTATACCCAGACAGCAAATGAAACTGTGTGGGGACTTTAGGCTCACCTATTAGCCACACAGGGTGCCTCTGGAGTTGCCCAATCACATAAGGCATGCTGATATTCCTCAAAATGTAAGTGCCATGCACAGAGCAAGGATACTTGGCATTCACATTGGAGATGTACTGGTCTGCCAAACACACCATCAGCACATTCATAGAATGGTAGCTCTTCCGGTTTCTGTACACCTGTTCATTCCTGTGGTGGGTACAAATGCCACATGTGTACCATCAATGGTACCAATGATGTTGGGGATATGTCCCAGGGCACAAAAGTCACCTTTCACTGTGGGCAAATCCTCCACCTGAGGGAACACAATGTAGCTGTGCATGTGTTTCAGCAGGGCAGACAACATTCTGGACAACACGTTAGAGAACATTGGCTGTGACATCCCTGATACCATGGCCACTGTTGTTTGAAAAGACCCACTGGCCAGGAAATGGAGTACAGACAGGACCTGCACTAGAGGGGGGATTCCTGTGGGATGGTGGATAGCTAACATCAGGTCCGGCTCCACCTGGGCACACAGTTCCTGGATTGTTGCATGATCAAGCCGGTAGGTGACCGGGATGTATATCTCTTCCATTGTCGACAGGTCCACCAGGGGTCTGTACACCGGAGGATGCCGCCATCTCACCACCTGCCCCAGCGGACGTGCCCTATGGAGGAGAACAGCAGCCAACACAGAGGTATCACAATGTGTTATTTGCAGAAACGTTATTAATCCGCAATATGCCGGTATCTGTCTATATTCCCGGCCTAGATGGGTGTGACGCAGTTAATATCCATCCCATGTGGCCTCCTGAAATTGCGGCTGCCTGACCTGTAAGGTGGGGAAAGGGGATATGAGGTAACTGCGCTGGCGTTCTACACCGTCGTGGAGGGCGGTCGAAGACGGCGGCGCAATTCTGCATTGGTTAACATTGGGCCCTATGGGTCCCAGGAGCCAATGGCGATGTACGCCGGAGGTGACTGTACGCACTGCCGCGGACGTGACCACCATTTTCTGTCTGTTCACTCACTTGATACCTGACATTGAACAGGAGAGGACCTACACTGCAAGTGCTGCTGTGACCTTTGTCTGGAAGGGACAATGGCTCTTGTGTCTGGGTAGAGGGCCCCTGCCTTCACTTCGGAGGAGTTGGAGAAACTAGTGGATGGGGTCCTCCCCCAATACACGCAACTGTATGGTCCTCCAGACAAACAGGTAGGTACACTGTGATCATGCTGCATGGGCAATGCCTGTTTTGAGTGGTGTGGATGGAAGATACATGGGGGGGCGGAGGCCTGCATGTGCGGATGGGGAGTGTATGTGCGTCAAGGCAAGGGTGGGAACTGGGGGGCAATTGGTATGACGGTCCTGACTGGTAAGTAATTTCCTTTCCCCCTGTACCATTCCTCTAGGTCAGCGCCCACCGGAAGAAGGGTATTTGGCGTGCCATCGCCAAGAACGTTTGGACCCTGCGGGTCTACCACAGATGGAGCACCCACTGCCAGAGAAGATGGGAGGACCTGCGCTGCTGGAGCAAGAAGATGGCGGAGGCCCAGCTGTGGATGGCCTCCCAATGTGGGAGGGGTCCCCGTCGCACCATGACCCCCCTGATGTTTCGGATCCTGGCAGTGGCGTATCCGGAGTTGGATGGGCACTTGAGGGCATCACAGCAGCCACAAGGGGGTGAGTACACTCTCATTCAGCTGACTCTGCACGCATTACGAGGTGTCTGGGTGGGGGAGGTATGCAGTGGGTTCCCCTAGGCTAGGGCAAACTTGGTAGGCAAGGTCCCTTGTGAGGCAGGCCATGTGGTACCCGAAACCCCCAGTGGTAATAGACATCTACACCTAGTCAGGCTCCTGTGACTTCCAGGTGTGCAGCAATTGGTCTTAAGCCTCGTACCCCATGGTCAGCTGAAATTTCTAGGAACTGTCAGGGCATGGCACAGTGCAGAGGGCTGCTCCCTGTGTGTTGTGTCCGCCAACTGTAGTGATGTGGCATGCACTGACCATGTCTATATTCTGTCTCCCCCCCCCCTTTTTGTGGTCTCCCTATTCTTGTGTGCAATAGCATCATCAGGCGGAGGAGCTTTGGCACCGGAACAGGAGGGAGCTGCAACCCACTTGGCCCTGTAGGGTGAAACAATGGAGTCTGAAGCCACCAGTGGGATGGAGGGCGAGGGGAGCTCCACAGCGGGGACAGGAGCAGACAGCAGTGACAGCGACTCCTCCTCTGATGGGAGCTCCCTTGCTGTGGCGGGCACCTCTGTGCCCACCGCACCAACAGGTACAGCCGCCACCCCCCCACCAGCACCGCCCTCCCAGCAGCCCCTCAGTGTGTGTCCAGTGGCCGCTCACCCAGGAGGGTGGTCATCTCCTTCGCCCCAGGCACCTCAGGCCCTGCCCCAGTCAGCCATGCTACCCTCAGTGAGGAGGCTATTGACCTCCTGAGATCCCTCACTGTTGGGCAATCTACCATTGTGAATGCCATCCAGGGTGTAGAGAGGCATTTGCAACAAACAAATGCACACCTGGAGGCCATTCATTCTGGGCAGGCAGCACAACAGAGAGCATTTTGTGCATTGGCCTCAGCACTGATGGCAGCCATTGTCCCTGTGTCCAGCCTCCCCCTCCAACTTCCTCCACCCAGACCAAATCCCCTGTACCTCAGCCTATCCCAAGCACACCATCAGACCTGCATGCACACTCATCAACACACAAGAGTGGCTCAGGCAAACATAAGCACCACACATCCCATAGGCACTCACACAAGCACCATCCCCATGCAGACACAGCAACATTCACTGCCTTTACTGTGCCCCCCTCCTCCACGTCCTCCTCCTCCCTCCCTGTCTCGTCTCCACTCACACCTGCATGCACTACATCCTCAACCACTGCCTCCATCACCAGCACGCCCATCACCACACACTGTCAGTGAGCCCTCCTCCCAAAGTACACAAACACAAGCACACACCTCACAACAGCCTCCGGCCCATGCACCTTCACCCAAATTCAGCAGACGTACACCTCCTACAACCACTCCCTCTACCTCTACTCCCAAACCCCCTCCATCTTCCTGTCCCAGTGTGTCTAAAAAACTTTTCCTGGCAAACCTTGACCTCTTCCCTTCACCTCACCCCCTGTCCTTCCCCTAGGGCCAGGCTTTCCAGGTTCCAGCCCAGCACCTCAGCCACCAAATCCCCAGGCACAGTGGTGCCAGCAGCTGTGGGGTCATCGAGTGTGCCATACATCAAGGCTACCAGTGTGCCAGAGAAAGGACATTCCGCCACCTGGCAAGGTGAAAAAGGTGGCCATATCCCAGAGGGAGAAGTGGAAAGTACCAGCCACCAAGGGCTCAGCAAAAACCAAACGGGATAGTGGCAAGACAACTGCGGCACCATCAAAGTTGGGGAAGGGCCAAAAGCTGAGGAGCAGGTCAGGAGAGGGCATGGTGGCACTGACTGAGGGACCAGTGTCACACTTTCTGTCCACGACCATGCCAACCTGTACGGCGATGAACACCGCTAGCTGCCGCGCCACCTGCACCGCCCCGCCCCCGGCACGTCTACAGCCTCAACGACAGTCCCCAGCCTCTTCCCCAATGGGAAGCCGTCCGAGGCATCAGGAGACATACTGCTGTGTCCCTCAGCAGGTGCTGACCAATACACCGCCGCCAGCACCGCCGCCAGCACCGCCACCGGCCCTGCGGCGTCCTCGGGTACAGTCACCACCTCTGACATGTCTACCATCCCCAGTGGTCAGTCGTCTGAGGCTCAAGGAGAGTTTCCTGGACCCTGGGCAGCTTCCATGAGGCATTTCTTCCATCACTGTTTGCACCTGCAGGTGGAAGACGCAGATGCAGCAGTGTGGGGTATGTCGCTGCCTCCATGGCGTATCATGCTACCTGAACCTCGCAAATCTTGTGGCACGCACTCCCAGGTGAAGGAATTGTACCGGCCACACTGCACGTGGAGCACTCTGGGCACAAAGCCCCCTCCAGAACCAGTAGAGTACCACACCCACTACCTCAGTCCTGGGCAGGATGAAGCACTCTGGGCACAAAGCCCCCTCCAGAACCAGTGGAGAAAGGCATCCACCACCTCAGTCCTTGGCAGGATGAAGCACTCTAGGCACAAAGCCCCCTCCAGAACCAGTGGAGACTGTTATCCACTTGTGATACTGTGGCTTTGCACTCCCCAGGATATAGTAGTGGGCAAACAACCCACTTGAGAGACTTGAGTAACTGTGGCTTTGCACTCCCCAGGAAAAAGCAGTGGGCAAATCACCCACTTGAGAGACTTGAGAGACTGTGGCTTTGCACTCCCCAGGATAAAGCAGTGGGCAAACCACCCACGGAGAGACTTGAGAGACTGTGGCTTTGCACTCCCCAGGATACATCAATGGGCAAGGAGTCCCCTTGTGCAGCAGTGGTGTTGTGCGTTCATCAGGCTGAGGTGCCCCCCCTCCCCTGAGGTGCCTGTATATTTTCGATCTGATGCCCCAGCAGTGTTCTCTCCGTTTCCAGTCAGGTATCATGTGTGGGCCTCGCCCATGCATTTTGGGCCCAGTGGTCCACGGACAATGATTAGATCACTATCCGGACTTGTGTAGTTGGTGTAAATATTTGTATATACTGAATTTTGACTTTTGACAAATGGATTTTTCATGATTACAATCGTTACAATCATTTTCTTTTGTCCTTTAGTTCTTCCAGGGGATGTGGGGTTGTATATGTAATGTTGCTGCATGTATTTGTGCGTATGTTGTTGTGTGTGAGGGTGAGGGTGGGGGTGTTGCGTGTGTGTGTCATTCTCTTTCCTCCCCCCTCCCGTGTGTTGTAGGTGCAGAACTCACTGTGGTCGCTGCCACCGCCGTTCATACTCCTGGTAGAAGAGGAGGTAAACCAACATGGGTAACATATGAAGTTCGGGCTCCATGGCGTACTGGTTCCTCGTTGGGTATCGAGAGGTGAGTGTTTTCCCTTCTGTGTACTGTTTCCGCCATGCTTTTGATAGCGTTGGTTCTGCCCCGGAAAAGGTGGCAGATAGGCCTCTTGTAATACAGTGGGCGGTACTTTGTCTCCCGCCTGTCTGTCGGCGGTGTCCACCGCGCTATTTGTTTCTACCGCCGTGGCAGTCGGAATGTTAAAGTGGTTGTCTATGTTGGCGGTTTCCGCCACAGTCGTAATCCCATTTTTTTTCCACCGGCCTGTTGGCGGTATTACCGCCACTTTAACACCGACCGCCAAGGTTGTAATGATGGCCAAAATCACATAGGGAGATCAGGAGGTCCCTTTAACAAGATGCAGCTGGACTTTATTGAGATGCCTATGGGTAATGGGCGTAGACATGTCTTGGTGGTAGTGTACATCTTCTTGCATTGGGCTGATGCTTACCAACCAGGAGAAATGACAGTCTCACTGTAGCAAAATTGTTGCTAAGGGAACTCATTCCTAGGTTTGGCTTCCCGCCTTCTCTAAAATCAGATCAAGGGACTCATTTAAATAATGAGGTCCTGATATTGTTGTGTGCAGCATTGCAAGTGGAACGGAGATTACATTGCAGCTATAGACCTAAACCTTCAGGTCTTGTCGAACAGGTTAATGGGACACTGAAATCCAGACTGGCGAAAGTGTGTCCTTTGACATCTTTGAAATGGCCCTATGCTTTGCCTCTTGTGTTCATGAGTCTTCGCAGTGTATCTGATTGGAAGATGGGACTGTCTATTCATGAGATTATCACTGGTAGAGTTATGTGATTGCCAGCTATACCTGTGAATGCACATGTGAAAATTACAGATGATATGATCCTTGATTACTGCAAAGGGCTAGCTGACGTGGGGTGAACAGTCCTGGCAACTGGGTCCTGATGAAGATACACATAAGGAATATGTGTTTGGAGCCTCGTTGGCTTTGGCCTTATCTAGTCATCTTGGTGACACCAACAGCTGTTAAATGTATGGGTCTCCCTAACTGAATAAATGCTTAGAATACTTGCAAAGTTGAGTGTCCTCTTGATGTGACAGCACCTGTCCCAGAAGTACTGGTGGTGACAGAGAGACAACAGGAGCAGGTTAGTTAAGCTGTCTGAGTTCGAAGAGAGTGTGAAACAGCACATACTCAGTCTGAGGGATGACTGGAGAGATCCACAGATGAAGCTGAGATGGAAGAATTTCATGGTAGTGGTGAATGAGTCAAATTCAGATTCAAACCCTGATGAAGGACCTAGTGCTGTTAGAAAGCAAATCTATGCAGGAGACTGTTGGCCTAGAAAGTAAGAAAGGAAGAAACTAAATTGAATCAAGAGGCATGTGCCTCAAACAATTCCAGAGGACACCGAGAACCCTGATTTTAATGAAAGTGAAAAGAAAGGATTGGCACTGAGGAGATCTAAAAGAACTAGAGTGACCTGTCAGAGGTATTCTTCACCTGAATGGGCATACTTTGCTACAAATGATGGTGGTAGAAAGTTTTGGGAGTTGTGGGATAGCACTGCAGATTTAATTGAGTCTCCATGAACCTGCACCTGAACTGAGTTCCACATTGCACTTCCCTTGAATGATCTGAATTTAGAAATTCTTGATCATTTGAACTGAACTCGACTTTCTTTGGAAGGAAAAAAATAAACTTTTGGGCCCTGATTTACACTTTTTTTGCACTGCATTACTGTAATTTTTTTACGCAAAAACGGCGCAAACTTACAAAATACAATTGTATTTTGTACGTTTGCACTGCTTTTGTGCCAATAAATAACGGTAATGCGACGCAAAAAAAGTATAAATCCGGGCCTTTGTTTAATAAAAGAAGCAAGAAAAATACCCAGGCCAGAGGCATAGGTGAAGGAGAGTAGGGTTGCCATTTGGAAAAACACAGAGTAAGGCTATTGAAGACTCAGAAAGACTTTGTTAATAATTTCTGGTTAGACACTTGGACTTTGTTTTGCTGCTTTACACAGGCTGAACTTGATAGAGAATACTCTTCTTGCGGCTTTCTGCCTGACGGTCTGATAGTGGAGATGTTGTGGAATCTAACAAAACCAGTAGATGCATATATTTATTAGGTTAAGTGTTGATTGTTTTTCTTGTAATATTAATTGTTTTGTTGGTAAGCTTGTTTTCCTCTACACCTTCTGTAGTAAATGAGTTACAGTCTACTATTCCCTCACAAAGGCTGAGTCCTATAGATAGTGGCTTATACACATTCAATGACAGGGCTTTGCACGTAGATGATTCTAGTCGAGATTTATGAGTATATTGACACCATTGATATAATGATTGCTGCCAGGATTGCTACCTTTGTGTGCAATTACCTGCTTCAGTTTCAAAAGGCATCACAGATCTTGACATTCCGTTGATCTTCGGAGCTTCCTCTAATCATTTATTGAGTATATTTTATGGTCAGGGTAGATTTTAATATTATTTCTCAAATTATGATTTAGTTCTTCCAGAAGTTCCTTTGTGTAAACATTCAAATAAAAATCCTTATTTGAAAGGTGCAGAAATAGTAAGTAAATAGTTTGTACCTGTCACAACAGTAGACACTGCATATCTACAGAGACATAATTTGACTTATGAAATAACAGAAGTAGAGAAGAAATTTTTTAATCTAGTGGGTGACAGAAAGAGGGATCTGCAGCCTAAGTCTGAAACAGATAAAGTCCTTAAAATACAGCACAGATGGAATAGAGAAGAAATTGAACATCAAGTGAAGGGAAACCAACCAGCATCAGGTTTGCATTGGCAGAATAAGGAAAGTTGTGCATTCAAATTGACTAAAGTTATTTGGATCCATTATTTATAGGAAAGAGTGACTGTGAACATACCTTTAGGGTTAGATGAAAGGGAGAATTATTTTTAGATGGAAAGGATCCTGTGAATCTTGAAGTATACTTTATTTGTGGAAAGAATGCTGATTTTAAACTACCCAAGGGATGGTATGGTACACGTAATCTAGGTGTTGTATTTCCTAAGATTTATCATGTGGAGCTTTTTAATGATCCTGTGTGGGAAACTAAACCTAGAACTAAGAGAAGTGTTAGTGCTGGAGATGTAATGGGAGATATGTTTGGTGCATTGAATCCATCAGTAGGTGTGATTCTGAATGATTTTAAAATTGGAAAGTTGTCTATGATGGAGGATAAAATGGGAACATGGTCAGCAGGTTCCTTACTGGTTGCAAATACTGAGGTGGTACCAATAAGATCTATGGTTTTCCAGAACAAGCTTGTATTAGACCTTCTTCTTGCAAAAGATGGAGGAGTCTCCTGGATGCTAAAAGTTCAGCAATGCTGTACTTACATCCCAAACAAAAGTAAGGCTTTAGAGAAGTAAATTAACAACATAAATTGCTTGACGAAGGACTTGGGAGGCTTGGAAGCAACAGGTGCATAGGAAGCTGTTGGAGATTGGTTTGCTGCTGTAGGCTGATAGTTTGAAAACATAGGAAGTGGAATTGAGGGTTTTGTTTTGAAGTTGTTGTTGGTTATTGCAATTTGTGCAATAGTTATAGCTGCAGGCTTTAGGAATTACCACAGGGTAAAGGTTAAATAGACAATGAAAGAGCGGATGTGGCGCTGTAAGAAAATCTGTATAAATATTATGATGATGTGAAGCATCTGGAGCAGTCTAGACAGAAATTGATGCAGACTACAGGGTTTTAATCAGCCTTATTAAAGGATGTTATTATAATTTGTCATGAGAGGTGGGCTTGGTAACACATCATTTTGGTTGCACCATTTTGAGTTACAGGAATGATATAATTTTGTAATCGACAATACACCTAGTGTGTGTATTAATGTTACCAATGTAAAGTGCAGCATCTAAATCGTATTACTGAAGGTGCATTCACAGTAGAAATTAATACTTCATGTACATGTCTGTTTTCATGTTTGACTTTAATATGCTGAATTTTAGTGCTCATGCACATTTATACTTGTGAATTTTGATTATGGTATTCTTGTGAAACTGCATATAATTATGTCTCATCTATAATTCCTGTTTTAATTTATGATTGCAAAATGCACTTATAATATAATATTTCGAATGTGCATAACCAAAGTCGTGAAATATTTCGTCTCTTGTGTTTAACCTTCAGTGTGGAGTTTTGTTTAAGCTAGACAAGAAGCACTAACAAACTGAGAAGAAAGGATTCCTGTTTGTGTACCAGACACTAATAAACATTCAAGGTCATCCTGATGTTTGCTTTGTGGGATAAGAATTTGAGGGGAGTCACCAATTTCAACTGTTCAAGGAAGATTAAAAACTAATGTCATAGATGACTTGGCTTTCTCGAAGGTTCTGTCGGTTGAATAGGTTTTCACCTAGTTAGACAAGGGCAGATTCCCTTAAGACTTGGAGGGGTATGGGTCTCTCTATGGGTCTCTTGACTCATATTTACAAGTGGCCTGTGCCACTGGGTCATCAATTTTGCGTGGCTTTACATGGCCTTGTAAATATGGGGTAAGGCAATGCAGCACAAGTCGCTGTGTTGCCTTATTTTGCACCAGGGAGGCATTTACATGGGTGTTGCACGGGTGTTCCCATGTACGCCCATGGATTTTGGCACATACATACCCAGATTTACAAGGTTTTGTAAATCTGGGAATGCATCAAAAGCCTATGCCTCCCCAGGGGTGGTGTAAGATTGGCAGAACGGGGAGAAATAACATTATTTAGCTCTCTTTTTCCTCTTTCTATGTGTGCTGTATTTTGCAGCATGTATAGAAGGTAGAAATCACCTCCACTGATTGTTTTTGTGCAGGAAGGTGTCCTTTTGTGCACACAAACAATCATCCTAACAATGCAAGCACCCTTGCACCTTGGTGCAAGGGTGCCTGTGTTGGTACATGGCAGCAATGTGTGTGCCAGCGCAAGGGGAGAGGAGAAAAATGCACCGTATCTTGTATCCACTGCACATTTCCACCCTTTCCCAGTCGCTCATGGCAGCACACCTAGGCACTTGCTGCGCCATGTCCCTTGTATATATGGTCCTCTTTTCCTTTGTGTGGCTTTATGCCATGCAACACCTCTCTATCAGAACATCTACTGAAATTTCAGTTTTGCTGGCAGTATCCTATATTTTTGGAGACTTAATTAAGATTTTCCTTTGGTTTAGTTTAGGATAGTTTGATTAATTTAGTTTCTCCAAAGATTAGACATGAAGACTGAAATTTATATATTGATCATCATATTTTGTTTCTCATCTTTTGCATTGCCTCAACTTAAATTCTCATATTCCTCATGGTAGTAAAATGTAATCTCATTCAATGCTTCACCTCACCTTTGATGATTTTGTACTTATGTAGCATGTTTTTGATATTCATTTACATTTGTTTGGTTTTTAATTTGTAACAAACATATGAACTTTATCCTTTCACCCCTGGATTTAATGTGTGGCCATATAGGTTATACTGTTAATTGATCTGAAAGGTAGATTCTAACACTCTTTTACCTCTCAGACATCATAAAAGGATCACCAAAAGAAGAGAATAAAGAATAATGGCCCGAGAATTATTAACCTAGATGTGGGCATGGTAGGCTCTTAATTTGTAACAAACGTATGAACTTTATACTCTCACCCCTGGATTTAATGTGTGGCCAAATAGGTTACACTGTTAATTGATTTGAAAGGTAGATTCTAACACTCTTTTATCTCTCAGACATCATAAAAAGGATCACCAAAAGAAGAGAATAAAGAATAATGGCCCGAGAATTATTAACCTAGATGTAGGCATGGTATCCATTCCCTGGCTGAGTTGGAGACACTTAGATAGGGAAGTGTAAGAAAACTCCATTACTCATGCAGTACATCTCAACTAGCAACAGGTGATGGAAAAGTCGTTGCCTGAGCAGTTGGGAACAATAACTCAATAGAGGTTAGTGAAATGCCTTTGTCATTACTAAAGTATAGATTCCAAGTCATGTGATGCACCACTAGGCTACTTTGCATGCTTCAGGATGTTGTGCTGATGAAGGATCGGACATTATTCAGGCAGGTAAAAAGTGCTGGGAGAATAGGAAAATATGGCAAGGATAGGGTCGGGAGTGGTGGGACAGCTGTGCTATGGAGAGCGGGCTGGACTGGAAACCAAAATCAGCCCTGGCAAAAATGTGGAACTGGCACCGCACTGCATGAGGCCTCAACTAGAATGGGACCATGGGGCATGATTGTGTCATTGCAGTTCATCATGCTCTAAAAGCAGACCCATAGCCTGCAGCCATCCTGGAAAATGCCAGAGTGGCTAAATGGCCAGCCCAGCCATGACAGCGGGAGACTGATGCTATGGGGAGATGTTGGAGGTGAAGACAGACGTGCTTTTCCAGGAGGGGAGAGGGAGGAAACGTATGAGCTGTGGAGATTTAGGGGTTTGGTAGAGGACATGCTAGGGATCAGTGATCTCATGTGGGACTGCTGTCAATCAGTTGAAATCATTCTGCTGCCTCTTGAATCATCTTGTTGAAATGGTTTTCTAATGCTGCGAAGGGACCACAAAACTGCTGTTTTTTCTTTAAACTTCACAATTTTCAGAATTCACAAAGCTTGCAAAACTGGAAAAAAGCGTCTCTGCTCACATGTTCATAAACATTTTGCCTTCAAATTTTGACATCGTTGTTAAAAGAATCATATGCCCTACAAGCTCTTCTCCAAATCTGAAAGAGCAACATGCTGAAAAATGTTCTTTCTTTTTCTGTTGATTAAGGACTACTGTTGAACGCCTCAAAATCGTTCACGTATGTCACTGGTCGGGCAGTCGAAGAAATCGTCATTGCCCAATTAATGGAATAACGGCGCAAGAATGACATTTAGAATGAGTTGCAATACAATGACTGTTTCTTTTGGCCAGGAAAAGACAAGTGCTGTTAATAAACAGGAGATTACCATGGCAACCCATTTCTTTTTGCTGTACAAAGCTATTATTTTGTTCAGATTCCTAAACCATTGGGAGGAGAGGAACAGAGAATGTGGGAAAAAGAGAGAGCTCATTGCGGCAGAGGCAAAGAAAGCGTATCAGAGAATGAGATGGAGAGAAATAGAGACAGGGAGTGTGAACGAAATTGGTTGAGGAGAAAAATACATTAGATAAGGTACCCCCTGGCCATTCATTATAAGGATATTACAGGTCACTGAGGAGTTTGATGGCCTTACAGAGGAACGAGGCCGAAGGTTGATTTCCTTTATAAGATCATGGATCTCTAGGTGGTTTGAAATATCCTTATAATGTATGGTATTCCTTATAATGCATTGTCATACCATCACCCTTCCCACTAACTGCTTAAACCCAAGGAGTCTTTCTATTTCATACTCATTCCAAGTAAAAATGATAAAAGCAGAATCTGAACTGTGAGATTACATTTAAATCATCAAAAAACATAATATTGTTTTCCACGTTAGATATTAGAACCAATTTAGAAACATGCAGAAATTCTTTCTCACCTGCAATTATCGACAGCATGGAAAAAAGTAAATGTTGCCTTAAATATTACTTTTCTGCTGATCACTTTTCCTTTTTAGGATGAAATTTCAGAAGCAAGAAACACTAGTAATCATTTTGCATGTTTAAACTGCAGCTATAATTATGCTCTAAGACGTCACTTTCATGAGGCTGCTGGCACTAGCAGCATGTATTGTGATGTCAGAACTCAACTGTAACAATTTATTACCAGTGCCATCTTTAGATATTAATTTTAAGGGTGCGCAAAAGGGGCATAGCTAATCCTGGTGAGACCACCTATAATGGGCAACCATGAACATTTTGCATATGTCTTTTATTTACACACACAGACACGCAGACATGCCTGGTGAGGGGGTCCACGCTGCCCCTTTTAAAAAAAAATATGGCTCTGGGAATGGGATCCCTAGGGCCAAACAAGGCGTGGGAGGGGGGCCATGTGGCCCCCCTCCCTTTTAAAATGCATAAGGAACTGGAGGATTGGGCCCCCAGAGCCTAATAAGGCAAAGGTAAGGGGCCATGCCCCCCCTTTTAGAAAATAATGACCCTAGGGGATGGGGTCCTCAGGGCCTAATAAGGCTCAGGGAGGGGGTCACATGGGCCCCCTCCCGATTAAAATAATTAAGGCCCTTTGCGATGGGGTCCACAAAGCCTAATGAGCTTTGGGGAGGGGGGCCACATGGCCCCCCACCCCTTTAAAATTCTTAAGGGCCTTAACGGATGAGAACCATAAGAGCTAATGAGGTTCAGGGAGGGAGGCACAAAGTTAAAAAAAATATGGCCCTGAGGGATGGGGTCCCCATGGCCAAATGAGGCTTGAATAGAGGGACCAAATTTGATGTAATTTCATCCAGTGGTTCAGGTTGCAGGCATGTCTGAAGAGTCTACGGGAATTAACATGGGAAAAGCCCTTTTTCTTCTCCCCTTTTTCTCAGCCACTGCTTGACGGATGATCCCAATACTTTTTATGCTCAACAAGGTCTTTGGGCACACTTTTTTGGAAAATTTTGGAAAGATTTTTCAAACGGTGACAAAGATATAGGCAAAACAAAAAATGCATTTTGGATAGAAACTAGGTCCTTACTTTGATTACCTACTGGTGACCGCCAATAGGTAATATGTATGTGTATGTTTCTCTATTTTCAGTTGAAGTGCGATCATTAATATAACAATTGATACCTATTTCCCATAGAATTAATACACTAGCAGGACAATTTCTGTGCCTAATTTAGATCGCATCTTTGAAGTGAATTGGTTTATACGATGAAGAAACTTTCTTTTCTCTTTCCTTTTATTTCTGCTTCCTTTCTTGTTTACTATCCATCTCATACTGCGATGATCAATCAATCAGTTGTTTCTAAAGTGTGGCTAATCACCCATAGGGTCTCAAGGCGCTGTTTGTGGGCGTGCTGTTCAGTCGAAGAGTCAGGTCTTTAGGTCCATCCTGAACTGCTTCAGTGATGCGGTCTGCCTGAGTTTCAGCGTTTGCGTGTTCCATGCCCCAGTTGTGAGGCAGGACAAGGATTTTCCTCCTGCTGTGCTTTTCCAGATCTTGGGAATGGCTGTGATGGCAAGCTGGAAAGAACAGAGTTGTCTGTTGGGTACGTCGAAGGTGAGGCAGTGGTTGAGGTATACCAGTCCGATGTTGTGTACTGCCTTGTAGGTGTGGATCAGGAGTTTGTATGTGATGTGCTTGTTGACTGGGAGCCAGTGTAGGTTTCCGAGGTGGGAGAAGATTTGACTGTGGCAGGGAATGTCCAGGATGAGTCTGGCTGCTGCATTCTGGATTCTGTGTAGTCTTGACTGTAGTTTCTTGGTGATGCTGGCATAAAGTCCAGTTTGCTAGTGACAAGTGCATGGGTGACTGTCTTCCTCATGTCAGATGGGATCCGTTTGAAGTTCTTTCGAAGGAGTCAGGGGTGGAAATATGATGACAAGATTGCATTGACTTGGCAGGCCATGGAGTCCAGGATGATGCCCAGATTGCTTGCGTGGTCCGTAGGAGTAGGGGCATTTCCCAGTGCAGTGGGCCACCAGGAGTCGTTTCAGGCAGAAGGGTTGAGCCGATTACGAGGATCTCTGCCTTGTCCGAGTTGAGTATTACGCAGTGGGCTTCCATCCAGGTGGCGACGACTCTCTTGGCCTTTACAGGGTCGTCGGACAGGGAGAGGATCAGTTGGGTATTGTCGATATAGGAGACTATGTTTAGCCTGTGTTGTTTGATAAACTTGGCTAGCGGAGTTATGTAGATTTTGAAAAACATCGGGCTGAGTGATGATCCTTTGGGCATTCTGGAACAGGTATCTTTGAGTTCTGACGTGAATGGCGGTAGTCTGACACTGTGTTCTTCCGGTGAGGAAGGACATGATCCATTCCAGTGCTTCATCTCGGATACCAGTGTTGTGGAGTCTAGTACAGAGGGTGGAGTGGGAGATGGTGTTGAATGTGACAGGTTGAGGAGGATGAGTGCGGCTGTGCCTCTGTGGTCTAGTATGGCCTGTATGTTGTTGGTAGCTGCTAGGAGTGCTATTTCAAATCTGTGGTTGCTCCTGAATCCAGATTGGGATGAGTCTAGGATTTGGTGTGTCTTTTGTCAGCTTCCTTGCATCAGTGGTAGGTTCATTGAGTAGGGGGTTCATCTTGGCATGCTTCCAGTTTGATGGAAAGCTGGCGGTCTCGAAGAATCGTTTAATATTTTGCAGAGTTCAGGTGCATTGGTGGTGCTGGCCAGGTTGAAGATGTGATGAGGGCATGGATCCGAGGGTGCTTCTGAGTGGATGGAGTTTATGAGCCTTTGGGTGTCCTTTTTGGTGATGGGGGTCCAGGAATTTAGGATCTGGTGTTGTGCTGGGTGGGGGTGGTATTTGTGGGCAGTGTGGGTGAGTTTTGGTTCTTGAAGCCTTCGTAAATGTTCTGGATTTTTTTGTGGAAAAAGATGGCGAGGTCATAGCAGATGTCTTGGGAGGGAGGGATGGATGAGGTGTCTGTCCCGGGCCTCATGAACACTTTGACAATGGCAAAGAGCTCTTTGCTGTTGGGAGCGCTGGTGCTAAGGCATTCTTGAATGACAACTTTTTTGGCAGCTTGGATTTTCTGTTGGTGCGTGGTGACTGTCTTCTTGTAGGCTATCCAGTCTTCGGTTGATTTGCTGTTCTTCCATTTCCATTCCAGTCATCTGCAGGAGTCTTTGGACTCTTGTAGGTCTGAGTAGATAATGATTGGCATATAGCTCATTGCACATTAGTATTCACTTTTTCATTACGCTAGCCGGGGTAACTGAAGATGACTGACATAATACCTTTTGGCATTTAAGAAACCAGCTGCCCATACAGCGCCCAATTATGTTGCATGATATCTTCAGTTAATACACATTGTATGTAAAATTTATAGTAAGATGTGTATATTGATGCAATCCTATGTCTGTGCCGCATAGCGCATCCACCCAACATGTACAATGTGCACTCCGCACTGCAAACAAGTTTTATGTATTAGTGAACTCACAGAATTTGTGAATTCTCTAGCTGGTCTTTTGAGGACACACAAAGTAATGTGACTGTAGCATGAATTTAGTATTTTGATTTTCACTGGTCTCCTAGCATAGTTACCCCATGTGGTAATTAATTTCTATTTTATGTTACAATGTGCATGTTATAAGATGGCGAACGCAGTAAGGAAGTAATTGACTTGTCTTGAGAATAGTCCTTCTTTGATTATGAACTCACAAATCTCATCCAATGATTTGGTATGTATTGTATACTTAAATCAACTTCACGGCATGCAACACCTACATTGACATGCCTGGACAATGCTGTGGTGTGCTGAATTGAATGTTTATTTTGGCTTCTCCATGCACGCTTTTTTCATCAAAAATGTTACTACAAATGT
Source organism: Pleurodeles waltl (assembly GCF_031143425.1). Classification (NCBI taxonomy): domain Eukaryota; kingdom Metazoa; phylum Chordata; class Amphibia; order Caudata; family Salamandridae; genus Pleurodeles; species Pleurodeles waltl. The sequence goes on along the minus strand of NC_090450.1, from coordinate 657,922,443 downwards.
TACATTGATATTATCAATGATGTTATAAAAGGTGTCATGAGTGCTGTAATTTTGTTTAAGTAATTATCAGTGCATGGCAAGGGTGTGAGTTAAAGTTACCTTAGGGCACAAGTTATAGTAACTTGAGAGAACTCTAACTAAAACAGGTGAATTTCTATGGTTTTGTAATTTTACAAATGTTAGTCTAACTATAATGTCCCTGTAGCCTTTTAAGAGAATTTCTATGTTGTTTTAAACCTTTATTTCCTTAATAGCCCCTGTGATCACCCAGCACTGCATTGTGCACTGCCTTTGGCAGTGTGCAGCGGGGGTTGGCCTCACCCTGTGGCTCGGTCCCCCTCTGCAGCCTCTTTCACCAGGCCGATCTTGCCACAGGACCCCATCCCCAAGAGCACAGCCTAAACATTTAATTCATTTTGGGGAGGGGACCATGTGTCTTTCCTCCCCAGGCAGATCTCGGCCCTGGGGACCCCATCCCCCAGGGAGTGGTCTAATTATTTTTTTGAGGGGGAGGGGGCTGTGCGGCCCCCTCCCCAGGGCCAATGTCATGCCCAAGAACCCTATTCCCTGGGGTCCAGCCATGTGCGTACATGTCCTATGGGCACCCAGTCACAATGTTAGGGACCATGGGGGGCCTGAAGTCCCCTATGGTCCCAGCTGGCTTCCCGCCTCTTGTGGGAGCCAGCATTGTTGTTACAGAGAAGGAGCTGCTAAAGCAGCTACCTCTCTGTTAGAGCAGTTTCCTCTGTCTCCCTGCCTGCATCTCTGTGGGCAGGGAGACAGAGAAAACCTCTGCTCGCAGTGAGGGAGAGCTGTTTGACAGGTCTCCCTCGCTGCTAGCAGAGTGTTTGTTGTGGCTTGGCAGTACCTGTCAAAGCTGCCACTAAGCCACAGCACACAGCTGTGTTCTCGGTCTGGGCATCCTGGGACAGAGCAGGAGCTGGTCCTGGGATGTGGGGGTCCCAGGGCCTTCATTGGATCCTTGAGTTGGGCCAAGGAGCACGTCCAAGGATCTATTTAGCCCCGGGGGAGGTTGTGCTGGGGTCTGAAAAGGACCCTCTTTTTTATATTTGCCCCGTTGAGGTGGTGGTCCCTGGGGCTGCGGGGAGTGGGCTTGCAGCCCTCCCACACGTAATCACAGAAATGCCTCAGGGAGGTGGAGGTCCCTGGGGCTGGGTCGTGCAGCCCCCACACATAAACACAGAAATGCCCAGGCGAGGTGGTGGTGGCTGCGGGGTGCTGTGCGCCCGCATTATATTGATTTAAAGCCTTGCGGTGATGATGGTTCCTGGGGTTGTCAAGGGGCTGCGGGTCCCCTGTTACAATTGTTTGAAGCCCCAGGGAGGTGGTGGTCCCCAGGGCTGGAGGGGGGCTGAGGAGCCCCCTGCATTTCATTTTTGTAAGCCCTGCGGAGGTAGCAGTCCCTGGGGTTGTAAATGCTCCGGGACCTGGCCCACCTAGGAGTCTCACAGAAACAGGCACGGGAGCCTGCAATTGTTTTTTTAATTGTTTTAAAGCAAATTTAGGAATTTTGCAAATTTACTGCAAAATTATTGTAAAAAAATGCTTTTTAGCCATGGTGGGGTCCCTCTGGGTCCTAATAAAATTTTTATGGTGCCACACAAACCCCCTCGGTCTCCAGGGAGCACAACCTCCCCAGGGCAACATTAAAAAAAGATATGGATGGCTGCATTGACCCCACTTGGCCCCAGGGACCAGCACCCCCCAGGCCTACATAATTAAAAAAAATAGGAGGAGTGTGCAGACCCCCCCCCCCAGTCCCCAGGGACCACCACCTTCCCAAGCTATTTTACAAAAAACGTTAGTTGACCCATTCAGGCCCCATCTTGTCCCCAGGGACTACCCCCCCTCTCCCCCCAGTAACATAAAAAATATGTGGGGATTACACACACCCCGCCATGCCCGGGGACCACCACCTTTACGGGAACACATTTGAAAAACTATGTAAGGGGACTGTGTGGACCCTCCCATGCCCCAGTGACCACCACCTCCCTGGAGCTATTCTAAAGATATTTAAGGGGGTGCAACAAGGACCCCTCAGGGCCCCGGGGACCACCATCTCCCCAAAGCCAAATCATTTTTTTGATAAAAGGAAAGAGGTTATTATGATTTCAGAACCCTGGCACCCCATCCCCTGAGGTCCGGCCACATGTTACTAGGTGCCCGCGGTACCCAATATAAAGTTATGGGGACCACAGGGGCCATAAGTCCCCCACAGTCCCACTGACTCCCATCTCCTGTGGAAGCAGACATTGCTCACGCATGCAGGGAGCTACTACACATAGCATCTCCCTGCATGTGGGAGCAATGTGTTTAACTCTTTCATTGCCCACATGACCAGAGGCAGGGAAAGAATTGAAATAGATGAAAACTCCACTTTCAGCAAGCAGGAGCATCTGAAAGCAGAGTGTATACTTTTGCTTGGCAGGAGTTGTCAGCTCCCGCCAAGCAAACGTAAACAGCTAACTCCTGAGGTTGGGAACCTCAAGGGGTAGCAGGAGCCGACCCTGTGGGATGGTGGTCCCCAGGTCCATATATGGCTCCATAAGGGCTGAATCCGAGTCCCAAGATGGCTGCCAACACTTCCGGGTCTGATTGGCTGGCCTCAACCCGACAATAACGTTACAGCCACCATTTACTTTTGTTGCATCAGCTTGTGGTTGGGAAATATCAGTGAAAAAACACATAAAAAAGTCAGGATACAAAAACCCTGACCCAATAGGACACAAAATGGGGTCCCTTAGGGGCCCCTTGTGTGCAAAATATTGCCCAAATATTTTCTTTGCCCGATCTGCAGATCTGGGGATCCACGGCTATATCCGTGATCTGCAGATCCACAAATCCACAGGTGGATCCAGAAAAAAATGGGAAAAGAAGACCCCACTGCTTTCAATCTCATGCTGCGCATGGCTGAAGGCAATGCAAAACTTGGGTTTGGGTACATGCAAGAGGGTTAGCCGCCAGGCCTAGCCAAACCCCACTGTGCAAAGCCGAAGGCCCTGTGCAGCGCGGGATTGGCTGCAGGTTCTGGCTGCAGGCAAGGCCGTGTGACCAACCCCCGCTGCGCACGGCCAAAGGCCGTGTGCAGCCCGAGGTTGGGATTTTATAAGGGTTGGCACAGGGTTAGGTTCTTATAGGGATTGGACACAGGGCATGCCCTGTGGCCAACCCCTGCTGTGCACGGCCAAAGGCGGTGAGCAGTTCAGGTTTGAGCTGTTATAGGGGTTGGGTGGTTATAGAGGTTGGATGCAGGGCCTAGCCACAGGCCCGGCCGTATGGCCATCCACTGCCATGCACAGCCAAAGGGTGTGCATGGTGATGGTTGGATTAACGTACAGTAATGAAAATTACTTTATGGCTAAAAAATTTAGAAATCCACTGAAAGAAAACAAAGATTGCAAGGGCGTTATAGTTAGGAAATAAGAAAAAAACATAGAAGTTCCCCTAAAAAAATGAAGGTTACAAGGATCTTTAGTTAAGCTCACATTTTTCATGTACAAAACCAAATAAATTTACCGATTATGTATAGAGTTATTTCAAGTAACTATAACTCACACACTATAACTTGCACCCCTGCCATGCAAAGTTATCTGTTCAATAATTTTACTGCACATGTTCCAGTGACATTAGTAATGATGTTATCCAAGATATCATGAGTTATGTAATTTGTGGGGTAATTAGCAGAGCATGGCGAGGGCGCAAGTTATAGTTACTTTAGGACGTGAGTTCTAGTTACTTGATATATCATGTTGCAAGAAGAAAGTCATGCTGCACTTGATGAACTGGCCCAGTTTACTAGTTTATTTCATATACAGGCAAATGACCAACGCATTTCGACCTGGCAGTATTGTTCACGGTTGGTTAGTCCTTCCGTCATTTCAACATTTATACCTTATTGTCTCTCCAGCCTGTTATGAGGCTTTTGGGACTTTTAGTAATAACATTTTAAAACATTCAAAGGAAAGAAAACAAAAAAACCTTTCTATTCATAATGTGTGTGTGACCTTAAATACATAAATATAGGTACACATTGTAATCTAATTTGTTGCAAAGTAAATGGTTGTTTCAACACTGTTTGAAGTTCATTCAAAACACTGTATAGTCATCACATATCACAAATAATGTGCTGATTACCCTTTAATCGTAATATAGGCTAGTACCCTTGATTCCACTAACAAATTCTGTATGTCAGTCTCTAATTGTTGTGATGTGTGTCTTCCAGGACTACAACCACGATTGAAATCCTAATTTAATATACATTGTAACCATGACTGTTATTAGATGATCGTTGCGGTCTATCCTACTTTGTTTCATTAATGATCTTGACCATAATTGGTTAGTACCCTAATTAATAAGTATTGCCTCTTCAAGTGTGAATCCAATTCAACGGATGCAAACAACCTATATTAATCAATTTTTGCTCACATAAAATGTCTCAGATTATGTCCACCTTATTGTCACCTATAATGATTTACTGTTCATAGATGCACAAGCATCTCTTCATCATTATTTAACAAAAAAGGCGTCTTAGTTCTTAACTGTATAATTATCTTGATTCCAATTGGCGAAGTTTACTTGTCCTGTCTCCCCCTCTTTCATGTTACGGTATGTGATCTATCCCATAGTACCTCAGCATATTTCAATCTATCTCTTGATGTGCTTGAAGGTGTTTGGCCACTGCATACCTCAAATCTACATGGTTTGATGGCTCTAATGTGATCCAGTAGTCTTTTTCTAAACATGCATGTGGTGCTGACAACATATTTTAAGCCACAATAGCATGCGATCACATACACTACACATCTCATATCGCAAGTGATTCTGACTTTAATAGGTATCTCCAGCTGATCTTTACTCAGATATGTTTTCATTGATTGTCCAATTTTGCATGCTCTACATTGTTGGCATTTAACAAAGCCTTTTTGTTGTTCCATAAGCCAATTAATTACCAATTTTGGTGAAAAATGACTTCTTATCAATTTATCTTTTAATGATGGAGCTCTGCGCAATGTCATTCACAGTCTGTCCCCTATTTGTGGGGCTATGTCAGTTTCTTTTTTGAGGATGTTCCAATTTTTCTGTAAAGCTCTCTTGATTTGATTGCTTTCCTTATTATACATGGTTATCATCCTCAGGGAATTTTCATCTTTTACAAATCAAGTTTCTTTTTTTGAAATCAACAATTAATTCTGTGTCTTATTCTTGATTTTCTCCCTTATGCAGACTGATCTTCTTATATCCTTTATTTATGAATCTCTGTGTTGTTATATTATATTGGCTAAGAGCCTCATTGTCATCAGAGCAATATCTACACATGTGTGTTAGTTCCCCATAGGATATGTTGGTCAGTAATGGTTTAGGATGAAAGCTTTCCCCACTCAGAATGCTATTAGTTGATGTTTCTTTTCTGTAGAAAGTGGTTTAATTTTTGTCATTCTGCATAGAAACGGGAAGACCGCAAAAATGGATGCTTTTCTGATTTGTCTCACGTGAATTGTAATCCTAAATCATTGTGGAAACATATATATATATATATACACAAACACAAATGGAGTCACAGGCGACATGCTCTGATTGCGGGTGCGAGCATTTGGTGGTCGACCCAGCATATAAAACAAAGCAAATGCTAATACTCCACTCCAAGGAGTTAGATTCCTGTTTTATTGCCATCTATCACCATCACTATCTCACCCAACACCACTGACGTGTTTCGACAATCAGTCTTTTTCAAGGTGGATGATTTTAAAGTGGATACATCCTTTCTTAATTTATACTGTATCCCCATTGTATGACATTATGGGTGTTGTGTACAATGTATATCATGATTCTCACTATCGAAGACTCCTGTTCTTGCTGAATAGTGTTTCAGAAACAGGACCACATCAACACTAACTGTATCATTTCCTCCACAAAATCAATTACATGGCGTTGATGAAAGTCTATACCTTTCCAGGTTATAGCTGTCTTCAAATGTTAGTCCACATGCAAAGATTAGTAACCCATCTAGCTTTGCTGAAGGTTCTGATCCCTTAAGTAGCTCTTGGTGCTGGGTGCTGCCGCCATTATTTAATTCTGAAACACAAAGATGTCACAGGTGGCACACTCTGACTGCCAGTGCGAGCGTTTGTGAATCAACTACAAACTCCAGCATAGAAAAACAAAACAAAGGATAACGCTGCACTCCCAGGAGTTAGATTCCTCTTTTATTGCCATCAATCACCATCAGTATCTCGTCCAACACCACTGACCTGTTTTGACAATCGGTCTTTTTCAAAGTGGATAGTTTCAAAGTGGATGAGTCCACTCTTTATTTGTATTTTTTCCCCATTGAATTGCATTATGGGTGTTGTGGTACAATGTATTCGAAATATCGAAGATATCTATTTTATATAGAGGCAGATATCATTGTGTATTTATATTTAGGTAAGAGTTTCACTGGAAATAGCATACTTTGTTTTGCTAATACCTTTAGCACCAACTGATGAATCTTCATGAAACTTTCCACAAAAAAAGCTCTTATGTTTCAGCACCTTCTGTGAAGGTTTTGGGATGGTCTCCGAAAACGGCAGAGCCCCAAAACAATGTTTTTCCATGTTAAGGGAATAGGAGTTTGTGGGAAGTGATAGAGAAAAAAACTGCTGCATAAAATTACAAAAACTTTAGCAGAAAGTTGGAATTTAACTTAGGAAGCATTTGTTTGGTTATTTGGTGTAAAGAGTCAAACATCGCCGGCCGGGCTTTCTTCTTAAAAAGTTTAACCTCCAGATTATTCAGAATCTCTGTGTCAAAACTACCATATTGGGGCCATTTTAAAACACCATCTTTCCTGGTGTATCGGATCCATACTTCATTATATGTGAGGGGGCCTATGCCATGTTTCACATATAGTTCATAGGTTGGAGTTCCAATCGGAGGAACCGGACACAAGTCCTCCAATCGGGAATCCCTATTATAACCAAGACAAAACAAATTTCCAAATCTGCTAATAAACCAGGCATCTTCGCTCTCTAGTCTAGCTTCAAACTTCAAAGGATTATCGAATACGATAGTCTCGTGAATACACAAATCCCTCGGCTTTGGTACTTGCAAGTTCCAAATCAAAGATCCCAAGGGGATACCAAACTAAGAACCAAACTAAGGACTGGGAGACGCTCCACTTATACTTAACTGAGGTATCGATGACATCACCAGAAGACTCGTTTATCGTTTCGCTCTACCAAATCATCAAAGGTCCAAAACAGGGCGATAGTCAGGGCAGCAGTCCTTCGTAGCCGTCGGAAAGCGGGGAACCTCGCAGCAAAGACTTTCGGACCACGTCGACATACAGGGGTCGATGAAGTGGCGGCCTTCCTCCAGAATTTTCACACGAAGCTCCTCACGAACCTCTGGCTTGGACTGGTACCGCTGAAATCGCCCCACGTTGGGCGCCAAATGGAGTACTGGGTTTTTCAGAACCCCGCGGTGCCAGGGAACACACCCTAAGACTTCGAGTCCTTCCTGTTTCAGACTACAGAAACACAGAGTCTTCTTGGTGAAGTCAAAGATCTTGTTTATTGGCTGCAGCCAGCAACAGGTATCATAGAAGTACAACACGGTGTATATTCTCAGGAGACTGCTCTCTTTGCAAAGCTAACCTTCTCTTTTATACAAAATATTATGCTTTGGGCAAACATTCCTTATTTTACAGTTGACCATTCACATATTTTCACTACAAAGAAATAGCAGGTTTATGATGACAAGCCCATATTTCAGTTTGTCCAGCCCTCAATCAATTACCCGGAAAGGCTTAGTACTTTCATCAGATATCGACGGACCCCCAATAAAAACGTGCACCTCCTCCTTGTAAAGCAAGTCATAAAGAAAGAAACAGAGACAGGTGTGTGTAAGATTAGGCATGGTTTGTGTGTGATGAAAGGTTTATGATGTGTTGTGCCTTGATACTAATCTCATTCGGCCACTGGGAAAGAAACTGGCCGAACAGGTTTGGCTTCAGGCAGTGGAGTCAGCTTGCCCAGGTCACAGAGGAGTCAGCAAAGGTGTACGTGTCCTTCAGACTCGTTTTCAGCATTAGACATTGGCCTATGTGAGGGCAATCACAAAATGGTTGTCGTTTAAATGGAACACGAGGGTTCAGGACGGAAACTCTGATATTCTGGTGATTTCGTTACCCGAATATGAATACAATGCTTGTGCATACTATTCTAATCATTCCCGGTCTGCTGATACCAAAATCGTTGTGATACGACGACGTTTATAACGCGGGTCCAAAATTTTCAGTACCACACTGTTCTTGTGTGCATTAGCATCATCAGGCGGAGGAGCAGTGCCACCGGACCAGGAGGGAGCTGCATCCCACTTGGCCCTGGAGGGCGACACAACGGAGTCAGAAGCCACCAGTGGGACGAAGGGCGAGGGGAGCTCCACGACGGGGACAGGAGCTGAGACCAGCGAGACGGAATCCTCCTCTGATGGGAGCTCCCTTGCGGTAGCGGACCCCTCTGTGCCCCCGCATCAACAGGTACAGCCGCTACCCCCCCTACCAGCACCGCCCTCCCAGCAGCCCCTCAGCATGAGCCCGTGGCCGCTCACCCGGGAGGGTGGGCATCTCCTTCGTCCCAGGCACCTCAGCCCCTGCCCCAGTCAGCCCTGCTGCCCTCAGTGAGGAGGCCATTGACCTCCTCAGGTCCCTCACTGTTGGGCAGTCTACCATTTTGAATGCCATCCAGGGTGTAGAGAGGCAGTTGCAACAGACCAGTGCATACCTGGAGGGCATTAATTCTTGTCAGGCAGCCTAACAGCAAGCTTTTCAGACTCTGGCCTCAGCACTGATGGCAGCCGTTGTCCCTGTCTCTAGCCTCCCCGCTCCACCTTCCTCCACCCAGACCCAAACCCCATGTACCTCAGCCTATCCCAAGCACAGCATCAGACCAGCAGGCACACACGTCAACACACAAGGGAAGCTCAGGCAAACATAAGCACCACACATCCCACAGGCACTCACGCAAGCATCATCCACATGCAGACATACCAACAGCCACTGCCTCCACTGTGTCCCCCTCCTCCTCGTCACCCTCCTCCCTCCCAGTCCCGTCTCCACTCACACCTGCATGCACTACATCTTCAGCCACTACGTCCATCACCAGCACACCCACCACCACATCCCGCTCACGTGCAGTCACCACCCCCACTACCATTCACACATCCCCTGTGTCCTCTCCCAGTGTGTCTGTGAGCCCACCTCCCAAGGTACACAAACACAGCCATACACCCACCCAACAGCCATCCACCTCACAACAGCCTCCAGCCCATGCACCTTCACCCAAAGTCAGCAAACGTACACCTCCTACAACCACTACCTCTTCCTCCACTCCCAAACCCCTTCCATCTACCCGTCCCAGTGTGTCCAAAAAACTTTTCCTGTCCAACCTTGACCTCTTCCCCTCACCTTCCCACCCCTTCAGTCTCCTAGGGGCTGCCTTTCCAGGTCCCAACCCAGCACCTCAGCCACAACATCTGCGGGAACAGTGGTGCCAGTAGTAACCGGCTTCTGGAGTGCGCCAGGCAACAGGGCAGCCAGTGTGCCAAGGAACCAGACCACGGACAGTCCCCCACCTCAAAAGCACAAAAAGTTGGCCAGTGCCCGGCGGGAGAGAGGCAAAACATCTACCACCAAAGCCTCTGCCAGGGGTACAGTTGGGAGTGTGAAGACAGCTGCGCCACCATCCAAGGTGGGGAAGGGGCACAGAAAAACAGGCAATTCTGTGAAAACCTGCACGGCGGACAAGACCACCACCAGCAACGCTGAACAGGACACCGCCGCCACAAGCACCGCTGCCAAGGACACCGCCGCCACCAGCACCACTAAACAGGACACGGCCGCCACAAGCACCGCTGCCAAGGACACCGCCGCCACAAGCACCGCTGAACAGGACACCGCCGCCACAAGCACCGCTGAGCAGGACACCACCGCCACAAGCACCGCTGCCAAGGACACTGCCACCACAAGCACCACTGAACAGGACACCGCCGCCACCAGCACCGCAGGCCAATGAGCGGAAAAGCTTCCGACGCTACTGAGGCCACCACGAGCAGGATGAATCACTTTGGGCACAAGGCCCCCTCCAGAACCAGTGGAGATTTACATCCACTACCTCTGTCCTTGGCAGGATGAAGCACTCTGGGCACAAAGCCCCCTCCAGGACCAGTGGAGTAAGGCATTCACTACCTCTGTCCTTGGCAGGATGAAGCACTCTGGGCACAAAGCCCCCTCCAGAACCAGTGGAGTAAGGCATCCACTACCTCTGTCCTTGGCAGGATGAAGCACTCTGGGCACAAGGCCCTCTCCAGAACCAGTGGAGACTTACATCCACTACCTCTGTCCTTGGCTGTGTAGTGTGGTCAGTTTTACGTATTCGTTGCGCTTTAGCTTCAGGCTTTAGGCCTTTATGCACTTTGCCCTGAATATATTTTATTCATTTGCTGACAGCTTAGAGCCTCTGTGCACTTTGCTTTACATGCTTTTTATTCGGCTTCGTACTGTTATTTTTCGAATAGCCAGTTCTACAGTGTTGTTTTGTTATTCATATCACACTGTTTTGCCTACTTCAGCACTGGAGTTCTCCATAACATTTACTCTGTGCCTCAGTCAAGGATACAGTCTGGTACATTGCCGATAGACGTGGTAGGAGTTTTGACTTGGCATTCCTGCGTAGGGACATTTTGTGATCACGATGACATGTTAGTTATAAAATCACTTCCTTGTCCCAATACACGCAAGAGGGAGATTCCGACCAGGGAACCACATCTAGACGCTGACTGCCTCGTTGCAGATGCTGAACCAAGATCACAGGTCTTTGCTCAGGTATGAGGTCTGATGTCTCCACAGTGATTCTGACAGGCAAGCTAGAAGCTTAACATGCTGTGCTCTAAATAGAACAAGCAGAGGGAGAGTAGAAACTGTTAGACTAGACAATATGATAGCTTTGTTCTTATGTTTTACTCTCCTGGTGACTATTTCAATCCTATTGTGTTGTATCGTTCTGGTTATTGAGGCTCACGCCTTAATATCTAAAATACAGTTGTTTTATTAAAAATATTATATAAAACTTATACTGTCTTTGTCATTTGTATATGAGATCATATTGGAAATAAGAGAGTTGGTTTGGATCTGAGTGACCACGACTTCCCTGAGAAGTTCCAAAGATGTCATGCGCTCGGCTGCCAAATCATTCCTTCCTCATGGGAAAAATGAGGCACTGCTAGTTAGCCGGAGCAAAAGCCGGATTTAGGGTGACAGAGTTCTTTACACGTGGGTCAGACTCAGTCCCCCACACCGTTATAGATCCTGCCGCCTAGAAATCCAGTAGTCTCATTTAGAATAATGAGAGCCCACGCGACAGCAGGATGAAGCACTTTGGGCACAAAGCCCCCTCCAGAACCAGTGGAGTAAGGCATCCACTACCTCTGTCCTTGGCAGGATGAAGCACTCTGGGCACAAAGCCCCCTCCAGAACTAGTGGAGATTTACATCCACTACCTCTGTCCTTGGCAGGATGAAGCACTCTGGGCACAAAGCCCCCTCCAGAACCAGTGGAGTAAGGCATCCACTACCTCTGTCCTTGGCAGGATGAAGCACTCTGGGCACGAGGCCCCCTCCAGAACCAGTGGAGACTGTTATCCACTTGAGAGACTGTGGCTTTGCACGCCCAGGATGCAGCAGTGGGCAAACCACCCACTGGAGAGACTTGAGAGACTGCGGCTTTGCACTCCCCAGGATAAAGCAGTGGGCAAACCACTCACTGGAGAGACTTGAGATACTGTGGCTTTGCACTCCCCAGGATAAAGCAGTGGGCAAACCACTCACTGGAGAGACTTGAGAGACTGTGGCTTTGCGCTCCCCAGGATGCAGCAGTGGGCAACCCACCCACTGTAAAGACTTGTGAGACTGTGGCTTTGCGCTCCCCAGGATGCAGCAGTGGGCAACCCACCCACTGTAAAGACTTGTGAGACTGTGGCTTTGCGCTCCCCAGGATGCAGCAGTGGGCAACCCACCCACTGTAAAGACTTGCGAGACTGTGGCTTTACGCTCCCCAGGATGCAGCAGTGGGCAACCCACCCACTGGAAAAACTTGCGAGACTGTGGCATTGCGCTCCCCAGGATACAGCAGTGGGCAACCCACCCACTGGAAAGACTTGCGAGACTGTGGCTTTGCGCTCCCCAGGATGCAGCAGTGGGCAAACCACCCACTGGAAAGACTTGCGAGACTGTGGCTTTGCGCTCCCCAGGATGCAGCAGTGGGCAACCCACCCACTGGAAAGACTTGCGAGACTGTGGCTTTGCACTCCCCAGGATGCAGCAGTGGGCAACCCACCCACTGGAAAGAATTGCGAGACTGTGGCTTTGCACTCCCAAGGATGCAGCAGTGGGCAACCCACCCACTGTAAAGACTTGTGAGACTGTGGCTTTGCACTCCCCAGGATACAGCAGTGGGCATGGAGCCCCCTCGTGGATCTGGAGTCGTGCACTCATCCAGCTGGGGTGCCCCCCCTTCCCTTCCCCCTGAGGTGCCTGTTGTATTTCTATCTGATGCCCCAGCAGTGTTCTCTCCGTTTTGATCGGGTATTGAGTGTGGGCCTCGCCCATGCATTTTGGGCCCAGTGGTTCACCACGGACTATGATGGTGAAATACCTTGGACTTCTATTCTTGGTGTATATATTTGTTTATAGTGTAAATATATATATATATATATATATATATATATATATATATATATATATATGTGTATGTATTTTTGATTACTGTATTTGAATAGATTACAAACGTTCGACTCATTTCCTTTTGTCCTTGAATTCTTCCAGGGGGGGTTGGGGGTTGTTAATGTAATGTATCAACATGTACTTGTGTGTGTGTTGTAGTGGGTGAGGGTGGGGGTGTGAGTGTTGCGTGTGTGTGTCACTCTTTTTTCCCTCCCCCCTCCCCTGTGTCGTAGGTGCAGTACTCACTATGGTCTTCGCCACCGTCTTTGTTGTTCCTGGTAGAGGAGCAGGAAGATAAAGGCTGGGAGTATCAGGAGCTCGGGTTCCATGGCGTCCTGGTTCCTCGTGGGGTGTGTAGAGGTGAGCGTTTTCCCTTCTAAGTCCTGTTTCCGCTGTGTTTTTGTTTGTGGTGAATCCTCCCTGGAAAAGGTGGTGGATTGGACTGTTGTAATACAGTGGGCGGAACCTTGTCTTCCGCCTGTCTGTTGGCGGTTACCGCCACGGTGTTTGTTTGTACCGACGTGGCGGTCTGAGTGTGAAAGTGGCTGTCTATGTTGGCGGTTTCCGCCACGGTCGTGATTCAATTTTTTTTACCACCGGCCTGTTGGCGGTTTTACCGCCACTTTAACACCGACCACCAGGGTTGTAATGACCCCCAATATCTCTTTGCAGCCTTATATTAACAAACAAGCGAAAGATTAAGCTCTCCGCCAACTCTTGTGCATCTGTTTTTCATCCACACTTGTCTACGTTTCAGACAACTTTTTTAGCTGTTTCTGCAGCATATGCACCAATGGGATAGCGTGGCCCATGATACAGACCTCCTTGCTGACTTCCTGTATGAAACTTTTCCAAAAAGAAGCAGCATCTCTATGAAACATTTTACCAGGCCCCATTAGTCCATCTCAATGATCATGCCTTTCACAGTTGCATCCCCTCTTTGCATGACATATTCATTCATCGGTCTGTACTGCTCAAACAGAAGTTGCAACATGAAATAAATTGAATTCCAATGTCTTGGCACCTCTTGTATGTGGGTCTTTACTGGCATTCTACTATCACGCTGGATAATCCTCAACAGCTTGCTTGCTTTAAAAGAATGGCTAAAATGAGTGCAGATTATTCTGCATGTTTACAGTAAGTTGCTGACTCAGGGTTCTTTTCTGAGAAAGTCCTGTACAATGATGTTCATACAGCACGCCAAACACAGGACCTTGAAATCGCCACCAATTGATATGGCCTTAACTATATTACTGGCATTGTCCGTGGCAACAAATCCAATGGTAAGCCCTCCGTGGCGCAGCCTTTCAAAGACCTTGTTGTTAAAGTCATCCAAGATGTTTGCAGCTGTATGGGATTTCTCGATGGCGAACATAGCTACTGTTGCATGTTTCCGAGCACCATTACAAATTTCAGCAGTGTCAACACCTGCAGATATCATTTCTCTAACCCACACAAAAGAGATCCAGTGTGCAGTGATGCACATGTAATCAGTGGCTTGTCATCCGGTCCACATGTCTGTTGTCAGGCGGATCATGTGGACAGCACTCTGCTGCAAAGCTTGTCCAACCAATTTCAGCACATCATGATGTAGCGTTGGAATAGCAACTCTGGAGAAATTGGTCCGGCTGGGAACCTTCCATTTCGTGCAGATGGCTGCCACAAATTCTAGAAAAGCCACTCCTTCCACAAAAGAAAAAAGGAGGAGGTCCAACTCTAGCATTTTAGCCAGCTTCCCGTTGTACAAATGTACCGTTGGGTGGGTGCGTTCATACTGCCCCTCCTGCCGAAACATGGCAGTAATAGTAGCCCAGAGTTTTTTTCTTTACTGATGCCACTGATGCAGGTGACTTTAAAGCAGAAGGTGGTGGTAGGCTCAATGTGTGTCTTACGGGGGAAGCTACTGTATGTTCTTACCTTGGTGTCTCGACCTGACTCTGACTGTTCCTGTGCCATTGCAATGTTGCTGATGTGGGCGACAATACTACTACACTGCTGGGGACACAGCTCATTTGTGTAACGAAAATGTCACCCTCTTCTTCATCTTCACCTTCCACCATGATCGGATCAGTTCCCCTGCTTTCAACACCTTCACCAACACCACTTACAGGCTTTTGGCTGCTAAGGTGTGCCTCCCAGCGGATTGTGTGGTGTTTTCTCAAATGGGTTGTTTGGACTCCAGTTCCATAGTTTGTACCAAGCTTACTCTGAATAACACGTGCTCGGCAAATGGAGCATATGGCAATGTTTGGCTCCTTTTCACTTACCATATAGAAGTCCCAAACTGGGGAGGTCAACTTTCTAACATTGGGGCCACTGCCAATGTCTGAAGAAATGGCGGTAGGTGGAGGTTGTTTTGATGATCTTTGCCTCTCTGCAGTGCCTACTTCTACTGAGGTGGGTGTGGATGTAGGTCCCAGCCGGGCCTTGTAAAAATGGAAGCTGGTGGAGGTGGTGGTATCTGTGCCACATCCCTCAGAGCAGGTGGAGAAGATGGAGTAATGCTGGACTCCACTGGGGAGGGGCTAAAAACCATGATGGCTGGCTTGTCGTCAGAATCATTATCCTCCTCTTCATCATCCATAACACTAAGGATTTCAGGAACTTTGTTTTCACTCCTTGCCTTTCCTGGCATGTCTCAGTCTGAGTTGGCATCCAAGTGGAGTCTTGATCATCAGAAGGGGGCTTGAAGAAGAAGATAGCAGAGATCTAGAAGACAGTGGATCTTGTGAAAGCAGGCCGACTTCTGCTTCCTCATCACGAAGCTCAACATCCTTATGTAATCCTACCTCGGGAGGGACTGCTATTGCTGGCTGCAGCTGTCATTGTCCACTGGCCTAAGTTTCCAGCAACGACTGGGTACTACTTTGAGAAAGAGGTGAGTCCAATTCAACATCTCTGTTCATCGGCGTTCCTGTGATTATTGAGGCTGCCTCTGTGCTAGACAGGGGCTTGGGCCTAGTTTGGAGAGGGGCCACTGAAGTGGAGGTGCTACTCCCAGCTTGCTCACCAGAGGCTGGTGCCGCAGGCACACGTTTTTGCCCGAGAAAGGTCTGGGGTGACATACCAGTGGTGGGAAGCTCCTTCTTATCACTGGCCACTTTCTTGGTAGCACCTTTCTTTGAGGCTATCTTGAAGCTGTGAGCTGGCAGTAGCACTTAGATTCACAAGCAAAAGAGATGTTCGTGTAGTCGTGAGTTTGGTCATGCGTCACATTGTGCACAGGCCTTCTGTCTGGCAATACTGTGGGTGATGTGCAAGAAGGATATCAGTGAAACATGGCATTGTTGCAGTTCCATTAGTCATAGAAACAATATCAATTAATGGTTACTTAACTTGTAAATAATTATGAAATAATACAGTGTATCCATTCATAAAACCACGCCAATATTTACTTTCAATATCATGTACACTCATGAATGATAAGAAAGATCAACAACTACAACATGCAGAATGTAACTGTTAGCTTTATGTGCATCAAGTTGGCATGTGACACTCATGGAGGTGCTGATGACAAATGGAATACTCCTTGAATAATGTATTGTAGTGCAACTGTACACCTATGACAGACATGGGGCTAATAGGGAAAATGGAGAATTTTTTTTTTTTTAAATAAAAAAATAACATGGTCAAACCGCAACCAGCAAGGCGCATGGCCAGTGGCCACAACAAAGAACAGATGCAAGGCCTGAAAAAAGCACACTGGCTGTCTACATAGAATGACCACCAGCCACATGGTCAAACAGCAATAACCAGCAAGGAAGCATGCCCACAACAAAGAACACATGCAGGCCTAAAAGCACACTGGCTGCCTACACAAAATGGCTGCCAGCCAAATGGTGAAACAGCAACAACCAGCAAGGAGGCATGGTCACCACAACAAAGAACACATGCAGGCACAATGGCTGCCTACACAAAATGGTCACCAGCCACATGCTCAAACAACAAGCAGGATGAATAGAATACAAAAAACACATATAGGTATAGGACTATAATTGACTATACAGAAAGGGCACTTGGCCACATGACATGGGGAACAAAAAGACAAATGGTGGCCTATGACAAATGCTTTCGCACGCTGGCCAGACAAAGAAGGCATTGGTACAGGAGAAAAAAACAGCATTAAGTCAGTAATTCCCAAAAAGAAAATTAAAGGGGTTAAAAGTTTTACAACAACAACACACATCATACTGAGGCATAAAGTATTACTCCACCATACATTATTTGCTGAACAAAAATGAAATACCACCTAACAACATTTTGTTATATTTAATCTAATGCCATCTATGGTGTTTCAGCTCAACAGACACCACAAAAAGTTGTTTCATCATGCACCCATGACTAGTAATGGGCCTACGGATGGAAGGCCTATTCAATTAGCATACTAGGCAACTTAATATTAACAGTGAATTAAATGAATACTGCAAATGTACAGAACAAAACATGGAGAAAATGTAGTGAACTGTAAAACACTTTTCCTTTCTAGAAGAACAATTTCAAGTAAAAAGATATCTAGGCCCCAAATGCAGGCCACCCACCACAATAAATTTATAAATTAAAAAAAAGTACAGATAAATCCTGTTGCATGCCCTCTATCAAATAAACAAGTTATACAACACCCTTTATACAAGTGTTTTGGAACTTAGGTGTGGAGTCTCAAATACAACAAAAGCCTTAAATCCTATGATACACGCAGGAGACAATAAAAGGGATCCTTCCAGCTCGAAATCCAAGTGAAAAGTGACCAGAAGATGGACAAAGCACTGCGAGGAGTCTGTGGACAGGAATAGGAAGTTGGAGTCTCTGGGGCACTTCCTGTTGTCGAAAAAAAGAATTTAAAAAGTACTCCTCGCACAAAAAATCAACATGATTGATCGAATAGAGTAAATTTTTGACTCAAAGTTGTGGATTTTAGCTGCTTGAGCTTCGCCAGGTTGCAGATGCGGTCGATCCCGCTTACTCACACTCACCTATGTCACAAAAGACATGTTGGAAGTCACTGGCATGAAGCTAAATCTCACATGTGGGTATAAATCTTGTGTGTACTTGTGAGTGACCACAAGTCTCTCGCCTTGCTTCCTGGGTGTGTGAAATGACATTAAGCGCACGCCATGGGGGAAAAACTTTGCTCCGTTGTGGACTGCGGAGTCTATTGGTAACTCAGCATTCTCAGTGGAATGCAGAGATGCCAAGTTCCGCAAACTCCACCAGCTAAGCATAGTTTTTTTAACCCAGGCCTAATTAGGGGGCAGTGTAGCAATAGCATGACTCCCTGGCACTTCTGAGGGGGACATAGGGGAACCCCCACCAGGAGCCAAACATGAAAAATAAATTGTGTGCCAGGTACTGAGGTAGTCACACTGGATGCAGAGTGGCCCTCCTCTGAGATACCATTGCTACAATAATACAATGTCCCCAAAAATTTTAGAGGAGGGAGCAGGGAAAGACAATAATGCATATTAGAAGCCACCAGAGCCATACTTGAAACCATGCAAGCTTAAATGTATAAATCATGCACTGTCCTCTGTTACCATGAAGGTCACATCAGACATGATACTACAGGAATACTGTGGTACAGAGAAAAACATTTTTAAAAAACTAAAACAATGTGGTGGGCAGTTTGTTGGGTTGGCTGAAAGCCAGGCCATGCAGCCAATCACCCACTTCACAAGGCAAAGGTTGTGTGCTGTGAGGGGTTGGCACCATAGGAATGTTGATCGCAGGTCCTTTCCACAGGTTAGACCATGCTGTCAATCCTCCACCACGCACAAACTCTGTGCATCGCCGAAAGCCATTTCTAGTGGGATGGGTGGCTGCATGCTGGGGCTGAGTGCAAGGTCAGGCCACAGGCCTGGTCATGTGACTAACCCCACCACACATGGGTATTGGCTGTGCTAAGGAAGAGGACTGACCTCCCATTGTGTGATGGGTGCAAGGTCTTGCCTCAGGCCAGGGCCCGGACCCAGCCCCATGATACACATGGCCAAAGGCCATAAGCAGCCCAAGATTTGCCATACTCACGGGGTTGGGTGCTTGGTTGACGACAGGTAATGCAGTAAGGCCAAACCCAACTCTGGATCACAGCATGGCATTTGGCTGCCCACTGGGTTGGGCTCAGACTAGGTTAGTGACCATGCCTCTGCCCAACCCCACACTGCATATGGTTGAAAGACATGACTAACAACGTTAACATTTTTTTTTTTTAACCAGATATGGAATTTTCTCAATTTTTAAAAAGTATTTAGGTCTTCCTAGACAGCGTGTGTGCTGTCTCTGGCAGACATTTTGTTTACATATAGCGGGCTTCTTGTCTGCCCATTTATTACCATTGGTTGGCAGCTTTGTCACCCTTATTTGCCTGCTTATATATGGTCTGCGCTTGCTGGTATCACTTGTTTTTTGCCTGTTTAACCCTCCCAAGAAGAAAGGTCCATGTTCTTGTGTCCATTAGTTTCTTTTCTTCTAGGGGCTATTTTTTCTTAATCTTTGAACCGTCCTTGGGAGCGCACATCTCACCAGCCTGCTGTGTGTTTAGTAGTGTTTTAAGGTCTCTTCTGTGGTTATCAAGTGAGCACGGTTCATGGGGTTTAGGGCGGCCTGCAATCGGAAGTATTGCCTTGAAGGAGCTTTCACCGCTGCTAGCGTTTTGGAACATCTGCTCCAGCTGGGCATGGGATCTAAAGCCCCACCCGTTCTGCTCCCAGCTCTCTGGTCGTTTGCCATTGTAATTTTGTACGCTAATGCTGAAAAGGTCAATGCGAACGAGTTTACATCTGCAAGATGTGCAAGCAATGTGGCCCAATGCAACTGCGAGAGCAGCAACCATCGTCATTAAGGAACTAAGTGGGAATCCTGGCCTGAGATACTGTGCTCGGAATAACGTGGTAAACACTTGAGTAAATGTTTTAAATGTACTGTCTGGTGCTAGTGTGATAACAGTGTAGTTGTGTTGCGAAGCACTGAAATGTCCCCATACAGAGTGACACAAACTTCCCATATGACATTCTTTCTTAAAGCCACAATAATATTTTGGACCGAGCTCTAGTTACAGTATTGAGTTGAGAAGAAAAATATATATTCATGCCACACTCATCCCTAGCAATGGGTCCCAGGCATCTTATCTATTTGCTTATCAGAATGAAACATCCATGCTAAGCTTACAGGGAAGAGGATTTGTCATTACGGCCAGAGCTGTTTACTTTAGAGCTGGGGAACCAGGTTTGAACCTCAGTGTCAGCCCACCATCCTGTGTTTCTGGGCACATCAGTTAACATTCCTGTGCCTAAAATACAAACATGTTTACTATAACCAGTGGTCCGTTAAAGCGCTTCTTCTGGTTTGCAATTATTGTGTCAAACAACATTTTTCAGAATAGGCCAATGCATTTCTAGCACGCCGAAGGCCCTAATTGATACACATGTTGGCCAGTTGTTAGACTATGCCACCATGTATGTAACATAAAATCACAATAATTCGCTCTAGTTATGCAAGTTAAAAGAAGACACTGGGTACTGATGTTCAGTGTGTCCCAATCTCCATTTTTGATGCAGGCTAACAAGGGCATACGGAAAGAGAGCCTCGAGTAGCTTGAGAGTGAAAGGAAGAGGCCCACACTTGGACACACAGTTGGGTTGCTAACACACCGCAAAAGAAGCCCCCCTGCCCACAGGAATGTTAACGTGCATGCGGAGTGCATACAGATATATGTTTATGCATATAAAGCAACCACGACTAAAGAAAATCAAAATTCTGGCATGCTTCACTGAATATAACATTGGTGCACACCAGAGAAGCTCGAAAGTGGCAGACATGCGGAATTCAGCCCCCCCCCCATATTGACCTTCGCAAAAGAACTTCTGGTGCTCGACTGAAGAGTGGTGACAAAACAGAGTTGGGTATGTCTACTGTACATTAAAACAAACATCCTTTCCTTTTTTGCCATTTACTAGATTAAACCATTAATACAGGATGAAATATTTAATGAATATTAGAACATTGGAATGCTGGAGGCTCCATTGAAAACAATGGAGTGCTGCGGGCTTTTACTGGCCGGTAAAAGCCCGCAGCGCCAACATTCCAATGTTCGCTTTGTTCACAGCAACAGCTGTGAACAAAGCCTCACGGAGCCCGAGGGGATTTAGATCCCCTCGGGCTCCGTAAACATTTTTTTTTTTAATAGAACATTCTGCCCTGTGTGGCAGAATGTTCTAATAGCCTTAGAACCCGCCGTAGCGGGCTCTACCGGCTATTAAAGTCCCTCTCCCTTGTTAAATGCCCTCGCCTTCGGCTCGGGCATTTAACGCGGGGAGCGGGTCTTTAATAGCCGGTAGAGCCCGCTACGGCGGGTTCTAAGGCTATACTATCAACCTGCAAGACAATCATGGAACTTAACTTACCCAATGACTAGCCGTAAGGAGGTTTACTATTGGTAATTACCCGACAGCAAACTGTTGTGAATGTTTATTATACTTGTTCAAATAATGCCCTCGATAGCACAATTATATAGCCAATCGATTGCTTGGTCCTGCAGAATTTGGGGGAGTTTTTTTCTGGATGGATTAACATTTTTTTTTCCAATGTTTAGTTTTTGTGTGATATGCATGTCTGTATCCATTTAGCATGGCCTCTCTATCTTGCTTTACTTTTAATTAGCAGTCTGGTGATAATACTTGCAGCTGAACAGTGCATTTATTTTCGATAAGATACATTTTCAAAGGTTTCCGTATAGCTTTTGCTGCAAAAGTAGTTTTCTGGATTCGCTTTAATGTTTTATTTGAAACAAAGGCCCATATTTATACTTTTTTAGAGCCTCATTTGTGTCATTTTTTGACGCAAAAGCGGTGCAAACTTGCAAAATACAATTGTATTTTGTAAGTTTGCGCCGTTTTTGCGTAAAAAAGCGGCACAAATGCGGCGCTAAAAAAGTATAAATACGGGCCAAACTGCTTTGATTGGGGTTGAGGTGCGGTCATTTTTGAAGGTCTGTAGCTCACAATATGAAAAATTACCTGGGCTTCTTGCATCACGAACTCTAGGGCTACTCTAATCTTTAAGGCATTGGCTAATGCAGGAATGCTCAGGATCACAACACGGCAGAGGGACCAAGTGCCCCTCATTGTGCTGGATGTTCCCACAGCACACATGGGCCGTTCCAGTCTTCTTTTTATCACACAGATGCAGCAAAGGCAACAGAAGGGCACCCATGGGTCATGTTAGAACATATAGAGCCGGATGCATCAATATCTGGTATAGCGATTACCTAATTGCGATTTTCTGCAAATTGCAATTCCGTAATCACTATTTGTATATAACTCCAGGAGTCATTTTGCATTTCTCAGTAGCTCACAAATCAGCCTGCCTCATTAATATTAAAGAGGTAGGTCACAATTTGCTACCCATTAGGAAACGCTAAAATCACAGGGATGGTGACCTGCTGGACTCAGAAGACCACAATGTCTGTGATTGCTTTTAAACAAAGCAATCTTTTTTTTAATGCAGCCCATTTTCCTAAAAGGAAAAAAAAAATGAATGAATAATTATTTAATAATTAATTAATTAATTTAAAAAAGAAAAATGAAAAGTTTTCTTACATATTTTTTAGAGCAGGTACTCGTCATGGGACCACTACCTTCTCTTAAAAAACATTTTCACATGCATTCACAAAGGGGAAGGAGTCCCTGGGGGACCCATTCATGTTTGCGAATGGGTTACCACCTACTTGAAGAAGGTGGTAAAATGCGAATTCTTTGTGACCGCATTTCAGTCACAAAACATTCCTACATACCACCCATGAATCAGATCCGTCCCACCCCCGGGAGCTCCCAGACGCAGGAGGAGGAGGACAAGGGTCTGGAGCTGAACCCGGAGGAGGATTCTTCCATTCGAGCACTTGTCAGTTTAAAAGAAAGAAGCTTATTAAACACTTTAAATTATCTCTATACTTCTCCACCAACAAGGAATGGCGGTAACTCTGGCTCTACAATGGAAATGTCCTTCCAGACTTCCAAATGGAGCCAGCTTTTTTGTGAAGAAGACAAAAGGCAGGTGAACACCAGAACACTAAAAAGGAATCTGAAGTCTGTGGTGATGCCCCAAAGGTTACACCAGCAATGCCAACACCAGACAAAAAAATCCTCACAGAAAATCTACGTACATTTACGAAACCTACTTAAACTACAAAAAGCACACAAATGGTGTATATACGAGTGATTTAACTTAAACATAGACAAGCCACTACTTGAAGAGGATAATGGTTTCTGAGTCTGTCTGAAAGAGTCCTTTCCAAATCTTAAAACAAGAAAATTATCAAGAGTAGAATGGGGCAAAATTCAACGGCTAATGAGGAAACCACAAAGATGTTAATCAAAGTTATTACACCATCGGAAGGTGGCAGACATTTCTCAGTTCAAAGATCTGCCTGGAGAAATCCCACTCCCCTTGATAATACGAACAAAAGTCACAGCTCAGTTGTGTGGTCTCCTTGATGCACTATTCACAGGGCAGATAGACTGTATATACTTTAAATTCCACTTTTAGAGTAACATTTGAAGTGATGACCTTTACACACCCCTTCCTAATACCGAACCAGTATATATGTTACCCAATAGCAAATTCGAATTCATACATACCAAAATGCATTTTTGATGTCGCAAACGGCCTGATCGGGCCATTTGCAACCGCAAAAATGCATGATACATCGGGCCCATACAGCAAGCGCTTTAACAATTGAAGCTTTACGTATCCGTGAGCTTTTCGTATCAGATTATTCAAAGGGCTAAACAATGTGACATGACTGCAGAGAGAGCAAGCGGAGGAAACGAAAGGTGCCTCTGTTATAATGAGTACATTATAAACATCACTCGTAAAGTCTTCAAACCATTAAATGTGTTTAACTTTAATCACAGTATTCATGTCTCAAAACTGCTCAGTCATAGACTGGCTCTTTCTTTGGAGTTTTTCATTTGGCGCTTGTGTTCCTAATGAGGTTTTTACCTTTAAGATGCAGTGCAACTCATTTAAAGCTAGCTCACTCCGTCCAGCTTTCAATACGATCATATTCACTAAGAAATGTACCAAAGTTCTCTGTAGATGCTTACTTCTAGCAGTTGGTGCCTGCTCCTGCGTACTCAGAGATGCGTGTGTTTAAAGTATCCTACTCGACCTAACAGTGCCTCTTCAGTTTCCATTTACCGCGCAGAACTTGTGCTCATTGTGAAAAGGTATCCTTCACTAAAAAAAGTTCACCCTTTGCCTTTAGGTGTGACCGTGTTTAGCTCGCCGTGAAGCACGATTTACTTTGACATGTAAATACGTGTGCAGTGCGGGCACTGTGTGGTAAAGGTTAACGCCACACTCAAATTATATGCATGGAATATCCCCACCCACTCCAGCATGCTAATTGCTCCAGCTAACCCCTAATACAGCATCAAGGAACCAAACTGGTGGGCACCTGGTACCTTTGACATGGCACTGGAAGCCTCTAACAAGCATCAGAAAAATTGACCCTCACATACCATGTTGCTTGTGGTGCTCTCCTGTGTATTGTTGGGATGGATTTAGATAACTTTAACAGCTGTTTGCTTTGTTTTATCACAAAATCACACTTATTTTAGGCATGGGGAGATTAAAGTATGTGCCCAGAATCACAGGATATTAAACCAACTCTGAGAATCTAACCTACTTCCCCAGTTACAAAGTCTGCTTCTCTGCCGATAATCACATCTCCCTGCGTCTTCCTCTGAGCCAAAGCCATCGGGACAGTTTTACAGATAGCAACATGTGTTACTTTAGGTCTCCTTTGAAGCAAAAACAAGTACC
The DNA here is from genome assembly GCF_031143425.1 of Pleurodeles waltl. Taxonomy (NCBI): domain Eukaryota; kingdom Metazoa; phylum Chordata; class Amphibia; order Caudata; family Salamandridae; genus Pleurodeles; species Pleurodeles waltl. The sequence goes on along the minus strand of NC_090450.1, from coordinate 657,897,849 downwards.
TGATAAAGTCAATGAACTGCTTTTCATTACAGCTATGCTACGATCTACAAACAATACCGCCCAGAATAATTACAACATCACTGATAACAACTAAAAACAACGCACTGCACATTCACACTAAGCAAATGTAGTAAAAGGATATTTTCTTTGTTGAAAAACAAAGTTACACAGCTAAAAGGAGTTGGCAATGCTACTAACTCCTGCATAGGCATGACCCACTTGCTTGCTTTGCCAATGCTTGCTGGCTTTATTGTGTTCCTAATGTTTTTTTGGATTTAACTCAAAAGGAAGCAGAAAGGGGCATCAAAACGTAGGCTCAAAAACACTCTTAGCATACTTTTAACAACTTCCTTTTGAACAGTTAACAACCAGCCCTTCATTTCGGTACTCTGCTCTCCAGCAGATACAAATCTACCACACAAACCCTATAATATAGAGCATAGTTTTGGTTGAGGTAGGCATAACTTGCACAATTTCATGTAGTGTAATAAGACAACATTATCGCAAAAGTATGCACAATTATGCAAATGCATCTCACACTTTACAAATTATTCAATAGGTGTGTTTGGATAAAAACACATATCAAAAATGTATTTTTGAGTTACGTTCTTGTTGTACGCATTCAGGGCTTGGAAAAGGGGATCGCGCTGCCAGCTCCCTTTTAATTTTAATAATGGCCCTCGGGGATGGGGTCCCTAGGACCTAACAAATTGGTTGTTGAGAATGGTAGACTCACAACCCAGGTATGTAGAAAATCTACTGCGGTTATAGTATTTTATATGCCCAGAGCTGCCATCCCAAAACCTTGAACAAAAGAATACTTCATGGTAAACATCCAAGGGCTAGGAGCATTTGTAACACGGAGGAAGCTTATAAAGAGACAACTAGAAACATGTCTAAGAAGTTCAGTTAAAGAGTATATAGTGAGGATATATTAGGAGTAGCACAAGACAGAGTCCAACTATTCAACATGAGAATGTACTTTTTGGTACATCGCTAGTAAGAGATCGAGTACGAATCAGTAGACAGTCAATTTATCACAATGTATCCCACAGATCTCCAGTCTGTGAGAAAAATTATAAGCAAATATTGGCATCAACAGAACAGTGATTCCATAGTAGGGGATAACATTTTTATGAAATCATTAATTATATATAGGAGAGCAAGATTGTTTAGAGATGGATTATTCAAGAGTGACATCAGAAGTGGAGTTGCCTCTTCGCTCAAACCCAAAAATAGATTTCTCAAGTGTATTAAATGTAAGGCTTGTAAGCATGGAGAAAATACTATCTTCATTTAACCATCTTTTAGCAGCGACATCAAGATCAAGAAAAAATTGACATGCAAAAGTGAATTTGTTTATTTGTTGAAATGTCAATGCAATAGCGTGCATGTAGGTAACAGAATATTACAGGTGCACAAAAGAATATTGCAACACATTAGAGCTATTAAAAATAAGGATGAAAGCTGCCCAGCAGTGACACATGTAAACAAATGTGATACTGACCTATTGAGATTTCAAGTCATAAACAATGTCCCCAGAAATTCTAGAGGAGTGTCAACGTGTCAGTCCTTTTAAGTAAACTTACAAGGGGACACGTATAGGTCGATGAACCTTTTGACTCATTCAAGATGTTCTCACCATAGCTCCAGAACAGAATCAATAATCAATACGCAAAAATAATCATTAGTCAAATCAATAATCAATGGAGTCAGTAACTGTTACGCACCATGACCTTTCAGCCATGAATAACCACACCCTTTTGTATAAGTTTAGTACTTTTATTTCCCTTATATTAACAATGCTAAAGTCATGTAGATTAATCTCAATATCAAATGAAACACATATAAGAACAATACTGGTTGTCCAAAACGGCAGAAGAAACGCAATCTAATCAAAGCTTGAATCACGACACATTCTTGGGCAACAGTACAAATCAAAAGCAGAGTCAGATGCAATAGTGATATATGATACATAAAATTTCAGCAAGATAGCTCATCAAACATTTGTCACTGTAAATGTGTCAGTCATCATGTGAAAAGCCTCAAATAACCTAGATTAGCATCAACATGTGGGGCTTCATGCAAAACAATTTAGAACACAAATTTAGGAAAAACATCTAGCTAAGAAAACTATTAAGACAGCGCAGTTGGTAGTTAGAAAGAAAAGGCATAAAAATGCATTTCAGTCATATTGTCATATCTGCCTATCCACGTTATGGGTCAGCAAGCAGAATCAGTCTTCGTCCTTAGGTCATCAATCGATCAGCAAACCATCAGGCACTCAGTCAGAGAGTATGAGCCCAATTACATAATCTTGAATCTCTTCTTCTTCCAAAATCACTCTAGATCTCTGGACTCGTAATCTTAATAGTTGTCTGGCTAAAATCTGAATAATTCTCCTCTGTCGTGTTGTTATATCAAAGTCACCCAAACTATCCTCCAATTCCCTATTGGTCACTTTATCATACTTTATTACTCTACCCAATAATTTTTCTATACCAAATCTATGAATTCTAATATTTCTCTCTTCTCACAAAGTTGATTGGTCCGTTTTACGATGTCCTCATCATCCGGCCCATCAGGTAACTAATTTGTTGCATCTTCCTCTACAGTCAGTGTCTTCATTGTTCACGTTCTGGGAAAGTACTTCTCACACACATTACACACAGCTCGTTACATTTTTAAGGACACTGTCTCCTGTTAGTAAGTTGTCATGGAAAGCTTCTGCTAAGCATTTTATTAAAACAATGAGCATTTCACAGTTAGCTCACTCTGTCAGCATTTTTATTAAATGCTAAGAAGTTCAGCTTCTGCATGAGGCCTGGCAAAACTAGGCAAAGACACTTGCTAAGTTAAGGCCTACAGTTAATAGCTAGAGCTTTCTTCAACACTCTAAATATGTCATTCTACTAAATTAGTCTAATACATTTTCAATATTTTATAAGTATTAATCATTAATTAGTACAATTCTTGAACACTGGTGGCCATTCTTGGAGGTCACATTTTCAAACTTGTGTATTGTTTTTCATTTTCTACATATTTCATTATTCAAAATACATAAACATTAATTTATAATTTATAATTAAGACACCTGCTTCAGCAGGAGGAAACTGGGAAAGACATTAATGCAGATTAAAAGCCATATACAAACTGCGATCACACTAATTGGAACCAAGGGGTCTAAATCTAGGTGACACATCATTTGCATTTGTTTAGCCTGTCTACTGTATGCAGATATTTTGTGTTTTTAGATGATAGGGATAGTAGGTTGACAGATATAGGTTTATGTTAATTTTTTTTTCCGCTTTTATGCTTTCAAGACACTGTTCTGGACAGAAGAATCAGGCAACTGAATCATGTACAAAGGATAGCAAGACTTTTTGCCCTCTTGGGAAGAATTAAATAACTATATTTTTGGATTTTCTCATTTGAGAGCTTGCATCTTTACGATATCACAGAATCTCTGCACTCTATGTGCAGCATCTTGCTCATTGCAGTAATAAGCTGTGCAAATATGTCAAAATATGTTATATATAAGTATGAGACATAAGGCAAATGTGTATAAAAATGTTTTTCTTCAGGAATATTTTCCTTTATTTTACAAATTTTGATGCATGCAGAAACTTGGGTGTCATTAAAGCTATTTACAGTTTTCCAGTTTTTCAGCTCATGTTTCATGTTTATTTGTTATCTATGTAACAGACAGTGAATATGCATGTCACAAAGTACAGTATAATTTGTGTACCCACTTGGGCTTGATTAGGATATGGTTAATGGGTACATTTTTGTTTGATATAAGAATGGACATTTAAAATCATATAGGGGGTCATTACGACCCTGGCGGAAGGCGGAGAAGCGGTGGTAAAACCGCCAACAGGCTGGCGGTCTTTTTTTTGGAATTCTGACAATGGCGGTTACCGCCATGGTCATCCGCCGGTTCTCCGTTCCGCCCGCCGGGCTGGAGACCTGGGTCTCCAGCCCGGCGGCCGTCACTATACCGCCAGCGGTATTTGGACCCGGATGACCGCCATGGATTTCATGCGGTTTGAAACCGCCATGAAATCCATGGCGGTAAGCACTATCAGTGGCAGGGAATTCCTTCCCTGGCACTGATAGGGGTCTCCCCCACCCCCACCCCCCGACTCCTTCCTCTACACCCCCCACCACCCCTGCCACCCCCCCAAAGGTGGCAGGGCCCCCCTCCCCACCCGACCCCCAAAATCACATCACTCACACACGACACGCATGCAGGCACCACCAACACACATACAGGCACACACACCGACATATATGCCAACATCCACACACACAGTCAGACACGCACACCCACATTCAAACATACACGCACACATCCATACAGACATGCCCACAGACATACACGCACTCATTTCCAAACATGCAACACCCCCGCAAGCATACACGCACTCACACACCCCCTCTACATACACACACGCACACCCCCATGCACGCACACAACACACAACACCACCCCACCCCCCTCCCCTAACGGAAGATTGACTTACCTGGTCCGTCGATCCTCCGGGAGGGGACGGGAGCAATGGGGGCTGCTCCGCCGACACCACACCGCCAACAGAACACCGCCACGCCGAATCACAGGACTTGATTCGGTGGGCGGTGTTCTGTTGGTATGGCGATGGAGGTGGAGCAACCTCCACTTCCCCGCCGCCCGCCAGTATGGCTGTTGGCGGCTCTCCGTCCGAAAAAGGACGGATAGCTGCCAACAGTCATAATACGCCGAGCGGAAAACCACCACCACTGGTGGTCTTCAGCACGGCGGTCCCTCTGCGGTCTTTTAAAAGACCGCCGAGGTCATAATGACCCCCTTTATGTGTTGAACATCTTGACAGTGTAAACCGGAGTATACTGAATGTGTTTTATTTTGTTTACCTCATTCCTATCATAAATATAGCCTGGGTCTTTCCCCCTTCCCCAGTGCTAAGCCCTTTTTTGGCTTTATGGGCTAGTTTGTGCTTAGACCGGCATAACATTTTGTGCACATAATCTATCCACGCCACATTTGCATCCTTTTTCCCAACATTCTGGGGATTGTAAAGGTACCCAGAGCTTGTGGGTTCCCCTGGAGGAGACCAAGAAATTAGCCAAAATACAGCTAACCTTTTTTGTTCATGGGAGAAAAGTGCTGCAGAAGAAAGTGTCTGTTTTTGCCCTGCAAATGGCATCAGCATTGAGTTGGCAGTGCTCAAATCACCATCTCGCCAGCTTTCAGGAACAGCCAGACTTGAATCAAAAAAACACATTTTTCAACACAGTTTTGGCATTATACTGGGACATACCCCATTTTTACTATTTGTTGTGCTTTCAACCTCCTTCCAGTTAGTGAGAGAAATAGGTGTGAAGCTAACTGTGGATCCCAGACAGCTTGACATATCTGAAAAGTAGACACAATTCTAAATTCAGCAAGGGGTCATTTGTGTAGATCTTTCAAGATCTTCCTACAGAAAGTAACAGTTGAAAATAAAATTGACACTGAGTTGAAAAATAGCCCTTTCTGATTATGTTTTCTTCTGTAACGTTTTCCAGCTAGGATAGATTTTTTAAAACAATACACCGTTATGTTTGCTTGACCCTCCTGGCTGTGGGTATTTATAGGTCTTGTAGGTTCATCAAGAACCCAAGCTACTCAGAGGCAATAAAGGAGCTTCACCATGCAAAGGGTTTTCATTGTATACCTGGTATACAGCAATTCATTTGGTAAAATATAGAGTGAAAAATAGGTATCAAGGAAACCAATATATTTCAGAAATGCGCACAAGATAAGGAGTTTAGAAATAGTGGTTATTTGGACATTTTTGAATTCGGGGGTCCTCATACTAACATGTGAATTATAGGGCATTTCTCAAAATGACTTTTTTCTTACACACTGCCTTACATTTGGAAGGCAAAAATATAGAGAAAGACAATTGGCAATAACACTTGTTCTTCTAATCTGTGTTGCCACAAGTCTCCTGATAGAAATGGTACCTCACTTGTGTGGATAGGGCTAGTGCCCAGGACAGGTAACGCCTCAAAATGCAACATGGACACATTACATTTTTCCTTTGAAAAAATGATGTGTTTTTTGCAAAGTGCCTAGTTGTGGATTTTGGGCTGTAGCTCAGCCGGCACCTAGAGGAAGATACCAAACCTATACATATATGGAAAGTAGATATCATGAGGAATCCAGAATGGGGTGACTTGTGGGGCACTCACTGAGTTCTGTCACCCAGAATTCTTTCCAAACCTCAAATTTGGGCAAAAAAAACACATTTTCCTCACATTTCGGCACTGCAAAGTTTTGAAACCTGAGAGGAGCCACAAACTTCCTTCTACCCAGAATTTCTCCAAGTCTCCCGATAAAAATGGTAGCTCACTTGTGTGGGTAGGCCTAGTGGCCGTAAAAGGAAATGCCCCAAAACACAATGTGGAACATCACCTTTTTCTATTGAAAACGGACACATTTTTTGCAAAGTGCCTAACTGTGGATTTTGTCTTTTAGCTCAGCCGGCACCTAGGGAAACCTACTAACCTATACATTTATGGAAGGTAGACACCTGGTGGAATCCAGAATGGGGTGACTTGTGGGGCTCTCACCAGGTCCTGTCACCCATAATCCTTTACAAACCTCAAAACTGGGCTTAAAACACATTTTCCTCACATTTCGGTACTGCAAATTTCTGGAACCTGAGAGGAGCCACAAACTTCCTTCCACCCAGCATTCTGCCAAGTCTTCCTATAACAATGGTACCTCACTTGTGTGGGTAGGCCTAGTGCCCGTGAAAGGAAATGCCCCAAAACACAATGTGAACCATCACCTTTTTCTAATGAAAACGGACGTGTTTTTTTGCAAAGTGCCTAGCTGTGGATTTTGGCCCCTAGCTCAGCCGGCACATAGGGAAACATACCAAACCTATACAATTATGGAAAGTAGACAACTTGGGGAATACATAATGGGGTACTTTGTGGGGCTTTCACCAGATTCTGTCACCCAGAATCCTTCGCAAACCTCAAAATTTGGTTAAAAATACACATTTGCTGCACATTTCGGCGATGGAAAGTTCTGGAATCTGAGGGGAGTCACAAACTTCCTTCCATCCAGCAATCATCCAAGTCTCCCAAAAAGAATGGTGCCTCACTTGTGTGGGTAGGCCTAGTGCCCGTGACAGGAATGGATCACAAAACGGTCAATGTTAGTCCTTACATAATGACAACTGTTGACCCTGGGGTGATCCATTCCTGATGCGGGCACTAGGAACAGGTACTCAAGAGGGGCAGCATTTTCATCAGGACAGGTGGGGAAACACTGGGTGGTAGGAATTATGTGGATCCCAGCATATTCCTGTAGTTTGTGTGACAAAAATGCAAGAAAAATAGAGTTTTTATTCAACATTTCACCTTTGCAGGATATTCTGGGTAAGAAAACTTTGGACAATCCACACAAGTCACACCACCATGGACTCCCCCAGGTGTCCAGTTTCCAGAAATGTCTGGTTTTGGTAGATTTCCCTAAATACCCGCAGAGACCAGGTTAAAAAACGCAGGTTCCTGCCTTATTAAACCAGATTTTTTTGTGATAGATAATTTTGATGTCTCCACAATACAGTTTGGGTGGTTGAATTTGGGGCTGAACTAAATTGAGGAGCTCCCAAGAGAGCATTCTCTCTGTGCTTGCTGTTGCATGCACCTGCTCTCCCGGTTGGGCTAACCTGCTATTGTCCCGCTTCACAGACTGTGCTTGCAAAGGGACGGCATGACTGTCCTCATCACCTCCCTCAGAATCACTGGAAGAGGAGTTGTCGGATGGGACTCCAATTACAGAAAAATCACTCTCAAAGTCTGCTCCATTGTCCAACCTCTCAGATGCTGAATCATCCTACGTCAGAGCTGTCCTCCATAACCCGAGTTAGGGCTTGAGCAGCAGTCATACCACAAGACAACATCTCTGCTACTGGCTAAACTGTACCTCTAAAATACTAGCCTACGTAGACAGTCACAAAATTGCTGGTGGGTGTGAGTGTGATGCATGCAAGAGTAAAAAGTCAGTCACCTTACCTTTGCTTCTTTCGTCAATTAGCACGTTCTCTCAAAACACTAAAAGAGAAGACACACTATTACTTCACCTTGTGACATACCCATCATCACAGTCTGTAGTGCCTGTGGCGCCAAGCCCAAAAATAATTATTGGTGCTCCCACTCACATGACCTCCACCTCGGATTCCCTCGCTACCTCCCTGCAAAAGTGCCCTTCAACTCTCCATAGTCCCCCTCGCACATACATTTCATTTGTATTATTGCACAGGTAATGGCTGGCTTTCCTAATCCACTCAGCTATTCACATAAAATGCAGATTTGATCTTTGCAGCAGGCATATAAACCTTCTGCATTACTTTATGGCATCAAAACTGCAATTAGACAAAAGTCTGAGCTTTCTCTAGCAGAAACATAGGGCCAGATGTATCATTATTTCCAATAGTGATTAACAAATTAAGAGGGTCATTATGACCCTGGCGGAAGGCGGAGAAGCGGCGGTAAGACCGCCAACAGGCTGGCGGTCTTTTTTTTGGAATTATGACCATGGCGGTTACTGCCATGGTCATCCGCCGGTTCTCCGTTTCGCCCGCCAGGGCGGAGATGACCGCCGGGCTGGAGACCTGGGTCACCAGCCCGGCGGCCATCACTATACCACCTGCGGTATTTGGACCCGGCTGACTGCCCTGGATTACATGCGGGTTGAAACCGCCATGAAATCCATGGCGGTAAGCACTATCAGTGGCAGGGAATTCCTTCCCTGGCACTGATAGGGGTCTCACCCACCCCCCACTCCCACCCGACTCCCTCCCCTACACCCCCCACCACCCCTGCCACCCCTCAAAGGTGGCAGGACCCCCCTCCCCACACCGACCCCCAACATCACATCACTCACTCACACACGACACGCAAGCAGGCACCACCAACACACATACACGCACACACACCGACATACATGCCAACATCCACACACACAGTCAGACACGCACACCCACATTCAAACATACACGCACACATTCATACAGACATACCCACAGACATACACGCACTCATTCCCAAACACGCAACACCCTGCAAGCATACATGCACTCACACACCCCCTCTACATACACACACGCACACCCCCACCCCCCCCCTAACGGGCGATCGACTTACCTGGTCTGTCGATCCTCCGGGAGGGGACAGGAGCCATGGGGGCTGCTCCGCCGACACCACACCATCAACAGAACAGCAACCTCCACTTCCCCGACGCCCGCCAGTATGGCTGTTGGCAGCTCTCCGTCCGAAAAAGGACGGAGAGCTGCCAACAGTCATAATATGCCGAGCGGAAAACCGCCACCACTGGTGGTCTTCAGCACGGCGGTCCCTCAGCGGTCTTTCAAAAAGACCGCCGAGGTCATAATGACCCCCTAAGTTTTTTTGCGAATTGCAATTAAGTAATTGCTATTACAATGTATGAAACTCCAGGAGTTTCATATAGCAATTTGCAAGGGCTCGCAAATGGACCTACCTCATTAATATTCATGAGGTAGGTCGCAATTTGCAACCCATTGCGAATGGCTACAATCACAGGGATGGTGGCCTGCTTGGCTCTGCAGACCACCATGTCTGTGATAGCTTTTAAATAAAGATTTTTTTTTTTTTTTAAATGCCGCACATTTTCCTTTTTGGGAAAATGGCATGCGTTTAAAAGAAAAATGAAAAGTTTTCTTTTCATTTTTTAAGAGTAGTCAGTGGTCTAAAAATGTTTTATACATCTGGCCCATAATCAAAAGAGTTAGCTGGAATTTTTTATTGCTGCCTAAAAGCTACGGTTGATATGCGTTGTTTGGAGTATGTGAAAGGCTTTCACTTTTATATATTGGTGTGGTTTCCCTGGGGGCTGATCCCACACACATTGACAAAAGTGATCTTCCTGCATATATATATATATATATATATCTATATATATATATGTGCAAAGAAATTCTTGTGATAACAAGAAAGGTCAGGACACTTCCAGTATAATTAAAGCTTTTTACTCTTCACAACAAAATACCTCACAACGCTTTTCAGCCGTAGCCTTGTTCACAGATGGGGGAGCATTAGCAATTAGCATACAAGTACCTACAATCAACAAAACTAAAGACTGACAAACACAGCACATACATAGAATACCTTGAGTAACATGGCGGCCATAATAGGCTGGTCTTTTATAAATAATATAACTTACACATTATATTGATATTCCTTCTCTTAATATTTGTTAGGCCTACATAGCATTACATTATTTGTTTATTGATGTCCTCAAAATGGATTATTGCTACAGCTGTCCTGACTTTTCGGGCCTTGCAGATTGTGATCTTTTCTTTAAGTGCCATTTCCTATACAATAAATCAAAATAAATTAAATTAAATTAATATTAAATTAAATCAAGTTACTTTTTCCGGTGCAATAAGAGGCAAAACGCAGTGTTATCCTTATAAAGAGGAAAATCGTAGGTATCAGCTACTTGCAGTGTGGATTGGGCAGGGATAAATATTTAGCATATGCTGAATCTAGCCCATTTCCAGTATATTGCTGACTCTCAGAACATTATTACACGGATATGGCTTCCTCGTCAGAAGCCCGTAGGAAGGAGAAATCAAGTAAACTGTTTTTTACCCAGAATGATCTAGGAGAACGGCAAGGGACTACTACACCAGGTTCTGCATTGAAATTACAACTTTGTTATGACAAACTAGAGAAATTGATGAGAAGGGAGCTGTCGAAATGGTGGGAAATTGAATCATTACAACAATACATTGATGTCCAACGAGTGCCCAGGGGCCTAAGGATCTATATAATTCCATCTTATGAAGATCCAGACCCTGAGTTATTAGATGAATGGGCTGAAAATTCAAAAGAGAGTTCTTTAAATATGATGAAGCTTTTAATCAAGTATGCGTCTAAAGAAAGAGCCAAAACTCTCGAGGAAATTGAACAGTTAACCAAGGAAATCTTGACAATAATAACACCAGAAAACTTTGAAGAAGTGAAAGTGAATCTTGATAAAAAACTCATTAAATATGAAGAAGATATCAGTGCAAAAAAACAGAGAAAATTTTTGAGAGATTTCAGAGACTATCAGGCCGGTAGGATTCTGACTTTTCACCGGAAGTATGATCATATGTACTCTAATGAGTACAAGGAACCATTGCCTGATATGAGGAAAGAAACTGGTGGCATTGAGGTACATGAATCGGAAGAAAGTGACGTGTCAGACAGTAATTATTTAGATACTACAGATGCCTCAACCTCCAGTAGAACCATGGGGTCTGACAAAAATACTGATAGAGCCAATTTTTTTAAACAATTTCGGCTACTCAACCAAGGAAGGACAGACCAAAAGAAGGATTCATTCCAAGCACGCGGCAGAGGCCGTGGTTCGAGAGGCAGAGGAAGAGGAACCCCGCAGCGAAAACACGTAGAAGAAAGAGAAGGGCTCATGACAGGAAGAATGACTACAAGGGCACGGACAGTCACATAAAAACTGTGGTCAACTTATCTAAGAGACCTCTAACGACTGATGAAACTAGTGTATTGGCCTTGGGCTTATCATTTTGTCCGACTAATTGTTTAGATTATGTGCAGACTAGAATTGATCTTTTTCAGTTTGTGAGAAAGCTCAAACTGAAAAAATTGTATTAAACTAGGGTAACGTCGCACTCAATGGGAGCAGAAAGGGCCCAAACCAGTAAATTTTTGATTGCGGATATTGATACGTTACATACATTATCCATTTTGGATGGTGACACGCAAACACATGATGATCCTAATATGAATTTGGAGGTTTCGGGTTTAGATATAGATGCTACATGTCCTAGCCCCTTCAAACCTAAATCGACCTTTTTACCGACTATACAAAATTATGCCATTGATTTGTTTGAGAGGGATGTAACCATCCAATTAGAGAAAATCAGGTTCAGTTTGCTAGATAGAAAACTAGACAATCTGTCTCCTAATCAACGTATAGCACTGAATACATTAGCTAAAGATCCTAACATCGTAATATGTGAATCTGATAAAGGTGGTAACGTAGTAGTCCTGGATAGGACCCACTACCTGAAGGAGGGAATGAGACAGCTTAGTGTAACAAAATGTTATGTTAAAGTCGTACAAGCTGATCTTAAGGGGTCCACGGTGAGATACCATGATATGTTGACAGAATGGAGAGAGGCAGGGTTACTTGAATGGGAAGAATATTATTTTCTTAAGTGTGATCACCCCAAAATACCTGTCTTATACTTACTACCTAAGCTACATAAGGACTGTGTCAACCCCCCTGGTAGACCAATTGTGTCCGCGATGTCCTCATTACTGGAAAATACTTCAAGATATATTGATTATTTCCTACAACCTTTTGTGGAATGTTTGCCCTCATATGTTAAGGATACTACTCATTTCTTGAAATTGATGGACGGTCTACACTGGGATAACGACTTCCTATTATTAACTATGGATGCCACCAGTTTATATACTAGTATCCAACATGATCTGGGCCTCAAGGCTGTGAAACATTACATGAGAGCCCGGTCTATCTCATACTTGAGACACACTGAGATGATTTGTGACATGATTTGGTACTGTCTCTCTAACAACTTTTTCTTGTTTGATAATATGATATATAAACAACTACAAGGGACAGCAATGGGTACTTGCTTTGCTCCCAGCTATGCAAATCTATTCATGGGCTGGTGGGAGGAGCAGGTATCCCAAGATCTAAAAGTTTTTGAAGACAAAGTGGTACATTGGTGCCGCTATATTGATGATATCTTTGTGATATGGAAGGGAGATGAGAAATCAGATAGTGAGTTTGTAACGCTGTTGAATTCGAATGAATTCAATATACAGTTAAGTGCACAGTATAGTAAGACCGCTATTCAATTCTTAGAAGTAGAAGTAAGTATTGATAACGATCGTGTGGCAACTAAACTATGTAGAAAAACGACAGCAGGAAATAGCTTACAGAATGCAGGTAGTGCCCATCCGTCTAATCTCATTAGGAGTATTCCATATGGGGAACTGTTACGGGCTAAAAGAATCTGCAGCACTAAGGAAAGTTATCAACAAGAGCGTAATGTAATGTGCCAAAGATTCTTAGAAAGAGGGTACAGTGATAAGATGATTAGGACAGCAGCTGATAAGGTGATTCTAAAGAAAGATCGGATTTGTTGTATTCCTCAAATACAACAAAGGACGATCAGCAACAAATAAGATTCATTACCACCTACTCGAACCAAGCTTTCAAGCTAAGACAGATTTTGAGGAAAAGTTGGCACATTCCACAAACAGATTCCCATTTGAAAAGTGCAGGATTCGCCTTCTATTACATTTCGAAGAGGTAGGTCAATACGTGATGACTTAAGTCATAATATGATAATGAGTTCTAACAGCACTAATCAGATTGGGGTCCCCATACAGGGTTTGTACTGTTGCCAACGTTGTAAAGCTTGCAGGTATAGTGTTAACTGTACGGAGGTCACGTGGGGTGATGGGCACAATAGACATCGAATTACAGGATTTTTCAATTGCAATACCGAATATTGCGTGTACTGTTTAAGATGTCCTTGTGATAGGATATATGTGGGCAGTACTATTCACAAAGCAAAAAAAAGAGTCCTTGAACATATGAGAGCCATCCGTAATAATGATTGCAATTACCCGGTAGCGAGGCACTTTCAGGAGGTACATCAAGGCAACGATAAATTATTGAGCTATCTGGTATGTAATCATGTTAAAAGCAGTATAAGAGGTGGCAATAGACAAAAAACTTTACGGATTTTGGAATCTAAATATATTATCAGGTTCATGACACTCTCGCCTGGAGGGTTAAACTCCAGCGAGGAGATGTGTAGTCATATAGGCTAATTATTATTATTTTTCTGGGTAAAAGATGACAGTTATGTAATATATTTTCTTTAGGTGTAGATAATTTTGTATGTATTTACTTTTGTTGGTATTAGTAGTGATTTCTTCCACCTGTAGGGTTTTTGTTAAATCAATTTTGGGGTTAAGTATGAGCACTAGATGTATAAAACACGGCATTCAAGATATAACTATCTGAAAAATATGATATCTATTTGTTATATACATTTTAATAATATTAGGTTGAACATTTTGAGGACATCAATAAACAAATAATGTAATGCTATATAGGCCTAACAAATATTAAGAGAAGGAATATCAATATAATGTGTAAGTTATATTATGTATAAAAGACCAGCCTATTATGGCCGCCATGTTACTCAAGGTATTCTATGTATGTGCTGTGTTTGTCCGTCTTTAGTTTTGTTGATTGTAGGTACTTGTATGCTAATTTGCTAATGCTCCCCCATCTGTGAACAAGGGTACGGCTGAAACGCGTTGGGAGGAATTTTGTTGTGAAGAGTAAAAAGCATTAATTATACTGGAAGTGTCCTGACCTTTCTTGTTATCACAAGAATTTCTTTGCATTCTTTATGGCATTTCTCGAAGCCAACGTCGGACCGCCACTTTTTGAGCCTCGGTAATTCGAGTCCTTTTGGTGAATATATATATATATATATATATATATATATATATATATATATATATATATATATATATGTGTATATATGTATATATATATATATATAAAGAAATATATATATACATATATCTATGTAGATATCTATATATTTAGATAAATATATATATATATATATATATATATATATACATATATATATATGTAGATATCTATATATTTAGATAAATATCTATATATAGAGAGAGATCGGTATATAGAGATCTATAAATATATAGCTCTACATATATATATTTTTATAGCTGTATGGTTTCCCTGGGGGGAGGCGATCGTGGTCCCCAGGAAAATCCATAGATCTATTAAAAAAATATTGCCCCCACAACCCTGCTCACGGGCGACCCCATGTCAGTTCCATTAAAAAAAAAAAAAAATTGTTTTTTAACCCCTGGCGGGGGCGTAATCACCCCCCCCCCCCCCCCCCAAGAGTAAACTAACTTTTTTTAAAATATGCCCACGGGATGGGAGTAGCCCATTTTCAGATGGGGATGACCCCCCTAAGTGTAATCCATGGTGTCTAGTGGGGTTTCCTGGCCGTGGATATCAGTGTGGATGCGATCCACAGCCAGGAAACCATTTCAGGTAGGCCTTGTTTGAAAGGGGAGAATCTCTCCTTTCAAATGAGGCCTTCCTGAAGGCTGGGAAGGCCCTTTCTGGCCCGTTTTCCCCATTAGAGCAGAAAGCGGCCTTACCTGCTGCTTCCTGTTCGGTGGGCAAAACAAACTGTGACATCAGCGCACCTCGCGATGCAATGCTGGTCACAGAGGGGTGGGTGGGGGTGTCGGGGAGACACAGAAGCTCTTTCCTGTCTCCTGGGGATTTTTTAATTTAAAAAAAGCCTCCGGTATGATGCACCACAGGATTTTTATAACACCTCTCTGGCATCGGCCACTGGTCGTGACCCGCACCACAGAGGGTGTGCATGCGTCGGCCAGTGGCCGACACCCGCACTGAAGAGGTTAAGACATTGTCAGTGTTCTGTGTCTATTTCATTTACTTTGTATTTCATGTTTTAAAGATTTTGTTGCAGATAGAATTGGACAGTCCAATCCTATTGTTTGATGACATTAAAGTACACTGGCCCTCATTACAACATTGACGGTAAAAGCCGCTTACCGCCGTGCAGAAGACCCCCAACACACCGCCGCAGAAAACCGCCACAGCTATTATGACCCACATTTCGGAGTCCGCAAAAATTCAGACACCCACACAAGTCCACCACACCAAAGGTCAGTGATAAACTGGTGAAAACAAATCCTCCACCGTCACACCACCAGAAATACGGCCACAGTATCACGACACACGAATCCAAGTGGCAGTCTTTCAACCGCGGTATTCCATTGGTGGTACACACCGCCGTGCTCAAAATACACACACATATACAAAACACTACCACATTGGACAATTCAAAATACACACACCTGATACACATACACACACCACTCCCACACACCCAATACAATATAAAACGCACACCCACATCACCCACAAACCCCTATGACAACAATTGAGAAATAAGCACAGGGAGAGACACCACCATCAACAATACTAGCATCGACAGGCACACAACACCATCACCCACACAACTTCCACGCACCTCACACAACACACCACTACAAATCACCACACTTATCACCACACTTATCACCACACACTCCACCCCACACATCACCTACACCACCCCATGGCAAGGCAAAGACAACCCAGGTTCTCGGAGGAGGAGCTCAGGTTCATGGTGGAGGAAATCGTCCGGGTAGAGCCACAGCTATTCGGAGCACAGGTGCAGTACACCTTCATTGCAAGGAAGATGGAGCTATGGCGAAGAATAGTGGACAGGGTCAACGCAGTAGGACAGCACCCAAGAAATCGGGAGGACATCAGGAAGAAGAGGAACGACCTACGGGGAAGCTGCGTTCCGTGGTCTCAAGACACCACCTGGCGGTTCAGAGGACTGGCGGCGGACCCCCACCTCCTTCCCCACAACTAACAACATGGGAGGAGCAGGTCTTGGCGATTCTGCATCCTGAGGGCCTCGCAGGAGTAGGTGGAGGAATGGACTCTGGTAAGTCAAACCTCAATTATTACATCCCCCACCCTACCTGCATGCTATCACATACCCTCAACCTCACCCCCAGCACCACAACTCCTCACATATATCACAACATCACAAACCACCCATCCCAACACCAAGCCCTGCATGCAACAACAAAGCATGGACACCCATCACTAAAGCATGCCCAATGCACATACCCATACACCCCCCTAAACCACCATCACACAAGCTCCCACACAGGAATGCAAGCACTGGGGTACACGGTCACCCACCCATTGCACACCATGACACACACAGATGTAATAACCATCCTTTTATACCCCTGCAGGACCCCTACCCAACGTCACCGGACAGGAGGGTCCACACATGTCCACACCACCAACAGAAGAGGCCCACAGTGATAGCAGCACCTCTGTCCAACTGGATCTAGATGACCAGCCTGGCCCATCGGGGACCTCGGGACAGTCGGTTCCCCTCACACTGTCACAGGCCACTACAGTCCTTCCACCCTCTGGAAATACCAGCATAGCACCCAACCAGTGGGCCCATACCTCCGTCCCCAGGACACGTCAATCAGCTGTGTGTCCACCACTACAGGGAACCCAGGATAACCCACCACCCCAACAACAACAGGGACCTGGGGGCAGTGGTAGTGGGCACACGGTCCAGGGGACGGAGGCCCAGGAACACAGGGGAACTGGGAGGGCTGCTGTGCGACAGGGGGCGGACAGGCCAAGGGAACCCACTCTCCACGAGGCCCTCTCCTCCATCATGAGAGCCTACCACCACTCCCAGGAGACGATGGCAACGGTACTGGCCAAGTTTCAGGAGACCCAGCGCCTGCAGGAGGAACAGCATATGGGCTTCAGGGAGGAACTCAGAACCATCAGCTCCACCCTGGGCACCATCGTAGGGGTGCTGAAGGAACTTGTGAACACCAGGAGGGACACTGTGGCATTACAAGGGGCCCCTGACACTAGCATGGACGATGAACTGCCCACACCTCCGCCGTCGCTAGTGGACAGGACGCCCTGCCACAGGACCACCACACCAGAACCCCACCCCCTGCAGAGGGAGAACCACCCCGCAAACGGTCCCTGAGATCCAGGACAAAGACAGAGCACAATGCCAAGACCCCTGCCAAGAAATGAGACCACCCTGATTGTCATCCTACTGTTCCACTGTGTCACCCTGTCCATACTTAACTGCCCCAGCTCCACTTCCTATGCCCATATGGGCAATGCATCTGTGAGACTAATAGACTGGACTCTGCCATGGACATTCCTCCGCCATCACCCCTCACCATTTCACTACCCCCTCCAATATTGAGCACTTAAATAAACACACCTAAAGCACAAAACGATCTGGAGTCTGTCTGTGATTTCGAAATAGTGTATTAGCAATTACAGTGACAAACTGCATTTTTAAATAGTAATGTCAACATACCTATGTCACACAGCTCTAGTCCATGAGGAATCTAAGCAGATGTCACACAGTTGGACCCACATCTGTGAAATCGTAAGGGAAAGTGACAACTCAGTGACCATACACTGGGTGAAAATGACAGACAGTACAGAGGTAGTAGTTTTAAAGTACATGGAGTATGCAGGTTTGTATTCTTACCTGTGTCTCACTGGAAATATTGCAGTATCACAGAGTCACTGTTGTGCATGTCTTCTTCCTCTGCTTCCTCGTCTTCACTGTCCACAGGCTCCACAGCTGCCACAACACCGCCATCTGGACCATCCTCCTGCAGAAAAGGCACCCAAGTTATGAAGCATACAGCAGGCCACGATGATCTGGCACACCTACTTTGGTGAGTAGAATAGGGATCACCTGTCGTATGGAGGCACCTGAACCTGGCCTTCAGGAGCCCGAAGGTCCGCTCGATCACCCTCCTAGTTCGCCCATGGGCCTCATTGTAGCGTTCCTCTGCCCTTGTCCTGGGATTCCTCACTGGGGTCAGTAGCCATGACAGGTTGGGGTAACCAGAGTCACCTGCAAATGGTGAGGGACAACTGTTAGACACACACCAACTCTTAGGGATATCCCCAGACCCAGACAACCATTCCCACCGACTTGCTTCCAGGTGCTCACCTAATAGCCACACACGGTGCCTCTGGAGTTGACCCATCATATAAGGGATGCTGCTATTCCGCAGGCTGTAGGCGTCATGCACTGAGCCAGGGAATATGGCATTCACATGGGAGATGTACTGGTCGGCCAAACATACCATCTGTACATTCATGGAATGATAACTCTTCCGGTTTCTGTAAACCTGTTCACTCCTGTGGGGGGGACCAAAGCCACATGTGTCCCATCAATGGCACCTATGATGTTGGGGGATATGTCCCAGGGCATAGAATCACCTTTCACTGTAGGCAAATCCTCCACCTGAGGGAAAACGATGTAGCTCCGCATGTGTTTCAGAAGGGCAGACAACACTCTGGACAATA
The DNA here is from genome assembly GCF_031143425.1 of Pleurodeles waltl. NCBI lineage: Eukaryota > Metazoa > Chordata > Amphibia > Caudata > Salamandridae > Pleurodeles > Pleurodeles waltl. Next base: position 657,878,708 of record NC_090450.1, on the reverse strand, counting down.
CGTTGGAAAACATAGGCTGGGACATCCCTGATGCCATGGCCACTGTTGTTTGAAATGGCCCACTTGCAAGGAAATGGAGCACTGACAGCACCTGCACTTGAGGGGGGATTCCTGTGGGATGGCAGATTGCTGACATCAGGTCTGGCTCCAACTGGGTACACAGTTCCTGGATTGTGGCACGGTCAAGCCTGTAGGTGATAATCAAATGTCGCTCCTCCATTGTCGACAGGTCCACCAACGGTCGGTACACCGGAGGATGCCGCCATCTCCTTACATGTCCTAGCGGACGGTGCCTATGAAGGACAACAGCGAGAACAGAGTCAAACAACTCAGAGGTACGTACCCACAGTTTACACAGAACACCATTCATACACAAAAGGTGGCCTGTATATGTGTTGAGTCTAGGCCTAGGTCTGTGTGACGCAGTTGAAAATGTAGCCATGTGGGCCCCTGAAATGGCTGCTGCCTGACCTGTAAAGTGGAACAATGGGATGTGAGGTAACTGCGTTGGCGTTGTACACCGTTGCGGTAGGCGGTCGAAGACCGCGGCGCAATGCTGCATTGGTTAACATTGGACCCTATGGGTCCCAGGAGCCAATGACGATGTACGTCGGCGGTGACGGTACGCACCGCCGTGGACGTGACCGCCATTTTCTATCACTTCAATCACTCGATACCTGATCTTCGACAGGAGAGGACCTACACTGCAAGTGCTGCTGTGACCTCGGTCTGGAAGAGACAATGGCTCAAGTGTCTGGGGAAAGGGCCCCTGCCTTCACATCTGAGGAGTTGGAGAAACTCGTTGATGGGGTCCTCCCCCAGTACAAGCTACTCTACTGTCCTCCAGACAAACAGGTAAGTACACTGGGAGCATGTTGTATGGGCTATGCCTGTGTGGAGAGGGCTGGATGTAAGAAGGAAGGGGGAAGAGTGCTGCGTGCATGAAAGACGGTGAAAGCATGTGCCACATGGCAAGGTGCAGTTTGTAATAATATCCCTTTTTCCCCTGTATATTTCATGTAGGTCAGCGCCCACCAGAAGAAAGATATTTGGCGTGCCATCGCCAAGGAAGTCCGGACCCTGGGTGTCTACCACAGATGGAGCCCCCACTGCCGTAAAAGGTGGGAGGACATTCGCCGCTGGAGCAAGAAGACGGCGGAGGCTCAGCTGGGGATGGCCTCCCAACGTGGGAGGGGTGCCCGTCGCACCATGACCCCCCTGATGTTCAGGATCCTGGCGGTGGCGTACCCGGAGTTGGATGGGCGCTTGAGGGCATCACAGCAGACACAAGGGGGTGAGTACATTCTCATTCAGCTGACTTTGCACGCATTACGAGGTGTCTGGGTGGGGGAGGTGGGCTGTGGGTTTCCCTAGGCCAGGGCGAGTTCCGTAGGCAAGGCCCCTCAGTAAGGCAGGCCATGTGGCACCCCACCTCTGTAGAGTGCCAAGTACAGCTATTCATGCCCCTGTGTCATCTATGTGTGCAGATGTCGTCCATAGCCTTGTAGGCCATTTCCCAGGAATTGAACAGTGGAGCCCAAGAGCGCGGCGTAGTGCAGGGGGCTTCTGTGTCTGTCGTGTCCGACAACGGTAGCGGTAATGAATGTACTCAACATGTCTTTCTTCTGTCTCCCCCCCCCCCTTTTTTGGTCTCCCTGTTCTTGTGTGCATTAGCATCATCAGGCAGAGGAGCAGTGGCACCGGAGCACGAGGGAGCTGCATCCCACATGCCTCTGGAGGGCGACACTACGGAGTCAGAATTCACCAGTGGGACGGAGGGCGAGGGGAGCTCCACGGCGGGGACAGGAGCTGACACCAGCGACACCGACTCGTCCTCTGATGGGAGCTCCCTTGTGATGGCGGCAACATCTGTGCCCCCCGCATCTACAGGTACAGCCGCCACCCCCCCTACCAGCACCGCCCTCCCAGCAGCCCCTCAGCCTTTGCCCCGTGCCCGCTCACCCAGGAGGGTGGGCATCACCTTCACCCCAGGCACCTCAGGCCCTGCCCCAGTCACCCCTGTTGCCCTCAGTGAGGAGGCCATTGACCTCCTCAGGTCCCTCCCTGTTGGGCAGTCTACCATTTTGAATGCCATCCAGGGTGTAGAGAGGCAGTTGCAACAAACCAATGCATTCCTGGAGGGCATTCATTCTAGTCAGGCGGCCCTTGACCGAGCTTTTCAGACTCTGGCCTCAGCACTGATGACAGCCATTGTCCTCCCCCTCCAACTTCCTCCACCCAGACCCAATCCCCTGTACCTCTGCCTATCCCAAGCACACCTGCAGACCAACATGCACACACGTCAACACACAAGGGTAGCTCTAGCAAACATAAACACCACGCACCTCCTCCCTCCCTGTCTCGTCTACACTCACACCTGCATGCACTACCTCTACAGCCACTACATCCCTCTCCAGCACACCCACCACCACACCCCGCTCACGTGCAGTCACCACCCCCACTACCATTCACACGTCCCCTGTGTCCTCTCCCAGTGTGTCTGTGACGCCCCCTCCCAAGATACACAAACGCAGGAAGATGACTGATTAGACACAGATACAATTCTCATTTTAAAGTATCAGCTGAGGTAGAGGGACTCATGCCAACGATTTAGTCAAAACATGTTTCACTGGAATGCTCTCAATAAGAAGTTCAAAAGATTAACTGATTTGTCTTCAATGAGTTTCAAAATTATTTATTGTCTTAATTCATCACCAATAAAAAAAACCAGCCAACGTGTTAAGTCGTTTTTTCTGAGAACTTCTCCAGGGTTGTTGACAATAAATACAAAAACATACTAAAAAATAGAATGCCCACTGGTCATAATTTACATAAGTTAAAAACCATCAGAATACCGATCCACTTTAATAGCCACAAATTGTTAAAAAAAAATAAAAAAATGACTGTAACATAAAAATCAAGAAACGCGTTTTTCGATGCAGATGAATCCATGAATTGGACCTGCATCACCCCTTGCCATTCAAGTGTGAAGCAAGACTGTTTATCCTAGCGCAGTCAGCACTAACCCATTCCTCAGTTTTTCAGCACGGAACAACTTTCTTCATGTTGTACCAAAAAATGCATAAATCTGAGGATCAACGTGTGCCAGTGAGTTTCATCATTGAACTTTCCCAGAGAGCCTACCAGACGGAGACTGAAAAGGAAAAAACATGGAGGAAGATTAATATAGGAAAACTGTGACAAAATGAGAAAGTAGGGATGCAAAAGACCACGTATGAATGAAACTAAGAGATCGAAAGTGTAAGGTGGTGAAATAAATAGGGATGCGATGGATGCACAGTTAGGCATCCTTTGCATTCGGTACCCATCCGTGGAATTCAGCAGCGCTAGTGGCGGCATCCTTTAAAACAATTTGGACTTCTGATTTTTTTTTCAAATTATGCAGATTAGAGCTGTTTGCACACCTGCCTCCCCAGACCAAGTTCCTTCTAGCAAATGAATGTGCTGTCTCAATAGTCAGGAAAGATGAGGTCAACAAAGAAATCAATTTGAACTTCTTTTTAATTCCACAAAATAAACACTACCGTTCATACCAACTCCAGCGTGCGTTTTTCTAATTGGAAGATAGGACATAATGTGTCAGTGTGCATTACAAATCCGAAACCTTCTGAGAACACATGCAGCCAGACGCTGCCAGAAACAAGCCCCAAGATAAAGAAAACCCGTAATGAAATTTGACATTGTTCAGTTTCCCAACATTCGATATGGAATGAAAAGAGCTGTCCACCTGCTGACAGGCAGATGGAATAACAGGAACAACACCGAAAACCCTCTGTTTGCACTGGCTTTACCTCTGAATGTCAAGTCTTCATAGTGATGTATACTAGTAGGTTTTGATGGGCTGAGCCTTCAACAGTCGTCTCTGACAACTAATTAACTTCTATATAACTTAAAATCAGGTAGTCTCTCACGAATTCTCTGTTTATTATTATGAGTGAATATATAACTGTAACAGCATGAGTGCTTTTGTCTGTTACTGCCGTGTGTTAAATCGCCTTTCATACATCTCAGGATGGATTGTGAGGGTACGGACCTTTGCTGTAAAACCCTCATAAAATAAATTGAGAAAACTGAATAATTGAACGTATCCCTTAGGAGTCGTTTCTTGTTATACATGTTGTTTATCTAGCATACCGGCTGCGTTGCAGTTTTATGTACGCAACCGTTAAAAATAATATATTTTTTTTAAAAGTCGATTGGGTTCATGTACGATTATAGCCAATCACGTATCACTTATATGTAAAATCATGTGCAATTCGGATACAGCCATTTACAGTTCGGATGCCATTAAACACTTGCACTTCCACAATCATAAGCACTATTGTACCTTTACGCAGGGAGGACTTGCACATGTTGGAATTCGGGCAGTGACACAGTGGCAATATTCCCTTTCACTTCAAGAGGTACAAGGGCAAAAAGCAAGAGGTGGTGCAGCGAGGGAGTATGCTCATGAAGCCTAGTCAGCAATCAGTTCACCTGCACTTGCAGGAGATGGTTCTTCATTTCTATTAGGTCTTTATTGATTTCAGGTAATAACTATTCAGTGATATATCAAACTATCACACAAGAATCATATGTGATGACTGTGTATATCACGTTCATTCTTAGTTAAATGTTTGTGTAAAATATATTACCTAAGTCTTTGAGGACATACATAAAGAGTAACTAAAATACTGATGTTTCAAGCTATAAGATTGATTTCTAAGGCTTCTGAACCTCAGTTCAACTTTTCTTTTAATCAACTATGAGTGCTTTAAACATCTTTAAATCAAACTTCTACTTTGCAGAGAGCTTTTCAAGAACACAATTTTTCAAGGCATAACAGTATTACAAATTCTATATCTATCTGAATCATTTTTTGCTCATAATGCATAAATTCAGGGGTTGATACCTCTTTACATGGTTGGCTCTCATTGCGAGTTGCCCAGAACATTATGCCTGCCAGTTTCTTGGTGTCTCTGAGTCAGCATTAATAGGTCCTCAAATTCTGGACTTGATAGCACTGTACATGTAGATCTCCCAGGAGTGGCAGCGTTTGGGGCGCTGGAGCTTCGGCCCTTCCAAACCTTGTACTTCAGCTGGGAGGTGCTAAAAACTCTCTCCAGAGCTACAATGTACTAATATCTCCCTGCTGGCCTCCATCCTCAGGTCACCCTCCACAACAGAGAAAAAACAGCATTTACCACCTGCATGGTGAAGTTAGTAATCATTTACAGATTTGGGGTGTTATTTCCGCTAGAAGGGGGTAAACACGTGGAACTGAACCCTATATAAATGGGTCCACCTCTGATTCTTTATTTTGAGTTGAAAAACTTTCAAATACTGTCATCTCAGAGGGAAATATGGATGGGATTGTTAAATCTGACTTTGTTGTCCCCACATTGATATAATCTTAAACTCCGACCGAGTCACTTTTTGTTATTAAACAGTAGGCTATTAACACAGTAAGAACAGTTACTTTCTATAACTTTTTTAGGTCACTCAAATGAAAGTCGTATACCCAACACACTTGTCTTTGCGATAGTTTCTATTGGGACTGAGACTGACTCAAACAAAAATGTAAAGATAGCTTTCCAGTACTTTTTTTAAGTGCGGATAGGATCGTACATTATGCAACCAGTTTCCTTTGTTATTGTCACAGCACTTAGGGCACTTGTTAGAGACAATATTGTGGATTTCGTAGAAACATTCTGGTGTTTTAAGCAGTATTCATTATTAGTAAAACTGTATGGCCCTCATTCTGACCTTGGCGGTCGGCGGAGAGGCGGCGGTCGGACCGCGAACAGACCGGCGGTATAAAAAATGGCATTCTGACCGCGGCGGTCACCGCCGCGACCGACCGCCACTTCCCCACTCCGACAGCCACGGCGGTCATGACCGACGGGCTGGAGTCTGCGCACTCCGGTCCGGCGGTCGACCCAAGACCGCCAACGGTATCATGACCCTGCTTACCGCCGCGGTTTCTGGCGGTCGGGAACCGCCATGCGAACCATGGCGGTAGGCACTATCGGGGCCAGGGAATTCCTTCCCTGGCACTGATAGGGGTCTCCCCCACCCTCCACTGTCCCCCGAGTCCTCCCCCCACACCCTCCACCCCCCTGCCACCCCCCAGAGGTGGTACGAACCCCCTCCCCACCCCCACCCCGACATGCACATACACGCACCCCGACATGCACACACCCCCAACATGCACATATACACACCCCCTACACACACACATACACAACGGGGACACATACCCGCACACATACATGCCGACATGCGCACCCGCCGAACTACACACATTGCCCATAGGCACAGCAGCACTCCCCGCCCGCATGCACGCACTCACACACCCCCTCTACACACTCACACGCACACCCCCATGCACGCACACATCACACAACACCCCCCCCCACCCCCTCCCCTCACGGACGATCAACTTACCTTGTGCGTTGGTCCTCCGGGAGGTGACAGGAGCCATGGGGAGGTGACCGCCAACAGAAGACCGCCAACAGAAGACCGCCACACAGAAATGTGGGTCGTAATTCTGTGGGCGGTGTTCTGCTGGCGTGGCGGTGGAGGTTGACCAGTCTCCACTTTCCCGCCGACCGCCAGTGTGGCTGCTGGCGGTTTTCCGGCGGAACGCTCCCAGCGGTCAGAATGCGCACAGCGGCATACCGCCGCGGTCAGCGGTCTTCACCGCGGCGGTAACTCGGCGGTCTTGCGAAAAGACCGCCAAGGTCAGAATGACCCCCTATGTGTCTTAAATTACGTCATAGAGACAGGTAATAGTCAATTTACAGATTTCTTTCTGTGTAGGTGCTGAAAAGACCAATCCTATTTTGGATTGGCTTCTCTGGTATACATTTTGGCGATCCTAATTCATTTTGTAGATATGTTAAACCCTTTATAGTTTTAAAGTTTAGTTAGACCTCCACTGTTACTATATTAATAATTTCTGGTAGCAGAATGCAGTTAAAATCTTCACCTAATGTAATATTAGCAACAAAGCATACAAAGACTAGGATTGATGCAAAGAGCATATCTGGGTATCTAGGTTATCTAATCGGGGTCCATAGTACATACCTACTACATTTCTCTTCTCTTCCCAAATTAAATGATCCAATGGCAAGCAAAATTGCCGGTCCATCCTAGAAGGAAAACAATGACATTGTTTCAAACTGTATCGAAGTAATCAGGCAAATTCCTCTTTGAGCACCTGTTGGTGAAGAAAAAAAATAGTGGTCTACCCACTTCCAGTAAAGCTGTTTCTCTGAAGATGGCTTTAAAAAAAACTTTCTTGGATCAGAGCAACAGTCAGATTCTGATATTTGAGGAAACAGCCCTGTTGTTCTGTGGGTTTGAAACCATTCATATTAAAATATAATTGGGTAAAACTGAGGTGGAATGATGTGAAAAACTACAATGAACTGGGATGCGTCCCTGAGCGATTACCAGTGGCCATCACTTTTTTATACTTTATTACGTCACCCTAAGTGAGACTGGTATGTCCTGATGTGGGTTCTGTGTACACTGTGACATTGAAACCAAGCTATAGCTGACTGATGGACCCATAACAAGAGCAATACCAGTCCTGGGTTAATTGTGTTCTGGTTCAGGAAGGACTGGCTTGACAGTTCAGGTTGGACTTTTCCCATTGGAGCAGGATCAAGAATGATTTGCATTTAGCTTGTCCAGACTTAGGTGGCATAGTGTGCAAAATAACAACAGACTGGGATGCGTCCTTGAGTGATTATCAGTGGCTGAGATTAATACAAGCATTTTTTAATCCATTATTTTTTGTATACTTCTGCTGATACTGGGCAAATCATTCCCTATACCCAGAATCCAGAAAATGTGCTTCCTAATTGGTACCATCTAATGGCACCTAAGGATATAATCCAAAGAGTTTTCCTTATCCTTATTGTAAACAATCAGCTCTTCTCTCGTCCTAATATCTCTCAATACCCAAACACCGGAGGAGTTACAAAGAAGAGTCATAATGCACACTTTAAACAACTAACATTCACAAATATTTACAACATTCCACTTTTCTTGTAGATATTTACTTTAAACTACTCAGTATTTGCACTCTTTAGCATCAGGCCCACATGTGAAGATTAATTTTTGCCTGTAGCAAGTACTTTTAATTTTGACTTCTGAACCAGCTTGGCTTTAGCACCTATCTCCCAAAAGAATGTAATGAGCTGCTTAAAGAAGCTACCATCTGTTGGCAGAATACATTATTTGATTAGATGCTAATGTGTATGTTATTACTGTATTTGAACTTTTTCTTTTAGTGTGTCTTCTGAAATCAATTCTTAATCAGAAAATCTTGAAAATTCACTAAGATGGTCTGATATTTTGCATTCTGCTTTACGAAATTAAGTGACATTCCATGTGTGTGTTCCATAGATAAATCCTCGTTATATTCCGTCCCAATATGACTGTGAATCCATTTCTAAGTATCATAAATGACTGAAGAGCTGTTCTCACAATATTTTTGAATACTCTCAAATTGTAAATTATTTGTTCCCGATCAATTTTCCAAACTATATTGCTTACTGTGGATATCTGCAAGTTGCCCGGATGAAAAGAGGCTGGGATCTAATTTTCAATGTTTGACTCTTTCACATTGGAAACTCTCTGGTTGAGTTATTCCATCATATTATTGAAATTCTCAAATTCAACATCAGTTATTTTCATTTTCTAACTGAATGTAGCCATGATTGCCAAATGCAAGGCTTTCATCTTTTGAATCCCCTATTATGCATGCTTTACAAGGTTTTAGACAGTAATTCTTTCACTAGATTTTTCTGAAATCTTTTAATAATTAGTCATTGCAGGATTATCCCCTATGAGAGAGATTGAAATCGTAGATACCGTTGCAACTCTTAGCTTACGTTTTGAGGTAGAACACTTATACATTGCTCTGAATCAGATTGAGGTATAGGTTGTTGAGGAGGACCATCATCAAAGTCTGGGAAGCATCAACTTGTGGTTTGAGCTTTAATTCAATTGTTTATTTAGACTGTTCTGTCCATAGACACATGGGGGGTCATTCTGACCCTGGCGGTCACCGACCGCCTGGGCCAACAACCGCGGAAGCACCGCCAACAGGCTGGCGGTGCTTCCTGGGCCATTCTGACCGCGGCGGTAAAGCTGCGGTCAGAAAAGGGGAACCAGCGGTTTCCCACCGGTTTTCCCCTGGCCCAGGGAGGATTCCGACCCCCTTCCCGCCACCCTGTTCCTGGGGGTTGTTACTGCCAGGAACAGGATGGCGGGAACGGGTGTTGTGGGGCCCCCTAACAGGGCCCCATAATGATTTTCAGTGTCTGCTTTGCAGACACTGAAAATCGTGACGAGTACCACTGCACCCGTCACACCCCAGCAACTCCGCCGGCTCCATTCGGAGCCGGCTTCATCGTTGCTGGGTCTTTCCCGCTGGGCCGGCGGGCGGCCTTTTGGCGGTCGCCCGCCGGCCCAGCGGGAAAGTCAGAATGACCGCCGCGGTCATTTGACCACGGTGCGGTCTTCTGGCGGGCGGCGCCCGCCGCCCACCGGGGTCGGAATGACCCCCATAAACTTGTATATGTCAAATTCTAGCTAGGAACAATAATTCGACCCAGATAAAAAAGGTGGCATAAAGACATAGGTACAGTAATATTTCTGTAGTGATACTTTTTAAACTTTTCAAAATAATAAGTAGTGTCAATGAAGGTAGTGGTGTGGCATTTGATAAAGTAATTAGCAATCCTTATGGCTTCTATGGCCTTAAAACCTGCAACAGGTATTTTCTCAATTTGTAATACAAATGTATCAGCTCCGAATTATATCTCCTATGCCATCTGCTTCACTGACGTGTTCAAGACTATCAGGCATTGACTATTTAAAATTCACCTAGGTCAAAATGAAAGCTATACATTTACCATGATTTCTAAAGTTTCTTTATTGTAGTAACAGCAAAGTGGGACTCAATCCTACAAAAATCCATTAAACAAAGAGCAACCACTGAAGAATTACCTTGAATGCGGATAAAAATGTACTTGACATCTCATTTAATAGGGCAAGGCTACATAAGCTAAATTCAGGATGTAGTGTCTCAACAGCAACTTCCGTGTGGATATTTAGGGGCATATTTATACTCTGTTTGCACCAAATTAGCGTCATTTTGTTTTTTTTACTCTAATTTGGTGCAAAACTAACTCCATATTTATACTTTGGTGCTAGACCCGTCTAGCGCCAAATTTATGGAGTTTAAGTCATTTTTTGGAAGTGGAGATCTGCCTTGCCTTCATGAGATGCAAGGTAGGCGTTCCTGTGCAAAAAATTACTCTATGGCCTTAATGCCATATTTAGGGGCATATTTATACTCTGGGGCATATTTATACTCTGTTTGCACCGAATTAGTGTAATTCTTTTAACTCTAATTTGGTGCAAAACTAACTCCATATTTATACTTTGGTGCTAGACCCGCCTAGCACCAAGGCCCTGATTTATACTTTTTTTGCGCCGCATTAACGTCATTTTTTTACGCAAAAGTGACGCAAACTTCCCTTACTTATACTTTTTGCTGCAAAACTGCTAACTCAGTTTTGCTCCAAAAAGTTTAGCACCGGCTTGCATCATTTCTGTGCACCAGCCGGGCACCCTATTTATGGAATGGTGCAAGTCGGTGCAAAGGGTAGGCTAGAGTAAAAAAACAAACGACTTTAGTTGGATGGGGCTGGCAGTATAGAAGAAGAGGGTTTAGCACCAAAAAATGACGTTAGGCAGGTTAGAGTAAAAAAAAAATGACTCTAACCAGATTAGCGGCATTTTATGGTGCTAAACCTACCATGCCACATGACTCCTGCCTTAGAAAAGGCAGGAGTCATGCCCACCACCCCAATGGCCAGCACAGAGGACAAGTGTTCACTGGGCATGGCAACTGCACCCTGTGCCATGTATGGGGGCCCATTTCAGGGCTCCCTATGGCACTTTCAAAAATAAAATGCAATCTTACCTGTACTTACCTGGGATGGGGTCCCCCATCCTCTGCAGTCCCTCTGGTGTGAGTGGGGGTGCCCCTGGGGCCTGGGGAGGGCACCTGTGGGCTTATTCAATGGTGTTCCACCATGGAAATATGCCCACAGGTCCCCTAACGCCTGTCCTGACCCAGGCTTTAAAAAATTGGGTAAAGCAAGCTTTGCACCATTTTTTTTATCCCTCCTCCCTCACTTGAACCATTTTTGCATGGAAGTATAAATGTGGTGTTAAGGCCATAAAGTCATTTTTTTGCACGGGAACACCTACCTTGCATCTCAATAAGGCAAGGTAGGTTTCCACCTCCACAAAATGACTTTAACTCCATAAATGTGGCGCTAGACGGGTCTAGCACCAAAGTATAAATATGGAGTTAGATTTGCAATGAATTAGAGTAAAAAAAATTACGCTAATTCAGTGCAAGCAGAGTATAAATATGCCCCTTAGTGTAAAAAAATGACACAAATCTGGTTAGAGTCATTTATTTTGACTCTAACCTGCCTAACGTCATTTTTTTTTACGCTAGCCTACCCTTTGCACCGGCTTGCTCCATTCCATAAATATGGTGCCCAGCTGGTGCTAAAAAATGGTGCAAGTCGGTGCAAAACTTTTTGGTGCAAAACGGCGTTAATGCAGTTTTGCACTAAAAGGTATAAATAAGGCCCTTAATACTCTAAGATACACATGACCTTCGAAATGTTAAAATCTGGGTTTACCTCTAAGATAAAAAAACATGCCTGCAAATTGGAACCACATTTCCCAAGTAGACTTTCAAAGTTAAGCTTGCCTCATAACCATAAAAATGATGCTTAAAAAGCATCCCCTGAAAAAAAAACATATTGGGCATGATTGGTAATTGTGACTGAAAATTACTCCCAGGTACATATAGATTTTGGCATTCTCTGTGGATAAAACTATACTTTTAAATATAAATGGCAAGATAATTTGCATATAGAAAATATTGTACTTGTACACTGTTTACTTTAGGATGATTACCATTGGCCTTGCATAGGCAGCAGGTAGGTCATGTATAATCAAAGGGAACCACAACGGTGTGAGCACACACTGCTTGCTCAGACAATTGTGAACAGGTATGTTTGCAGATCTTTTGCTACCGTAACCAGCTTACTCTATGCCCAAGTATTCAATTGTAGGGCCACTAGAAGCTTCAGTAGCACATTTGGCATTTCCTTCTTTTCCAGCTCAGCCCAAAGTAATCACTGATCCCCTACACAAATTCAATGAGAAAATCAATGAAACAAATATTTAATCCTTTATCCAGTTTTATTTGTGTGTGATGCAACTTGGGGAAAACATATGATTCAACATTGAATGTCTAGTCCTAAAACCAGCTCTTTTTATGTGCCAACATATCTGAGAGACATCCTTAATGGAAACTAAACAATAGACTGACTGGGCTTCGGTATTACAAATTGGTGGCATCACTGAGTCCTTACAGGTCACTAGAAGTTTCCCAATGTTCTGTATTTTTTGTTACAAATATAGGGGTAGTCTGCCTTTGCTAAGACCTGGCACTGACCTACTATATGCAAATAGGCCTGGCAGAAACTGAATATTTTTTTATCATCATTTGCACAGATAACACCTCAGCTCTATCCAGATACTCTGCCCCATATTTATACTATTTTTGCATCTCATTGTGTCATTTTTTGATGGGAAAGCAGCACAAACTTACAAAACACAATTATATTTTGTGAGTTTGCACCACTTTTGCACCAAAAACTGACACAACTGCGGCGCTAAACAAAGTATAATATGGTCCTCTGTGTTTTCAATCAATCAAAATCTTTGCATGTCACTGCTGTGACTGCCTGTTGGGCTTGTACCTTCACTGAGTGGTGCACACATTTCTTGCACTTTCTTTCTTGTTCACTGCTTTTGGGTCTTCACTTCTAGTTCTGCACCATCTGTCACTTGTCAGTTTTTTCTGTTTTCCATGCCTATTGTGCAGGGTCCATTGCTAAGGGTCACAGTACTTTCTGATTGATCCATGGAGCAGAGTTGAATGGGAAGAGTGACAGGTGGTGGTGATGGGGTTGGAGATAACAGTGGAATGGGAGTTTGATTTTCAGGGTGAGGCACTGCACATGCCACTCATGAGAAGGTGGCATACGTTGCAGCTTGTGGTATAAGGTCAGAGGTTCCTGGCCTATGACCTTGCAGCTTTGTGGCCTTGAAATTCTTTGCTATGATTTTGTGATGCAAGTACATTCTCAGAGTCTATTTGAGTCCACCTGTGAGCCGTCTGAGAGTAAGGCTGCTCACACACTTATGTTATTCAATGGTCCAGATGCCTCTCCCATCAAGGGTAAGTGGTGTAAGGAGAGGTGCATCAGGGAACAATATTCTTACTAAGGTGATAAAACACTTAAAGCAGCATTTGGGTGATACAGCCATGCTCTTCCTGGGGGAGGCAGAGTGATGACAGAAGTGGGGGTGTGGGTTCTTCACTGAGCTCCTTTAATTGATTGCCTTTATTTTTCTCTGTAACAGCTCATACAATGTCACTTGGGAGTAAATAAATCACATTACTAAACTTTATGCAAAGCTAATTATTTAACAGGCTTTGGATAAATATCTGTAATGCAAAGTTAATAAACATTACCCCAATTAAGGTTGCTGTAGCCGTGGTTGAAGAAGTGATGCATCACACTATTATATCACAGGCAAACACAACTGAGTCTTGAGGGCCACTGAAGGAGTTTAATTTGTGAAATTATAAAGATAATAACACATAATTTCCAGTTGTGGCTGACAGGAGGGAGAAGGGGCGGAGCAGTGTGGTGCCGGAGGTTGGGAGAGGGGGGAGCATGAACCAAAATAATAAATAAAAAATACTTACCTGTTTTGCCACACCAAGCCACCTCCGAACTGCTCCTCATCTGCAGAGACAGACTCAGGATCCCAGCCTGCCCTGCATCCAATCCTACTGCTGCTTTCGCAGCATGAAAGCAGCAGTAGAATTGGACGGAGCACCTGGGCACTCCGAGGTGGAGTGGGAGCCTCTGCCTGCTATCTCCAATCTGACACAGCGTTGCCGGGTTGGACAGAGCCTACTGTACAAGACGGCCGGACAAACATACATGCACACTTTGGGGGAGTGCTGTTCGCTTCCTCTCTTTCCCTGTCACGCCCGTGACCCCACCCATTTTGCAGTAAAAACTATGTTTTTACTGTAAAGGTTTTGCAGCTGCAGGCAGGGGTGGCGACGCTCCTTTACCATAGCAGAGGAGCCACCCCTGATCATTTCTCAAAACTTTTACTTTTTGCAGTGAATGTTTTGTAATAGAAGAATAGAATGAAGTGGTAATTGAGACACCACTTTACCCAAAGGCTGTGATAACACACGAAATTTCCTTAAATTCTAAAGCAAAGAGATCATTTTTTTTGCTCCTGATGTGTAAGAAGTCTTATTTAACAATGGTTTTCTCCTGTATGGTTCAGACGTCTGTGAGAGCAACAAGAGGAACATCTTACACGACAAGAGTGGAATGAGTTTGTGCACTGATTGTACCTGCAAATCTAGACCTGATTTACGGCTAATTTGATAGTTGAAACATTAGTTTTAATGCAGACTACTCTCTCTGTTATCTTAGAAACAGAAATCAGCATGGCCAAGTAGAGAAAGTCACTGTAGGACTGCGGAAAAGCTGGGAAATAGACCAGCAATTAGCCGCAGTCCTAGGATTTAGGATTATGTGCATATTTCATAAACATCTCACTTAATCATGAAACACACCAAATCAAACAGATTTATGAGATTAAATCCCGCAAAATTAGCCACCCAGAAGTGTAAAAAGAGCAGAAGCTCAAGAACATGCATGATGGCAATGCCCATAAAGAGGTTATGGAGAAAGTTCAGCTGAAAGCATCATACGTTCATTAGAACAAGGCAGTGCATGAGCTTATATTTGACCTTATCAGCCATGAAATAAAGCCAGAAACACCTGAATTAAACAAAATTGATAAAACACTCGAGACACCGACCATAAATACAAGGGTATGGATTCTACTCCAGTCTCTGGTAGTCGAACACTAATCTGAGTTGATAAGTATAACATTCTCTGCCCAAATGAGCTCTTCTGTTGAAGTAGGTATGCTTCTGCCGAATATCACAGCTACTGACAACGCAAAGTAGAAGTTCGATGATGATTCATTGGTAGTTTGGATGTTATGATGTGAAGCACAGTGGTAATAAAAAGACACTAAATCAAGGTTCACCTTTGAAATTATTTTCAAGGTTCCCGCTGACTAAAGATATATCTTGGAAAGATATTAAAAATGTAGGATTTATGACTGGCCAACAGGGCCATAAACATTCTCAAACTCAATTATATTCACACTCAATTTGGTTTAAAATGCTGTAAGTGGGTTGCAGGAGAAAGGAGTGCCACATCATTGGTAGGTGTTTTTGAACTATCAAACACAGGGGAGTGACCAGTCTACACTCTGTTATTTAAATTGCATGAGTGATCAAGAGTTTGTGTGTCTCAAAGAGTGTAAGGGGGAACTTACAAATCCTTAATGTTGATTTGGTATATTAAAAGTGAATACACCAAATGGGACAATAGGTAATAGGGTAGAAGTACTGGATAAAAGTGAAGAGACATGCCATTTTGGTCAGAATAAACCCACAAGATTTCACCATAATTCCTGACTTAAATGTCAGGACAACTAAGATTGCTGGAGTGTCTGAAATGTCGGGGGTGTTAAAAAGGTTGCGCAATGATGTGGCTATGGCTTTAGAGAGTGCAACGTGTGCTTAATTTGCTTTTGTATAGTTATGAAAAATGTAGGCAAACATTTGCAAAATCATGCAAAACTGGCATTTCTTGCTGTTTTTTTTATTTTTTATTATGGAATGCATCCTTGTGTCCCCTTTGAACTTGAGGATGCATTTTGCACCAAAATAATAGTGAAAAGAAGCACAGCGAGCAGTAGCAGCTCACACTGTTGTACATGTTGTTTCTGTGAGTTGAATGAGAATGTTTACAGTGAATGGGGTATTGGCCGTAAATATTTACTGCAAATGGTGAATAATTAACCTTTAGCTGCTGGGCCTCCCCCCCATCAGTGCTGAGCACTTTTTTTGGATATTTGGGGTAGTTTGCGCTTAGGCCTTCATAACTTTTTGTCCACATAAGCTATCTACGCCAAATTTGCGTCCATTTTTTCCAATATCCTAGGGATTCTATAGGCACCCAGAGTTTGTGTGTTCCTCTGGAGGAGACCAAGAAATTAGCCAAAATACAGCGAACATTCAGTTTATTCTGAAATATGGGAAAAAAGGGCTGCATAATAAAGCATGTCATGTGTTCCCTGAAAATGGCATAAACAAAGGCTTTGCAGTGCTAAAATCCCCAACGTACCAGATTTCAGGAACAGGCAGACTTGAATCTGAGAATCACATTTTTCAACACAATTTTGGTATTTTACTGGGACATACCCCATTTTTACTATTTTATGTGCTTTTAGCCTCCTTCCAGTTAGTGACAGAAATTGGTGTGAAACCAATGCTGGATCCAGGACAACTAAACATTTCTGAAAAGTAGACACTCTGAATTTAGCCAGGGGTCATTCGTGGAGATCCTACAAGGTTTTCCTACAGAAAATAACAGCTGAAATAAAAAGAATATTGAAATTCAGGTGAAAAGACTGAAATTTTTCTCCATGTTTTACTCTGTAACTTTTTCCAGAAAGTTCTGAAATCTGAGAGGAGTCAGATTTTCAAAAGCAATACCCTTTTACATCTGCTGGAATCTTCTGGTTGCGAGGATATATAGGGTTATAGGTTCATCAAGAACCCTAGGTACCCAGAGCCAATAAATGAGCTGGCTGCACTTAACACTGGGGTTTCATTGTATTCAATTAATTTAGTGAAATATAAAGACTAAAAAATAGGTATCAAGGAAACTTTTGAATTTCCAAAATGGGCACAAGATAAGGTGTTGAAAAGCAGTGGGTATTTGCACATCTCTGAATTCGGGAGACCCCATACTAGCATATGAATTACAGGGTATTTCTCAAATACACTTCTTTATCACACGCTGTCTTACATTTGGAAGGAGAAAATGTAGAGAAAGACAATGGGCAGTGTTAGACTTTTCATTCTTGCCGTGGTCTCCCTTAACTTTTTGCCTCTGTTCCCCAGGTTGTTGATATGTGCTGGACTCTGATTTCACTGTTTTTGTTACTCCGGGCACCTTACCACTGCTAACCAATGCTAAAGTGCAAGTGCTCCTTTACAAAATGTGTATGTAATTGGCTTGTCCATGATTGGCATATTTGATTTACTAGTGAGTCCCTAGTAAAGTGCACTGGAGGTGCCAAGGCCTGTAAATCAAATGCTACTAGTGGGCCTGAAGCACTGGTTGTGCCACCCACATAAGTAGCTCTATAATCATGTCTCAGACCTGCCACTGCAGTGTCTGTGTGTGCAGTTTTAACTGTAAATTCAACTTGGCAAGTGTACCCACTTGCCAGGCCTAACCCCTCCCTTTTCTTACATGTCAGACACCCCTAAAGTAGGCCCTAGGTAGCCCCAAGGGCAGGATGCAGTGTGTAGTTAAGGTAGGACATATAGTAATGTATTTTATATGTCCTGACAGTGAAATATTGTTACATTTATTTTTCACTGTTGCAAGGCCTGTCCCTCTCATAGGTGAACATGGGGGCTACCTTTAAATCTGATTAAAGTGTAGATTTCCTTTGGGAGCGGATGGACATGTGGAGTTTGGGATCTCTGAGCTCACAATTTAAAAATACATCTTTTAAGATTGTGTGTTTGAAAATACCACTTTTAGAAAGTGATCATTTTCTTGCTTATTCCATTTCTGTGACTCTCCCTGTTTGTGTATTCCCTGTCTGGGTCAGTTTGACAGTTGAGCTGATTGCACCTCACACTAGACAGTGACACAATGGGAGCTGGGGTGTGGTCTGCATTTCCTGATGAGCCATCTGTGCTAGTAGGGAGGAGAGGAGTGGTCACTCACACCTGAAAGGGCTGTGCCTGCCCTCACACAATGCAGTCTCCAACCCCCTGGCAAGTGTCTGGGGCCTGGCCTGGGCAAGGCAGGATTTCACATTCAAAAGAGACTTTACTTTGAAGTAGGCCTACTTCAAAGGAGAAATTGGGTATAAGAAGGGCACCCAAAACCACAGACTTTAGAAACCCCTTCTGGAAACAAGAGGAACCTCCGCTTGGAGAAGAGCTGAGGAAGAAGAGCTGCCCTGCCTGTGACTGTGCTTTGTGGAGCTCTCCTGCAGTTGCTGCTTCTGCCAGAGTAAGAGGGCAAAGACTGGACTTTGTGTGCCTTCCATCTTGAGAAGAAGTCTCCAAGGGCTTGATTTATAACTTGCCTCCTGTTGTTTGAAGTCTCATGGAAAGCATAGACTTCTCTCTGCCAGCACCTGGAGTTTCTGAAGAGACTCCTACTCTGCCCTGTGGTGCCCATCCAGTTCCTGGGACCCTGAAAGGAGAAACTGGCAGCCTAAGAGGAAGAAATCCACGCACATAGCGCCGTTCGGAGAAAAGATCGACTCAACTCCGATCTGCGGCTAAGGAAATGACGAGCCACCGGCTCAGCAGCTGAAAATCGATGCTCACCGGAAACGCGACAGAAGAATCGATGCACGGAGCAAGAGAAATTACACACAGCATCGCTGGGAGATCGCAACCCGCACTGCGTGGTTTTCGGATCATTGTGCGGCTGGATTTCTGATGCGAACCATCGTTGTGTGTGCAAAAACAACACAAGGCCTGCCTGGACCCATATGCGGACCGAATCAACGCATCGCTCTCCTGCGGAGAGAAGAACCGACGCACGCCAATTCGACGGAAGGGGGAAACAACGCAAGGTCTCGTGAGTGAGTGATATTGACGCATCGCAAGCCCTTTTTGATGCACACCCGGCCGTGCGGGGTTATTTTTGACGCACACCAGGTACATTTTCACACTAGCAGCACTAGCGTGTGTTTAAAACTACTTAAATACTCTTTTTGAATTTTTATTAATAACTTGACTTGTGTATTGTGGATTGTTTTGTTTAGATAAATAGTTCCTATTTTTCTAAAATGGTGTTGTGTCATTTTGTAGTGTTTTCATTAAGTTACTGTGTGTGTTGGCACACATACTTTACACCTAACACTCTGAAGTTAAGCCTACTGCTCTGCCAAGCTACCAAGGAGGTAAGCAGGGGTTAGCTGAGGGTGATTCTCTTTTACCCTGACTAGAGAGAGAGGGTCCTTGATTGAACAGGGGGTAACCTGACTGACAACCAAAGACCCCACTTCTAACAGGCAGTAACACATGTTCTTCTATTCTGTGTTCCCCTATGTCTCCTGATATAAATGGCACCTCACTTGTGTGGGTAGGCCTTGTTCCCATGGCTGGAAACACCCCAAAAAGCAACATGGACACATCACATTCTTACCTTGAAATCTGATGTGTTTTTTGTAAAGTGTCTAGCTGTGGATTTTGGCCTGTAGCTCGCCGGCACCTAGGAAAACCTAGCAAACCTATACATTTTTTTAAACTAGACACCTAGGAGAATTCAGAATGGATTGACTTGTGGGGCTCTCACCAGGGTCTGTTACCCAGAATCCTTTGCAAAACACAAGATTTACCAAAAAAACACTTTTTCCTCAAATTTAGGTGATGAAAGTACTGGAATCTGAGAGAGCCACAAACTTCCTTCCACCCAGCATTTCCCGAAGTCTCTCAATAAAAATGGTACCTCACTTCTGTGAGTAGGCTGGTGCCCGCAACAGGAATGGATCACACAAGGGTCAATGGTAGTCCTTGCATGAGTGCTACTGTTAACCCTGGAGTAATCCATTCCTGATGCAGCCACTAGGCACAGGCACACAAGTGGGAATGTGTTCTTATCAGGACAAGTGGAGAAACACTGCGTGGTAGGAAATTTGTGGATCCCTGCACATTCCTGTAGTTTCTGTGATGAAAAAGCAAGGAAAAATAGTGTTTTTAATCAATGTTTCACTTTTGCAGGGTATTCTGGGTAAGAAATCTTTGTGAAATCCAAACACACCACACTTCCGTGGACTGCTTTAGGTGTCAGAAATGTCGGGGTTCGGTAGGTTTTCCTACATGGCCGCCGAGCCCACGACCAAATAGTCAGGTGACTGCCTTACAAAACGAGGCTGTGGTAGGTAATTTTGATGTCTCCACAATCCGTTTTAGGTACTTCCCTGTTGTGGTCACTTGCCCACTCACTAAAGTGAGGCAATTTTTCTCTGGAGACTTAATGTAACACTGGGTGGTAGAAAATCTGTGGCTGCCTGCAGATTCAAGGACTTACGCTCACTGAAATGCAAGGCAAAATTGTTTTTAAGCAACTTTTGTGATTTCAAGGGGATTCTGGGTGAAGGAAAGCTGGTTAGAACCACGTCGGTCCTGCAAGTTTGGACTTCCCTTGTACTAGTATGTTAAAGTTAATCCACCACTTACACTGGTTGGCTTTAGCACCTCCATAAATTATGGTTTCAAAGTATGAATACTTATCAATGTATCTAAATATTGAAACCAAGCCTTCTGAAGGTGGGCCATAAAGCCACGACCAGGCACCAACTTCTTTATAGTCCATTCACACAACATTCATGCACAACAAACAACCCTTTCATGCCGCCGGTTATGGTCCCAATCCAACCAATCACTGCACTCCCATTAACGTACTGCTGCCAGGCAAGGGCCCATCATATATACGCCACAGGACGGAATAATTTTGACTACATTTTACCACCTGTCACGTAACCGCCTCCTTCTTCCTGAACATTACCGAAGGCATGCGTAACAAACCTTTACTAATGACTCCCATGACAGCCACCCGAGGCTCAGGAAGACATGTTTTTTATGCGCCTTTAGCACACACACTGCGCTAAATCCAACGCCTTCCAGTTTGTGGATGCAGGTTGGGGGTGTCCAAGTATGCTGTAAAATTCGATTCCTCGAACTGAGTGAGCATATCTACCTTTGAAACTAAGAGAGACATGCTGGGGAATTCTCGCAATGTTCCCTAAAGAGAAGGTCATAGGCTATGAAAAAGGGTAGTGTTTGGCACACAGGGGAATCCGTGAGAACATAGCATATGTACAACCCAACATTATGTGCAGTGCTGTGACTGTAATGCACTTATACAGCAAACTGAACATCTACTAAGTTCTGATGGAGGATGGACATGAAAAGCAGGTCAAACATTAACCCATACGAGTCATTGTCCTTCAGTGCAGGGATGGCAC
The DNA here is from genome assembly GCF_031143425.1 of Pleurodeles waltl. Classification (NCBI taxonomy): domain Eukaryota; kingdom Metazoa; phylum Chordata; class Amphibia; order Caudata; family Salamandridae; genus Pleurodeles; species Pleurodeles waltl. The sequence continues at coordinate 657,857,405 of NC_090450.1, read as the reverse complement.
CAACGGGTTTGAATCCAATAGGTGTAGATGATGTACATCTGTACTATATTATCTGCCTTCTACCTGTGCAATATCCCAGTGAAGGCACACCTACCATAACATTTCTGTACCCATTCATGTCTCTGTTCTCATCAGAGTCCTGACTAATCCTGTATAATTGCCAAGTTAACCTATACTAGTTTGTGGATGCAATTTGGGGGTGTTCGAGTATGCCTTGGGAGACCTATTACTCAATCTGAGCAAGCATATCGACCATTGAAACTAAGGCAGACATGCTGGTGAAGAAATCCTAAGGTCTCTAATCTAAAAAGTCAAACAAATATCCTGTAGGGCTCATTCACCAACACTTCTACTTCTGCTTTGAAAGTGAATCTACAAATTGAGTTTGCACACTTTCAAACAAGTACAAATGTTGGTGAATATGTCCGACAGGACATTTGTTTGACTTATTACACTTACTCTGGTTCTTGTTGGCAATCGCTGTGGTCCTTGTGCAGCATACATAAGTTCCCCTACAAGCACTTCAAAATTCAGTCATGCTTTTAACATTCTGCCACACAGGGTACTGCGTGACAATGTGGCATATGTTTTGTCCACTAGTATGTGTCGAGTATGGGGACTCTAATGCACGTTAATTGAACAGAACATCTATCACGTTCTGACGGTGGTTATCGGTCTCAAGCAATCCATAAGGAAGTCCATGATTTCCTGAAGTAGATGAAGTAAAATTCTGTGGCTGCTTGCTTAATGAAGCAGTGGCCCATGGACGTTCGGTATCCATGCACAGTCACTGAAAGGATTACCCAACGGCAGCTCCACCTCAGTCGATTTTCCAGAACTTTGCTTTAGTATGATACAATGTAAAGCAAGGAGGAACACAGAGGCCTGATTGAGATGGGCACTGGGGACAGTAATATCGACTCTCCTGTCGCTTTCCATGCTTTGTGCACACTTTACCGTGACGACATGGATGATCCTTTATAGGTGTTTTAGGAATTCGATCAGCAAAGTGTTGCTCCTGCAGTCTTGCCACATCCTCCAGAACACATAAGGTGAAGGCTGCTGCTGCTTCTGTAACAGCAGTGAGGCTTTCAATTACAGACAACTGGAACTCAAAGAAAGTCATTAGTCTTCCTGTGGTTGTCTGACGATAAACAATATACGAATTGTATGTTGCCATCTGGATCAGGTGGGTAACAATTTCTTGTACCAAGTGACATGCATTGTATGGTTGAAGAACCTGGTCGTTCTTGTCCACTCTGCCTATGTACTTATTGTAATTAAGTATACAGATGGGCTTGTGGACTTCGGCCATCTGACCCCAACCCATGATGGGGGAAGTACTCTCATCATAAATTGTAGTGAGCAAATATACATCACGCCTATCCAAGAACTTGACTGCGAGCAGTTCGTTGGAACACAATGCAGTACTCTGGGATTTCTGGAGCTTCTTGCAAACAAGCTTCTGTGGGAACCATTTGCGGTTACAACAAACTGTACAACAGGCCACAGTGCCAGCTTTGTAGAGCTCACTAAACAGCTCTACTCCTGTATAGAAACTGTCCACATATAGGTTATAACCTTTGTGAAAGTGTGGCTGGACAAGTTCCAGTACAATCCTACCTGTAACCCCTAATGCGGGAGGTCAACCTACAGCGTCTAGGGTAGAGTCCTTCCCTGTATACACTCTCAAGCTGTACACATAGCATCAAGAGCTCTCACACAGCATGTACAGCTTTATGCCATAGCGAGCTCTTTTGCTCGCAATGTAGTGTCTGAACAGCAGCTGTCCTTTGTACAGGATCAAGGACTCATCGACTGCTATATTCTTTCCAGGAGTATAGATCTCTGGAACGCTGGCAGACAAATGTTCCATGACAGGCCGAATTATGAACAACCTGTCAGGGTCTGGATGGTCCCTAGGACAATGTAGCAGAATTGTCATTGAAATGCAACATGCGCTGCAGTAGCAAAAAACGATCTCTGCTCATGTATAATGAGAAGATGGGGGTTACCCAAACAGTGTGAGTGGTCCAGCAGGACTGCAAAGTGGGTTTCTGCACTAACCCCATTTTGAGCGTAAGGCCCAAACATTTCTTCAACTCCACCAGCGAAGTGGGAGTCCTCTGGCGTGCCCTAGAATGGAGCCCTAGAATGCCTCAATGCTTCCTCAGAATTTGGTCTGCACGCAAATTTGTTTGCTGAACAATTTCCTGAAGAAAGACAAAATCCAAAAATAGATGTACGTAGTTGACTCGCAAAAAGTTTGCCGAATCGACTTTGCTAACGCATCCCTTTATGACACATTTTCTCACTTTGGGACTCGTTTTAGGCCAATGAATCCTTTGACCCTGATTGAAGACACCTCAGGACGAGATAGCTAATCAACATGTCAATCAATACGTCAATAATGTCATCAATATTTATTACGAAAATGCAATTCACCTTTGACAACCATGACCTTTCAGTCATGAAATAACCACACCAGTTTAGTATGAATTTTGTGATATTTATTCCCTATTGATTACAATTCTACCAATAAGTTTATTAGTCTCATAACCAAGAAACACATTAGCATAGTCACAATATGGCAACTCTGATAAGATTTCATCAAAGCAAGAATCACAAACATTAGAAATATAACATGACGTCAGCATAGGTTGTCTTTAGCAGAGTATCATTATAAGGTTATTCAACAAAGCATAGATTCAGTCATTTGTATATTTGCGTCAGTTTAGTGAACCCCTCACCTAACCTCGAATTAGCATTGGCATGTTGGACTTCATGCAAAACAATTTAGTAACACCAATTTAGAAAACATCTAACTATGGTCGCTGTCAAAAGAAGCAGTTGGTACCTAGAAAGGAAAATCAAACAGACAATCACAATTTCATTGTCATATAGTTACCCTCCGAATTTGGTCAGCACTCAGGTTCTGTCTTCCTCCTCAGGACATCAGCTGATTTGCCATTAGCCAGGAACTCAGCTCAGGCAGGAAGGGCAAAGTGGGCACTTTGGTAAAGTGTAAATGGGCAAAATAAGGCAAGAATGGTTTTAAGAACCAAACAGCAAAATCTCTATGCAGAGTGACAAAGTGTCTGGGTCATAGCAAATCGCATCAACATCTCCGCGTCTCCCTAACTAACTCACCTCCGTGTGTCAAGGGGTTTTATCCCTTTTCTGTTGTACATTCCCCTAAAATCTGGTTGGACAAGGGGTTGCACCCCACTATCTTTAATCAATTAACTTTGCATTAGCTCATCAAATTTGTCACCCCATAACAGTTCTCACGTATTTTATTGGTCCTTATGATTGACGTCTTTGGTGGGTGGAATGTCCGATGTTCGGTCAGTGGTTCCATTGTCTGTACCAGTTTAGGCGACCTTGTACCTACGACTGGTCTACAGTGTTGCATTTAGCTAAAATGTTTCTATAAGCAAGTCGAATTTCATGAGAATGGATCTACTATAGTTACATTCAGCTTCTAGTTTGGAGGAAAACAAGAGTTCATGTCCTTCAGCAAGTCAGCACACTGTACGTTAGAAAAATACATTTAATATGAGAGCTAGGCAGCTAGGCCTCGACTCATGCTAACTAAAGCCCAATGATTTATTAGCAAAACCTTTACATATGTTTATTATTATTAGTAAAAAATCATATCATAACATCTCATCTCAACATTATTAGTCGGTTTCATTAGTCCCTGTATACATTGCGGCCACTCCCCGTGGGCACATTTCAAGCTCATGCTATAGCAAAATACATTAATACATTTTCTATGCAGCATTATTGTACATTAGTTCATAAACATTTCATATTAATATTGATTATATAGGCACACTCTCTCAGTCCCTCCTCTGATGACACTTGTCATCACACAAACCTTTCCCTTGCGCATAATGCGCATTTCAACATCTTGCTCCTTGTGTGAGCTTTCCCAAATTTCATTAAACATTTTCTCTCTTTCATTTTCTTCATTTCTTTTGCTTCGTTTTGTCAGATTTCTTTTAATTCTTTCATTAATTTTGTATGATCCCCATAATCCCAATAAACAAATCAGAACAATCAATAGACCTCCTAATATTTTTGCAAGTACCCCGTTCCAAATATTACTAAACCAACTCCCTACTATGGTAATTCTTCTCCCTACTTTCTCCCAAACTCCAGGTTCCTTCAGCTCTTTCAAATCTGCACTATCTCTGGTTAGGTTAGTAAGCATGCCTTTAATCTTTTTACTATTGTCAGGTATGAACGCACAACAATGGCGCTCATTAAGCATCTTGCAGACTCCACCGCTCTTTGCTAAAAGAATGTCTAAAGCAAGCCCATTTTGAAGAGTCACAGCCCTCTCCGCAGCAATTTCAGTATCCATCAGGAGTATAGCGCCTGTGAAGTTTGTCAGCATGTTATCCACAATAGTAGACAACTTTCGAATCTTTATGGAGTTTAAGATAACCCCCACTGAAGGAATAATGGGGGTCATTCTGACCTTGGCGGTAAAAGGCCCATACCGCCGGTCAGAACTCCGCCATACTACCGCCGCGGCCGCGGTAAACCGCCACGGTCATTCTGACCACCAACTGTGAATCCGCCAAAAACCCGACATCCAAGGAAGGCCGCCTCATCAGCGGGCCGCGGAAAACTGGAGATGACCAAACCTCCACCGCCACGCCAACACAAACACGCCCATGCCATTCTGACCCACCAATACACACACACCTCCAAAACACTGCCACATTGGGCAATTTGAAATACACACACCTGACACACATACCAACAACACTCCCACACATCCATACAACTATAAAACACACACCCACATCACCCACAAACCCCTACGACCGAAGATCAGAGACGAAGGAGAGAGAGACACATCACAGAATAGAGAGCTACATCACACAGAGGCACACTACACCATCACACACACCACATAGAAGCACAAAGCACCACACACCAACACACTCATCACCATATACACCACCCTACACCTCATCCACACCACCCCATGGCACCCCAAAGGCACCCACGCTTTTCGGACCAAGAACTCCGGGTCATGGTGGAGGAAATCATAAGAGTTGAACCGCAGCTCTTCGGCTCACAGGTGCAGCACACCACTATAGCCAGGAAGGCGGAGCTATGGCAGCGGATCGTGGACAGGGTCAACGCGGTGGGACAGCATCCCAGAAATCGAGACGACATCCGCAAACGCTGGAACGACTTAAGGGGAAAGGTGCGCTCGATGGTCTCGCGACACAACATTGCAGTGCAGAAGACTGGCGGGGGACCCCCACCCACTCCACCCGAATTCACAGCATGGAGCAAGAGGTACTAAACATCCTGCATCCTGATGGCCTCGCTGGAGTACACGGAGGAATGGACTCTGGTAAGTACAATCTCAACTACTTCACCCCCCCCAGCATGCTAACCCCCCCACCACCCTCACCCCCAACCCCCCATCACACATCCTCCCTGAGAATGTCTCTCCAGCACAACCCACCCAACACCAACCCCTGCATGCCACCACAAACTATGGACACCCATCACCCAAGCATGACCACTGCACATACCCCCCCCCCCCCCAAAACACCCCCACAACACCTCCCCCAAGGGAATGGCAGCACTGGGGGACAAGGGCACCAATCAATGGCACGCAATAGCACACACAGAAACAATAACCATACTCTCTTACCCCATGCAGGACCCGAACGCCAACACACCGGCCAGGAGGGTCCAGAAATGTCCATCCCCCCCCGGAAGAGGCCCCCAGTGATGACAGCAGCTCTGTCGACCTGGAACCTGATGACCAGCCCGGACCATCGGGGACCTCTGGACAGTCGGTTCCCCACACACAGGCCACAGCAGACCCAACCCCCTCTGGGACCAACAGCACAGCTCCCACCCAGCGGGCCCATGCCTCTGTCTCTAGGACAGGTCAATCAGCGGTGTGTCTGCCACTACAGGGTACCCAGGCTAACCCACCACCCCAACAACAACAGGGACCTGGGGGCAGTGGTAGTGGGCACACCGTCCAGGGGACAGAGGCCGGGGGAAACAGGGCAACTCGGAGGGCTGCTGTGCGACAGGGGGGGAGGAGAGGCCCAGGGAACCCACTCTCCAAGAGGCCCTCACCACCATCATGGCAGCCTACCACCACTCCCAAGAGACGATGGCAACGGTACTGGCCAGGTTCCAGGAGATCCAGGCACAGCAGGAGGAACGCTACATGGGGTTCACCAATCAACTCACCAACATCTCTACCGCTATGGGGAGCATAGTCCAGGCCCTCAACCGGATAGAAGACACGTTGCGGGACCATGTGGCACCACACAGGGCCCCTGTCACTAGCCAGGAACAGCCTACCACCTCCGCCGGCGCTAGTGGACAGGAGGCCCCACCACAACGACAGGCCACCAGAACCCCACCTCCTGCTGAAGAACAACCACCCCGCAAGAGGAGCCTGAGATCAAAAAAATCGACAGAGTAGGATGTCAAGACCCCCGCCAGCATGAGACACCCCCTGAACTCATCCCACTGTCCCACATTGCCACCCTGTCCAACCTTGAACTGCCCCTGCTCCATCCTTCCACAGGCATATGGACAATGCACCTGTGAGACTGAGAACTGGACTCTGCCATGGCCATTACTCCACCCCCACCCATCACCGTGTTTATATCATGTACCATTATCTAGCACAAAAAATAAATCACTCAATGCACTGAAATCAAACAGGAGTCAGGCTGTATTATTTACAAATGTATAACACATGACCGATCAATTATGTTCTGTTAACTTTGTGCTGAACACATACCGAGATCAATAAGCATTAGTCCATGGGCTAACCAAGCAGTAGTCACGGAGTGGGTCATACAGCACTGAAAAGGGAAGGGAAAATCAAACATCAGTTTAAAAGAACTGGGGGGTCATAGACAAAGTTGAGAAGCAGGAGGCTTGCAGGAAAAGTAAAATGGCGTGGGTGATTCTTACCTGTGTGCTACTGAAAATACTGTTGGATAACTCTGTCCCTGTTGTCTGTGTCGTCCTCTGAGTCTTCCTCCTCTTCACTCTCCGCAGGCTCCACAGCTGCTTCAACACCACCATCTGGACCATCCTCCTGCAGGAAAGGCACCTGACGTCGCAATGCCAGATTGTGAAGCATACAGCAGGCCACGATGATCTGGCACACCTTCTTTGGTGAGTACATCAGGGATCCCCCTGTCACATGCAGGCACCTAAATCTGGCCTTCAGGAGCCCAAAGGTCCTTTCTATGATCCTCCTAGTTCGCCCATGGGCCTCATTGTACCGTTCCTCAGCCCTGGTCCGGGGATTCCTCACTGGGGTCAATAGCCAAGGCAGGTTGGGGTAACCAGAGTCACCTATTAGCCACACACGTTGTCTCTGTAGCTGTTCCATCACATAAGGGATGCTGCTATTACGCATCACATACGCGTCATGCACTGACCCAGGGAACATGGCATTCACATGGGAGATGTACTGGTCAGCCAAACAGACCACCTGGACGTTCATAGAATGGTAACTTTTCCTGTTTTTGTACACCTGCTCATCGTCTTTTGGGGGGACTAAGGCTACATGGGTCCCATCAATGGCACCAATGATGTTGGGAATATGTCCAAGGGCATAAAAATCACCCTTCACAGTGGCCAAATCAACCTCCTCAGGGAATATAATGTAACTCCGCATGTGTTTCGTCAGGGCAGACAACACTCTAGACAAAACTTTGGAAAACATAGGCTGAGACATTCCCGATGACATGGCCACTGTTGTCTGGAATGAGCCACTTGCAAGAAAATGGAGGACTGACAGAACCTGCACCAGAGGGGGAATTCCTGTGGGTTGGCGGATGGGGGACATCAGGGCTGGCTCCAGCTGGGCACACAGTTCATGGATAGTGGCACGGTCAAGTCGGTATCGTAGTATGATGTGGCGTTCTTCCATTGTCGACAGGTCCACCAGCGGTCGGTACACACGAGGATTCATCCTTCTCCTCGCAAGTCCCAGCGGACGGTGCCTAGGAATGACAACATGGAGCACAGAGTCAAGCCAATAACTGGTACGTTCACCACAGCTTGCATAGCACACGGTTATCTATGTTTTGAAAGGCGTGTATGTGTGGCAATGCAAGGCCTAGGCCTGTGTGTCGCAGTAGAAATTATGCCATGTGGGCCCTTGAAATGGCGGCTGCCTGACCTGTGAAGTGGGACAATGGGATGTGAGGTCAATGCACTGGCGGAGCACACCGTGGCGGTAGGCGGTCGAAGACCGCTACACGGAGCCGCATTGGTTAACATTGAAGCCTATGGGTTTCAGGAGCCAATGACGAGGTGCGCCGGCGGTAGCGGTACGCACCGCCGCGGTACGCACCGCCGCGGGCGTGACCGCCGTGGGCGTGACCGCCATTTTCTATCTGCCTAATCACTCGAGACCTGATCATCCACAGGAGAGGACCTATACTGCAAGTGCTGCTGTGACCTCGGTCTGGAAGTGACAATGGCTGCTGCGACTGGGGAAAGGGCCCCTGCCTTCACGTCTGAAGAGTTGGAGAAGCTCGTGGATGGGGTCCTCCCCCAGTATGCGTTACTCTACGGTCCTCCAGACCAACAGGTAAGTACAGCGGGTGCACATGGAATGGGCGATGCCTGTGTGGAGTGGGGTGGATGTAAGTTGGTGGGGTGGGGGGCGAATGAGGAGTGCAACGCCATATGGCAAGGTTGGGGAGGGGGGGCCAATCACATCTAACATGCAGTAAGTTGATGAATGTTTCCTTCCCACCCTGTACATGTCACATAGGTCAGCGCCCATCAGAAAGTCGAGATCTGGCGTGCCATCGCCAAGGAAGTCCGGGCCCTGGGGGTCCACGTCAGACGGGGCACCCACTGCCACAAGAGGTGGGAGGACATCCGCTGCGGAACCAGGAAGACCGCCGAGTCACTGCTGGGGATGGCCTCCCAACCTAGGAGGGGTGGCAGTCGTACCCTGACCCCCCTGATGTCCCGGATCCTGGCAGTGGCCTACCCTGATTTGGATGGGCGCTTGAGAGCATCACAGCAGACACAAGGGGGTGAGTATCAGCACATTCTGCTATCTTTCTGCGCAGTGGAGGCGTCTGGGTGGGGGAGGAGGGTTGTGGGTGACATTAGGCCAGGGCGCTTTCTGTAGTGTAGTCCTCTCCCTTAGGCATGGCCCTGTGCTCCCGGCCCCCACCTCTGTAGGGTGACAAGTACAGCTATTGATGGTCCAGCCTCACACATCTGCGCGTTTGTCCTCTCTTGACCTGTTGTCTTAGTCAGAAGTACTGAGTAGTGTACCCCGAATGCGCGGCTTAGTGCATGAGGCTCCTGTGTCTGTCCTCTCCGCCAACGGTGTTGACATTGCATGCACTCAACCTGGTCTTCTTTTTTCTCCCCCCACCCTTCTTCTTCATCTTCTTGTGCATGTGTGCATTAGCATCATCAGGCGGAGGAGATTTGGCATCGGAGCACGAGGGAGCTGCAAGTCACAAGGCCCCGGTGGGCCCAGGAACAGACACCGAGGGCACCAGTGATCCGGAGGGCGAGGGGAGCACCACAACGGGGACCGGTGGTGAGAGCAGCGACACAGACACGTCCTCGGATGGGTGCTCCCTAGCGGTGGCGGAAACATCCGGGACCCCCGCCTCTACAGGTACAGCCGCCACCCAGCGCACCAGCCCCGCCCTCCCTGCAGCCCCTCAGCCTACGCTCCGTGCCCGCTCGCCCAGGAAGGCGGGCGTCTCCTTCGCCCCAGGCACCTCAGCCCCTGCCCCTGTCACCCCTGCTGCCCTCAGTGCGGAGCTCATTGACCTTGTGAGGACGCTCATTGTTGGGCAGACTACCCTTTTGAATGCCATCCAGGGGGTAGAAAGGGAGGTGCATCGGAGCAATGCCTACCTGGTGGGCATTCATTCGGGTCAGGCTGCCCATCAACGATCGTTCACTGCTCTGGCCTCAGCACTGACGGCAGCCATTGTCCCTGTTTCCAGCCTCCCTCTTCTGACTGCCTCCAGCCTGTCTCTGTCTCCTGTTCCTCAGCCTATCCCATCCACACCATCTGACCAGCCTGCACACACCTCAACACCCAAGGGCAGCTCATCCAGACACAAGCACCACAGATCCCACAAACACTCACCCAAGCAACACCCAGATGCAGACATTCCAACAGTCACTGCCACCCCTGTGTGTCCCCTTCCTCCTCGTCTCCCTCCTCCCTCCCTGTGACGTCTACACTCACACCTGCATGCACACCAACATCAGCCAGTGCTTCCATCACCACCACACCCTCCTGTACAGTCCGCACGCGTGCAGTCACCACCCCCACTGCCATTTACACGTCCCCTGTGTCCTCTCCCACTGTTTCTGTCACCCCCTCTTCCAAGACACACAAACGCAGGCAGCCACCCACCCAACAGACATCCACCTCACGACAGCCTACAGCACCAGCACCTTCACCCAATGACAGCACACCTGACTCTCCTACAACCACATCCTCTTCCTCCACTCCCATCACCACTTCTCCTACCCTTTACCTTGGCCCTAAAAAACTTTTCCTGGCTAATCTTAACCTCTTTCCCTCCGATGACCTACCCCCTCCATCTGCAAAGAGTCCCAAGACCACCACAGCCACCACCAGCCCAGCTTCGGGTGTCACTGTTGTGCATGGGTTCTGGAGTCCACCCTTTGCCAGCAGTGACACCTCAATCAGCAGCAAGGACACATCCAGCCCCCCCCCCGGCAAGAGGACCAGGAAACACAAGGGCCGCCGTGCGAGGACTGACACGGCTGCCCCCAAGGAGCAAACTTCGCCCACTTCACCAGCCACATCATCTAGGGGAGGCAAGGGCCCGAGAGCCCCATCTAAGGAGCGTAAGGGCAGCAGGGCAGAGAAGTCAGGCAGCAGGAGCGCGGAGCAGGTGGGCCCCACATGCCACATCCTAGCTGGAAAGGAGGACACCAAAGGGCCCAGGACTCCGTCCCCGAAGGGTCCAGAAGCATCACGGTCGGAGGGCGACTGAGCAGGGAGTCCAGGCCAGGTCTGGCTCCCTTGACCTACTGGATGTGCACCGCTGAACAGGGCCCGCCGTGGAGAAGAGCACCGCTGAACAGGGCCCGCCGTGGAGAAGAGCACCGCTGAACAGGGCCCGCCATGGAGAAGAGCACCGCTGAACAGGGCCCACCGTGAAGATAGGCACCGCTGAACAGGGCCCGCCGTGAAGATAGGCACCGCTGAACAGGGCCCCGCCGTGCAGAAGAGCACCACTGAACAGGGCCCGCCGTGGAGAAGAGCACCGCTGAACAGGGCCCCGCCGTGCAAAAGAGCACCGCTGAACAGGGCCCGCCGTGGAGAAGAGCACCGCTGAACAGGGCCCGCCGTGAAGATAGGCACCGCTGAACAGGGCCCGCCGCGAAGATAGGCACCGCTGAACAGGGCCCCGCCGTGCAGAAGAGCACCGCTGAACAGGGCCCGCCGTGGAGAAGAGCACCGCTGAACAGGGCCCGCCGTGGAGAAGAGCACCGCTGAACAGGGCCCGCCGTGGAGAAGAACACCGCTGAACAGGGCCCCGCCGTGCAGAAGAGCACCGCTGAACAGGGCCCGCCGTGAAGATAGGCACCGCTGAACAGGGCCTGCCGTGAAGATAGGCACCGCTGAACAGGGCCCCGCCGTGCAGAAGAGCACCGCTGAACAGGGCCCGCCGTGGAGAAGAGCACCGCTGAACAGGGCCCGCCGTGCAGAAGAGCACCGCTGAACAGGGCCCGCCGTGGAGAAGAGCACCGCTCCGCTGGGCCCTTCCTCTCAAGCACCGCTCCGCTGGGCCCTTCCTCTCAAGCACCGCTCCGCTGGGCCCCGCCGTCTCAAGCACCGCTCCGCTGGGCCCTTCCTGTCAAGCACCACTCCGCTGGGCCCTTCCTCTCAAGCACCGCTCCGCTGGGCCCCGCCGTCTCAAGCACCGCTCCGCTGGGCCCTTCCTCTCAAGCACCGCTCCGCTGGGCCCCGCCGTCTCAAGCACCGCTCCGCTGGGCCCCGCCGTCTCAAGCACCGCTCCGCTGGGCCCTTCCTCTCAAGCACCGCTCCGCTGGGCCCCGCCGTCTAAAGCACCGCTCCGCTGGGCCCTTCCTCTCAAGCACCGCTCCGCTGGGCCCCGCCGTCTCAAGCACCGCTCCGCTGGGCCCTTCCTCTCAAGCACCGCTCCGCTGGGCCCCGCCGTCTCAAGCACCGCTCCGCTGGGCCCTTCCTGTCAAGCACCACTCCGCTGGGCCCTTCCTCTCAAGCACCGCTCCGCTGGGCCCCGCCGTTTCAAGCACCGCTCCGCTGGGCCCTTCCTCTCAAGCACCGCTCCGCTGGGCCCCGCCGTTTCAAGCACCGCTCCGCTGGGCCCCGCCGTCTCAAGCACCGCTCCGCTGGGCCCTTCCTCTCAAGCACCGCTCCGCTGGGCCCCGCCGTCTCAAGCACCGCTCCGCTGGGCCCTTCCTCTCAAGCACCGCTCCGCTGGGCCCCGCCGTCTCAAGCACCGCTCCGCTGGGCCCCGCCGTCTCAAGCACCGCTCCGCTGGGCCCTTCCTCTCAAGCACCGCTCCGCTGGGCCCCGCCGTCTTAAGCACCGCTCCGCTGGGCCCCGCCGTCTCAAGCACCGCTCCGCTGGGCCCGCCGTCTCAAGCACCGCTCCGCTGGGCCCTTCCTCTCAAGCACTGTTTATGGTTCACTGTGCCCATCATGCCTCCTCCTTGAGCAGTGAACACTGTCATCCACCAGATGGACTGTGGCTTTGCACTCCCCAGGATGGTGAAGTGGGCAACCCACCCACTGTAGAGACTTGAGAGACTGTGGCTTTGCACTCCCCAGGATGGTGAAGTGGGCAACCCACCCACTGTAGAGACTTGAGAGACTGTGGCTTTGCACTCCCCAGGATGGTGAAGTGGGCAAGCCACCCACTGTAGAGACTTGAGAGACTGTGGCTTTGCACTCCCCAGGATGGTGAAGTGGGCAAGCCACCCACTGTAGAGACTTGAGAGACTGTGGCTTTGCACTCCCCAGGATGGTGAAGTGGGCAACCCACCCACTGTAGAGACTTGAGAGACTGTGGCTTTGCACTCCCCAGGATACATCAATGGGCATGGTGGCCCCTTCGTGGATCTGGCGTCGTGGACTCATGTGGCTGTGGTGCCTCCCCCTTCCCTTCCCCCTGAGGTGCCTGTAATTTTTTCATCAGATGCCCCTGCAGTGTTCTCTCCAAAGGACTCAGGTCTCCTGTGTGGGCTTTGCCCTTGTGTCGCTACACTGTAGCCCACGGACTGTTCCATTTAACTTTCATGTACAGGACTAATTGCCTCGGTTCTCCATGGCAGTGTATATAGTATCATTTTGTTATGGATATTTTGCATAGTTGACCGCTCCATATCAGAGTCTATTTTTTATATAAATTTTTCGTCCCAATTTATTTCTGTCTTTGCATTCTTAAGGGGGGTTTGGGTGGTGTCACTGTGCATTGTTGCTCTGCATTAGTGTGTACATAGTTTGGGGGGGTGGGGGTCGCATATGTGTGTGCCATAAGCTTCCCTACTCCCCCCTCTCGTGTGTCGTAGGTGCAGTACTCACCGTTGTCGTCTGCGCCGGAGTTCGTACTCGTGGTAGATGAGAAGGTAGACGAGAGCAGGTAGGATGTTTAATTCGGGTTCCATGCTGTCCTCCATCCTCGTGGAGTGTGTTTTGGTGCGCGTTTTCCCGTTCGTAGTCTGTTTCCGCCGTGTTTTTATCGGCGGGGCTCCCGCCCCGGAAAAGGTGGCGGATTGGTGAGTTGTGATAGTGTGGGCGGTACATTGTCTGCCGCCAGCCTGTTGGCGGTGACCGCCACGCTGTTTGTCTACACCGCCGCGGCGGTCGGAGTGTTAATGTGGCGGGCTGTGTTGGCGGTTCCCGCCAGGGTCAGAATTCCATTTTTTCGACCGCCGGCCTGTTGGCGGGTGTGCCGCCGCTTTATCACCGACCGCCAGGGTTAGAATCACCCCCTATGGCTCCAAATATGTCACGAACGACAGCAGCCTCTGTCTCTCTCTTTTGTCTAGTACGTTGTAATTCAGATATTTTAGGAACTTGCTTTAAGTCATCAATACGGTAAATCTTTGGGAAAACTATTCCCAAATAACATGTCCCATACCATCCCTTTGGAAGACGGAAATAAGCATTAAGTCCACATATATAATAGATCCCATGGATCGCTGAATCCTGTCCATTTAACATGAATGTCCATTTACTCTGAAACAAAAACACATGCCTGCATTAACTTGTTCCCACAAATAAATTGATATGCTCAGATTTTGGCCTATATATACAAAGCCTACCTACATGTAATGCATCTATAGCTAATTTGCTCTGTGTTTTTATTGCGGTGTAAGCATAATCATTTGCATATGTGCGTTTTTCTAACCCCTTTTCTAGCCTTTCTTTTAATGCCTTTTGTCTATCATCAGTGTGATCTAAGAAGCTCTTCTCTACAGAAGTTAGTAAGCAGGTTAAATTATTGCGGTGGCATAAGCCGTTCCAAATGTCAGTGTCTGCTCAAAGAAACCCCTAACTAGTTTTATACTGTGTTCTTTAGCTAACTTGTTTAGAAACTCAATCACAGGCACAAAGGAAAACACTACATCTAAATTAGAGCAGAAGTATTGCACATGTTCTTGGTCATAGAATCTTGTTAATAGCAAACTACAGCTTATCCCATAAGTTAAAGGCAAACTATGATAAGTAACCACTTCTTGTACAGATGCAGGAATCTTTGTACACACATAACAATTCTTTGCATCCATTGTGTCAACATACTCATTCAACAAGCGATAGAAGACATTAGTAGAGAGTTCCGCTTTTGGATTAGTTCCCTCATGCAAGTATTTTGCATCCTGCTCAAACTTTTCCCACGGTTGTAGTGTAGCAGTCTCAGATTTTGAAGCATTGTTAGTCACTTTCTTATCTATCCATGGCATTCCCACAATCACACCTATAATTATTATTGCACACACAATACCTAGAATAACACTTAACCAACCACACACCCTACCCTTTTTGCTATTGCCTCTAGTGTAAGCCATGATCTGTAAAGAATCAGATAGCAGAATAATACCAAGCAAACATTCAACTTGAGAATGATATAAAAGCTCCTTTTTTTTTTTCTCTCCTCCAAAAGTCTCTTTCTCTCTGCAGGTATTTACAGCGTTTCACTCACTCCAGGACCACTTTGTCAAATCAGGTTTAGAAGCTTGTCATAATCAGTTTTCAGAGTCAATTCAGGTTATCAGTGTCACATCTGGTAATTTATCAGTCTATTTTCTCAGCTTCTCAGCTTTTAATTTTCAAATTCAATTTAACACAGTCTCTTTCTCAGGTTGAATTCAGGTGCCGTAGTATTGACCTGGTACCTCTCGATCAAAACAGAACGCCAAGAATTCTTGTTGCCATTCAGCTGTTGTTGCGTATGCCCATTTAGGACCTGCATACCTTCTATTTGCAACTCTTTTTCTTTTCAGTCTGCGTTCAATTTGTAACTCTCCCTCACTAAGATCCTCTTTTCTGGTTGTATCAACTTCTTCCTGTATTGTATCATAAGGGACCACTTTCTCTCTTGTAGCTTGTGACTTTGGCCAGTTGTCTCCTTTATGCGTTTACTTTTTGCTTGGACTTTCAGAACATTGAACAGCGCCCTCCTCTTGTGCTATGGTGTTTTCTCTTGATGGACCTGCAACTGGCTCAGGAGGAGTCAGTTCACTTTGATCTCTCTCTGCTTCTTCCCCCTCACCTTCAGGGTCTGTTACGGATTCAACTTCAAACCTGTATCCGTCTGCTTCTGAGAGAACCTCTCTTTGTGTCGGTTCCCCTGTTACCTCAGCTGAGATAGGCTCACTGTCACCCCTCTGGAACTCACTTTGAGTGACTAAGCCGTCTTCTGTGGGCTCTCCTTCAGTCTCAGTTTCCCTTTGAATACTCTCCGGCCCTGAGACTTCCTTTTCTGCAGCTGTTGTTTTGGACACTTCAAGTTCCTCATCAGTCAGACACGTCACCTTCTTTCTGTGAATGCATGTATCCAATTCAGAACGCCTGCACATTTCACAGCAGTAGTTGTTGTCCGTATTTTTTTATATGGCCCCTTCCAACGCAGCTCCAAGCACGACTTCCTCACATGTTTCTTGACAACAACCCAGTCACCAGGTTTCAGGGTGTGAGCTGGATCACTGATCGGTGGCAACGTGTTAGCCTCCACCTGGTGAGAAAAAGAGCGGACCACATCAGCCAGAACCTTGCAGTAGTCCAACACCATATCATCCGTGACATTCACAAGAGCATTTGCAGGTACTGCAGGCAATCTCATAGCTCGGCCCATCAGAATTTCATGGAGGGATAGTCCAGTTTTCCTGTGTTCCTCATTGACATCAGTACTAAGGGCAATGCATCTGGCCACTTCAAATTGGTAGCTGCACACATTTTTGCCATTCTCGACTTCAAGGTACCATTCATCTGTTCCACTAGTCCTGATGCTTCAGGGCAATAGCTACAATGCAGCTTCTGCTCACTGTTCAATGCGGCACACAAGAGCTTAATCACCTAATTTTTGAAGTGTATGCCCCTATCTGATTCTAAAGAGATCGGGAATCCAAAACTTGGTATTAATTCCCTAAGCAGCAGCTTTGCTACTGTGAGGCTGTCATTCCTACGTGTAGGGTAAGCTTCACTCCAGTGACTGAAAACACACACAATCACCAACACATACCTCAGTCCTCCACACACAGGCATTTCAATGAATTCCATCTGCATTCTGCTTAAAGGACCGCCAGCTCTCCCAACGTGGCTCATATTCACCATAGTCCCTTTTCCTGCATTCATCTGTTGACAGATGATGCACCTGTGACAGATTACCTCTGCAGCTCGTCTGAATTTTGGGTTGAACCAATCGATTTTGAACACTCGGATCATTGCGTCTCTCCCTATATGGGCTTGGCCATGATAGAACCTTGCAAACTGTCACAGAAGACTGTTTGGCAAACCATTTCCCCCTCCTCTGAGACCCATAAGTCATCAGCTCTTTGTATACAGTGCATTCTCTGCCAGGAGCGTTTTTCTTCTTTGCCAGCACATCCTTGCAGTAATTTTAGCTCATCTAATGTGTCAACAACACTCAATTGAAAATTCAAACATGTCTAATTTTCAGTTTCAGGTAATAATTCCCACTGATCTTGGAAAGATTTACAGTTCCGTGCGCAAAACCTTGCGACTTGATCTGCATAGTCGTTTCCCATTGACACAAAGGCCCTCATTACAACATTGGTGGTAAAAGCCGCTTACCGCCGTGCATAAGACCACCAACACACCGCCGCGGCCGCGTAATTCCGCCACAGCAATTATGACCCACAGTTCTGAATCCGCCAAAATCTAGACACCCACACAAGTCCGCCACACCAAAGATCAGTGATAAACTGGCGAAAACAAAACCTCCACCGTCACACCAACAGAAATACGCCCACACTATCACGACCCACGAATCCACACGGTGGTCTTTCAACCGTGGTATTTCATTGGCGGTACACACCGCCATGCTCAAAATACACACACATTTACAAAACACAGCCACATTGGACAAATCCAAATACACACACCTGATACACATACACACACCACTCCCACACACCCAATACAATATAAAACACAATACAATATAAAACACACACCCACATCACCCACAAACCCCCTACGACAACAAATAACAAATGAAAGCCAGAGAGAGACAGCACCCAGCAAGAACAACAGCATCCAGAGGCACACAACACCATCACCCACATAACTTCCACGCACCTCACACAACATCCCACTACAAATCAGCACACTGATCACCCCACACTCCACCCCACACATCACCTACACCACCCCATGGCACGGCAAAGACACCCCAGGTTTTCGGAGGAGGAGCTCAGGGTCATGGTGGAGGAAATCGTCCGGGTAGACCCACAGCTATTCGGAGCACAGGTGCAGCGCACCTCCATTGCAAGGAAGATGGGGTTTTGGCGAAGAATAGTGGACAGGGTAAACGCAGTGAGACAGCACCCAAGAAATCGGGAGGACATCAGGAAGAGGTGGAACGAACTACGGGGAAAGGTGCGTTCCGTGGTCTCCAGACACCACTTGTCAGTTCAGCGGACTGGCGGCAGACCCCCACCTCCTCCCCCACAACTAACAACATGGGAGGAGCAGGTCTTGGCAATTTTGCATCCTGAGGGCCTCGCTGGAGTAGGTGGAGGAATGGACTCTGGTAAGACAAATCTTAACTATTACATCCCCCACCCTACCTGCATGCCAGCACATACCCCCACCCTCACCCTCAACCCCAGCACTCCAACTCCTCACATATGTCCCAACATCACAAACCACCCATCCCAACACCAAGCCCTGCATGCAACAACAAAGCATGGACACCCATCACTAAAGCATGCCCACTGCACATACCCATACACCCCCTTAAACCATCATCACACAAAGTCCCACACAGGAATGCAATCACTGGGGTACACGGTCACCCACCCATTGCACACCATGCCACACACAGATGTAATAAACATATTTTTATACCCCTGCAGGACCCCTACCCAACATCACCGGACAGGAGGGTCCACACATGTCCACACCACCAACAGAAGAGGCCCACAGTGATGACAGCACCTCTGTCCAACTGGATCTAGATGACCAGCCCGGCCCATTGGGGACCTCAGGACAGTCGGTTCCCCTCACACAGTCACAGGCCACTACAGAGCTTCCCCCCTCTGGAAACACAAGCACAGCACCCACCCAGCGGGCCCATACCTCTGTCCCCAGGACACGTCAATCAGCTGTGTGTCCACAACTACAGGGAACCCAGGCTAACCCACCACCCCAACAACAACAGGGACCTGGGTGCAGTGGCAGTGGGCACACGGTCCAGGGGACGGAGGCCCAGGAACACAGGGGAACTGGGAGGGCTGCTGTGCGACAGGGCGTGGACACACCAAGGGAACCCACTCTCCACAAGGCCCTCTCCTCCATCAAAGAAGCCTACCACCACTCCCAGGAGACAATGGCAATGGTACTGGCCAAGTTTCAGGAGACTCAGCCCCTGCAGGAGGAACAGTATATGGGCTTCAGGGAGGAACTCAGAACCATCAGCTCCACCCTGGGCAAAATCGTAGGGGTGCTGAAGGAAGTACTCAACACCAGGAGGGACACTGTGGCACTATAAGGGGCCCCTGACACTAGCATGGACGATGAACTGCCCACCACCTCCGCTGGCGCTAGTGGACAGGACGCCCCGCCACAGGGCCACCACACCAGCACCCCACCCCCTGCAGAGGGAGAACCACCCCGCAAACGGTCCCTGAGATCCAGGAACAAGACAGAGCACGATGCCAAGACCCCCGCCAAGAAATTAGACCACCCTGATTGTCATCCTACTGTCTGTCAGGCGGTCCAAATTCTCTGGATCTGCATGATGCTGAGAAATTATCCCACTTCCAGGCAACACCAAGTCAGATGCCATTATGGTGCTGAACTTTGGAGGGGCCCGGCCGGGTGAAGGGGTAGTCGGGAATGATCAACCAGGAGGGAGATCTGAAAAGGAAGAGGTTAATAGAGAATATACAAGTATACAATAAACAAACATGCAACAATAAGGCACTTTCTCACAATAATCTCACTAGTTTCAAAATGTCAGCAACAGAAACAAATATCTTATAAAGAAATTATAGAATGAAGATTTGTACTATTCTTAGATCAGATCTACTAAAGGTCACATAATAATGCGTCTCTAAAAGCAAGAACTCTAAATCAAACGAGAACCTCTCTCGATAGAACTTGCTGGTTTCTCTTTATGGATCACTAAATACAAACTGAGAACTAGAGTTTCCTTCAAAAGCTCCCGCACAATGCAAAATTAGTAAGTAGTCCTTTTGTTTTCTGGCTGAGAATTCCACAAGAAAATCCTAATAAACAAATAAGAAAACAAAGCTTCTATGTTACTTTCTTTCTTGGCAAGAAACAATGTTTTTGCTACTTTAACTTCACAGCTTGAAACAACGCGCTAAGGCACGAGGCAAACAATAGAGTTCACTGAGCAACGTAGAAATCCAAACATTCATGTAGCAGAATTTAAAAGAAAGAGCACAGAAAAATCGCTACTTTGAATCAACAAATAACCAATTGAAACGATGTTGCCTAGCAACACAATCGGAGCCTTTCAAATATCCAAAGACTCCGAATACGGAGTTCACGGTAAGGGCAGGAAAGCCCAGAAAAGGAATTATCTCACCGCCGTGAGCCGGCCGCTCGCAAAGAAAGGCAAGTCTGCACAGACTCGGGCAGCAGCACAGGAAGACAACTGCTCACGGTAGAAATCCGGAATAGGAAGCATCAGTTAAAGGGTGTGGCAGGTATTTATAGCCTGACCACACCCAAAATGGCTGTCATAGGGAAACCTGGGAAATGAAGTTCCTCTAACTTCCTGATAGCCTTCATTAATGTTCAAAGGCAATGTTGATAGCAATGAAGCCACCAATGGCCCGATCGTCTGGGCAGGTGACTTTTACCACAAAGGGAACGTGGTTTTACAGATATTGCGGCTGCAGAAAATGAGTGGTTGCGCCCACATGCTGGTGGGGTTCTGACAGTACACCCCCTCACCGAGCTTGGGCTCGGACCTGGTTTGTTGGGATAACATTGATGAAATTGTCGTTTAAGCCGTGGGACATGGATTTGTGAAGCAGGTTCCCAAGAATATTCTTCAGAACTGTAGCCTTTCCAGGCTACCAAATACCACAACGAGTTACCCCGAAACCGAGAATCACGAATGGATCATACTTCGTATTCCCATTGACCGTGAACAAGAGTAGGGGGTGGACGTGGTGCATAGCTTGCAATGGCAGGTTTGAGTAACGAGGTGTGGAAAACAAGATGGATTCGCAATGACGGAGGTAGGTTCAATTTGTATGTTATTGGGTTGATGCGTAGAAGAATTTTGTATGGCCATATGAATTTAGGATGAAACGCATGTTTGTCTTTAAATGTCAAGTTTTTTGTGGCCAACCAGACCATGTCTTTCATTTTGTATTCTGGGCCAGGTTGATGTTTCTTGTTATATTGTATTTTGTACCTTGCTTTAGCCTGCTGGAGATTTTGTTGGAGTCGTAAGTGAACATCTTTTATATGTGACAACATCCCCTGAACTGCCGGCATTTATTGTGTTGAACTTGGTAAAATAACAGGCAAGACTTGTGGATATTGCCCATAAAGACCATAAAATGGGGTATTTTTGGTTGAAGAATGACAATAATTGTTGTATGCTAATTCGGCAAGCCAGAGGAGCGTTGGCCAAGAAGAGGGATCTTCAGCTGCATAACAGCGTAGGTACTGTTTTAGAGTCTGGTTCAATCTCTCGGTTTGACCATCAATTTGCGGATGATAACTTGTAGATAGGTTAGAGTCAATGTGTAACGCTTGCCACTATTTTTCCAAAAATGCGCTGATAACTGAGTCCCTCTGTCGGATAATATGACCTTTGGAAGACCATGAAGACGCACAATATTTTGCAAAATGAGATTAACTAAGGCACTGGATGTCGGAAGTCCTTTGCAGGCGATAAAGTGAGCATACTTGGTGAGACTATCTATGACCACTAATATTGTGTTTACATGATCGACTTCGGGGAGACCTGTAATGAAGTCAATTGAAATATGTTCCCATGGGTGTTTAGGAGTTGGTAAAGGTAGTAACTGCCCCTTTGGTTTAACATGTGAGTTTTTATATTGGGCACAAATCTCGCATGATTCTGCCATTTGTTTAATATCTTTCGTAAAAGTGGGCCACCAAAAGTATCTTTTCATAAGTTCCAGGGTTTTTTTTAGGTCCGGGGTGGCCTGCCACTGAATGTGTGTGTAACCATTGGAATGCTGTGTGTCTTAACTCTTTGGTAGGCAAAAAGATTTTAGAATTATAAAAAGGTAATCCCTGTTGTATTGAAAAACCCATGCCTTTTTTAAGCCAAATTGGCCACTCTGTGACATGGAAATGAGTCCAAATTGAATCAAGAAATTTGTCAGCAGCTATTAAACATACAACTTTGGAAGGACTAATGATTGGCATAGGTTGTGGTTTCTCGTGCACTAAAGTGGAGTCTTGTCTGGTTAAAGCATCAGCCTTTTTGTTATCGCTGCCTGGTCTGAAGGTGACAACAAAATCGAATTCGGTGAAGAATAACATCCATCGTAACTGTCGAGGGGTTAACACTCTGGCTGCGCTCATTAACTGCAAGTTCCTATGGACTGAATAACGGTGATTCGGTGAACCGTTCCAGATAAATAATATCTCCATTCCTTAAATTCTTCATGAATTGCCAACAGTTCTTTCTCTGCAATAGTGTAGTTTTGTTCTGCTGTGTTGAGTTTCTTGGATATATAGGCAACAGGGTGTAATTGTCCAGTAGTAGCGTGTCGTTGTGAAAGAATGGCCCCAATTGCCACATCGGAGGCGTCCGCCTCTACATCGAACGGGTCCGAAATCCATGGATGAGCTAAGATAGGGGCAGTGGTAAAAGCTTGTTTTAACATCTGAAAAGTTTCTTCAGTTTGTGAGGACCAACAAAAAGGGGTATTTTTACGGAGTAATTTCGTAATGGGGGCCACCCTTTTGAGAAAAGTGGTCTATGAAGCGCCGGTAAAAATTGGCAAAACCCAAAAAACACTGAACATCTCGAACAGATTTAGGAGTAGGCCAATTGATGACAGCTTGGATCTTACAGTCGGTCATTTGCATACTGTTAGGCGTTAAAGTGACGCTTGAAAATTCCACTTCTTCAGTATGAAACTCACATTTACTAAGTTTACAATATAAGTGATGTTTTTGCAGGGTTAAGAGTACTTTCTTCACATGTTCTTCATGAATTTCTTTCGCACTGGAATAAATAAGAATGTCATCAATGTATACAATGACGAACAGATCTAAGTATTCTCTTAAGACGTCATTGAGAAAATACTGGAAGGCAGCAGGAGCGTTACAAAGACCAAAGGGCATTACTTGATATTCAAACAAGCCATAGTGGGTTTTGAAGGCCGTCTTCCATTCGTCTCCCTCTCGTATACGGACCAAGTGATACGCTCCTCGGAGGTCGAGTTTAGTGTAAATGACGGCATCCTTAACTTGATCCAATAATACGGGGATCAATGGCAAAGGGTATTTGTTTGTTATAGTGATTTTGTTCAGAGCTCTATAGTCAATGCAGGGTCTCAATTCGCCATTGGCCTTGGGTACAAAGAACAGAGGAGAAGCTGCTGGAGAACGTGATTGTCTGATTAGATTATTTGCCAAACATTGATCAAGATATTCCGTTAAATATTGATTTTCTTTTTCTGAAAGAGCGTAAATTCTACAATTAGGAATTACTGATCCTGGCATTAAATCGATTTGACAATCATAAGGCCGATGAGGTGGTAACGCACTAGCTGATTGCTCACTGAATACATCTGCGTAAGGGGTATATTGAGAGGGTAATGTTATTGCTTTTTCTGCAGCTGTAGCTATTTGTTGAATAGGCTGTTCAATGGACAGACAAGATCTGGAACAGTAAACTGATGAGAAGGTTAAAGTATTCTTTATCCAATCTATATGGGGATTATGTAATTTTAACCAAGGTAAACCCAAAATGAAACCGTATTGTGGGGCTCTGATTATATCAAATTGTAGTTTTTCTAAATGCTGATGACCATCAGAATTGTGACATTCCATTTGAATTGGTAAAGTGTTGGAGGTGATTGGACCCCTAGCGATGTCACTGCCATCCACAGCGTGTACGCTTTCGGATATTGTCTTTTTTTTACATTCAAGCTGTAATCTTTGCACGGTCTGATAATCTACAAAATTACCTGTAGCTCCTGAGTCTATTAAGGCAAAAGCCTCTTGCCATTTGTCCAAGATCAAAAGCTGTATGGGAATACGAAAATGTCTATGATGTTGACTTGAGCAGAAATGTATAGAAGGGATTGAAAGAATACCCAAGAGATTCCCTTCTCTATCTCTTGGGTTCATTAGTTTTCCTTAATACTGTCCACAGAAGCTACC
This sequence comes from Pleurodeles waltl, assembly GCF_031143425.1. Taxonomy (NCBI): domain Eukaryota; kingdom Metazoa; phylum Chordata; class Amphibia; order Caudata; family Salamandridae; genus Pleurodeles; species Pleurodeles waltl. Next base: position 657,833,264 of record NC_090450.1, on the reverse strand, counting down.
TGACTTTTGATACTAATGAAAGAATCTGTTTTGTTTTTGGGTCTGACTGCACACTCTCTTACGAAATGTCCCTTCTTCCCACAATATAAACACAGACCTTTGCGACGTCTTAGCTCTTTTTCTTCTTTAGTTAAAGGTTGACGAAGTGTATCAATTTCCATGGGTTATCTAACAGTATCCGAAGAGGTGGAAGGAGAGGGGAGATATTTATCTTGATGCCAAGTACCACGATCTGGTCTTTTCTTATCTCCTTTTCTTTCAGAGAGCCTATGATCAAGTCTTAAGGTTAGATTTATCAAATCTGTACATGTTTTTGGCTGAGGATCGATTTGAGCCAGGACGTCTTTTAATTCCTCCTTGAGTCCTTGATAAAAAAGCGCTGCCCTCTTCTCCTCAGGCCAGGCTGTTTCAACCACCAAGCGATTGAATTGTGAAAGATAGGAAATAAGATCTTTGTTTCCTTGTCATAGTTCTAAAAGTTCTTTGTCAGCAGACATGGTGACTGCTCGTCAGTCAAAAACCTTCTCAAATTCGTCTACAAAATGACGCCAATTGTAGAGCAAAGGACTATCTTGTTTCACAAGAGGAAGTGCCCAATTGGTGGCATCACCAGATAGATAGGAGATCAGAAAGGCAATTCTAGACTGTGGGTCTGGGAAAGCAGCTGGATGACAAGTGAAATGTAACTCCACTTGGGTAAGGAATTTCTGGACTTTGTTGGCATCTCCAGAAAACCTTTCAGGACCGGCTAAAGGAATTTGCGTAGGAACATTAACAGAAACATTGGTAGGAGATGGAGGCAGACGTGGCAAAGGTATAACTCCAGGACCCTCCACTTTGGCTTGTAATTGAGTGACTTTCTTGACTAGAGCTGCAATGTTGTTCCTTGAATCCTGTAACTCCTTTTGTAATTGCGTTAAAGCTTGCATCACAGCGTCTAGGGTAGCAATCTCGTCAGATATCGTGCAGATCAAGAGTAAAGAAAACTCGTGGGCTTCCTATTCTTTCAGGCGCTCCAAATTATCGGGATCTGCACAATGCTGAGAAATGATCCCACTTCCAGGCAACACCAAGTCAAATGCCGTTATGGCACTGAACTTTGGAGGGGCCCGGCATGGGGAAGGGGTAGTCGGGAAGGATCAGCCAGGAGGGAGATCTGAAAAGGAAGAGGTTAATACAGAATATACAAGTATACAATAAACGAACATGCAACAATAAGGCACTTTCTCACAATGATCTCACTAGTTTCAAAATGTCAGCAACAAAAACAAATATCTTATAAAGAAAGTATAGAATGAAGATTTGTACTATTCTTAGATCAGATCTACTAAAGGTCACATAATAATGCGTCTCTAAATGCAAGAACTCTAAATCAAACGAGAACCTCTCAATAGAACTTGCTGGTTTCTCTTTATGGATCACTAAATAAAAACTGAGAACTAGAGTTTCCTTCAAAACCTCCCGCACAATGCAAAATTAGTAAGTAGTCCTTTTGTTTTCTGGCTGAAAATTCCACAAGAAAATCCTAATAAACAAATAAGAAAACTAAGCTTCTATATTACTTTCTTTCTTGGCAAGAAACAATGTTTTTGCTACTTTAACTTAACAGCTTGAAACAGCGCGCTAAGGCGCGAGGCAAACAATAGAGTTCACTGAGCAACGTAGAAATCCAAACATTCATGTATCAGAATTTAACCCCTTCGCTGCCAGGCCTTTTCCCCCTCCTGTGCCAGGCCTTTTTTTGCCTATTTGGGGCAGTTCGCGCTTAGGCCCTCATAACTTTTTGTCCACATAAGCTAACCAAGCCAAATTTGCGTCCTTTTTTTCCAACATCCTAGGGATTCTAAAGGTACCCAGACTTTGTGGGTTCCCCTGAAGGAGGCCAAGAAATTGGCCAAAATACAGTGAAAATTTCGTTTTTTTCAAAAAAATTGGAAAAAGGGGCTGCAGAAGAAGGCTTGTGGTTTTTCCCCTGAAAATGGCATCAACAAAGGGTTTGCGGTGCTAAACTCAGCAGCTTCCCAGCTTTCAGGAACAGGCAGACTTGAATCCGAAAACCCAATTTTTCAACACAATTTTGGCATTTTACTGGGGCATACCCCATTTGTGCAATTTTTTGTGCTTTCAGCCTCCTTCCAGTCAGTGACAGGAATGGTCATGAAATCAATGCTGGATCCCAGAAACCTAAACATTTCTGAAAAGTAGACAAAATTCTGAATTCAGCAAGGGGTCATTTGTGTAGATCCTACAAGGGTTTCCTACAGAAAATAACAGCTGAAAAAGAAAAATATTGAAATTGAGGTGAAAAAAACATCAATTTTTCTCAACTTTTTACTCTGTAACTTTCCCCTGCAATGTCAGATTATCGAAAGCAATATACCGTTACGTCTGCTGGACACCTATGGTTGCGGGGATATATAGGGTTTGTAGGTTCATCAAGAACCCGAGGAACCTAGAGCCAATAAATGAGCTGCACCCTGCAGTGCGTTTTCATTCTATACCGGGTATACAGTAATTCATTTGCTGAAATATAAGGAGTAAAAAATAGCTATCAAGAAAACCTTTGCATTTCCAAAAAGGGCACAAGATAAGGTGTTGAGGAGCAGTGGTTATTTGCACATCTCTGAATTCCGGGGTGACCATAGTAGCACGTGAATTACATGGAATTTCTCAAATAGATTTCTTTTTTACACACACCCCTATATTTGGAAGGAATAAATGTAGAGAAAGACAAGGGGCAATAACACTTGTTTTGCTATTCTATGTTCCCCCAAGTCTCCCGATAAAAATGATACCTCACTTGTTTGGGTAGGCCTAGCGCCCGCAACAGGATATGCCCCAAAACACAACGTGGACACATCACAGAAAACAGAGCTGTTTTTAGCAAAGTGACTACCTGTAGATTTTGGCCTCTAGCTCAGCCGCCACCTAGGGAAACCTACCAAACCTGTGCATTTCTGAAAACTAGAGACCTAGGGGAATCCAAGGAGGGGTGACTTGTGTGGCTCGGACCAGGTTCTGTTACCCAGAATCCTTTGCAAACCTCAAAATTTGGCTAAAAAAACACATGTTCCTCACATTTCTGTGGCAGAAAGTTCTGGAATCTGAGAGGAGCGACAAATTTCCTTCCACCCAGCGTTCCCCCACGTCTCCCGATAAAAATGATACCTCACTTGTGTGGGTAGGCCTAGCGCCCGCGACAGGATATGCCCCAAAACACAACCTGGACACATCACAGAAAACAGAGCTGTTTTTAGCAAAGTGACTACCTGTAGATTTTGGCCTCTAGCTCAGCCGCCACCTAGGGAAACCTACCAAACCTGTGCATTTCTGAAAACTAGAGACCTAGGGGAATCCAAGGAGGGGTGACTTGTGTGGCTCGGACCAGGTTCGGTTACCCAGAATCCTTTGCAAACCTCAAAATTTGGCTAAAAAAACACATGTTCCTCACATTTCTGTGGCAGAAAGTTCTGGAATCTGAGAGGAGCCACAAATTTCCTTCCACCCAGCGTTCCCCCACGTCTCCCGATAAAAATGATACCTCACTTGTGTGGGTAGGCCTAGCGCCCGCGACAGGATATGCCCCAAAAAACAACGTGGACATATCACAGAAAACAGAGCTGTTTTTAGCAAAGTGACTACCTGTAGATTTTGGCCTCTAGCTCAGCCGCCACCTAGGGAAACCTACCAAACCTATGCATTTCTGAAAACTAGAGACCTAGGGGAATCCAAGGAGGGGTGACTTGTGTGGCTCGGACCAGGTTCTGTTACCCAGAATCCTTTGCAAACCTCAAAATTTTGCTAAAAAAACACATGTTCCTCACATTTCTGTGGCAGAAAGTTCTGGAATCTGAGAGGAGCCACAAATTTCCTTCCACCCAGCGTTCCCCCACATCTCCCGATAAAAATGATACCTCACTTGTGTGGGTAGGCCTAGCGCCCGCGACAGGATATGTCCCAAAACACAACGTGGACATATCACAGAAAACAGAGCTGTTTTTAGCAAAGTGACTACCTGTAGATTTTGGCCTCTAGCTCAGCCGCCACCTAGGGAAACCTACCAAACCTGTGCATTTCTGAAAACTAGAGACCTAGGGGAATCCAAGGAGGGGTGACTTGTGTGGCTCGGACCAGGTTCTGTTACCCAGAATCCTTTGCAAACCTCAAAATTTGGCTAAAAAACACATGTTCCTCACATTTCTGTGGCAGAAAGTTCTGGAATCTGAGAGGAGACACAAATTTCCTTCCACCCAGCGTTCCCCCACGTCTCCCGATAAAAATGATACCTCACTTGTGTGGGTAGGCCTAGCGCCCGCGACAGGATATGCCCCAAAACACAACGTGGACATATCACAGAAAACAGAGCTGTTTTTAGCAAAGTGACTACCTGTAGATTTTGGCCTCTAGCTCAGCCGCCACCTAGGGAAACCTACCAAACCTGTGCATTTCTGAAAACTAGAGACCTAGGGGAATCCAAGGAGGGGTGACTTGTGTGGCTCAGACCAGGTTCTGTTAACCAAAATCCTTTGCAAACCTCAAAATTTGGCTAAAAAAACACATGTTCCTCACATTTCTGTGGCAGAAAGTTCTGGAATCTGAGAGGAGCCACAAATTTCCTTCCACCCAGCGTTCCCCCACGTCTCCCGATAAAAATGATACCTCACTTGTGTGGGTAGGCCTGGCGCCCGCGACAGGATATGCCCCAAAACACAACGTGGACACATCACAGAAAACAGAGCTGTTTTTAGCAAAGTGACTACCTGTAGATTTTGGCCTCTAGCTCAGCCGCCATCTAGGGAAACCTACCAAACCTGTGCATTTCTGAAAACTAGAGACCTAGCGGAATCCAAGGAGGGGTGACTTGTGTGGCTCGGACCAGGTTCTGTTACCCAGAATCCTTTGCAAACCTCAAAATTTGGCTAAAAAAACACATGTTCCTCACATTTCTGTGGCAGAAAGTTCTGGAATCTGAGAGGAGCCACAAATTTCCTTCCACCCAGCGTTCCCCCACGTCTCCCGATAAAAATGATACCTCACTTGTGTGGGTAGGCCTAGCGCCCGCGACAGGATATGCCCCAAAACACAACGTGGACACATCACAGAAAACAGAGCTGTTTTTAGCAAAGTGACTACCTGTAGATTTTGGCCTCTAGCTCAGCCGCCACCTAGGGAAACCTACCAAACCTATGCATTTCTGAAAACTAGAGACCTAGGGGAATCCAAAGAGGGGTGACTTGTGTGGCTCGGACCAGGTTCTGTTACCCAGAATCCTTTGCAAACCTCAAAATTTGGCTAAAAAAACACATGTTCCTCACATTTCTGTGGCAGAAAGTTCTGGAATCTGAGAGGAGCCACAAATTTCCTTCCACCCAGCGTTCCCCCACGTCTCCCGATAAAAATGATACCTCACTTGTGTGGGTAGGCCTAGCGCCCACGACAGGATATGCCCCAAAACACAACGTGGACATATCACAGAAAACAGAGCTGTTTTTAGCAAAGTGACTACCTGTAGATTTTGGCCTCTAGCTCAGCCGCCACCTAGGGAAACCTACCAAACCTTTGCATTTCTGAAAACTAGAGACCTAGGGGAATCCAAGGAGGGGTGACTTGCGGGGCTCGGACCAGGTTCTGTTACCCAGAATCCTTTCCAAACCTCAACATTTGGCTAAAAAAACACATGTCCCTCACATTTCTGTGGCAGAAAGTTCTGGAATCTGAGAGGAGCTACAAATTTCCTTCCACCCAGCGTTCCCCCAAGTCTCCCGATAAAAATGATACCTCACTTGCGTGGGTAGGCCTAGCGCCAGCGACAGGAAACACCCCAAAGCGCAACGTGGACGCATCCTAAATTTTGGAAAAAAACAGAGGTGTTTTTTGCGAAGTGCCTACCTGTAGATTTTGGCCTCTATCTCAGCCGGCACCTAGGGAAACCTACCAAACCTGTGCATTTCTGAAAACTAGAGACCTAGGGGAATCCAAGGAGGGGTGACTTGCGGGGCTCGGACCAGGTTCTGTTACCCAGAATCCTTTGCAAACCTCAAAATGTGGCTAAAAATACACATGTTACTCACATTTCTGTGGCAGAAAGTTCTGGAATCTGAGAGGAGCCACAAATTTCCTTCTACCCAGCGTTCCCCCAAGTCTCCCGATAAAAATGATACCTCACTTGTGTGGGTAGGACTAGCGCCCACGATAGGAAAGGGCCCAAAACACAACGTGGACACATCACATTTTTTTATAAAAAGCAGTGCCTACCTGTGGATTTTGGCCTGTAGCTCAGCCGACACCTGAGGAAACCTACCAAACCAGTGCATTTTTGAAAACTAGAAACCCAGGGGAATCCAAGATGGGGTGACTTGCGGGGCTCTGACCAGGTTATGTTACCCAGAATCCTTTGCAAACATCAAAATTTGGCCCAAAAAACACTTTTTCCTCTCATTTCGATGACAGAAAGTTCTGGAATCTGAGAGGAGCCACAAATTTCCTTCCACCCAGCGTTCCCCTAAGTCTCTCGAGAAAAATGGTACATCACTTCTGTGGGTAGGCCTAGCGCCCACAAAAGGAAATGGCCCAAAACACAACGTGGACACAACATATTTTTTCACAGAAAACAGAGGTGTTTTTTGCAAGGTGCCTACCTGTGGTGTTTGGCCTGTAGCTCAGCCGGCCCCAGGGGGGGGGGGCAGAAATGCCCTAAAATAAATTTGCCCCCCCAACCCCCACCCTCCCCCGCCGGGAGCGACCCTTGCCTACGGGGTCGCTCCCCCTGCGTGACATTGGCGCCAAAAAACAAATCCCCGGTGCCTAGTGGTTTCTGCCCCCTTGGGGGCAGATTGACCTAAAATTGGCCAATCTGCCCCCAGGGGGGCAGAAATGGTCTAAATACAATTTGCCCCCCCAGGGGAGCGACCCTTGCCTGATGGGTCGCTCCCCATCTCTAAAAAAAGAAAAAAAAAAAAAAAAAAAACACAACAAAAAAATTGCCCTGGTGCCTAGAATGTTCTGCCCCCCCCCCCCCGGGGGCAGTTCGGCCTAATAATAGGCCGATCTGTCCCCCGGGGGGGCAGAAATGGCCTAAAATAAATTTGCCCCCCCAACCCCCCCCCCCCCCCGGGAGCGACCCTTGCCTACGGGGTCGCTCCCCCTGCGTGACATTGGCGCCAAAAAACAAATCCCCGGTGCCTAGTGATTTCTGCCCCCTTGGGGGCAGATTGACCTAAAATTGGCCAATCTGCCCCCAGGGGGGCAGAAATGGTCTAAATACAATTTGCCCCCCCAGGGGAGCGACCCTTGCCTGATGGGTCGCTCCCCATCTCTAAAAAAAGAAACAAAAAAAAAAAAAAACACAAAAAAAAAATTGCCCTGGCGCCTAGAGTGTTCTGCCCCCCCCCCCGGGGGCAGTTCGGCCTAATAATAGGCCGATCTGTCCCCCGGGGGGGCAGAAATGGCCTAAAATAAATTTGCCCCCCCAACCCCCACCCCCCCCCCGGGAGCGACCCTTGCCTACGGGGTCGCTCCCCCTGCGTGACATTGGCGCCAAAAAACAAATCCCCGGTGCCTAGTGATTTCTGCCCCCTTGGGGGCAGATTGACCTAAAATCGGCCAATCTGCCCCCAGGGGGGCAGAAATGGTCTAAATACAATTTGCCCCCCAGGGGAGCGACCCTTGCCTGATGGGTCGCTCCCCATCTCTAAAAAAAAAAAAAGAACAAAAAAAAAAAACACAAAATTTTTTTTTGCCCTGGCGCCTAGAGGTTTCTTCCCCCCCTGGGGGCAGATCGGCCTAATAATAGGCCGATCTGCCCCCAGGGGGGGCAGAAATGTCCTAAAATAAATTCCCCTCCCCCCCCAGGGAGCGACCCTTGCTTAAGTGGTCGCTCCCTTTGCGTGAAGTTCACGCAAAGAAAAAACTCCCTGGTGTCTAGTGGTTTCTACCCCCCTTGGGGGCAGATTGGCCTCATCAAAATAGGCCAATCTGCCCCCAAGGGGGGCAGAAATGGGCAAAATATAATTTTCCCCCAAGGGGAGCGACCCTTGCCTAAGGGGTCGCTCCCCACCAAAAAAAAAAAAATGAAACAAAAAAAAAAAAAATGGTCCCTGGTGCCTAGAGGTTTCTGCCCCCCCTGGGGGCAGATCGGCCTAATAGTAGGCCGATCTGCCCCCAGGGGGGGCAGAAAAGGCCTTCCCGAAAATATGCCCCCCTGGGAGCGACCCTTGCCCAAGGGGTCGCTCCCTTTTGTCAATAACAATAAAAATAAAAAAAAATCCCTGGTGTCTAGTGGTTTCTACCCCCCTTGGGGGCAGATTGGCCTCATCAAAATAGGCCAATCTGCCCCCAAGGGGGGCAGAAATGGCCAAAATATAATTTTCCCCCAAGGGGAACGACCCTTGCCTAAGGGGTCGCTCCCCACCTCAATAAAAAAAAATGAAAAAAGAAAAAAAAAAACAAAAAAAAAATGGTCCCTGGTGCCTAGAGGTTTCTGCCCCCAGGGGGGGCAGAAAAGGCCTTTTCAAAAAAATGCCCCCCTGGGAGCGACCCTTGCCCAAGGGGTCGCTCCCTTTTGTCAATTTCTAAGAAAAAAAAAAAAATCCCTGGTGTCTAGTGGGGTTTCAAAAGCCGGATTGCAAGCAATCCGGCTTTTGAAACCCTCGGAGGGACTTCAAAGGGAAGGAAATACTTTTCCTTCCCTTTGAAGCCCCTCCGGGCCTCCCAAGTGATTGAAAAAGAAATGCTTTTGCATTTCTTTTTCAATCGCGCTGGAAGCAGAGCTTCCAGCGCGACGAGGGAGGCCCCTGTGACACATCAGCGCGCGCGCGCGCGCTGACGTCACAGGGGGGGGTGGGGGGGGTCGAGGGTGGAAGGGGAAGGTCTTCTGTGCCATGGACGAGATGATCTCGTCCAAGGCACAGGGGAACTGTAGCCTTGGACGAGATGATCTCGTCCAAGGCACAGAAGAGGTTAAAAGAAAGAACACAGAAAAATCGCTACTTTGAATAGAAAAACAACCAATTGAAACGATGTTGCCAAGCAACACAATCGGAGATTTTCAAATATCCAAAGACTCTGAATACAGAGTTCACGGTAAGGGCAGGAAAGCCCAGAAAAGGAATTATCTCACTGCCGCGAGCCGGCCGCTCGCAAAGAAAGACAAGTCTGCACAGACTCAGGCAGCAGCACAGGAGGACAACTGCTCACGGTAGAAATCCAGAATAGGAAGCATCAGTTAAAGGGTGTGGCAGGTATTTATAGAATGACCACACCCAAAATATCTGTCATAGGGAAACCTGGGAAATGAAGTTCCTCTAACTTCCTGATAACCTTCATTAGTGTTCAAAGGCAATGTTGATAGCAATGAAGCCACCAATGGCCCGATCGTCTGGGCAGGTGACTTTTACCACAAAGGGAACGTGGTTTTACAGATGTTGTGGCTGCAGAAAATGAGCGGTTGCACCCACGCGCTGGTGGGGTTCTGACACTGTCCCACTGTGTCACCCTGTCCATACCTAAACTGTCCCAGCTCCACTTCCTATGCCCATATGGGCAATGCACCTGTGAGACTAATAGACTGGACTCTGCCATGAACATTCCTCCGCCATCACCCCTCACCATTTTACTACCCCCTTCAATTTTGAGCACTGAAATAAACACACTTAAAGCACTAAACAATTTGGAGTCTGTCTGTGATTTTGAAATAGTGTATTACCAATTACAGTGACAAAATGCTCTTTTAATTGTAATGTCAACATACCTATGTCACACAGCTCTAGTCCATGAGGAATCTAAGCAGATGTCACACAGTGGGACCCACATCTGTGAAATCGTAAGGGAAAGTGACAACTCAGTGACCATACACTGGGTGAAAACCGCAGACAGTAAAGAGGAAGTAATGTTTAAGTACATGTAGTAGGCAGGTCTGTACTCTTACCTGTGTCTCACTGGAAATATTGCTGGATCACTGAGTCCCTGTTGTTCATGTCTTCTTCCTCTGCTTCCTCGTCTTCACTGTCCAAAGGCTCCACAGCTGCCACAACACCACCATCTGGACCATCCTCCTGCAGAAAAGGCACCTGTCGTCGCAAAGCCAAGTTGTGAAGCATACAGCAGGCCACGATGATCTGGCACACCTTCTTTGGTGAGTAGAATAGGGATCCACCTGTCATATGGAGGCACCGGAACCTGGCCTTCAGGAGGCCAATGGTCCGCTCGATCACCCTCCTACTTCGCCCATGGGCCTCATTGTAGCATTCCTCTGCCCTTGTCCTGGGATTCCTCACTGGGGTCAGTAGCCATGACAGGTTGGGGTAACCAGAGTCACCTGCAAATGGCGAGGGACAACTGTTAGACACACACTAACCTGTAGGGATATCCCCAGACCCAGACAACCATTCCCACTGACTTGCTTCCAGGTGCTCACCTAATAGCCACACACGGTGCCTCTGGAGTTGACCCATCACATAAGGGATGCTGCTATTCCACAGGATGTAGGCGTCATGCACTGAGCCAGGGAACATGGCATTCACGTGAGAAATGTATTGCTATGCCAAACATACCATCTGTACATTCATTGAATGATAACTCTTCCGGTTTCTGTACACCTGTTCACTCCTGTGGGGGGGTACCAAAGCCACATGGGTCCCATCAATGGCACCTATGATGTTGGGGATATGTCCCAGGGCATAGAAATCACCTTTCACTGTAGGCAAATCCTCCACCTGAGGGAAAACGATGTAGCTCCGCATGTGTTTCAGAAGGGCAGACAACACTCTGGACAACACGTTGGAAAACATAGGCTGGGACATCCCTGATGCTATGGCCACTGTTGCTTGAAATTAACCACTCGCAAGGAAATGGAGCACTGACAGCACCTGCACTTGAGGGGGGATTCCTGTGGGATGGTGGATTGCTGACATCAGGTCTGGCTCAAACTGGGTACACAGTTCCTGGATTGTGGCATGGTCAAGCCTGTATGTGATAATCACATGTCTTTCCTCCATTGTCGACAGGTCCACCAACGGTCGGTACACCGGAGGATGCCGCCATCTCCTCACATGTCCCAGCGGACGGTGCCTATGAAGGACAACAGCGAGCACAGAGTCAAACAACTCAGAGGTACATACCCACAGTTTACACAGAACACCATTCATACACAAAAAGTGGCCTGTATGTATATTGAGTCTAAGCCTAGGTATGTGTGACGCAGTCGAAAATGAAGCCATGTGGGCCCCTGAAATGGCGGCTGGCTGACCTCTAAAGTGGGATAATGGGATGTGAGGTAACTGCGTTGGCGTTGTACACCGTTGCTTTAGGCGGTCGAAGACCGCGGCGCAATGCTGCATAGGTTAACATTGGACCCTATGGGTCCAAGGAGCCAATGACGATGTACGCCGGCGGTGACGGTACGCACCGCCGCAGACGTGACCGCCATTTTCTATCTGTTGAATCACTCGATACCTGATCTTCGACAGGAGAGGACGTACACTGCAAGTGCTGCTGTGACCTCGGTCTGGAAGAGACAATGGCTCGAGTGTCTGAGGAAAGGGGGCCTGCCTTCACATCGGTGGAGTTGGTGAAACTCGTGGATGGGGTCCTCCCCCAGTACATGCTACTCTACTGTCCTCCAGACAAACAGGTAAGTACACAGGGAGCATGATGTATGGGCTATGCCTGTGTGGAGAGGGCTGGATGTAAGAAGGAAGGGGGGAGAGTGTGGCGTGCATTAAACAACGGTGAATGCATGTGCCACATGGAAAGGGTAGGGATGGGGGCCAATCACTTTGACGGTGCAGTTCGTAATAACTTACTCTTCCCCCTGTACGTTTCATGTAGGTCAGAGCCCACCAGAAAAAACATATTTGGCGTGCAATCGCCAAGGACGTCCGGACCCTGGGGGTCTACCACAGACGGAGCACCCACTGCCCGAAAAGATGGGAGGACATTCGCCGCTGGAGCAAGAAGACGGCGGAGGCTCAGCTGGGGATGGCCTCCCAACGTGGGAGGGGTGCCCGTCGCACCATGACCCCCCTGATGTTCAGGATCCTGGCGGTGGCCTACTCGGAGTTGGATGGGCACTTGAGGGCATCACAGCAGCAACAAGGGAGTGAGTACACTCTCATTCTGCTGACTTTGCGTGCAGTGGTGGGGGAGGTGGGCTGTGGGTTTCCCTAGGCCAGGTCGAGTTCCGTAGGCAAGGTCCCTCCGTAAGGCAGGCTATGTGGCACCCCACCCCACCTCTGCAGAGTGCCAAGTACACCTAGTCATGCCCCTGTGTCATCTATGTGTGCAGATGTCGTCCATAAGCTTGTAGGCCATTTCCCAGGAATTGAACAATGGAGCCCAAGAGAGCGGCGTAGTGCAGGGGGCTTCTGTGTCTGTCGTGTCTGCCAATGGTAGCGGTAATGCATGCATTCAACATGTCTGTCTTCTGTTGCCCCCCCCCCTTTTTGTGGTCTCCCTGTTCTTGTGTGCATGAGCATCATCAGGCGGAGGAGCAGTGGCACCGGAGCACCAGGTGGCTGCATCCCACATGGCCATGGATGGCCACACTACGGACTCTGACTTAACCAGTGGGACAGAGTGCGAGGGGAGCGGGGACAGGAGCTGAGACCAGTGACACGGACTCGTCCTCTGATAGGAGCTCCCTTGTGGTGGCGGCAACATCTGTGCCACCCCCATCTACAGGTACAGACGCCACCACCCCTTCCAGCAAAGCCCTCCCAGCAGCTCCTCAACCTTCTGCCCGTGCCCGCTCACCCGGGAGGGTGGGCATCACCTTCGCCCCAGGCACCTCAGGCCCTGCCCCAGTCACCCCTGTTGCCCTCAGTGAGGAGGCCATTGACCTCCTCAGGTCCCTCACTGTTGGGCAGTCTACCATTTTGAATGCCATCCAGGGTGTCGAAAGGCAGTTGCAACAAACAAATGCATTCTAGGAGGGCATTCATTCTGGTCAGGCGGCCCTTCAGCGAGCTTTTCAGACTCTGGCCTCAGCACTGATGGCAGCCATTATCCCTGTGTCTAGCCTCCCCCCTCCAACTTCCTAAACCCGACCCAATCCCCTGTACCTCAGCCTATCCCAAGCACACCTAGAGACCAGCATGCACACACATCAACACACATGGGAAGCTCAGGCAAACATAAGCACCACACATCCCCCAGGAGGTCACCTCCAGCACCAGCCCAGCTGCCCAGGACAGGACCGCCAGCACAAGCCCAGCTGCCCAGGACAGGACTGCCAGCACAAACCCAGATGCCCATCACAGGCATGCCAGCACCAGCCCACCTGCCCAGGACAGGACCGCCAGCACCAGCCCACCTGCCCAGGACAGGCCCACCAGCACCAGCCCACCTGCCCAGGACAGGACCACCAGCACAAGCCCAGCTACCCAGGACAGGACCCCCAGCACCAGCCCACCTGCCCAGAACAGGACCTCCAGCACCCGCTCACCTGCATAGGACAGGACCGCCAGCACCAGCTCACCTGCCCAGGGCAGGCCCGCCAGCACCAGCTCACCTGCCCAGGGCAGGCCCGCCAGCACCAGCCCACCTGCCCACCTGCCCAGGAGGCCACTGCCAGCACAGGCCCAGCTGCCCAGGAGGCCACCGCCAGCAAAAGCCCCGCTGGGCCATGAAGGACCACCAGCAAAAGCCCCGTTGGGCCATGAAGGACTGCCAGCAAAAGCCCCGCTGGGCCACGAAGGACCGCCAGCAAAAGCCTCGCTGGGCCATGAAGGACCGCCAGCAGCTGAGTCCCTGCAATGGAGACCGCCGCCTCAAGCACTGCTGCACAGGGCACCGCTGTCTCAAGCACCGCTGAACAGGGCACCGCCGTCTCAAGCACCGCTGAACAGCGTACCGCCGTCTCAAGCAACGCTGAACAGGGCACCGCCGTCTCAAGCACCGCTGAACAGGGCACTGCCGTCTCAAGCACCACTGGCCCATGAGCGGCAAGGGCACTGACGGTACTGAGTCCGTCACAGGGTGAATGATGCACTCTGGGCACCATGCCCCCTCCAGAACCAGTGGAGAAAGGCATCCACTACCTCAGTCCTTGGCAGGATGAAGCACTCTGGGCACCAGGCCAACTCCAGTACCAGTGGAGAGATACATCCACTACCTCAGTCCTTGGCAGAATACAGCACTCTGGGCACAAGGCCCCCTCCAGAACCAGTGGAGCGGTACATTCACTACCTCAGTCCTTGGCAGGATGAAGCACTCTGGGCACAAAGCCCCCTCAAGAACCAGTGGAGAAAGGCATCCACTACCTCTGTCCTTAGCAGGATGAAGCACTCTGGGCACAAAGCCCCCTCCAGAACCTGTGGAGAAAGGCATCCACTACTTCTGTCCTTAGCAGGATGAAGCACTCTGGGCACAAAGCCCCCTCCAGAACCAGTGGAGAAAGGCATCCACTACCTCTGTTCTTAGCAGGATGAAACACTCTGGGCACCATGCCCCCTCCAGAACCAGTGGAGACTGTCATCCACTTGAGAGACTGTGGCTTTGCACTCCCCAGGATTGAACAGTGGGCAAACCACCCACTGTAGATACTTGAAAGACTGTGGCTTTGCACTCCCCAGTATGTAACAGTGGGCATGTGGCCCCGTCGTGGATTTGGCTTTGTGCACTCAGCCAGCAGAGGTGCCCCCCCTTTTCTTCCACCTGAGGTGTCTGTTTAGTTGCTCTCTGATGCCCCTGCAGTGTTCTCTCCTTCATGGTCAGGGATCTTGTGTGGGCCTCGCCCATACCGTGTGGTCCCAGTGTTCCACGGACTTTATTAGAGCACTACCTGGACTACTTTTCTTGGTATATATTTTGTACATGGTGTATATATATATTTCTGCCTACTTGATTTTAATATATTACAATGGTTACACTCATTTTCTATTGTCTTTGCATTCTTCCGGGGGTTTTGGGTGGTGTAACTGTGATGTATTGATATGCATTAGTGTGTGTGTTGTAGTGGGTGAGGGTGGGGGTGGGGGAGTTGCGTGTGTGTGTCCCTGTTTTTTTCCTCCCCCCTCCCCTGTGTCATAGGTGCAGTACTCACTGTGGTCTTTGCCACCGGCGTGCGTGCTCCTGGTAGAGGAGCAGGAAGACTATTGCAGGTAGAATTTGGAGTTTCCGATCCATGGCGTCCTTGTTCCTCGTGGGGTGTGTAGAGGTGAGCGTTTTTCCTTTGGTATTCCTGTTTCCGCCATGTTTTTATCCGCGGTGAATCCGCCCCGGAAAAGGTGATGGATTGGCCTGTCATAATAGTGTGGGCGTTACATTATCCTTCGCCTGTCTGTTGGCGGTGACCGCCAAGCTGTTTGTTTGTACCGCCGTGGCGGTCAGAGTGTTAAAGTGGCTGTCTTTGTTGGTGGTTTCCGCCACCGTCGTAATAGCAAATGTTTTTCCGCCGGCCTGTTGGCGGTCTTACCGCCGCTTTATCACTGTCCACCAGGGTTGTAATGACCACCAAAGTCTTGTGATTTAACATGAGCATTGCATTTCACCATGGCAATTTCAAGAGGTAACTGAATTGCATGCAACAAATCCTTAATCTTTTCGCCATTTTTCAGTGGTGAACCAGAATAGGTAATGAAACCCCTCTGTGACCATACTTGGCCAGAATCATGTACAATTCCGAATCCGTATCTGCTGTCATTATAGATAGTAACTTTCAGGTTTTCAGCTGTGTGGCATGCCTTAGTAAGGGCAACTAATTCAGAGAGAGTACACTCTCTCGAGCCAGGAAGCTTCTAAAATACCAGTGATTGTACACACGGCATATCCAGCTCCCAGTACTCCCACTGAGTCTCTCAAGCATGAGCCATCAACAAACACAATGTAGTTATTTTCTTCCAATTGAGTATCTTTAATGTCAGGTCTTGGTTTGGTGCACAGTTCTGTTACCTCAAGACAATCATGTTCTACTTCCTCAGCATCATTAATGTCTGCATTTTCAATGGGAAGTAAAGTTGCTGGGTTCAATACAGTACACCTCTTGAGGGAAACATTCGGAGACCCCAGTATAATGGTCTCATATCTAGTCAGCCTAGCATTTGTCATGTGCTGCGTCTTGGTTTGGTTAACAAAATTTCAACTGAATGAGGAACCATTAATGTTAAGGGATGTCCCATCACTGCCTTCACACTATGTGAGGCTTTGACCAACTTCTGCAACTGCGCGCAAACAAACTGGTAAGGCTGCTGCGACTAGGTCCAAAGTAGCTGAAAAATATGCTACTGGTCGTTTTGCACCTCCATGGACCTGTGTTGAAACAGACAAAGAACATGCATCACGTTCATGACAAAACAGTAGAAAAGGCTTTGTGTAATCAGGCATACCTAAAGCTAGTGCCCTGCACATTCATTCCCTCAATTCCATGAATGCCTTCATCTCTTTCTCGGACAAGATTATGTTACCCGGGTCATCCTGAACTTCCTTGCCTGTCAGTTTTATCAATGGTTTAGAGATAATCGAGAAGTTAGGAATCCACTGACGACAGTAGGCCACCATTCCCAAAAACGTTCTGACATCTCTTTTTGTTGTCGGGTGGTTCATCTGCAGTATGGCTGTCACTCTTTCTTTGGATATTTTCCTTGACCCTTTCTCAATCAAGTGACCTAAGTACTTCACCTCTCTCTGACAGTATTGCAGCTTCTTTGGGGACACATTATGCCTGTTCTTTCCTAAATGGTTCAGTAAGGCAATTGTGTCATACCTGCGGTCATCTTTTGTTCTGGACGCAATCAACAAATCATCAATGTACTGTACCAGAGTCGAACTGAAAGGCAGTTCTAATGACTCCAAATCCTTTTTCAATATCTGATTGAAGATTGAAGGTGACTCAGAAAACCCTTGAGAAATTCTGCACCAACTGTACACCTCCTCCAGAAATTTGAAACTGAAGAGAAATTGGCTGTCCTCATGAAGGGGCACCGAAAAGAATGCTTGTGATAGGTCCACAATTGTGAACCATTCTGCATCACATGGAACCTGAAACATGATCACAGCTGGATTTGGCACTATGGGGCAGCATTTTACCACAATCTCATTGATTTTCCTCAAGTCCTGCACAATTCGGACCTTTCCACAAGGCTTTTTCAAACCCATTATTGGTGAATTACACGGGCTGCTCATCACTTCCTTCAGAACCCCTTGCTTCACAAAGTCTGCAATTATCTGTGCTACCTTAATGAGGACATCCTGCATCATATGGTACTCCGTACCTGCGGAAACACTGCATTCAGCTTTACCTGTACTTTGACCGGTTCTACTCCCTTTATCAGTCCCACTTCTTTTCCTGTCAGGTCCCATACCTTATCTGTTACTGTTCCCTGCAGCTCAGGTGGAAAGTCAGTCACTGTAAACATTGGGAATATGGTTATCAAAGGGTATTCTTAATTTGCGCTCTCCGTCTCTAGATCTATAAACGGACCCTCGTCTCCTTCATCATCACTGTTTGTCTGTACCTCGACAGGTAATCAAACACTTCGTTTTGCATAGTAAGTCTCTTCCCAGTAGGGATACGGGACTAGAATCACAGACTACAAATTTGTGTAATCCCTGGAAGTTGCCAATCTCAACTTGGACTGGATCTGTAATCGGATTTGTTAGGAACTGATTTGTTACTCCTACTACCCTTATGCTACGCCCTGAAAGTGGCAATTCCGGAACCTCTGCACTTCTGACTGTAGAGCGTGTAGCTCCTGTATCGACTAAGAATGAAACCTTGTGAACCATCACCTTTCCCTCTACATAGGGACCCCTCTGTTCTACCTCTAGGGATGCTGCAAGCCTGCACTCCTCACTGTCTGAACAATCATCCGACCATTCATCGTTTATTCCATCCCCACCACGCAATGGGACCTGTTGTACTGTGTTATTTTGACTCATCGTTTGGCCTGTGACCTGTTGAGGAAGCATCACCTGTTACTGTCCCATCGGAGCTAATGATATCTTCATTTGCTGTCTTGGTACCTTGGGAACCTGCTGTTGTACCTGCTGCATTTGTGCTGGTTGAACACGCAGCATTTTTATTTGTTGCATAAGCTGTAACCCCTGCATCTGTACCATGTTATTCTGGAAGTTCTGATTTTGACCCCTCGTTTTTGGACCCCTCACATTTTGAAAGGTACCGACATCATTGCTTTTTTGAACAACACCATCCTGCACCACCATCGGGCATTCCCGCTTCCAATGCCCCACGCCCCCGCACGCATGACATGGTGACACCTTCTTCATCCCCTGCACATCATTTTGAACCATAACTGTATTCAAGTCTGGACCGCGGTTCACAAAACCTCGACCTCTCGGTTATGTCTGAAATATGCCATTTCCCTGCGGTTGCTGCTGTACCATCTGTTGTATACCATTTACCTGCATCCCTGCTTGCGCTGCTTTAATTTGCATCACCATCACCTTCTCCTTCAACTTTCTTTGCTTCAACTCAATCTCGTCACTACAGTATTTTGCATACTGCAATACCTCATCAATCAGTTTTGCTTGCCAACACATCAAATGATTCTTAATCATCTGACTAATCTCTGTTCTCAACCCTTCAACAAACCTGAACACAAGATGGTTCATGTCTTTCAGCTCAATAGTCTCAGTGCCACTGTAATGTTTGAATGCCTCAAACAATCTCTCATAGTGGGCATGAATCAACTCTTTAGCTTCCTGTGAAGTTTGATTGATTTTCTGCCAATCAGTTACTTTGGCGACACTTTCTGCTTCAAAAAAGTCAATCACTTTATGATAATACTTCATCACCTCCTCAGATGGTGCTCCAGTCACCTTATCCCTTGCCGGCTCCTGTGTCGGCCAGTCCACACCTCTCTTGCACTCAAGCCATAAGTCGGGTGGAACTATAATCTTAAACAGGGTATTCAAGTCCTCCCAGAGACATTTCGCAAGTTTCACGAACCTGTCCGTCTGTTGGTACCATTCTATTGGCTTCTCCCTCAACCTGGGATAATCATTTGTGAATGACAGGATGTCTCCCCTGGACCATGGTACATGGACTAGAACCCCTCCGGCTGTCTCTCTCATTGGTAACATTTTTATTGTCCCAGTGTCCGGTGGGGCTTTAGCCTGATTTGGTTCCGGATCATCACCTTTCTCTTTATCTCTTTTCTTTGCCCACCTGCCTTCCCATTTCTCTAAGGCTCTGCAAATCTGCTCACTTTGCAATATTTCATTAAGATGCGCTTTCATTCCAGTGGACCTCTTGTGATCAAAATCTTTAGAATCAAAGTCTAATCTGTAGCTTCTTTTCAGATGTTTAGTATTCTCAATGTCAATGCCGTATTTGTCTGCCAGGTTTGCCAACCTCTGATGCACCTTGCCCACCTCTTTTGTGATTTTGGGGCACAGATACCTCAATTCTGCTTCTGTGTATGACTCTAATATGTTCACTTCCATTGTTCTTTCCACTAGTTCTGCAGCTTCTACACCCAGTCTCACAAAATTTAAGTATTCATCCCTTTCTGACCTCTCTGTGGTCGCCGCAGTGGTTTGTGAAGCATTGATTTTTTCTAACAACTCATTTAACTGTTGCACGGAAAAGCCTTGCAACAAAATGTTTCCTGATTGCATCAATAGTGACTGTGACGTATCTGTACTCAGTGTCTGCGGGGCTGAGGTCCAGCAAAGAGCTGAGCCCTTCTTCTGTTTGTTCTCTTGGTGTCATTAGTTGGGGAGTTCCGGTGAACCCTCCTCTTATCGACTCTTGGGTCATCACTCCCTGATTACACACGTCAGGCTTACCTTGCGCATACAATGGTACTGGTGGACCAACAGTAATTGGTAATGATGTGGCAGCTGGTTTCTGACCAGGTCCCAAACTCTGTCGATCACTAACTCCTACAGCTTGTCCCATCATGGGTGCCGTAGGTACGGACTGTGATTTTGCAGCTGGAGTGTAACCCAGAATCAGCTGTTTCTGCAGCTGGGGCAGCAATTGCGGAGTTGGCTTAATCTGTACTAGCTTTGATCTCGTATATATCGGATCAGGCGGCACCATCAGACTAGTATTTCTCTCTAGTACTGGGACATCTGGATAAATCCTCTGTATCTGTGGCGGAGGTTGCAACTGTATCTGCGTGTCTGGTGCAGTGGGTACACTGACACCATTTTGTATCAAAACCGTATCGCTTGTCCTCAGGACCCGCACTAGTGCTCAGTGCAGTGTCATTTATAGCATATGGTGGCGGGCGATCATGTAACAACTGATTAAGAAACTCTTCATCGTCTAAATCATCTTCATCTACCCAAGATCTCTGAGTCTCTTTAGGCTTACTAGAGCCCTTGTCTGTCTTACAGGTGGCTTTCTTCCCCTGTGTCTCGTCTTCTTGAGTTATTGCCGGAAACAGTTTAAGCCCGTCAACTATACCCCTTCTCCACATTCTGCTCTCATTGTCCCATCTAGCCTAAGCTAAAGTTTTCTCTGCCCTTTTTATTCTCCTTTTAAGATTTTGTTGTTGAGGCTTTTGCACATTTAACATCCACCTGAAGTTCTCCAAGATTCTTGTATTGAACATTCCATGCTCTGGAAATGCTAAACATCGCTCCTTCCCTGTTAATTTGCGCCACTGCTTCATCCAAAGGCATGGCGCAACTCCCCTTTCCTCCATTACAATATAAGCTGGTGTACCCTCAGGCGGTGTAGGCTTCCCTTCACTCGCCCTAATATATGTATCTCCATTCCAGGCACTCTTTAAAGCCTTGAAAAACTTCATTTTTGGGTCTTTTATTTAGTTTGAATCTAATCATAAAGTGACTTTAATTCCCAGAACACTCTTCACCCACCTTTCTCAACCTATTGCCTCTCACCGACGGCTGCCAATCTGTGCACGACCCCTCTCGGCAACTGACCTATCCCAGCGCGGCACCACTGATGTCACACACATTGCGGCTGACAAAGTCTTGAGGCTTGTCCTCCTCACACAAAACTAATGCAATATATTGCGAGCACCTTTAACCATAAAAACCCAAATTTGCCGGTTTACTACAGGAAGGGTAACACATTCGCTTCAGAACTTTACAGAGATTTCACTTGAAGCCTCGGCCGCTACTCTCTCCTTCTCAGCTCCCGCACTTGCAAGCAGAATTCGACCCGCAAATCCTACTCTCGACTTGTCAATGGTTCGTTCTAGTGCGCTTTAGAACTTGCCAAATCTCCATCGAAGGTTTCACTCACACAATTGACTCAAACTTGACTTGCCAATCGCACCCGATTGACCTATTAAACCACACAAATTACAACATAAACCCAAGTGTCTCCTACACTTGTCAATATGCTCCGGAGTCTTGGACCACGACGGGTCCGTACATTACCAACAACCACGTGGATAATTTTTTAGCACAAAGCGCCACACTCATATGAAGTTCGCCGACTTCCCTACTCTCATACTGCGGAGTACGCCCACTCCTATTAAAACAACATTACCTGGCCTAAATCCACACAAACTTCACAAAACACCTGCAATATGCATAAGCTGAGCAAGCGCAAATTCTACACCACAGATAATAAAACGCCGAGAACATACCCAACTCACTTAGGCAGGCTCCGAGATTCCGGGAAAGTCATGGGGAGTTTAGAAACACATCATACCTCCAATTTCCATTGCTCTGCTACCAGAACTGCTAACGCGTCCCTTTATGACTAATTTACTCACTTTGGGACTCGTTTTAGGCTAATGAATCTTTTTATCCCTGATTGAAGACACCTTAGGACGAGATAGCTAATCAACATGTCAATCAATACGTCAATAATGTTATTAATATTTATTAGGACAATGCAATTCACCTTAGTCAATGACATTAATAAAACTCAGAAACCACCATGACCTTTCAGTCATGAAATAACCACACCAGTTTAGTATGAATTTTGTGGTATTTATTCCCTATGGATTACAATTCTACCAACAAGTTTATTAGTCTCATAACCAAGAAACACATTAGCATAGTCACAATATGGCAACTCTGATAAGATTTCATCAAAGCAAGAATCACAAACATTAGAATATAACATGACGTCAGCATAGGTTGTCTTTAACAGAGTATCATTATAAGGTTATTCAACAAAGCATAGATTCAGTCATTCGTATATTTGCGTCAGTTTAGTGAACCCCTCCCCTAACCTTGAATTAGCATTGGCATGTTGGGCTTCATGCAAAACAATTTAGTAACACCAATTTAGAAAACATCTAACTATGGTCTCTGTCAAAAGAAGCAGTTGGTACCTGGAAAGGAAAAGCAAACACACAATCACAATTTCATTGTCATATAGTTACCCTCCGAATTTGGTCAGCACTCAGGTTCTGTCATCCTCCTCAGGACATCAGTTGATTCGCCATTAGCCAGGAACTCAGCTCAGGCAGGAAGGGCAAAGGGGGCACTTCCCTCATAAGGAGGTAAAGTGTAAATGGGCAAAATAAGGCAAGAATGGTCTTCAGAACCAAACAGCAAAATCTCTATGCAGAGTGACAAAGTGTCTGGGTCATAGCAACATCTCTGCGTCTCCCTAAATAACTCAGTTCCATGTGTCAAGGGGTTTTATCCCTTTTCCGTTGTACATTCCCCTAAAAGCTGGTTGGACAAGGGGTTGCACCCCACTATCTTTAACCAATTAACTTTGCATTAGCTCATCGAATTTGTCACCCCATAACAGTTCTCACGTATTTTATTGGTCCTTACGATTGACGTCTTGACCGGATGGAATGTCCGGTATGATTTCATAGTCTTGTGGTCCTTTGCGCATCTTCGGTCAGTGGCTCCATTGTCTGTACCGGTTTAGGCGACCTTGTACCTACAACTGGTCTACAGTGTTGCATTCAGCTAAAATGTTTCTATAAGCAAGTCGAATTTCATGAGAACGGATCTACTATAGTTAGATTCAGCTTCTAGTCTTGAGGAAAACAAGAGTTCATGTCCTTCAGCAAGTCAGCACACTGTACGTTAGAAAAATACATTTAATATGAGAGCCAGGCAGCTACACCTCGACTCATGCTAACTAAAGCCCAATGATTTATTAGCAAAACCTTTACATATGTTTATTATTATTAGTGAAAAATCATATGATAACATCTCATCTCAACATTATTAGTCGGTTTCAATAGCCCCTGAAAATATTGGCGGCCACTCCCCGTGGGCACATTTCAAGCGCATGTTATGGCAAAATACATCAATACATTTTCTATGCAGCATTATTGTACATTAGTTCATAAACATTTCATATTAATATTGATTATATAAGCTACACTCTCTCAACTTTATATCCAGCATCATCAGCAAAAGGTGGAATTTGTGGCTGAACTAAACAGGGGTCTGCCAAGAGAGCTCTCTCTCTGTGCTTGTGGTCGCATGCACCTGCTCTCTGGGTTCGGCTAACCCGATGTTGTCCTGCTGCACAGACTGTGCTTGTGAAGGGACAGCACGGCTGTCGTCACCGACTCCTTCAGAATCACTGGAAGAGGCTTCGTTCGGGTGGGACTCCGCCGACTGAAAAATCACTCCCAGATTCTGCCCCATTGTCCTTTCCCTGTCTCAGTCTCTGATCCTGCCTCAAAGCTATCCTCCATAACCTGAGGTAGGGCTTGAGCAGCAGTCATCCAATGAGATACCATCTCTGCTACTGGCTAAACTGTCCCTCTAAAGTACTAGCCTACATAGAAGGCAGATAGAGCCACAAAATTGCTTGTGGGTGTGTGTGAGATGTGTCCAATAGTAAATGTCGTCACCTTACTTTTACTTCTTATCCGATTTGTCAGATTCTCTGAAGAGATTGAAAAAAACAAAAAAGACACAGTATTACTTCACGTTACCAAATATCCATCATCACAGCCTTTAGCCTTGGTTGCCTCAGTACCACCCAGTAAAAGTGCCCTTCATATCTCCATAGTCCCCCTCACAAATACATTTCATTTGCTTTAAAGTGCAGGTAATGAACACCTGGCTTTACTAATCCACTCAGCTAAATACATATACATATATATTGTTTGCGGCAGGCAAATAAATCTTCTGCTCTACTTTACAGTGTCAAAACTTCCACTAGACAAAAGACAGATCTATTTCTATCTCTCTCTCTCTCTCTGTCTCTCTCTCTCTCTCTCTGTTTCTCTCTCTCTCTCTCTGTCTCTGTATATATATATATATATATATATATACATACATATATATATATATATATATATATATGTATATATATATATATATATATATATATATATATATATATATATATATATATATATATATATCA
The DNA here is from genome assembly GCF_031143425.1 of Pleurodeles waltl. Taxonomy (NCBI): domain Eukaryota; kingdom Metazoa; phylum Chordata; class Amphibia; order Caudata; family Salamandridae; genus Pleurodeles; species Pleurodeles waltl. The sequence continues at coordinate 657,809,023 of NC_090450.1, read as the reverse complement.
CTTTTACATATGTGTGGTTTCCCTGGGGGTCTGATTTTGGCTCCAGGAAAACAACACATGTAAAAAAAAAATATATATATATATATATATATATATATATATATATATATATATATATATATATATATATTATGTATGTATATATGTACCTACACGAATATATCTATAGAAATTTGTCTCTCGTTATTTGATATATATATAAAGAGAGACTGACTCTCTACATCATTTCTTTGTTCTTTTGTCATACATGTGTGCTGTTCCTGGGGCCGATTGTGGCAAAGCACACATGTATAAGGGCTGACCCAACATTTTCTTTTTTTTTTTAAATATTCCCCGGGGAGGCACGCACGAGTGCCCCCACCCAGGGAAAACTATTTCGATAAAATTACCCCCAGGGGGCAGCCCGTGTAGGAAGATCCGACCCCACCATTTGTTTTTAAATACATTTATTTCATAATCTAAGAACCCCAACTTATTTTTTTATTTATGACCCCATGGGGTAGGGTGGCCAGCCCACTTACATGGGGCCGACCCCCCAAACATGATCCCTGGTGTCGGCGATCCATGGGCAGAAAATGGTGCCAGGAGGCATCGATGGAAGGGGGAAGACTCTCCCCTTTCCATCGATGCCTCCTGGCATCTGGAGAGGCCGTTTTGGACTTTTTCCCCTGCCGGAGTAGGGAAATGACGCTTACCTGCTCTTCCGCTGCTCTGGTGGGGAAAAGGGTAATGTCAGCATGCATAGCGGCGCGCTGACCTCACAGATGGGCGGGTGGGGGCGGGAGAGACACAGAAGTTCTTCCATGTCTCCAGGGGTAATAAAAAAAAATCCTGCGGTGCATTCCACCATATTTTCACCCCTTCCCTGGTGTCGGCCACTGGTCATGACCTGCACCAGGGAGGTCAAGCAATGTGACATAATAGCGTAATTTCTGGAAATTAACGTTACAAGCGTTATACAAAATTGTTGAAATCATGCTACCGTGATGCAGAGTTCGCCAGAGACTGATATAGATTGGTTTGTGGCAATCAGTGAAACCCTAATGTTGCATGAGACATGGGGCTTGTCAAATTTAACCATAAGATGCTATGGGGGTCATTACAACCCTGGCGGTCCAAGACCGCCAGGGCTGTTCTGACGGAAGCACCGTCAACAGGCTGGTGGTGCTTCATAAGGCATTATGACCGCGGCGCTGCCCAGGGGATTACGAGTCCCAGTACAGCCAGCCTTTTCCTGGCGGTTTCAACTGCCAGGAAAAGGCTGGCGGTACGGGGAGTCGTGGGGTCCCTGCACTGCCCATGCCACAGGCATGGGCAGTGCAAGGGCCCCAGACAGGGCCTCGTGCAGCTTTTCACTGTCTGCATAGCAGACAGTGAAAAGCGCGACGGGTGCAACTGCACCCGTCGCACAGCCGCAACACCGCCGGCTCCATTTGGTGCCGGCTCCTGTGTTGCGGCCGAGATCCCCGTTGGGCCGGCAGGCGGAAACTAGGTTTCCGCCCGCTGGCCCAGTGGGGATCTCCAAATGGCCGCGGCAGGAGTGCAGCCGCATTGGCGGCCGCCCGGTGGTCCGATCTTGGCGGGCGGCTAAAGCCGCCCGCCAAGGTCGTAATGAGGGCCTATATGTTTTTCACAAAACTAATACTGACAAGCCAAGAGGTGAGATCTACAAAAGTAGGGGGAAGGGCAATATTTGTGAACAGTTAATTAAGCTGTAGCTGCGGGCTGTGCTAATACTTCACAATAAATGTATATTATTTGTGAATTCATGGATATTTTTTTAAACAGGTTGAAGCACGTATACAAGTATGTAGGAATAAACATTACTGATCAATTGTAGACAAATTTCAGGTAATTTGTGAAGCATTGCATGTGAGGAACAACAGGCTAAATTACACATCAACCTTCACAGTGTACAACAATGTAATCATTTATAGTCCACATGCAGATTCAACAGGCACTATACATACAGGCTATATAAGCGCAATGTGCAACTCCCATCCCTTTTCAGCTAATAAAGAGTAACATGAGTTTAACACCAAACACAAAACATATAAATTCTGCCCAGTTGTGCTCCATGTATCAGAATTTGGGAATCTTGAAGAAGCTTCTGTTAGAAGAAGGGAGAAGACTAGTGGAGCAATAAGGAACACTGGGGCTTATCATATCTAGCAGCGCCATGGCCTATCAGTCCCCATGACAACGCCCCTGGCAGAAAATTATCGGGATGGCCCCTGGCTCAAATAATCTATTAGCGATGGATGCAAGTGACACTCTCAGTATATTCCTACACCATCCGCTCCTAAGGGTCATAATCGGAGAAGCTAGTGGCCACCTGTATCCATAGATCTGCAACAGACCTTTGGCCCACCTGACTGTACTCCTCAGCATGCAATACTGTGCCCTCAGCTGCAGCCTACTTCTGCAGCTCCACCCAACATTGTCTGTGATGGGAGCACTGCAGGGATTTCCAGTGACAGACAATGTCTCTGTGGTCTATCCCGAAAGCACTACAGGGATTTCCAGTGACAGACAATGTCTCTTTGGTCTATCCCGAAAGCTAGGTCGAAAAATCTATTGCCATTGTGGGTGCAGCACATCTGTCTCTGTTCTGCTTGGCTACCTGGGTATTCCAAGCAGGCAAGTTAAGCAGGTGCAACATGGCATTTAAAGCAGAAATTCAGCATGTCCTTCAGGCTTACCCGAGATTAAGGAATGGCAAGGCCCAGCTCCGCATCCCAGAGCACCATATTGCATAGTTCAGGCAGGTCTGTATCCACTTTATGATCAGTAAGCTGAACATTAGCTCAAGCTCAAACTTCAAAGTTTGAAGAGTTTGGCAGCAACCAACTGCCAATGAGAGTCTGTTCATCATTAGATTGTGCTAATCCAACCAGTAAGGTTGTTGCAGACATCGCCCACCTCTTATGGGTTTCGGGGGAGGGTACCTTTGCCCTATTCCTTTAATATGCTACCCACTCCTTATGTGCAGCATGCCGGGTCCAATCTCCAAGAGCCTGCTCTGCTCTCATTTAAAAACGTGTATTCTCTGCAAACTTCTTGGAAAACAATACAAGGCAAAGAATAAATGTTTGTTGAGACTGTCATTGCTCTCCTGGGCGAGGAGCATCTATTCTCCATTTTTCGTCCATTAGTCTCTGAAATATAACCGTGAACTTATTTTCTTATAGTCTTCACGTTCTGTTTGTGATCATTATTGCACATTTGGCACGAAATGCTTGCAAATGTTTCCAACTAAAAGTAAAATAAATAAGACAGGACATCCAACTGCACAAGTTGATCGATTCGTGAAAAGTTGTGCATTGATTCCACTTACAAGATGGAGTTAAATGACTGGTGAAGTTTCATAGACTTTTTTTACAGTAAGGAAATATAGGGTTGCTACTCGAGTACTGCAGAACTTGTCCTAGCTGAAAAACTACCCCAATAATGACTAAGGATTCAGAGTTATCTAATTTTGGACAAGATTAATGTTACTTTGGAAGCAACCAGAGTCTGAATGCACTGTTTCTCACCTGGTTGAAAAAGTATAACCATAACGTTGTACTTGTCTAGCGTGCTCAAATATGTTTTGATGACATCTATGTATTTTAATCACATAAGCACAAGTCTGTCATTTTATTTTTCCTGTGGCGCTCTTACTTTATGTGGTACTTGGATTTGCCTGCTGGATACATTGTTAAATTCTTGCTGTTAAACCATATAAATATAGTTGCTTGTGAATCTGCATATTGAAACAATGTACATCTGTGTAAAAGCAAATGTATTATTGTTTGATTTCCTATGTACTACTGATTTACGGTGCTTATTAATCAAAGGGAATCAGACATGTCATCACTAACAAATAATTATGGCCCTCATTACAACATTGGCGGTAAAAGCTGCTTACCGCCGCGCAGAAGACCGCCAACACACCACCGCGGAATTCCACCACAGCTATTATGACCCACTGCTCGGAATCCGCCAAAATTCAGACACCCACACAAGTCCGCCACACCAAAGGTCAGTGATAAACTGGCAAAAACAAAACCTCCACCGTCACGCCAACAGATATATGCCCACACTATCACAACCCACGAATCCACGTGGTGGTCTTTCAACTGCGGTATTCCATTGGCGGTACGCACCGCCGCGCTCAAAATACACACACATTGACAAAAAACTGCCACATTGGACAATTCGAAATACACACACCTGATACACATACACACACCACTCCCACACACCCAATACAATATAAAACTCACACCCACATCACCCACAAACCCCTACGACCAAAATACTGAAAGAAGGCCAGAGAGAGACACTACAAAGTACTACCAAGCATCCACAGGCACACAATGCCATCACCCACATAACTTCCACGCACCTCACACAACACACCACTAAATCTCACCCCACTTATCGCTACACACCACCCCACACATCACCCACACCACCCCATGGCACTGCAATAACACCCCAGGTTCTCTGAGGAGGAGCTCAGGGTCATGGTGGAGGAAATCGTCCGGGTAGAGCCACAGCTATTCGGATCACAGGTGCAGCACACCTCCATAGCTAGGAAGACGGAGCTATGGTGAAGAATAGTGGACAGGGTTAACGCAGTGGGACAGCACCCAAGAAATAGGGATGACATCAGGAAGAGGTGGAACGACCTACGGGGGAAGGTGCGTTCTGTGGTATTATGACACCACCTTGCGGTTCAGCGGACTGGCGGCGGACCCCCACCTCTTCCCCCACAACTAACAAAATGGGAGGAGCAAGTCTTTGCGATTCTGCATCCTGAGCGATTGCAGGAGTAGATGGAGGAATGGACTGTGGTATGTAAAATCTTAACTATTACATCCCTAACCCTACCTGCATGCCATCACATACCCCTACCCTCGCCCTCACCCAGTCACTCCAATTCCTCACAAATGTCCCAATATCACAAACCACACATCCCAACACCAAGCCCTGCATGTAACAACAAAGCATGGACACCCATCACCAAAGCATGGCCACTGCACATACCCATACACCTCCGAAACCACCATCACACAAGGTCCCACAAAGGAATGCAAGCACTGGGGTACACGGTCACCCACCCACTGCACACCATGGCACACACAGATGCAATAAACTTCCTTTTATACCCCTGCAGGACCCCTACCCAACATCACCGGACAGGGGGTTCCACAGATATCCACACCACCAACAGAAGAGGCCAACAGTGATGACAGCAGCTCTGTCCAACTGGATCCAGATGACCAGCCCGGCCCATCTGGGACCTCGGGACAGTCGGTTCCCCTCATACTGGCACAGGCCACCACAGAGCTAACACCAGCACAGCACCCTCCCAGCGGGCCCATACCTCTGTTCCCAGGACACGTCAATCAGCAGTGTGTCCACCACTACGGGGAACCCAGGCTAACCCACCACCCCAACAACAACAGGGACCTGGAGGCAGTGGGCACACGGTCCAGGGGATAGAGGCCCAGGAACACAGGGGAACTGGGAGGGCTGCTGTGCGACAGGGAGAGGACAGGCCCAGGGAACCTACTCTCCATGAAGCCCTCTCCAACATCATGGGAGCCTACCACCATTCCCAGGAGACGATGGCAACGGTACTGGCCAAGTTTCAGGAGACCCAGCGGCTGCAGGAGAAACAGTATTTGGGCTTCAGGGAGGAACTCAGATCCATCAATTCCACCCTTGGCACCATCGTAGGGGTGCTGAAGGAAGTCCTCAACACCTGGAGGAACACTGGGGCACTACAAGGGGCCCCTGACACTAGCCTGGACGATGAGCTGCCCACCACCTCCGCCGGCGCTAGTGGACAGGAGGCACCGCCACAGGACCACCACACCAGCACCCCACCCCCTGCAGAGGGACAACCACCCTGCAAATGATCCCTGAGATCCAGGACAAAGACAGAGAACGATGCCAAGACCCCCACCAAGAAATGAGACCAGCCTGATTGTCATCCTTCTGTCCCACCTTGTCACCCTGTCCATCCTCAAACTGCCCCAGCTCCACTTCCTATGCCCATTTGGGCAACGCACCTGTGAGACTAATAGACTGGACTCTGCCCTGGTCATTCCTACACCATCACCCCTCACCATTTTACAGCACCCTCCAATATTGAGCACTTAAATAAACACCCTTAAAGCACAAAGCAATCTGGAGTCTGTCTGTGATTTCAGAATAGTGTATTAGCAATTAAAGTGTCAAAATGCTCTTTCAATTGTAATGTCAACATACCTATGTCAAACAGCTCTAGTCCATGAGGAAACAAAGCAGATGTCACACATTGGGACCCACATCTGTGAAATCGTAAGGGAAAGTGACAACTCAGTGACTATACACTGGGTGAAAACGACAGACAGTAGAGAGTTAGTAGTGTTAAAATACATGTAGTAGGCAGGTTTGTATTCTTACCTGTGTCTCACTGGAAGTATTGCTGGATCACCGAGTTCCTGTTGTCGATGTCTTCTTCTTCTTCTGCTTCCTTGTCTTCACTGCCAACAGGCTCCACAGCTGCCACAACACCTCCATCTGGACCATCCTCCTGCAGAAAAGGCACCTGTCATCGCAAAGCTAAGTTGTGAAGCATACAGCAGGCCACGATGATCTGGCACACCTTCTTTGGTGAGTATAATAGGGATCCACCTGTCATATGGAGGCACCTGAACCTGGTCTTCAGGAGGCCGAAGGTCCGCTCTATAATCCTCCGAGTTCGCCCATGGGCCTCATTGTAGCGTTCCTGTGCCCTTGTCTTGGGACTCCTCACTGGGGTCAGTAGCCATGACAGGTTGAGGTAACCAGAGTCACCTGGAAATGTCGAAGGACAACTGTCAGACACAAACTAACTTGTAGGGATATCCCCAGACCCAGACAACCATTCCCACTAACTTGCTTCCAGGTGCTCACCTAATAGACACACACGTTGCCTCTGGAGTTGCCCCATCACATAAGGGATGCTGCTATTCCTCAAAATGTAAGCGTCATCCACTGAGCCAGGGAATTTGGCATTAACATGGGAGATGTACTGGTCAGCCAAACACACCATCTGCACATTCATCGAATGATAACTCTTCCGGTTTCTGTACGCCTGTTCACTCCTGCGGGAGGGTACCAAAGCCACATGTGTCCCATCAATGGCACCTATGATGTTGGGGATATGTCCCAGGGCATAGAAATCACCTGTCACTGTAGGCAAATCCTCCGCCTGATGGAAAACGATGTAGCTCTGCATGTGTTTCAGCAGGGCAGACAACACTCTGGACAACACGTTGGAAAACATAGGCTGGGACATCCCTGATGCTATGGCCACTGTTGTTTGAAATGACCCACTTGCAAGGAAATGGAGTACTGACAGCACCTGCACTAGAGGGGGGATTCCTGTGGGATGGCGGATAGCTGACATCAGGTCTGGCTCCAACTGGGCACACAGTTCCAGGATTGTGGCACGATCAAGCCTGTAGTTGATGATCACGTCTTTCCTCCATTGTCAACAGGTCCTTCAACGGTCTGTACACCGGAGGATGCCGCCATCTCCTCACATGTCCCAGCGGACGGTGCCTATGAAGGACAACAGCGAGCACAGAGTCAACCAACTCAGAGGTACGTACCAACAGCTTACACAGTACACGATTCATAATCCGAAATAAGCATGTATGTGTGTTGAGGCAAGGCCTAGGTATGTGTGAAGCAGTTAAAAATGAAGCCATGTGGGCCCCTGAAATGGCGGCTGCCTGACCTGTAAAGTGGGGCAATGGGATGTGAGGTAACTGCGCTGGCGTTGTACACCGTTGCGATAGGCGGTCGAAGACCGCAGCGCAATTCTGCATTGGGTAACATTGGACCCTATGGGTCCCAGGAGCCAATGACGATGTACGCTGGTGGTGACGGTACGCACCGCCGCAGACGTGACTGCTATTTTCTATCTTTTCAATCACTCGATACCTGATCTTCGACAGGAGAGGACCTACACTGCAAGTGCTGCTGTGGCCTCAGTCTGGAAGAGACAATGGCTTGTGCATCTGGGGAAAGGGCCCCTGCCTTCACATTGGAAGAGTTGGAGAAACTCGCGGATGGGATCCTCCCCCAGTACGCGCTACTCTACGGTCCTCCAGACAAACAGGTAAGTGCACTGGGAGCATGCTGTATGGGCTATGCCTGTGTGGAGTGGCGTGGATGAAAGATGGGGGGGGGATTGAGGCGTGCATGTAACGATGGTGAGTGCATGTGCCACATGGCAAGGATAGGGATGGGGGCCAATGACTGTGACGGTGCAGTTGGTAATAACTTTTTCCCCTGTACAATTCCTGTAGGTCAGCGCCCACCAGAAGAAGGATGTTTGCCGTACCATCGCCAAGGACGTCCGGACCCTGGGGGTCTATCACAGACGGAGCACCCACTGCCGTAAGAGATGGGAGGACATTCGCCGCTGGAGCAAGAAGACGGCAGAGACCCAGCTGGGGATGGGCTCCCAACATTGGAGGGGTGCCCGTCGCACCATGACCCCCCTGATGTTCAGGATCCTGGCGGTGGCGTACCCAGAGTTGGATGGGTGCTTGAGAGCATCACAGCAGCCACAAGGGGGTGAGTACACTCTCATTCAGCTGATTCAGCACGCAGTGGAGGTATCTGGCTGGGAGAGGTGGGCTGTGGGCTGTGGGTTTCCCTAGTCCAGGGTGAGTGTGCTAGTTAGGTCCCCTTCTTCTGGTAGACCCTGTGGCACCCCACCCCACCTGTGTACAGTGCAAACTACACCTAGTCAGGCTCCTGTGACATCCATGTGTGCAGATGTTGGCCATAGCCTTGTAGGTCCTATCCCAGGGATTGAACAGTGGACCCCAAGTGCGTGGCGTAGTGCAGGGAGCTTCTGTGTCTATCGTGTCTGCCAACGGTAGCAGTAATGCATGCACTCAACATGTCTTTCTTCTGTCATCCCCCCCGTTTTGTGGTCTCCCTGTTCTTGTGTGCATTAGCATCATCAGGCGGAGGAGCAGTGGCACCGGAGCAGGAGGGAGCTGCAACCCACATGGCCCTGGAGGTCAAGACAACGGACTCGGAATTCACCAGTGGGATGGAGGGCGAGGGGAGCTCCACGGCGGGGACAGGAGCTGAGACCAGTGATACGGACTCATCCTCTGAAAGGGAGCTCCCTTATGGTCTGTGCCCCCCGCATCTACAGGTACAGCCGCCACCCCCCCTACCAGCACCGCCCTCCCAGTAGCCCCTCAGCCTTTGCCCCGTGCCCGCTCACCCAGGAGGGTGGGCATCACCTTCGCCCCATGCACCTCAGGCCCTGCCCCAGTCACCCCTGCTGCCCTCAGTGAGGAGGCCATTGACTTCCTCAGGTCCCTCACTGTTGGGCAGTCTACCATTTTGAATGCCATCCAGGGTGTAGAGAGGCAGTTGCAACAAACAAATGCATTCCTGGAGGGCATTCATTCTGGTCAGGCAGCCCTTCAGCGAGCTTTTCTGACTCTGGCCTCAACACTGATATTGTCCCTGTCTCTAGCCTCCCCCCTCCAACTTCCTCCACCCAGACCCACACCCCTGTGCCTCAGCCTACCCAAAGCACACCATCAGACCAGCATGCACACACGTCAACACACAAGGGAAGCTCTGGCAAACATAAGCACCACACATCCAACAGGCACTAATGCAAGCATCACACACATGCAGACACACCAACATCCACTGCCTCCACTGTGTCCCCCTCCTCCTCGTCTCCATCCTCCCTCCCAGTCTCGTCTCCACTCACACCTGCATGCACTACATCTACAGTCACTACTTCCATCACCAGCACACACACCACCTCACCCGCTCACATGCAGTCACCACCCCCACTACCATTCACATGTCCTGTGTCCTCTTCCAGTGTGTCTGTGACGCCACCTCCCAAGATTCACAAATGCAGGCACACACTCACCGAACAGCCAATCACCTCACGACAGCCTCCAGTGCATGCACCTTCACCCAAAGTCACCAAACGAACACCTCCTACAACTACAACCTCTTCCTCCTCTCCCAAAACCCCTCCAGGTACCCGTCCCAGTGTCCCCAAGAAACTTTTCCTGTCCACTCTTCACCTCCTTCCCTCACCTCCCCCACCCCGTCAGTCTCCTAGGGCCCGACTCTCCAGGTCCCAACCTAGCACCTCAGCCACAACATCTCCGAGACCAGTGGTGCCAGTAGTCACCGGATTCTGGAGTGCACCAGGCAGCAGGGTAGTCAATGTGGCAACGAGCCACAGCACGGACAGTCCCCCACCTGTCAAGCATCAAAAGTTGGCCAGTGCCCGGCGGGAGAGGGGGAAGACTCTAGCCACCAAAGCCGTTCCCAGGGGTACAGGTGGGAGGTTGGAGTCAGCTGCGACACCTTCCAAGGTGGGGAAGGGGCACAAGAAACTCAGCAAGTCTGGGAAGAGCAGCACGGCGGAGAAGACCGCCATCAGCCCCGCTGCCCAGGAGGCAACCGCCATCATATCCGCTGCCCAGGAGGCCACCACCATCATCCCCGCTGCCCAGGAGGCCACTGCCATCAACCTCGCTGCCCAGGAGGCCACCGCCATCAGCCCCGCTGGGCCAGAAAGGACCGCCAGCACCAGCCCCTCTGGGCCAGACAGGACCGCCAGCACCAACCCCGCTGGGCCAGACAGGACCGCCAGCAGCAGCCCTGCTGGGCCAGACAGGACAGGACCGCCAGCACCAGCCCCGCTGGGTCAGAAAGGACCACCAGCCCCGCTGGGCCAGAAAGGACCGCCAGCACCAGCCTTGCTGGGCCAGACACGACCGCCAGCAGCTGAGTCGCTGCCAAGGACCCCGCCGCAACAAGCACAGCTGAACAGGACCCCGCCGCCATAAGCACCACTGAACAGGACACTGCCGCCACAAGCACCGCTGAACAGGACACCGCCGCCACAAGCACCGCTGGCCCATGAGCGCCAAGGGCACTGACGCTACTGTGTCCGCCACGAGCAGGATGAAGCACTCTAGGCACAAAGCCCCCTCCAGAACCAGTGGAGATTTACATCCACCACCTCTGTCCTTGGCAGGATGAAGCTCTCTGGGCACAAAGCCCCTCCAGAACCAGAGGAGATTTACATCCACTACCTCTGTCCTTGGCAGGATGAAGCTCTCTGGGCACAAAGCCCCCTCCAGAACCAGTGGAGAAAGGCATCCACTACCTCTGTCCTTGGCAGGATGAAGCACTCTGGGCACAAAGCCCCCTCCAGAACCAGTGGAGAAAGGCCTCCACTACCTCTGTCCCTGGCAGGATGAAGCACTCTGGGCACAAAGCCCCCTCCAGAACCAGTGGAGACTGTTATCCACTTGAGAGACTGTGGCCTTGCACTCCCCAGGATTGAACAGTGGGCAACCCACCCACTGCAGAGACTTGAGAGACTGTGGCTTTGCACTCCCCAGGATTGAACAGTGGGCAAGCCACCCAATGTAGAGACTTGAGAGACTGTGGCTTTGCACTCCCCAGGATTGAACAGTTGGCAACCCACCCACTGTAGAGACTTGAGAGACTGTGGCTTTGCACTCCCCAGGATTGAACAGTGGGCAACCCACCCACTTAAGAGACTTGAGAGACTGTGGCTTTGCACTCCCCAGGAATGAACAGTGGGCAACCCACCCACTGTAGAAACTTGAGATACTGCGGCTTTGCACTCCCCAGGATTGAACAGTGGGCATGGGGCCCCCTTGTGGATTTGGCGTCGTGCACTCAACCGGCTGAGGTGTCCCCCTTTCCCTCCCCCCTGAGGTGCCTGTTTTATTGCTATCTGATACCCCTGCAGTGTTCTCTCTGTCATGTTCAGGTATTGAGTGTGGGCCTCGCCCACGCCTTGAGGGCCCAGTGTTCCACAGACTTCAATGGAGCTATACCTGGACTACTATTCTTGGTGTATATATTTGTTAATAGTGTATATATATTTTTGAGTACTGGATTTTAATATATTACAATGGTTACACTCATTTCCTTTTGTCTTTGCATTCTTCCGGAGGGTTTGGGGGGTGTAACTGTAATGTATCATGCTGTATTAGTGTGTGGGTTGTAGTGAGTGAGTGTGGGGATGGAGGTGTTGTGTGTTGTGTGTTGCGTGTGTGTGTCCCTGTTTTTTCCCTCCCTCCTCCCCTGTGTCGTAGGTGCAGTACTCACTGTGGTCTTCGCCGCCGGAGTTCGTGCTCCTGGTAGAGGAGCAAGAAGATAAGGCAGGGAGAATGTGCAGCTCTGGTTCCATGGCGTCCTGGTTCCTCGTGGGGTGTGTAGAGGTGAGCGTTTTCCTTTCGAAGTCCTGTTTCCGCCGTGTTTTTGTTCGTGGTGAATCCGCCCCGGAAAAGGTGGCGGATTGGTAGGTTGTAGTACTGTGGGAGGTACATTGTCCTCCGCCTGTCTGTTGCCGGTGACCGCCATGCTGTTTGTTTTTTCCGCCGTGGTGTTAAAATGGCAGTCTTTGTTGGCGGTTTCCGCCACAGTCGTAATACCAATTTTTTCCGCCGGCCTGTTGGCGGTCTTACCGCCGCTTTAACACCATCCACCAGGATTGTAATGACCACATATGTCATTTATTTAGTCACAATATCCTTTCGATCAGAAGTGTTTGACAAAGCCAAGATTATCGCTCATAGAAGGGTGAGGTGATTCGCACGTTTTAAAGACAAAAACATGTATTGGTTAATTTTGCCAATTGTGTGACTTTCATAGTGGAACATATTAGCATAAACATACATACAGACAGAAATGCGGGGAGCTGGGAGGTACTCACTGCAGTCACTGAATTACTACATTGTATGTCTGAACTAAAATGGTACCCTAGAATAAACGAATTCCTCAGTCATATTCCTCGATTTCCTTGCGGTGGGACTGAGGAGATGTATTTGCGTATGCGCGGTCGCCTTCAGACTTCACAGTTATGCTAATTACATTTGTAACAGGATTGTTTGCGGAGCATAATCACCTCCAGGAGCAGGGAAATATGAAGCGGGAGGCCGAGTGGAGCACGTAAAGCATTAGAATTCATTTTTTGCAAAAAGTAAAGTCTTTGGTCTTACAGGATGTCACTAAAGAATGAGAAAAGAGAATCTGAAACGGAAGTGCATTTCAGAGGTGGGGCCTGGTCTTAAAAGCTGCCATCGGCACAGGATTTACACGATGAAAGATAGGGGAAAAGCCTGCTTTAAATTCTTCAGCTATGTGCTGTAGAAAAAAAAGTAACGGAAGAGATAATGATGGAAGCTAAATATCTTGGAACATTTCCAAGAACCAATTTGATTGATACAACTGTGCACAACCACACCTCAATGAAGGGATTCTCTGAACGAGAGACGTGGTCCTTTAAGACAGGCTTAAAATAGGATGGCAGTCTTTTTTTCTGTTTGGTCTCCGAAGATGGTATATGCTATGAGGACTGAATACATTGGTTTTGAAAGGTGAAGGTAAAAATTTACGCTGTCCTCCACCACCACTTTCCGGGACTGCGCCTGAGAAATAAATGGCAACTCTTTTTTTGCTGATGAACCCAAAGCTAAAGGAAGATCCGTGCACAACGGTCCCGATGTGAGCATTTAGACAGAGCCAAATCCTAGACGACCCCCAACTTCTCGAGCTACTCAGCTTATGCAGGGTTGGTGCAAAACAGCAGCAACTCTTCATATGAGTGGGAATTTCAGGAGACAATGGCCTTGAGCCTTCTGCATCGATTTCAACACAACTGCAGAATTCATAACTGTGCACCCATCTCTAGCAAAGGGCGACTCAGAGTTCAGTGACACAAAGGCACAATGGGTGCTCACCACACTACTATTCAAGTGCTGATCCTTCACCTGGGCCTGGGAGTGCAGATGGCGTTTCCATTCTTGTACATCTTCATGGCAGTCTCTGCTTTTGAAGCAATGCAGACTTCATGCACCTCCCAAAAAATCTTCAACCAGCTATGCTGATTAATTTTTTGCCAAACGGGGTTCTTTTATTCAGGGATTCACTTTACCACCTCCTTCTCCAAAGCAGGTGACTCACGCATCACGCAGGCAAAAAAACACTTCTTGCAAGACTTTGGACCTGGACTCCCTCAAAGCCATTGGTTTCCATCTTGCCACAGGGCGGGAAAGACTCCTCAGCAGCACACTGAGCTACTCAACAACAGAACTGGCAATGCTACCAATCACCAGCCTCCAGCCTCCCAGGTTCACCACTTCTGTGGTGAAAGGACTTGGAAAGGACTTGGAAGCAGGTTTCAACACTGTCCACTCCTGCAGGGGTCATTTCTTGCAGGGCTTACCCAAGGCACATGTGTAGATCACCTCTGCACTTCACCTCGAACAACACCATGGGAACTGCACTGTTGATCCTGGTGAAAGAGTCAGAGACAGGAGCCAGAAACCGGCACATCCAATGCTCCTCTTGCCAGTATTCACTTGCAAGTTGGCACTTCATATTGCTTTCCAAGATTTGGTGCCAGTCTTCTTTCCAATAAACAACTATCTCTCTCACTCTGAAGAAAACATGAATGGAGAACTTGGACTTTGATGGGACCCTCACTCTAGTTAATTGTGCCACTACATGTCTCATCCCATATTCCACAATCACATGAGCTAACCCCACCCCATGTCCCCTGCAGTCTGCGTACTGCCTGTCCCATCCCCTTAGAGCATTTTGGGAGATACAAGGAAGGACAACATTTCCTAGTACCTTGTCAGAACAGCTTTGCTCTGCTTTTCTTCTCCCGTTAGGGTCACCCACAACTTTCAAATGGGCCTCTTAAAATATGATGGAGACAACATTCTGCCCTCTCCCTTTTTCATAGGGTGGGAAATTATGTTTAAATAAATATGAAGAGGTTGTGTGACAGCCTGTGAAATTCTAAGACCAACCTCTTCCTCTGTCAGGCAGAAGGAAATCTCCTCTAGAATATTAGTTTATAGCATAAAAGGACTGAAGGCTGTCTTCAGAGGGACTGCAAATATCCAAACTCCTGCAGGTAAGGCAAACATGAAATCTTTAGCCAAAGGATCATGAAGACTATAATACATGGTGTAATCTAGGGCCTAATTTGCAGTTTAGGCACAGTACTTCACCTGTCAGGGTAGCAGAGGGTATGTTATAAAGTGGGTCTCTGCTTGGAAGAGGTATGCACCCTGTATAAGCAGAAACCACAGTCTTAGAGTAAGTCAGTGTAGGAAAGTCTTCCTTTTTGCTAAGGTCACCCCTAAACATTGTGGACAGACACTGGTGGTTACTGATTCTTGGCTGTGCCCTGGGTACTGCTTACCAGTCCCAGGGCAAGTGCTCTGTGTAAAATGGATATGCAAATTAGGCTGATTAAAATTGGCAGTATCAACCTACCTATAAGTCCCTGGTATATGGTAGGGCATGTATGTTTAGGGACCCCAGCATAGGTAGTGCACCCATAGGTGCACTGCTGAGGCGTCCAGTGGCATTTTAAAGGCAGGCCTGCCTTGCTGGCTGCTTTTAAATGACAGTTATATGCAAATTCGTCTTTGGAAATAAAATTACTCCCAAAGTCTTAAACCACCGTATTTCTACATATACATCACCCCCAAGGTGTGCCCTATGTGCCCCTAGGGTTGGGTGCCATGTAACTATAAGCAGGGACCTTATAACATTTTTTTATAAGCCCTGGTGAGGTAAAATAACCAAATTCTTTTTGCCCTCACTACTGTAGTGAGTGGCCTCCATAGGCTAAAATGGGGAGACTTTATTTTAATTAACAAAGTCACCTCAAGTGTCAGATACCTCAGGTTTGGTATCAAATTAATTATTATAATACGTCCCTCAACTTACAATTGCTGGATTTAATATAACTAGTTCAGGTAAAGAGTTTTAAACTCTACCTAAAAAGTTGCCAAATTCAGCTCTGTCATGCCGTTCTCTGATTGGCCAGCCTCTGGCAGCCTGGCCAGGCTGCATTGCTTGATGAGGTGTGAAGTGGCCTGAGCTGAACACAAAGGATGTGCCTAGGAGACGAGAACTACCTCATCAGATGGAGAAGCAGAAATGGGGAGGGCTGCCAAACCGGTCTTCAAAGGCAGGGAAGGACATTTGAAAAAACCCAGCACCTCCCTTACATCCTGCAACCCAAGACAATTAGGTGCCCTCTTAATTAGATTATGAGAGGGCAGGAGAGGGGTGTGTTTAGGATTTTTAGCCACACCAGTGGGTGGGCTCAGCAGATGTAACCTCCAAAAATCAGTTTCAGCCATGATGGATTTTTGAAGAATGTTGCTCCCTGGGACTGATTTTTGCCACACTTCCCAGGAAGTGGTCATCACAGGAGGAAGGACCCAGCATCTGAATAGAGAACCAGGACCCACCTGTTTTTCACCCAGAGGCAAGGATAAATATGGCAGAGTTGCACTGACACCTCAGATCCCTACAAGGAAGAACATCAGAAGAAGACGGACTGCCCTGCTGGACCCCTGACCTGCACCTGGACACTGCACTCTGAAGACTGCACCAGATGCACACTTGGGCTTCACCACAAGAAGTACTTTGCCTGGTTTCAACCAGTTCAAAGAGGGACTCCTTGTTTGCTACAGATGAACAATTGCTAACCTGAGTCCCCTGCATCAAATCCTGAAGAAACAGACCAGCTGACCACTGTCCAGTGGCCAATGTGGAGTTTTAGCCAGGTGCATTCTGGGAGTTGTATTCCTCACCCTGAAGGAGCAACTCTGAGCTTTTGGAACCTTGGGGTGAGCTGTGGACTCCAAAAGAACTTTAAAAGATCTTCTGGAAGAAGATCCAAAAGTTTGAAGAAGGCTGGAGAACTTTTTGGAAAAAGTTCCATAGAGGGACCGACCCAATGCGGCAACTCTAGCTGGCTTGCCTCAACTGCAACCCTGCGCAGATTTGTCCCACTGAAGAAAATCTCAGAAAAAGTGACTAAGTCCAAACCTAGAAAGTTTATTTCTGAGCAGGGTATCCGAAGAGGGCTTGAGGGACATTGCATATAGATTCAGGATCAGCCCGGTCAAAGGATTTTCGTCTAAAAAAATTGTCTAAGTCCGAACGTAGAAATCTTCACTGAGGGCTCCTGCAACGCGTCTCTGGGGTAGGGCTTCAGGGAGGTTGGATCGGACTGTCGACTTTGTCCCGCTGAAGAAAGTCTTCAAGAAAACGACTAAGTCCAAAGGTAAACTTTTAACCGAGGCCTCCCACTTGCTGTAGCCGAGCAGGGCTCCATCGCGGTCGGCCTTAAACTTTGACTTTGTCTCAGTCAAGGTGCAACCAGATTACCAGATTGGGGCTATTAGTTTCTAAGGGCCACATGTATGAAAGTTTTTTGCATTTGCAAATGGTGCGAATGCCTGTTTGCGAATGCAAAAAACCATTTCAGAATGTATGAAAGACATTCTGAATGCAATTTTGAGGAATCGCTAAAATACCGATTCCTTAAAATTGCGACCCTGTTTAGAGAGTCGCAAATTGCGACTCTCTAAATAAGAAATCACAAATAAGGAATCCTTATTTGCGATTCCCTAGCACATGTATGAAGCAATTCCTAAATGCGATTTGGGCATTTAGGAATCGCTATTTACCACCAAGTTGAACTTGGTGGTAAGCATGTGCAAATTTTAAAAATGCATGTGTGCACCTTACAAGGTGCAAAAAATAATTTTGGGGTGCAGGAGAGGGGGCCTTGGGCCCTCAGCACCCTGGGGTTTTGCATTTCCAAAATTGCAATTTCTAGTTAAGAAATCGCAATTTTGGAAATGCAAATATTCGCAGATATGGGCCTACAGGCCCATAGGTGCGAATGGGGCCCGTATCGCAATTTGCGATTCGGTAATAGCATTTGCGATTTTTAAGAAATCGCTATTATGATTTGCAAATGTGATACATTGCATTTTGCGAATCAGAAATAGCGATTTTTTAAAAATCGCTATTTCCGACTCGCAAAAGGCCTCCTTGATACATCTGGCCCTAATTGCCAAAAAACATGAATTTTTTACAAATTAATATCTCTGGTTCCACTTATCCGATTTTATTCATTGTGGTGTCATTTTAACGCTAAATATATGTCCTTTTATTATGAATTGGTTTTGGATTTTTAAACTATTTCCTGTGTTTTATTTAATTACTGTTTTGTGATACTTGAATGCTTTACCCTTTGTCTCCTTAGTTAAGCCTTGTCGCTCGTTGCCTAGCTACCTGCCCTAGCCAATAATCCACTTTCCAACAGTCAGACACACCATAAATTAACCTGTGCTCACCCTCTGGTAGCTTGGAACAGAGCAGGTAGGTTAATGTAAGAGGCAATGTGTAACGCATTTGTGCAGCGATTAGTTACAGTAATGCAGTGAATGACGCCACAGAAAGACTCCACACTAATTTAGAAAAATAAAGGGTGTTCATCTGGGTTAAATTATACAAAAACAACAAGAATCCAATGAATATTTGCCCACATATAGCTATTCAAATTCTGGATGTAATCAGCACATGTGCGAACGCCTGTGCAGTCCTATTCAAGTATTTACGGTATACTTAAAAAAGGTAATAAGACAATCCTAAGGTCAACTTAGGGGTAAACTAGGCCATGCATTAGTGAACAACGAATTTAGGAGTTTTTCACTCCCTGGACATGTAAAACATAAAGTACATGTTGAAATTTTAAGTACACTGCACCCTGCCCTTGAGGCTGTCCAGGGCCTATCTTAGGGGTGACTTATTAGTATTAAAAAGGATGGTTTGGGCCTGGCAAGAGTGTTAGCTTGCCAGGTCGACATGTCAGTTTAAAACTTCACACATGGGCTTTGCAATTGCAGGCCTGAGTCATGTTTAAAGGGCTACTTAAGTAGGTGGCACAATAAGTGCCACAGGCCCACTAGTAGCATTTAATTTAGAGGTCCTGGTCACATGTAGTGCACTTCACTAGGGGCTCATAAGTAAATTAAGTATGCCAAATGTGAATAAGCCAATGGTAACATGTTTTAAGGAAAGAGCACATGCAGTTTAGCAGGGGTCAGCAGTGGTGAAGTGCCCAGCATCCTGAAGCCAGCGAAAATGAAGACAGCAAACAGGAGGTCAGAAGGCAAAAAAGTCAGGGGAGACCACACAAAGGATGCAAGAACTAACAGGGTATTAAAGGGACCACTATGTTTGACTATTATCTACCAAATTTAGAGACGACCAATGATTCAGTGGTCCATGACTGAACATTGAAAGGAACCACTGTCTCAGTTTTTGTTTTTCAGAAATACATCCACAATGCAGGAGTTTGTTTTTTAAAAACAAAAACTCATTGAATAGCACGCCCTAGTAGTTTTCTGTCAGTGTACTGAATGTCATTGTTTTTTTTCTGTCCCTCATCGCCAGGCTTTACTTATTGATGATGGAAGAAAAAAAGACACTACACCATCTACCCTAAATAGCATTTTGCTATTTAATTATCCTTCCTCTCCAGGCTGCTACTCCATTGGGCCATCAGAGAAGACTTTTCATTGATAAAATCAACAGGGTCTCAGTTGATGGAAACCTGAGAGTGTACCCTTATCTATATGAGTTGGGCGAACTGAGGATTTGGTGAACAGGGTACATTGTTACTTTGGAGGAGTCGTTGTGGGCAGGGTGAGGCTGACAGTTGATGACTGACCAGGTGTTCCTGATGGGCCAGCTTCGTCCTCTGTCCTGTTGCAACTACCTTACAGGCAACCATTTGCCCCAAACCCTGTGTCCAAAGGGAAGTCTCTTCAATTGTGTGCCCCCCAGTACAGGAGACAGTCCCCCAAGTTGTGAGAGCAAACCAAAATTCCCAAGTCATGTTGGGACAGGAACTGACCATGATGGGAGAGATCAGACAGCTGCAGAGGGACAACCACCTGGAAGCCATGCAGCATTGGCAGGCCCAAAGTGCCTTCTTGGCTTCAGTTGCTGGGGTGCTGAGGGACATCAACTCTATCCTGAGTAGCTTTGGCATCCAACATCAGGCTTCTTCCAGTAGCCTTGACACATCAGGCCCCTCAACATCTGTGGCTGCTAGTGGAAATGAGGCTCTGCCAGGGGAATGGAATGCCTCAGATACCCCACCCTCTATAGTAGAAGAACCCCCCACAAATTTGGACCCAGACATCCACGAGGGGCAGATGTAAAGACTAAACTCACTGCCAGGAAGTGAACCTCTGCTGATTGTTTCCCCTTGTGTGTTGCTGATATTACTGATACACCCTGTTGACTGTTATGATACCAATATCCATTTTCTTATAGTGCAAGGACACTAGACTTGTCTTACCAAATGGTGTAGCAGCCACCATGAGGATTTCATCCACCATCACTGAACCCTTCACTGTTAACTGTATGTCTATTCAGTTTCAATTCACTCATTATGTTGTTAACTTCCCAATAAATACCACTAATCACAGACCCTGTGTAAGTGTGATGTATCAACCAAATACAACTACCATGTAAGACAACTATTGCACCAAAATGTTCGTCTCCAATCTTATACCTCTATTATGGTCCTCATACATGTACAGGACAACTAGTATACATATTGCAATGGGATTGTAACATGCACATGAAACTAGTCACCTGTAATGTACATCTCCACATATTTATTTTTAGAATGTCAATCAGCACATTGTGAAGTCATGCTGTGTACTTCAGTGTTTCTGCTTAGGTGTCATTCACTACCAAGCCATAGAATACAGAACTTCTGGGACATGTCTCTCTATCACCATACCAGGAGGCAGCCAGATTGGTTAAATGTATCATCAGCTAAAGCCTTATCACAGACCCACACCTTATCCACCCAAATGACCATACCCCATGAAAAAGACAAAGGTCAGTTCTAATATCACCAGTTATGGAACTTTCCACTTACCATGGTCAGGTATCTGTAGGCTTGCCACTCACCTATGTCAATCTTCAGACACAGGCACATTGGTCTGCAATGAGGAAACACATTGCTGCCTATGAACAAGTTAGGTCACATAAAACACAAACCATAATGATGGTAGAGTATCAGGGAATACCATGCTATGACGTGTTAGACACAAATGGACACACACATGTGACCTCCAGTACTAAACAGGTCTATTTTGTGGAAAAGGACACTTCCAAACCACTGCCCAGACAGTCTGTGCATAGAATTCAAACACCACAAATCCTATGAAAAAGAGTACCTGCTCTAATCCATGTTGATTGTTCATTTCAGTCTGCAAATCCCATCTGTCTGTGACACTGTCTGACAATGCTAAAAGAGGATTGGCCAAACATCCAATCCGCAAATCTGCGATTGACAAAGCTAAGGTATAGGCCAGAGTGGAACACAAACATCACATTGTCTATTCTTAAGTACAAATGTGACTTTGATTGTCGATTTTCTAAGCTTTAGCCTATGTACATAACCATTCTGTACACAACCCCAAGTAACATTCAGCATGTATATCTGAATCATGGGCTTTGGAGCCCCTTAAGACCACACTGATGATAGTAAAAAGAACAGTACATGGCATGCATAACCTCAAAAATACCCTATGGAATCTCTATTGTAACATCACATTACATGCCTTGAGTCAGTTGAAGTTCTGATTGAGTACATCTGCCCTGATATCTCCAGCTTCATCCTCATCATGCTCATCTTCACTTGGCATATCTGCATTTCCACCCACAGGATCTCCTGGCTCCCCCTCCTTTGGTATGAATGGCATCTGATGTCTCGGGCCAGGATGTAAAGCATGTAGCAGGCAACAATTATTTGACATACTTTGTAGGGTGAGTATAGGAGGCATCCTCCTGATTTGTCTATGCAGCAAAATCTTGCCTTCAGGAGCCCAAAAGTCCTCTCCACGTCATGCCTTGTCCTTCTGTGGGCCTCATTGAAGCAGACTTCCCCTGGCGTGGTTGGGTACCTCACTGGTGTCAATAACCAAGTTCAGTTTGGGCAGCCAAGTCCCTTGTTAGGTTTAGTGACACCAACCCAAACTTTAAACTTGGCCATCCACAAATATGGTAGCAGGAAAAAAGGTACAGACACACATGACATACATGACTTACCAACCAGCCAGGCTCTCTCTGTGTATAGTTGTGTCATCAGCAGTTGGATAATGCTGTTCTGTAGGAATCATGGACTGATCAAGTATACCTTGCACACACTTGTGAAATGTAGAGGTCAGCCAAACAGACCACTTGGACGTTAATGGAGTGGAAGCATTTCCTGTTCCTATATACCTGTTCATTAGCACTTGGGGGAACCAAGGCTACATTGGTATCATCTATGGCTCCAACCAAATGTGAAATGCATCCCAAAGCATTTACATCTTTCTTCACATAGGCCACATCATCATGTTGGAGAAATTTTATCCAGCTGATCAGGTGTTTTAACAATGCAGTCAGTGCAGCCTTCAAAACCAGACTGAACATAGGCTGAGACATCTCTGCAGTTAGGGCCACTGTATTCTGAAAGGACCCAGTGGCCAGGAAGTGCAGCACTGATATGAACGATGGGAGGTTTGCTATAGGAAGTTGGAATGGCAGGCATCATGTCTGGCTCCAACTGATGACAGAGATCCATAATTGTATGCCTATACATGTGATAAATATGGATTACATGTTGCGCCTTCATGGTCTGTAGATCTGCTAGTGGGTGGTACACTAGAGGTTGTCTTGCTCTCCTCAGGCCAGGGTAACTATGTTGGACAACACCAGAAGGTATGTGAATGACTCAATCCATACATCATATGTATGATCACAACAAAGTCACACATATATCTAAATCATGTAACATTAAACAGTGAATATGTGGTATTCAGCGATTAGCGACCCAAAATATGAAAGTGTATTGAATTCAAGTCCCCTAAACCCTTGCATGTACTCTACATGGAGATATATGTCACTGACAGTGAAAGTTACATCATCCTGTAGAAATGTAACACATATGTTTGGCACCTGTACTGTCTTCAGATTTTCACTTGTATGATGACAACACTGTTTCAGGTGCATCACCCAAAATACCTCATTTCACTTCCACTATTTATTACATACACATTAATACTTGTAAACAGTAAGCCTGCACTTCAGACATTGTCATAGATGCAAGGTTTCAGTAAATGACGCAACTTTCATTACTACATCATACATTTGTGAGCCTGAAAATGACATCTACCTGACCTTCTGTCCTGCACATCAGGAAGTGACCTGACTCCACTGGCAAATATCATACCGGAGGCAGGTGGTTACAAACACGGTGGACATTGCCATTGGAACACATTGCTGCCTTTGGCATACTTGGGTCAATGGCAACGACTGCCAGCGGTGTTGGTCTTGTATGTGGTGGCTATGACCTCTATTTTCTGCACAATCCCTCACTTGACTCCTGACACTGCTGCAAGCAAGATCTCCATGACCTGAGCTGCTGTGTACTGCCTCTGGGAGCAATTATGCCACATCCTGCCGATGATAGGGCCCCTGCCTTTTCCCCGGAAGAGCTGGCCAAGCTTTTTGAGGGAGTCCTACCCCTGTATGGACAGATATATGGTTCAGCAGAGGAGCAAGCGAGTCCAATGCAAAACTAATGGGCGAAAGGTAGAGTGTATGATGAGGTAGATGATATGTACACGGATAAAGGATTGGGCTATCATGTTTGGATATATGGTTATATGCACATGTGCATAGAAAGACTTACCCCTGATACTTAGTAGGTAGTGTGTGTGATCTATGTACCCTGATTCACATATGAACATTACAGCATTTACATCAATGTTTGTGTGACAAAAATGTTGTAGAGATGTACCATTTTAAGGACATACTTCTGGTCTGGTCCTATGTTTCCAGCCAAAACCTGATATTGGATATGCATGTTGTATGCCTGACTCCACTTCACACAAGGCCGGACTGCAGAGGGTGACTTGCAAAAGTGTTTGAGGTGTGAGGAAGGGTATGTTTGGCTACATGAACTAACTTGATTGTTCACCATAATGTTTTGGCATGGAGTATGTGTACATGACTTCTCCTCTGTATCATCCATGGAGGTCAACACCCATCAGAAAAAGGGAATCTGGTGTGCCATCGCCATGAAAGTACGGACCCATGGGTCTGCAGCCGGCAGAGCACCCTCTGTCGAAAGCGGTGGAAGGCTCTGAGAAGCTGGGCCCGTAAGACCTCTGCGGCCCAGCTGGGAATGTCCTCCTAAGGACAAAGGGTACCCCTTGGACCTTGGCCCCCTAAGGACCTGCATATTGGCAGTGGCCTACCCTGAAATGTATGGGTGTTTGAGGGCAGCCCAGCCGCCACAAGGGGTGAATATTGACTAAACTCATGTACATTCCTCTGCAAGGTCAGTGTTTGTTTGATGTGAAAGACTCTAAGCTGTGACAATTTGTCGTAAGTGCTAAAGGTTAAATGTCTCCTAGGAAAAGCTAGATGTAGAGTCCTCAACATTGGTACATAGGTGTGCAGATTGTATTGTGAATGGGGTCATATTAGTCACCAATGTCATCCCTTCTGTACA
Source organism: Pleurodeles waltl (assembly GCF_031143425.1). Taxonomy (NCBI): domain Eukaryota; kingdom Metazoa; phylum Chordata; class Amphibia; order Caudata; family Salamandridae; genus Pleurodeles; species Pleurodeles waltl. The sequence continues at coordinate 657,784,536 of NC_090450.1, read as the reverse complement.
GTAGCATATGATAATGCACATGTGAATGTGTCATATGTGTACCACTATACTGCTGTTAGTGCCCTGGTGGTTGTTCCTTGTCACCTATAGATCCATACTCCCAATATCCTGATGGGAAGTTGTCCTGGACTTCGCCTTTTTCCACTTAAATGCCCCTTGATCCATATCTATGTGCAACATTGAGTCTGACAAGTTGCATACATGCTTACTATTCCTGAAGTTTTTAATGAGTGTCAACTTATTGTGAGGCTGTGATCTCAGTCTGAGATTTCACATGCCACACTTTTTTGCCCATACTCTGATCTGTTAGGAGGTGTCCCCATTGATAAGTATGGACTAAATATTGACACGTGTGATGTTTCCTCAGAACAGACATCCTGCATGTACTACGCCAAGTTGGTATGACTAGACTCCTAGTGCAACCCATATCACTGATTTGAGAGCTCAGAATATTAGGACCATGTACATGTTCTTTGGATGATAAGTGGCTACACAGCAATTTCCTATTCCAGTGTGTTATGAGCATGCTAAATAGGGCACAGCATCTTGGTAATTGGTACAATCTAAACTGTTCTTGCCAACATCATGTGTGCATTGCTAGGTTCAGACATATATCAACATTGTGATGCTGCTTCAAAATACTTACTTTTGCTATTGTGGATATGTAATGTAGGCTTTTGGTCTAGAATCCCATAGTTTGTCCTGATTGAATTGTGTTGCAGGTGTTGTATTTCACCTCCACATGTTGGAATGGTACGTGTAGTCATTTATTTGGCTTGCCTCAAGGTGAACGTCTCTATCACGTTAAGCTCAGAAGTGTGTTGTTACATTGTAATGTTAATATACAAATGTATGACTGCTCATGTCTGAAGGGTGGATAGTGATGTTGCCACTTGAATAATGGGCTATTGATGTTGCCAGTCACCATGGTTAGTTGTACTGTATGTGACCTTCATGGACATGACAGGTGTCCATTGTATTTAAGGTGTTGGTATGGTACCTGGGCTTGTTTGTCTGTGGGTACATCCTATGGTCTAAGTTTGCCCATGTAAGTGTAAATGACTTTGTCTACAGGTAGAGAATGACTTAGATGAGAAGCTCCACAACAAATGTATCATCCTTTCCTACATGACTATTGGGACATGTGTTGCTGACATGCGTTTGGACTCTATCATACTCCAATGATTGAAAAGGCAGGAATAGTTGTAGCATGTTTACAAATTGTATGCAACATCCTATCATGTGTTTGTCACATGATGTGGTTTCTTTCCTGGTACATGACATCAGCTAAAAATGTAGGTATGTATGGATTTTGTGTATGTGATGTGTTGAAATTAATGTTACCGCTAATTCCCATTGGTTGGTTGTTGGTTGACTATGTTGCTGTGGATAAAGACTCAGATTCATGTTGGCACTTCAGGTTATCATGCAATGGCTATTGTAACTGATCTACTGATTCTTACAGTTTGGTGTTTTGCTCTTACAGGTTGGTGATTTTCTCCTACAATTCTTTGTGTAAATTAAGATTTATTTTACTTATTTCAGTGGGCAACCAGCACTTCTTGTTTAAGCTATTTTGTATTCCTCTGAACAGTAAATGACAGTATCACTGGATGTCACTGGGTAGGTTGATACATTTAGATACGTCATTAGAGAGACAATTTATATCATGAATTGGGCTTGTAAAATGTAATCAGTGTTATCAATCAGTTGTTGTTGATGAAGATAAATCTCGATGTATTTTCCTTGGGCAGCTCCAAAGTAACAGGTGGTAATGTTTTGGCAACAGGTAGTTTGTTTGTATGAAGACCCTTTACTATTGATGTAAACTCCAAGAAAGCAACTGAGAGAGTGAAAATGGTGTTGTATATTACTAATTTTACAAAGCTGGAGTTCTTTTGAGCAGTGTGTCAAGTAGTCAAGTGGTTTACAACTTCCAGGTAGCATATGGTGCTTCGAGATTACAATCAGTTTATTGAAAAACTGTACTCTTCTCAACTATTATTTCTGGATGCACCCAGGGTATTCATTGTGCTAAGATTTTTATTATGTTGTCTTACAGAGTTTCACAAATAATAAGGAGTTTTCTGTTTTTCCTATGCGTATCTATCGTTTTCTCTCAGTAATATTAGTTAGCACAATGACAATTCAGCATTATGTATGCACATGCATACCTTTCTAAACTTCTCTTAAAAGGTACTCTGAAACCTTAATGCGCTGCTAATTCACAAGTATTTTGTATGTAAATTGCACTGAATTTCAAACCAATTTCTAATTAATTTGACACTTCCCTGCCATCATGAATTTTGTCAGGTACTTGCAAGAAATACCTGACGTTTGTCAGAATTAAAATTTTACACCTTCGCACAGACCGAAACCCAAAGATTCCCTAATTTGCCTTCAAAGTAAGTGCACTACCATTAATTCTACATTAATACCGTTCTCTACGTTTAGTATGTGCTATGATAATTGTTTCACATAAAACTGTGATGATTATGATATTACGTTTGGCTCTGTTGTCTCTTTGTAACATTAGGTGACGTCCAGTGTGGGCACCAGGCACCTTGATAATATTCATTAGGAAGTGTTTTAAAATTCTTCAAACCACACGGTACAGTTCAATTCCTTTGGTTTCAATTCCCCTTAGGGGCACATCAAATATTTTTAGGACAACCTGGCCAAGTGGGGATGAGGGGTGAAAAACCACTAGACATCAGGAAATAAGGGTCAGATGTATGAAGAAATGGCCTTGCGAATCGCAAATAGCGCTTTTTAAGAAATCGTTATTTCCGAGTCGCAATAGGCCATGTACCATAATTGCGATTCGGAATTAGCGATTTCTTAAAAATCTCTATTTGTGGTTTGCGAAGCCCAATTACCGAATTGCAATTAGCATTTTCGCAAATTGCGATTCGGTAATTGAAAAACGCAAATTGTGAGAAATTTTGAGAAAGCACACCTGGAGGACTGCCTTTTTGGGAAAAGCTCACTCCAGGTGCCGGAGAGTGAGAAAAGGAGACTCTGGGCAGATACACAAACTAAGATCTGCGCTATTGGAGTAGCACAGCTCTCGGTCGACAAAATTAAGAAGAGGTGGTATGACCTGCGTTCCCATGCGAAGGAGAGGGTGGCAAGAAGACTTCAGGAGGCCAGGAGCACAGAAGGCGGTCCACCCACGGAGTCACCATCCACCCCGTTAGTGGACCTAGTGGAGTCCACACTCCTCCCTGAAGCAGTGAGTGGGGTCACATAGATAGACACCTCCGGCACACCAAGTACCAGCAAAGGTAAGTGCAATATTGAATTGTAACCCCATATGTGTATGCACAAAAGCCCCTTAGGAATTAGCAAGTAATGTAAAACATTGTGAGAAGTAGTCCATTCCACATCTTAGAAGCAGCACAACAACGCATTATGGGAGTGGCAGTCCACAACCCAGAGCTGAAAGTAGCACATACAATGTATTGAAGTAGAGCGACGCCCAGAGGAACACAACACCAACAACATAGTGAAGAGAAGTACCTGTACCTTTATTAACATTGTGTGCCCTTACTTGCAACAAACATAACTGTCATGCTGCATATTGTCATTGCAGGTGGACCAGGCCTAGCAGCCACAGCATGTGCCAGCTTAGGGGAGACTGACACCCATCCACCCTCAGACTCAAACACGAGTGGGTCTCTCACCATTGCCCAACTCCGACTCAGGCCCAGGGCACTGCCACTGCCAGAGCTCAGTCAGGACTCGGATAAGCAGCAGGAAGGGCTACATACACCATCCCCAACTGGCAGACACACCCAGATGCAGGAGGCCAGTTTTCAGCAGACCACAGCACCCCGCAGGATGGCGACAAATGCCGGTGCACAAGCGAATGAGGCAGGTGAGGGTCCCTCCTTCTTTGGTGGGCTGGAAGCAGCTATGTTGCCGCAGCAGTGTCTACAGAACAAAAAGATCACTGGTTTACAGAAACAAATGCAGCAACATATTGCCAACATGGGGTCCTGCATCGCCAGCTGGAGTGCCTGAATGCGAACATAGAACAGCTGCATGAGGGACAGGTGCAGGCATCGCAGGACACAAGGGAGCTCACTTCTCCTGTGCGGGAACTAAGCCAGGAGCTGCACCATGACAGGGTGAGCCACCGCAGGCAGGACTGCAGATTCATGAACATGTTCGGGGATTCTGTCGCACTGTCAATAGGCTAGCTAATTCAACCTCACTGATTGCATGTCGTGCCGTGGCTGCACAGGTGGAGGCAGCACACAGCAGCAGGGATGTGGCTCACAGACTTGTCAAAATCACAAATGTGATAGACAACATCATGGGACACAGGTCAGCCACACCTAGTGAGCTTGGACTGGGGGACACGGAGGACACTTCCATCCTCAGCAGCTTAGCTGTACCCGCACTGAGGCAGACAATCGAGGTGCCAGTGAGGCAACTGGGCACCCGAGTGGTGTGAGTGGCCGCAAGAAGTAACTGTAGCGGCCAGAGGGGTAATGAGTATACTATGAAGTAATAGTGCATTGCTCTGAACTTCTATTGTTTCTATTTTTTAATACACTTTTGTTGCTATTCCTTGGACTAACATTACCTGACATTAAGGTAATACATTTACTTCACTACAGGTAAATTTTTCAGTGCATTTGTCTTATTCATACTTACATCTGAAATGGTTTTGTGTGATGTCAGCATGCATTTGCCTTCCCTCTGCTGCACTGGTCCTGTCTGCTGGCTGTAGGGGTAGTATGGGATCATCATCCTCATCAGATTCAGTATCACATATTTCTACAGGTATGCCCTGGTGGTAACTATACTGTGCAAGATAGCACAAGTAGCCACTATTCTACATGTGGTCTCTGGGCTGTACTGTAGTGCTCCACCACTTTTATGGAGGCACCGGAAGCGACTCTTCAGCAGTCTAAAGGTTCGCTCCACCACGTTGCGGGTCGCCCTGTGTGCTGCATTTTATCTCCGTTCAGCAGGTGTTGCAGGATTGAGGTAGGGCGTCATCATGTAGGTGCGCACTGCGTAGGCACTGTCTCCTGGAAGGGACAGAGGGTATATTGAGTAACTGAGCCATCTGACATCAGCACGCCATCAATGCGCCATTGTACAGAGGGACAATACCTAGTAGATATCCTTCTCTAAACTCCCCAGCTAGCAGTCTTGTGTGAATGCCGCTATGGCAAAAGATGTACGAATCATGTGTGCTACCTGGGTGCCTGGCCATGAGATCAGTAATGATGTGGGAGGCATTGCAAATCACCTGTATATTCACGGAATGTTGGTATTTACGGTTGCGGTACACATACTCTGTGGCTGATGGTGGACAGATTGCAACATGTGTCCCACCTATGGCACCTAGGACATGGGGGAACTGTGCTATCTGGTAAAAATCTATTTTTGTCTACTGTATATCCTGTGGGGTGTTGGGGAATCTGATGTACTGGTGTATCCTGCTCAGCATAGCATTGATAAATGCATTGAAAAATCTAGAGAGGGCACTCTGTGATACCCCTCCAGCTGCTGCTATGACCCCTTGATAGCTCCCTGAGGCAAGTAGGTGGAGGGAGCATAATACCTGCACATGGGTGGGTATGCTGTGAGTCCTTTGTGTTCTGCGCTGCAGTATGGGTTGTAGCTCAGCTTTCAGATCAAGTATCATGGCTGAGTTCAACCTATACCTCTCAAATATTTCCTCCTCTGTCTGGTTAAAAAGTGTAATGCGCACTCTGAAAATGTGCTCTTGTCTCTTCCTCCCTCTCCTCAAACCTGCCAAGATCCTCATCCTCCTCGCCATGACGTAGAGTGCAGCCATTGTGGAAAAGAGTCTGAGGCATTCTGGGCCTCTTTATATAGGTTGCACCTGGTTACCACCTGGTTTCACTTAGTGGTATTTTGCATGTGCAAAATGCCATTCTGCAAAAAAATCGCGATTTTTTGATGCATCGAATTGCGACTTGGATTTTGCGAATCGCATTTTGCGCCTCACAATTTCCTACTGGAAATACCGAATCACAAAACACGACTCGCAAAACCAGGTTGCAACGTAAAAAATCGCAATTTTTACGATTTCTTATTTTTGGTCTGCGAATGCCTTTCATGCATCCCAGACCACGTTTTCGCATTCGCAAACGGACAAAATTTACGATTTGCACCGTTTGCGAATGCAAAAAAGTTTCATACATCTGGCCCTAAGTTCTCTGTGTGTTTGTGAATTGTTTTTTGTCTGAAGTATGTATGAATTGGTGTTTGATTGGACATGTGCATTGACTGGCATGTGGTTGTTAGTGTGTGTGGCTGGCGATGTGTGTGAACTGGCATTTTGCTGGCACTGTATAAGGACTGGTGCCTGGCTGTATGTGCATGAGGCTGTCATTTGGCTGGCAGTTTGTGTGAACTGGCGTTTGGCTAGTGGTTGGGGTGAAGGTCACTCCCCACTGGGGTGCCAAGTTTTTCCTTTATTTGTGCCCTCCTACTGGTCAGATTGGATGCTTGTGATGCTGATGTTCCCCAAGAGGCCAATTTCATTATATTTTTTAATGTTGACTCTGTCATTTCTTGTCATCTTTTGCATTTGTGAAATCACAGGCATATTTACAAGCCCCATGGCACAGGGCAGCTCAGAAAATTACATTGCTACGCTGCCCTTCACCACATGCAACGGGCTGAAATGCACCATATTTACATGATACGTGCATTTCTGTCCTTTCACCCTGTGATGATGCAAAAATTGGTGTCTAGTTTGAACGCAGACACCCTTACACCATAGAGCAAGGATGCCTGCGTTTTTGGCAGGATTGCTTTTGTGCAGGAAAGGATATGTTCCTGCACAAAAAGAATGTGGGAGGGATTCTCATCTTTCTATATGTGCTGTGTGTTGGAAAGTGGATTATTGGTAAGAGTTGGTAAGTACCTACACTTAGCAATAGGCCACTAAGCCCAACTAGGTTCAGTTAGGCTTCAATAAATTAACCCCATCTCAACCCTTGGTAGCTTGGCAGTGAGCGACAAGGCTTAACTTAGGAGACAAAGGCCCTCATTCTGACCCTGGCGGTCTTTGACCGCCAGGGCGGAGGACCGCGGGAGCACCGCCGACAAGCCGGCGGTGCTTCAATGGGGATTCCGACCGCGGCGGTAAAGCCGCGGTCGGACCGGCACCACTGGTGGGGTCCCGCCAGTGTACCGCGGCCCCATTGAATCCTCCGCGGCGGCGCAGCTTGCTGCACCGCCGCGGGGATTCTGACCCCCCCTACCGCCATCCAGATCCCGGCGGTCGGACCGCCGAGATCCGGATGGCGGTAGGGGGGGTCGCGGGGCCCCTGGGGGCCCCTGCAGTGCCCATGCCACTGGCATGGGCATTGCAGGGGCCCCCGTAAGAGGGCCCCTACATGTATTTCACTGTCTGCTGCGCAGACAGTGAAATACGCGACGGGTGCAACTGCACCCGTCGCACAGCTTCCACTCCGCCGGCTCGATTCCGAGCCGGCTTCATCGTGGAAGCCTCTTTCCCGCTGGGCTGGCTGGCGGTCTGAACGAGACCGCCCGCCAGCCCAGCGGGAAAGTCAGAATTACCGCCGCGGTCTTTCGACCGCGGAACGGTAACCTGACGGCGGGACTTTGGCGGGCGGCCTCCGCCGCCCGCCAAGGTCAGAATGAGGGCCAAAGTGTAAAGCATTCAAGTATCACAAAACAGTAATTAAATAAAACACCGAAAAGAGTTTAAAAATCCAAAACCTATTTAGAACAATAACAAATATTTTTAGCTTTACAATGACATGAAAATGAATACAATCGGATAAAGGGAACCAGAGATATGAATTTTTAAAGAATTGGGGCAAGATGTATCAAAGGATTTTGCATTTGCACCGTTTGCAAATGAAAAATCTCCTTTCACGATGTTTGAAAGGCAGTGCAGTGCAATTTTAGGGAATCACAATTTTTAGCGACTCCCTAAAATTGCGACTTTGATTAGAGAATCTCAAATTGCAATTCCCTAAATAGGAAATTGCAAATAGGGAATTCCCATTTGTGATTTGCTATGCACATGTATCATGCATTTCTTAAATGCGAACGGGGCATTTAGGAAATCTAGTTAACACAAATTCAAATTTGGTGGTAACCATGTGCAATTTTAAAAATGCATTGAAAAGGCATTTTTAAAAGTTGCATGTAGCTCACACATGCCCCTAGGACATATGTGTGCTTTACATGTGCACAATATCTTTGGGGGGGTGGGGTGCACCAAAGGGGGCCTTAGGCCCCAAGCACCCTTGGATTTGCATTACCTAAGTTATGAATTCCTAACAGAAATTTGCAAATTGAGAAATGCAAAACCATTCGCACAGAAGGCGGGATGAATGGAGTCCCCATTTTAAGAAATTGTTTTGGGATTCGCTATTTTCTTACATCCCATTTAGCATTAATCAAATAGCAATTTCTTAAAATTCACTATTTAAGAAATGCAAACCGAGACTTTGATACACCTGACCCTTATTTTTTTTTAGCGCTTAGAAATGAATACCACCAATCTGGTCATCTGGTCGAACCCTGACCGGGGCAAAGTCAAAGTTTAAGGCCAACCATGATAGAGCCCTGCTCAGCTACATCAAGCGAGAGGCCTCGGTCAAAAGTTTACCTTCGGGTTTAGTCATTTTCTTGAAGATTTTCTTCAGCGGGACAAAGTCAGAAGTCTGATCCAACCTCCCTGGAGCCCTTCTGCAGATACGCATCTACATTCGGACCTAGATGTTTTTTCAAGATGAAAATCCTTCGACCGGGTCGAACCTGACTCTTGATCCGACGGCCCTGGAGCCCTCTTCAGATACGCTGCTCGGAAGGTCCCCGTCAACTTTCTACGGTCGGACTTAGTCACTTTTTTGGAGATTAACTTCAGCTGGACGAACCTGCAAGTCAGACCGGGTCGTGGTTGAGTTGCTGCAGTGGGTCGGTCCCTCTATGGATGTTTTTCCAAAAAATTCTCCAATCTTCTCCAAACTTCCGGATCTTCTTTAAGGTGTTTTTGGAGTCCACCGCTCACCCCAAGGTTCCAGAAGCTCTGAGTTGCTCCTTGAGAGTGCGGACTACAACTCCCAAAATGCACCTGGCTCAAACTCCAGTGGGGCCACCGAACAGTGGTCAGCTGGTCAGTTTTTTCAGGATTTGATGCAGGGGGATCTGGTTAGCAATTGGTCACCTGTAGCAAACAGGGAGTCCCTCCTTGAACTAGATGAAGCCAGGCAAAGTCCGTCTTGTGGTGAAGCCAAAGTGTGCAGCTGGTGCAGTGCTTCAGGGAGCAGTGTCCAGGTGCAGGTCAGGGGCCAGCGGGGCAGACCTTCTTCTTCTGATGTTCTTCCTTGTAGGCATCTCAGGTATGGGTGCAGCACTGCCATATTTATCCTTGCTCCTAGGTGAAAAACAGGTGGGTCCTGGTTTTCCAATCAGATGCAGGGCTCTTTCCCCTGTGATGACCACTTCCTGGGAAGTGTGGCAAAAATCTGTCCCAGGAAGCAACATTCTTCAAAAATCCATTATGGCTGAGATTGAAATTTTGAGGTTAGATCTGGCTGAGCCCACCCACTGGTGTGGCTAAAAATCCTAAACACACGCCTCTCCTGGCCTCTGCTAATCTGCTAAAGAGGGTACCTAATTGTCTGGGATTGCAGGATGTTAGGGAGGTCCTGAGCTTCTCCAAATGCCTTTGAAGATGACTTTGGCCGCTCTCCCCCATCCTGCTTCACCATCTGCTGAGGCAGATCTCCTTCCCCAGACACATCCTTTGTGTTCAGCCCAGGCCACTTCACACCTCATCAACCCAATTTTAAAACATGAATGAGTGATATTAAATTCAACAATTGAAAGTTGTGGGATCTATAATAACAATTAATTTGACACCAAACTCAAGGTACCTGGCACTTAAGGGGACTTTGTTAATTAAAATAAAATCTATCCATTTTATCCTATGGAGGCCTTTCACCACAGTGAGGGAAAAACACATAATGGTATTTTAACTCATTAGGACCTATAAAACTATTTTATAAGGCCCCTGCTTAAAGTTACATGGCACCCAGCCCTAGGGACACATAGGGCACACCTTAGGGGTGACGTATATGTAACAATAATGTAGTTTAAGACTTTGGAAGTAGTTTTGATTACAAAGTCCAATTTGCCTATAGATTTAGTTTAAATGCAGCTACCTACCAAGGCAAGCCTACCTTTAAAATTACACTGGGCACCTCAACAGAGCACTTATGGGTACACTACCTATGCTGGGGTCCTTAAACCTATGTGCCCTACCATATACAATGGATGTATAGGTAGACATAGCCACTCATAATTAGCCTAATTTGCATACTCAATTTACACAGAGCACAGGCCCTGGGACTGGTTAGCAGTACCCAGGGCACCATGAGAAATCACCAGCAAAAAGTGAAAAACCGGGGGAAAATTTAGCGGGTCTCTGCAATCAGCAGTGTAAATGAATTATTACCTAATTAATTTGCCACCCTATTCCTACCAACCCAGCAACCTGCACCTAACAATGTTAATGAAAAAATAATTATTACATAATTGAATAAATTGATAATAAATTAAACATTAATTGTTAATTATTTTATTACCTAATTAACTTCCCACCCTATACTCACTTTAAGCATAGCAACCCACACCTAAAATATAATTAATTAAATTAGTATTACATAATATACATAATTAAAATCAATCACATACTTAAAAATTAATGATAAATAAAATGTAGTTATTTCTTTTTTATCTTCCCTTCCTATACCCCTACGAACCCAACAAACTGCTGCAACACTAAAAATTACTATTAACAGTAAAGTTAAACAATCTAAATCACTTAAAATTACAAACTATAATGAACAAATAATAACAACTATACAAACTTTAAATGAAAATTGAAAATTATATCAACAATAACAATATTTTTGTTAACAATATTATTTACTTGAAAAAAATTATATTCTTGACTACAATGTTTCTGTGTCGCAATATTTTTGTTTTAGATATTTCTGTAGTCTTATCTTAGAAACTTGATATTTTGTTCAAATACCCCTATCAACACAACTGATGTACCATTTTTAGTTGGAAATTCAAGGAAATGGTGGATGGTGGGGAATTTATGGCTCCTCACAGATTCAAGAACTTTTCATTGCAGAAATGTGAGGAAATGCTGTCTTTTTGGTCAAAGTGTGAGGTTTGCAAGTACTTCTTGGTAACAGAACCTGATGAGAGCCATGCAATTCACCCCACCCTGGATACCCATGGGTGCCCAGTTTTAATAAATGTTCAAACGTTTGTTCGTTTTCATTAGTTACCGGCTGAGCTAATGCCCAAAATCCACAGCTACCCATCTAACAGTGAAAACATGAAATTTGTCCAGGTTGGGTTTTGGGGCCTTTCCTTTTGCGGACACTAGACCCATCCTCACATGTGCTGCATCATTTATATTGGGAGACATGGACGAATGCTAGTAGTTAGAAAATGTGTGGCTCCTCAAAGATTCCAGAACTTTAAATCACAGAAATGTGAGGAAAATGTGTATTTTTAATCTACAGATATTATGAGCCCAATCTACTAAACAGTCAGTCTCATCTGGCAGCTCCAGTCTTGAGACTCTGCTTCACCCGGATTTTCAGACCCTCAAAAATTGTTCAGCGATGCCAGGCCTTAATGTCAGCCATGGAGCAGCGCATTACATCCCAATTAACTACCATCTCCACAAGACTTTCTTCAGTTGAAACTCTCCAAGAGTCCTGTGTATGCGCACTGGGATTCTCATTGGAAATGTTAAGTATTACCCTACTTCCAGAAAATAAACATGAATGATGGCTGGATCTTAAAATTAAATGTTCACAATGGTTGTGGGTGTAGGGTTCGCCTTGCTAATGCTATGGTTCAAAATGTGAAAATGATTAGACGTGTAATATTGATGGGTAAAGGAGAGAAGACAAACACATGAATTGTACTGTTAATAAATATCCTCAGCCTACTTTGGTTGAGAAAATTCTTCATACATTTTCTAGTAACCACAGTTTGTCTAAGTTCATTATGGTTGCTCCTCTATGTTCTTTTATAAACTAAATCAAATCAAATCATTAACATTTATAAAGCGCGCTACTCACCCGTGCGGGTCTCAAGGCGCTAGGGGGGAAAGGGAGGGTTATCGCTGCTCGAACAGCCAAGTCTTTAGGAGTCTCCGGAAAGCGGAGTGGTCCTGGGTGGTCCTGAGGCTGGTGGGGAGGGAGTTCCAGGTCTTGGCCGCCAGGAAGGAGAAAGATCTCCCACCCGCCGTGGAGCGGCGGGTGCGAGGGACGGCAGCAAGTGCGAGGCCAGCGGAGCGGAGGGGGCGGGTGGGGACGTAGAAGCGGAGGCGTCTGTTGAGGTATTCCGGTCCCTTGTTGTGGAGGGCTTTGTGTGCGTGGGTGAGAAGACGGAAGGTGATCCTTTTGCTGACTGGGAGCCAATGCAGGTGTCTCAGGTGTGCGGAGATGTGGCTGTTGCGGGGTACGTCGAGGATGAGGCGGGCCGAGGCGTTTTGGATGCGTTGCAGGCGGTTTTGGAGTTTGGCGGTGGTCCCGGCGTAGAGGGTGTTGCCGTAGTCCAGGCGACTCGTGACAAGGGCGTGGGTCACGGTTTTTCTGGTGTCGGCGGGGATCCAGCGGAAGATCTTGCGGAGCATGCGGAGAGTGAGGAAGCAGGCGGAGGACACGGTGTTGACTTGCTTGGTCATGGTGAGAAGAGGGTCCAAGATGAAGCCGAGGTTGCGGGCGTGGTCTGCGGGGGTCGGTGCGGTGCCGAGGGCCGTGGGCCACCAGGAGTCGTCCCAGGCGGACGGGGTGTTGCCGAGGATGAGGACTTCCGTTTTTTCAGAGTTCAGCTTTAGGCGGCTGAGCCTCATCCAATCTGCGACGTCCTTCATACCCTCTTGTAGGTTGGTCTTGGCGCTGGCGGGGTCCTTGGTGAGGGAGAGTACAAGTTGGGTGTCGTCGGCGTAGGAGGTGATGATGATGTCGTGCTTGCGTACGATGTCGGCGAGGGGGCTCATGTAGACATTGAAGAGTGTCGGGCTGAGCGATGAGCCTTGAGGTACGCCGCAGATGATCTTGGTGGGTTCTGAGCGAAACGGAGGGAGGTAAACTCTTTGGGAGCGGTTAGCGAGGAAGGAGGCGATCCAGTCTAGGGCCTGGCCTTGGATCCCGGTGGAGCGTAGGCGGGTGATTAGGGTGCGGTGACAGACGGTGTCAAAGGCAGCCGAGAGGTCGAGGAGAATGAGGGCGACTGTTTCACCGTTGTCCATCAGGGTTCTGATGTCGTCTGTGACTGAGATGAGGGCGGTTTCCGTGCTGTGGTTGGTTCGGAATCCGGTTTGTGAAGGGTCGAGCAGGTTGTTGTCTTCCAGGAAGGTGGTCAGCTGTTTGTTGACGGTCTTTTCTATTACCTTGGCTGGGAAAGGTAGAAGAGAGATGGGGCGGAAGTTTTTCAGGTCGCTTGGGTCAGCCGTAGGTTTCTTTAGAAGGGCGTTGACTTCAGCGTGCTTCCAGCATTCGGGGAAGGTAGCAGAAGAAAAAGAAGAGTTGATGACGGTCTGGAGGTGCGGGGCGATGATGTAGTCGGCTTTGTTAAAGATGAAGTGCGGGCAGGGGTCCGAAGGGGCGCCGGAGTGGATAGAGTTCATGATGGATTTGGTTTCTTCCGTGTTGATGTGGGTCCAGTTGTTGAGGGTGATGTCCGGGGAAGCGGGTTCAGTGGTGTATGGTTGGGTCTGGTGTCCGAAGCTGTCGTGGAGGTCGCTGATCTTGCGATGGAAGAAAGTGGCGAGGGATTCGCACAAATCCTGTGAGGGCGTGACGGCGTTGGCGCTGGCGCTGGGGTTGGAGAACTCTTTGACGATGCTGAAGAGTTCTCTGCTGTTGTGGCTGTTTTTGTCTAGTCTGTCGGTGAAAAAGTTCCTTTTGGCAGTGCGGATCAGGTGGTGGTGTTCGCGTGTAGCGTTCTTGAGGGCGGTCATGTTGTCCGCGGTGTGGTCCCTGCGCCAGGCCTTCTCAAGGGCACGACAAGTTTTCTTTGATTCTTTGAGGGTGTCAGAGAACCAGAGAGGTTTTTTGGTGTTGGTCTGTCGATGCGTGCGTTTGAGGGGAGCAAGGTTGTCAGCGCAGTTGGAGATCCAGTTTGTGAGGTTGAGAGCTGCGTCGTTGGGGTCGGTGGTGAGGGTGGGTTGGTTGGCGGCGAGAGCGGAGAAGAGTTGCTCTTCAGGGATCTTGTTCCACTGTCGACGAGGGGTGGGTTGAGTGCGGAGGTGGGAGGTCTCGCGTCGGAATGTGAAGTGGACGCAGCTGTGGTCGGTCCAGTGTAGGGCAGAGGTGTGGCTGAAGAAGACGTGTTTGCTGGCGGAGAAGATAGGGTCGAGCGTGTGTCCGGCGATGTGGGTGGCGGTGTTCACCAGTTGTTTGAGGCCGAGGTTGGCGAGGTTGTCGAGCAGGGTGGTGGTGTTGGGGTCGTTGTTTTGTTCCAGATGGAAGTTGAGGTCGCCTAGGAGGATGTAGTCCGGTGAGGCGAGGGCGTGCGGGGAGATGAAGTCGGCGATGGCGTCGCTGAAAGAGGCGCGAGGTCCGGGAGGACGGTAGACGAGGGATCCTCTGAGGGTGGTCCTTGGGTCGGTGCGAATCTGAAAATGCAGGTGTTCAGCGGCGAGGGGGGGGTCTTCGGTGGAGGTGGTGACGCTGATGGAGTCTTTGAAGATGATGGCGACACCTCCTCCTACTTGGTTGGTGCGGTCTTTTCTGGAGATCTTGTAGCCTTCGGGGATGGCGGGTAGCGATGTCTGGAGCAGAGGAGGCGTTCATCCATGTCTCCGTGATGAAGGCGACGTCCGGGGCTGTGGAGTCCAGGAGGTCCCAAAGTTCAACGGCATGCTTGTGGACGGAACGAGCGTTGATCAGGATGCACTTGAGGTGGTTGATGGCGCGTGGGCTTGTGGTCGTGGTAGTTGCGTGGTGGAAGATGCGTTTGCAGGAGTTGCAGGCGAAGGGTCCATGGGTGCGTTTGGGGTGAGCTAGGAAGCAGGTTTTGGAGCGCCCTGGGTTGAGGGCGTGGAGGGTGGTGGGGTCGTAGCGGATCAGCGGGGCTTGGGGGAGCTGGGGACCAGGGGTCGTGGCGCTGGGCGCGGGCCAGGCGCGGACGGGCGCCATAAGAGGTAGGAGGGGGGGGGAGGGGTCAGCTGGGGGCGAATGGGAGCTGGGGGGCGGGGCGTGCAGGAGGTCGCGGCGGGAAAGCGCGAGGGAGGGGGGGGACAGGTAGAGTGAGAGGAGCTGGGGGAGGGGGTTTAGGGTGGAGGAGGGTGAGTGTTAGGAGGTTTGGAGATTAGGGAGAGAGATAGGAGTAGGGTTGTGAAGATAGGGGAGGGGGGGTTGTAGAGGTGGGTGAGGGAGAGAGGTAGAGTGAGAGGATAGGGAGATAGGTAGTAGAGGGGGTGGCGGGAGGGGGGGAGAGATAGAGAAATAGATAGAGAAAATAGATAGAGAAGTCGATAGATAGGGAAATAGATAGATAGACAGATAGGTAGGTAGGAGGAGGTGGAGAGTGGGGGAGTTAGATAGTGAGATAGGGAGCTAGAGAGATAGGAAGATAGGAGGAGTGAGGGAGGTAGATAGCGATCGGGTTAGCTAGGGGTGAGAGAGGGGGAGGCGAGTGAGGGAGGGGGATGAGGAAGGAGCAGGAGGGCAGGCTCGGGGGAAGAAGACGGAGGAGGTAGAAGAGTCGAAGACAGAAGACAGAAGAACAGAAGACAGAAGAACAGAAGATCGGAAGAGCAGAAGAACAGAGAAGAACAGAGAAGAACAGAGAAGAACCGAGAAGAAGAACACAGAAGCACCGAGAAGAACAGAGAAGAAGAACACAGAAGACCGGAAGAACACAGAAGAACAGAAGGGAAGAACAGAAGAACAGAAGAGAAGAACAGAAGAACACAGAAGAAGATTGCAGAGGGGGAGCGAGGAGGAAGAGACAGAGAGGAGGAAAAGAAGCAGGAGCAGGAGAGAAGGTGAGTGGCGCGGGGCAGGGCGAGGGGCTGGGAGGAGGGGGGTACTTACAGTTAGGTGGGTCTCAGGAACACAGGAACTCGGGAACTTGGAGGAGCTGCAGCGGCAGGGGGAGCGACCTACCCTTGGGTCAAGGGTCGCTACCACTGTCGCGCAGCGGCCGCCATAAGAGGTAGGAGGGGGGGGGAGGGGTCAGCTGGGGGCGAATGGGAGCTGGGGGACGGGGGCGTGCAGGAGGTCGCGGCGGGAAAGCGCGAGGGAGGGGGGGGGACAGGTAGAGTGAGAGGAGCTGGGGGAGGGGGTTTAGGGTGGAGGAGGGTGAGTGTTAGGAGGTTTGGAGATTAGGGAGAGAGATAGGAGTAGGGTTGTGAAGATAGGGGAGGGGGGGTTGTAGAGGTGGGTGAGGGAGAGAGGTAGAGTGAGAGGATAGGGAGATAGGTAGTAGAGGGGGTGGCGGGAGGGGGGAGAGATAGAGAAAATAGATAGAGAAGTCGATAGATAGGGAAATAGATAGATAGACAGATAGGTAGGTAGGAGGAGGTGGAGAGTGGGGGAGTTAGATAGTGAGATAGGGAGCTAGAGAGATAGGAAGATAGGAGGAGTGAGGGAGGTAGATAGCGATCGGGTTAGCTAGGGGTGAGAGAGGGGGAGGCGAGTGAGGGAGGGGGATGAGGAAGGAGCAGGAGGGCAGGCTCGGGGGAAGAAGACGGAGGAGGTAGAAGAGCCGAAGACAGAAGACAGAAGAACAGAAGACAGAAGAACAGAAGATCGGAAGAACAGAGAAGAACAGAGAAGAACAGAGAAGAACCGAGAAGAAGAACACAGAAGCACCGAGAAGAACAGAGAAGAAGAACACAGAAGACCGGAAGAACACAGAAGAACAGAAGGGAAGAACAGAAGAACAGAAGAGAAGAACAGAAGAACACAGAAGAAGATTGCAGAGGGGGAGCGAGGAGGAAGAGACAGAGAGGAGGAAAAGAAGCAGGAGCAGGAGAGAAGGTGAGTGGCGCGGGGCAGGGCGAGGGGCTGGGAGGAGGGGGGTACTTACAGTTAGGTGGGTCTCAGGAACACAGGAACTCGGGAACTTGGAGGAGCTGCAGCGGCAGGGGGAGCGACCTACCCTTGGGTCAAGGGTCGCTACCACTGTCGCGCAGCGGCCGCCATAAGAGGTAGGAGGGGGGGGAGGGGTCAGCTGGGGGCGAATGGGAGCTGGGGGGCGGGGGCGTGCAGGAGGTCGCGGCGGGAAAGCGCGAGGGAGGGGGGGGACAGGTAGAGTGAGAGGAGCTGGGGGAGGGGGTTTAGGGTGGAGGAGGGTGAGTGTTAGGAGGTTTGGAGATTAGGGAGAGAGATAGGAGTAGGGTTGTGAAGATAGGGGAGGGGGGTTGTAGAGGTGGGTGAGGGAGAGAGGTAGAGTGAGAGGATAGGGAGATAGGTAGTAGAGGGGGTGGCGGGAGGGGGGGAGAGATAGAGAAATAGATAGAGAAAATAGATAGAGAAGTCGATAGATAGGGAAATAGATAGATAGACAGATAGGTAGGTAGGAGGAGGTGGAGAGTGGGGGAGTTAGATAGTGAGATAGGGAGCTAGAGAGATAGGAAGATAGGAGGAGTGAGGGATGTAGATAGCGATCGGGTTAGCTAGGGGTGAGAGAGGGGGAGGCGAGTGAGGGAGGGGGATGAGGAAGGAGCAGGAGGGCAGGCTCGGGGGAAGAAGACGGAGGAGGTAGAAGAGCCGAAGACAGAAGACAGAAGAACAGAAGACAGAAGAACAGAAGATCGGAAGAGCAGAAGAACAGAGAAGAACAGAGAAGAACAGAGAAGAACCGAGAAGAAGAACACAGAAGCACCGAGAAGAACAGAGAAGAA
Organism: Pleurodeles waltl; assembly: GCF_031143425.1. Lineage (NCBI taxonomy): Eukaryota > Metazoa > Chordata > Amphibia > Caudata > Salamandridae > Pleurodeles > Pleurodeles waltl. The sequence goes on along the minus strand of NC_090450.1, from coordinate 657,766,610 downwards.
GAACACAGAAGACCGGAAGAACACAGAAGAACAGAAGGGAAGAACAGAAGAACAGAAGAGAAGAACAGAAGAACACAGAAGAAGATTGCAGAGGGGGAGCGAGGAGGAAGAGACAGAGAGGAGGAAAAGAAGCAGGAGCAGGAGAGAAGGTGAGTGGCGCGGGGCAGGGCGAGGGGCTGGGAGGAGGGGGGTACTTACAGTTAGGTGGGTCTCAGGAACACAGGAACTCGGGAACTTGGAGGAGCTGCAGCGGCAGGGGGAGCGACCTACCCTTGGGTCAAGGGTCGCTACCACTGTCGCGCAGCGGCCGCCATAAGAGGTAGGAGGGGGGGGAGGGGTCAGCTGGGGGCGAATGGGAGCTGGGGGGCAGGGGCGTGCAGGAGGTCGCGGCGGGAAAGCGCGAGGGAGGGGGGGGACAGGTAGAGTGAGAGGAGCTGGGGGAGGGGGTTTAGGGTGGAGGAGGGTGAGTGTTAGGAGGTTTGGAGATTAGGGAGAGAGATAGGAGTAGGGTTGTGAAGATAGGGGAGGGGGGGTTGTAGAGGTGGGTGAGGGAGAGAGGTAGAGTGAGAGGATAGGGAGATAGGTAGTAGAGGGGGTGGCGGGAGGGGGGGAGAGATAGAGAAATAGATAGAGAAAATAGATAGAGAAGTCGATAGATAGGGAAATAGATAGATAGACAGATAGGTAGGTAGGAGGAGGTGGAGAGTGGGGGAGTTAGATAGTGAGATAGGGAGCTAGAGAGATAGGAAGATAGGAGGAGTGAGGGAGGTAGATAGCGATCGGGTTAGCTAGGGGTGAGAGAGGGGGAGGCGAGTGAGGGAGGGGGATGAGGAAGGAGCAGGAGGGCAGGCTCGGGGGAAGAAGACGGAGGAGGTAGAAGAGCCGAAGACAGAAGACAGAAGAACAGAAGACAGAAGAACAGAAGATCGGAAGAGCAGAAGAACAGAGAAGAACAGAGAAGAACAGAGAAGAACAGAGAAGAACCGAGAAGAAGAACACAGAAGCACCGAGAAGAACAGAGAAGAAGAACACAGAAGACCGGAAGAACACAGAAGAACAGAAGGGAAGAACAGAAGAACAGAAGAGAAGAACAGAAGAACACAGAAGAAGATTGCAGAGGGGGAGCGAGGAGGAAGAGACAGAGAGGAGGAAAAGAAGCAGGAGCAGGAGAGAAGGTGAGTGGCGCGGGGCAGGGCGAGGGGCTGGGAGGAGGGGGGTACTTACAGTTAGGTGGGTCTCAGGAACACAGGAACTCGGGAACTTGGAGGAGCTGCAGCGGCAGGGGGAGCGACCTACCCCTGTAGGATGGCTACCTCTTACTAGAATCAACACACCTACCAGTCCAATGCCAGACATTGTTGCCAAAATGACAATGATTGAAGGAAGGGTAATTGGTTTGACTTGCCTGAGCCATCTTAATGGTCAGGACTGACTCCTTTTAGAAAGGTTGCACCTTCAGTGTGAATATCCTCCCACTGATCTTATAAAGTCTGACCTATCCCTCTTACCCCACCTAATGCTTTTAGTCTGACTAATTCTGCTTTAGCACCTCAAACCTATATGTTAACTAACGCTGCTAAACATCTTAGCTCTACGAGTGACTTGAATGAAGATTGGCTATTATCATGGAGTATAGCAGTTGAAGAAAAAGTTGCCTATGGCTAATTGAAGGGAATATATATTTAAATTTCACATTCTATGTTTGAGACATGTGAGTGTTGCATGGAGGTCACATTGAAGGTTACTCAGTATATAGTACTCTGGATCAACCTTCTCTCTTAGGATGAGCCAATGGGGTTCTCGCAACATATATTACTAATCTAAAAATGAGTCAAGTTCACCAACTACTCTGTATTTTTCCATCTATTTGTGCTTGACTTTCAGAGAGATTTGGACTTGCTTGAAGTTAATTTTTAAAGCAATTCCTTTGACTCTAAGAAAAATCAGGTGGTGGCTGACATGGATGATTCTATCCAGGCAAATTTTAAGAAATACTCTAAGCCGCTGCAAATGTTTTGCATAGGAGATTTCCATGCCTACCAATTGCCAGCTAAGTTAGTGTGTGGATTTGTTGATTTGAAAGTGTGGGACTTGACACACTTCTCACATAGCTCCTATGGGGATATTTTGAACAATCTATTAGTCAAGTATATGTTGATCATGACCACTGATATGGAATTAGTACGTTCAAATCTTGCTCCCACCTTTATGAGTAATTTGTGCTCCTCATCTCTTGATTACATTTTGGTCTCAGAAACTCTGAGTAATTCTTTCAGTGGTTTTGAGTCTAATTTTACCTGTTGTAGTGACCATGCAGCCATAACGCTGAGCATGGTGATTGGGGCCCTGATGAAAACATGTGCCAAAGTTAGTTATAAACCCATTTTTGAGTTGAAAATGAATTTACCTTAAACTGGGCTAAGTTGATTACCACTAATATTTTTTCATCCATTATGCTACATAAGCACTTAGAGGTGGCAACCAGCCTTGACACACAAGCATAGTCCAGTGAAAAATCACATTTAGGAGGATGCCTGGAATGATCTTTATATAGCCAGCCTACAAAAAAGGTAGTCCCACTTTTTTGGTGGGTGTTTAATATCCCGTATTTTGGTGATCCTTCAGGTCCAATGGGTAGACCAGTAGACCAGTTTTCTAATATTTATTCTACTTAGGAATCCCCGGGGTTTCAAGGAGATGATTGTCCAGGGGATTTTATAGAGACTACCCGCCCTCCCGAGTTAATTGAGTATGCTGAGTTCTGCAGGGTATTGCTGAAAGTAAGAAGGGCAAGACACCAGGCCTAAACAGGGTTCCACTAGATGTCTTTATAAATAGGCTAGACCTGTGGGTCTCTTTGCTTTACAAAGAGTGTACAGGAGTAGCTATGGTTAACCCTCCTCCTACATGTAAAAGATCAGTAATTACTCCAATTTCTAAAAAAGGGGATACAGTTCAGCCCTTATCTCTCTTAGATGCTACTATTAAAGTTATGGGGTATATTCAGCTATATAGGCTGGATGATTGGGTGGCCGGGCATGACATATTAACCGATATCCTATACGGCTTTAAGAAAGTCTTGGGTACTGTAGACCAATGCCTACTGCTTAGTCGAGTCATAGGCAAATACACTTGTGACAAAAAAGGATTCTACATATTTGTCCTTTATGGACCTCACAGCAGCCTCTGACTGTGTTTCACACTGTAACCTATTGTCTGTTATGAACAAGCTGGGAGTGTAGCAGGGAATAATGTCATATATAAGATAACTGTATAAGGAAACTTCTGCTGGTGTCAGCTATTGTAGGGCCGATTAATGTATTTACAATTTCAGTATTAAAAGGGTAGCAGAGCAAAGATACGTCCCTGTACAAAGTACATACCCTATATTGGGATTCATCCCCTTCCTATTCTCCTGTATGCAGATTATGCTGTTTTAGTTGCTAGAACAAGTAGAGGCCATCAAACTTTAATTTAGGAGTTTATTGTATTCATGACTGAATTACATTTGAAGGCAAATGAAAGTAAAATGTTTACAATGATCTGTGGGGCAAAACAGGCTAAAAACCCTTCTCATTTTTTTGATAATGCCAAGGTATGGGTGGTTAGCTCCTTCTAATTCTAGGTATCCTATTAGATGATAAATATAACTGGAAACCAATGTTAATAAATAGGAAATCCCTCTTTGGAAAATCTATCATTGGTTTGGAGGGATTCTCTAAAAATGAGGGCTCAAAACCAGTGAAAGAGACTTCTATGATTTATTCTAGTAAATGTGTGGCTAATGCAACCTATGGGGCAGGTACCTGGGGGCATAACTGTTGCAATGATTACTCAACAAGTTGAAAATCATTTTTGGAAAAATGTACTGGCAATCCCTCGAAGTTGTGCCAGTGCCACCTGTAACACAGAATTGGCTATCCCCTTTATAGAGGACAGAATTAAATGATCTCCTCTCGTACTGTGGCTCGCTATGTGGGTTAGGGAGATGACCACTCTTAATAAGCTTGTCATAAATGATTGTCTTTGACTTTCTTCTACCGTAGATATCCCGTGGATTGCTTAGGTGAAAACTGCCTGTGAGACGATTGGTCAACTTGGTTTATTTACTATTCCAGACTCTTGCCAACACCTTGAAAAAGGAAGATTAAAGCAACTATTCTATGATAAGGCCTCAATGACAAGAGATTATCTTGACAATCTTACATCCACATTGCTCTTTTACAACCTGGTGCACATTTATGAGAGCCTTCAACAGTATCTTTCTTTTACCCTTAATAGACCACAGCACCAGGTTTCGCTTTAATCATTCACCTCTCTTGGTGGTGTTCAATCAATCAATCAATCAATCAGATCATTTGTAAAGCCACTACTCACCTGTGAGGGTCTCAAAGCACTGATGGGAGGAAGGGGGTGCTGCTACAGCTCGAACAGCCATGTCTTGAGGTGTCTCCTGAAGGTCAGTAGGTCCTGTGTCTGTCGTAGGTGGGTGGGAAGAGTGTACCACGCCTTGGCGGCGAGGTGGGAGAACAATCTGCCACCGGCGGTCGTTCTGTGTATGCGTGGGACATTGACAAGGGCAAGGTCAGCAGAGCAAAGCTGTCGGGTCAGGGTGTAGAAGGAGAGCCGTCTGTTGAGGTATTCGGGTCTGGTATTGGGCAGTGCCTTGTGAGCGTGGGTGAGGAGTTTGAACGTGATTATCTTGTTGATTGGGAGCCAGTGTAGGTCTCTCATGTGGGCTGTGGTGAGGGATGTCTAGGATCAGGCGTGCGGAGGCGTTCTGTATGTGTTTCGGTCTTTTCTGATGCTTGGTCGTGGTTCCTGTCTAGAGGGCAATGCCGTAGTCCAGTTTGCTGCTTACGAGAGCTTGGGTGACCGTCCTTCTGGTTTCAGTGGGGATCCATTTGTAGATCTTCCAATGCATGTGGAGGGTGTTGAAGCAGGAGGAAGAGATGGCGTTGACTTGCTGGGTCATTGATAATGATGAGCCAAGGATGAATCCCAGGTTGCATGCGTGGTCGGTGGGTGTAGGTGCAGTTCCCAGTTTGGCAGGTCACCAGGAGTCTTCCCATGTGGAGGGGGTGGAGCTGAGGATAAGGACCTCAGTTTTGTCAGAATTCAGTTTCAGGCAGCTGTTCTTCATCCATTTGGCGATGGCCTTCATTTCTTCGAGGAGCTTGGTTTTGGCAATGGTGGGGTCCTTGGTGAGGGAGAGGATCAGCTGGGGGTCATCGGCGTTTGAGATGATGTTGATGTTGAGGTTGTTGGGTTCCTGTTAATAGCTGCACTATGTTGGATTTAAGCCCCTGACCCTCTGATGGGAAGTCTGCCCAGTCGGCCCTACTTATTGTGTTCTTTTGCTCTTTTTATCATATGCCTAGAAGAAAGTTTCTATTGCCAATTTTTTAAGATTTTATATTTTGTCGATGTAGACCTGCTTTGTTATTTCTACAATTCCATAGCCCTCTGATAGACTGCTCAGTTGCCTATCGTATATGACCTATACTAAAATTAAGTAAATGTGCAATATTGTGATCTCTTTAAAAATTACACACAGCTGTATCATTGTATTCTGATGGGTTGTTATTTATTCTGTTTACTTGTACTGTGCTTTTATTCTACAGAAATATGGCAAATAAAGATCTATTTGACTTGACATTGCATATTTTAAGTCAAAGTTGGAGGTTTGCAAGGTCTTTTGGCTAAGAAAACCTGGTAGGAGCCACGCAAGTCACCGCCTGGATTTCCTCGGGTGTCTAGTTTTAAAAAAATGTGAAGGTTTGCTAGGTTTCCCTAGGTGTCGGCTGTGCTAGGGCACAAAATCCACAGCTAATCACATTGCAAAAAAGCAATCAGTTTTCAGTTTTAAACATATGTTTCCATGTTGTGTTTTGGGCCCTTTCCAATCACAGGCACTAGGCCTATCTACACAAGTAAGGTACTTTTTCTCAGAAGAATTGGGGAAATACAGAATAGTAGAAAATGTGTTATGACTAATTTGATTTCTCTGCGTTTGAGCCTTCCAAATGTTAAGCCAGTATGTAAGAATACAACTGCATTTCAAAAATGTCCTCTGAGTCACCTGCTACTATGGGTAGCCACAAATTGAGAGATCTACACATAACCGCTGCTCCTAAACTCAGTATCTGGTATATATTTCATAAATACATGATTTTCCTTCATACCCATTTTTCAGTCTTTATATTTCACCCCATAAATTGCTAGATCATAAGTACACAATGAAAAGCCATTGTAAGGTGCAGTTCAGTTGGTGGTTCTGGGTATCTCAGTTTCTTGGACATCCTGCAAACCTTATGTATCCCCGTGACTAGAACAGTCCAGCAAACATAACGGTATATTGCTTTTGTAAATTGCTAATAATGATAAAAAATTACAGATGTAAGCGTTGTCACATTGGGATTTATTTCCTACTAATTTTTTCAATTCTTTTTCATTTTAAGTTAGTTTAATTGGGAAAGAACTTCAGGGATCTACACAAATTACTCCTTGCTGAATATAGAATTGTGTCTACTTTTCAGAAATCTATAACTTTCTGGGATCACGCATAGTTTTCACACTGAAATTCACTACAAATAGGAAGTTTGCCCAAAAAACAAAATTGTATTCAATTCTGCATGTAGCTGAAAGCTCGGAGAATGGTGACTTTAGCACGGTAAACTTTTTGTTGATGCCATTAGTAGGCTAAAAACCAGAAACTGTGGATCATTTATTCCCCACTTTTTCTAAATAAATGTAACTATTTTTTGGCTATGTTCTCATTCTCCACCAGGGGAATTCACAAACCCTGCATACTTTTAGAATCCCCAGGATGTTAGAAATAAAGGATGCAAATGGGACATGGATACCTGGGCCCATATTTATACTTTTTGACGCAAAACTGCGCCAACGCAGTTTTGCGTCAAAAACATTAGCGCCGGCTAACGCCATTCTGAAGCGCCATGCGGGCGCCGTATTTATTGAATGACGTTAGCCGGCGTTAGCCGCCGGCGCTGTCTGGTGTGCGTTAAAAAAAATGACGTACACCAGGCAGCGCCGGCGTAGGGGGAAAATGGCGTATGGGCGTCCATATATGGTGCAAGTCAGGCTGAGGCAAAAAAATCGCCACAACCCGATTTGCGCCATTATGACGCCCATCCCCCATTGAAATGACTCCTGTCTTAGCAAAGACAGGAGTCATGCCCCCTTGCCCAATGGCCATGCCCAGGGGACTTATGTCCCCTGGGCATGGTCATTGGGCATAGTGGCATGTAGGGGGGCATAAATCAGGCCCCCCTATGCCACAAAAAATAAAATAAAAAATACTTACCTGGACTTACCTTAATGTCCCTGGGGTGGGTCCCTCCATTCTTGGATGTCCTACTGGGGTGGGCAAGGGTGGCAGGGGGTGTCCCTGGGGGCAGGGGAGGGCACCTCTGGGCTCATTCTGAGCCCACAGGTCCCTTAATGCCTGCCCTGACCCAGGCGCTAAAATCCTGCGCAAATGCGGGTTTTTTTAGTCCCGCCCACTCCCGGGCGTCATTTTTGCCCGGGAGTATAAATACGACGCATATGCATCGCAGTAATTTTTTAAGACGGGAACGCCTACCTTGCATATCATTAACGCAAGGAAGGTGTTCACGCAAAAAACTGACGCTAACTCCATGAATTTTGGCACTAGACGCGTCTAACGCCAAAGTATAAATATGGAGTTAGTTTTGCGTCGAATTTGCGTCGAAAAAAACGACGCAAATTCGGCGCAAACGGAGTATAAATATGCCCCCTTATGTGGAAAAAAGTTATGAAGGCCTAAGCACAAACTCCCCGAAATGGTAAAAAAAGGTCACAGCATTCTATGGGGAAAAGGCCTAGCAGCGAAAGGGTTAAAGAGAATAATCTTTTTTAAACAACATTGGCATTGGCCTGGAAGAGACACAAAATAAATATTAGAAAGTGTTAATTTTTTTTTTTTTTAATTGGACAGATTATTTTGCTAAAGTTGCATCAGTATTGCTGGTGACAATACATTATGGGCCTGATTACGAGTCTGGTGGTCTTAGGACTGCCATGTTGGTCGTCGAACCCCCAACAGGCTGACAGAGAAGACTGACAAATTATGACCATGGCAGTATTCATAACAGAATACAGCCAAACCACCACCGGCACCCCCAGTGCCATCTAGCCACCACTGATTATGGTAACTACCTGTAGCCAGCGGAGACCATGTTTCCACCGGACAGATTATGAGGTTGCACACCGCTATGGTTTCTGCGGTAGTCGCACCATCACAGAAACCCAGGCAGCAACCAACTGTATGAAAGATGACACTCACCTTCAGGAAGCCATACTCACCCATAGCCTCCATGGAACCAGAACTACATGTCTTCCCGCTGCTTCTGCTCATCCAATGACTACGCAATCTGCGACAACGATGACGACAGCTACCATGAGTATACACACTAACCTATCAACCAACTCGGGAACGGGGGCGAGGGCGACACACAAACGTAACTACACACTGACAAGCACACTCACTGACTCGCCAAATACACACACGCACAAATACAGTACACACACTACGGCCATCACACACACACACACACACACCTCCATCAATAACACACACCTACCCCTAGAAACACAGCACCGGCAGAGTCACACACAACAACACACAACACCACCAAATAACACCACAACACCATCAAAGCTGGCCGAGCGTCTCATGTCCTCCCACCGCTTACTACAGTGGGGGCTCAGTCGACTGTGGACCCCCAGGGTCCGCACTTGCTTGGCGACGCACGTCAGATTCCCTTCTTCTGATGGCGATAGACCTGCATGTATGACACAAACAAAAGGAGAAAGTCATGTTCACATGCACCATACCATTAGCAGTGGACAGAACACGTCGGAACAGCAGATAGGCACACAAACCCATCCTCTCAACTCACACTCCTTCACAAAATACCATCTGCATGCATAAACACCTTCACTAATTTACATAAACGTTACACCTTTATTCACCAAACCTATCACACATTGGTATGACATTGGACTCACTTTCTCCTCTGGTGTACCGTGTATCTGTCCATACAGGGTGAGGACCTCCTCGACTAGCTTCTCTAGCTCTTCGGGTTGAAGGCAAGTGCCTTATCTCCTGCAGGAAGTGGCATGATAGCTCCCAGAGACAGTACACAGCAGCTCAGCTTGTGGAGGTCCTGCTGAGAACAGTGTCAGGGTCAAGTGAGCAATGCTGCAGAAGGTGGTGGTCACACCTGCCATGTAAATGGCTGTCACCGCCGGCAGACATCGCCATTGGCCCAAGTCTGCCAAACACAGCAATGTGTTCCAATGGCAAAGAACACTGCGGTTGTGACCGCCTACTGTCATGACAACTTTTGCCGGCCGACTTAAGTTACTTCCACATGGCATGTACAGTAGGTCAGGGGGCTTTCATTTTGAACAGATTTCATGTATGGAACTGTATAATCTGCATCATTAACTATGCCCCATATTGTGCAATACATCTGCAAGTCCTTCCCTCATGTCTAGGTGAATTTTTGTGCATCTGTGCTGTCAATATAGTGTTGTTGGAGAACATGTGGTAACAGTAATGTTCTACTACTCAGAGGTTCCTATGTGTTTCAAATTTGTTAACAATGTTCCAAAATATGTGTGACAGATGTCTAAATGATTCGTCTTACAAACATGTCCAGTAACAGGTGAATTATTAAGCATAATCCCAGATTTAGTTGAGGCAATGTGGACCAAGGAGGGTGTCATCGGATGCATAGCTAAGTGCTGTTCTGTATATGTCAGAGGTAGTAGCCGTCCTCGACAGCTGTTATGTGTGAGTGATTTATTAAACTGTACTTGATGTGTGCATGCTGCATGTCACATACTATGTTTATATGTTTTCAAATAGTTACCCTGCCATGAGGAGAGGAAGACGACCACCAGTGCAGGTCCACAGTAGACCTGCACACCATGGAGAAAAGACATTGCATTCAGACATATTGTCTGAATCGTCCTACTATTATGAATCTTTGTAAACAGTTGGAGCCAGATTAGTTGCCTGCCATTAGCAATCTGTATAGCATACCTCCCGTCCTTCAAGTCTTTTCAGAGCTACACTTCCTGACCACTGGCTCCTTTCAGAATACAGTGGCTCTAACTGCAATGATGTCTCAGCCCATGTTTATTCTGGTTTTGAAGGATATACTGTGTGCATTGTTGAAACACCCGGACAGCTATATCAGATTTCCCCAAAGAGCGGATTTGGTCTATGTGAACGCAGACTTCTAATGCAATTGGACACATTCCACATGTGGTTGGAGCCATTGATGGCACCCAAGTAGCCATGGGTCCCCCCAATGCCAATGAACAGGTGTATTGGAACAGGAAAAACTACCACTCCATGAGCATTCAGGTTGTGTGTCTGGCAGGCAAGTACATTTCACAAGTCACAGCAAAGTATCCATGGTCAGTCCATGATTCCTTCATCAGGCGGAACACCAATGTCCCACTGCTAATGACACGACTCTGCACAGAGAGGACCTGACTGGTTGGTAAGTTATATTTGAAATGTGTGTTTGCAATATATGTTTCCTGCCATCACATTGTAGCATGTCCCACATACATGTTTGTGTTGTTCTACCACTTTGTTGACAGGTGACTCTGGCAATTCAAACCGTCCTTGGCTGTTTACACCAGTGAGGTACCCATCCACGTCAGGGGAAGTCCACTACAGTGAGGCCCACAGGAGGACAAGATGTGTAGATGTGTGGACTTTTGGGCTCCTGAAGGCAACATTTAGGTGCTTGGACTTTTCAGAAGAAGCCCTCCTCTACTCACCCACTAAAGTATGTCAATTAATAGTTGCCTGCTGCATGCTCCACATTCTTGCCCTGAGACATCAGATCCCATTTATACTAGTTGGTTGGGAGGCAGCACAACCTGTGGGTGGAAATACAGAAATGCTAAATGATGAAGATCCAGAGGAAAATGAAGCAGTAGACTCTAGGGCAGATCTCATCAATCATTACTTCAACTGACTAATAGGTAAGTTGACATATTGTTGTGATGTAATTGTGCCGGCAGATGTTGATGGGTAGCATGTCACTTCCTTTCTTGCATCCTCTGTGGGGGTGTAGGGAGCTCCAATGCCTATGAGTGAGTTGTGAATGCAGACTGAAAGTTTGCATTGTGTACAGGGCAGAGTGGTCTACAGTATCATATATTGTAACAGCAGATGCAAATTTTCACTTCTGGACATGCCTTCTCAGATGTGAGGATTGTGTTGTGCTATTTCTTATCCCTTTTCTCTTTCACTCACAAATTTCCCTAGATCCTGTTTGGCTCTACAACCTTGGCTAATATCAGACAGTGTCAGAAGCAGATAGGATATGCTGAGAGACATGAGAAGTGGAAATGACTGAAACCAGGTAATGTTAGTGTTGTGTAAGTGGGGTGTAACTGAGATTGTTATGCCGCTCGGACACTGGGGTGGAAAAGTGTTTTCCAGTTTCTTTCACCTGTTGGGTACAGGAGGTTGTCAAATGGTATATATTGTGACTGGAGATGTGTCTGGCTCATGAGTAAATGCTGGATCATAGACTCTCGCATCACAATGTGTTTAATTGTTTATGAGCTACATTGGACCTAGCTGTCATTTTGTTCATACTGTACTTTGCAGACCAAGGTTCATGCCACTGTAGACTGACATAAGTGAGTGACAATCCTACAGGTATGGGACCGATGTAAGAGAAAGGTTTCAGGACTGGGTACTTCAGTAAACATCTATGTATGTCTCCTTGGAGTATGTGAATTTGAAGCAATAGTATGGCTATGTGATGAGGCTATACCGGGTGATACAGAGGACCTGTCAGTGTGGCTCCTGCCTTGTATTAAGTGTACCATGGCCCTGACTTCTGTATCCTGTGTTTTTGCAATGTGTGACACCTTAGCATACATCCTGATACTACTGTCAGTCATGCTCTATGGGCTCTTTGCAATTCTACCTATAAATGTGTGTGGAACAAAGGCCTATATTTAAGCTAAAGTGGCGCTAACTGAACTCCATATTTAGATTTTGACACTAGACCCATCTAGCGTCAAAATATTGGACTTAGAACCATTTTTAGGAAGTGCCAACCCACCTTGCATCAATGCATCTCAGAACAGACAACAGGGTGTATCTGTGGCACGCAAGGGGAACAGTTCAGAAGAGGTTCACTTCCTGGCAGTTGGTTTGGTCTAGGCATCTACTCCTGCTGGATGTTTAACTGGACATCCACGTCTGTGGGGGTGGTTCCTCAGCTACATAAGGAGGGGTGTCTGAGGCATGCCCTTCCCCTGGCAGGGCCTCAATTATACTAGCTGCCACAGATGTGGAAGGGGCTGATCTTTCATTGCTAGTGGAAGGGGCCAGATGTGCGGTACAGAACCTTATCATGGTGGTATTCAGGTCCCACAGCACCCCTGCAATGGAAGCCAGGTGGAAACTTTGTGCCTGCCACTGCACCATGACTTCTTGGTGGTAGTCCCTTTGCAGCATTTGAATTTCCACCAACATGGTGTTGACTTGGCCCATCATGCCTTGGGAACTTTGGTAGGCTCCCAAGACTTGGGAGATGGTTTTCTGATCAGTTGTGTCAATTTGAGGCCCTATCCTCTGGCCCACAGCATCCCTTCCACACACCCTACCCCCACTTGCCTGAGCCCCTAGCACAGTGTGCCCTCTCCCAGTGATTGAAGGTCCATCATTGTCAGGGGTGGCAAGATTAGACTCAGGCACCTGTACTGTGGGGCACATAATAGATGTAGCAGTCCTTAGGACACAGGTTTGGGAGTGAATGGTTGCCTGTGATGTTGATGCAACAGTGCTGGGAGGAGTTGATGGGGGCAGGGTGAGGCTGAGAGTCGTTGACTGACAGGGTGTCCCAGGTGGGCCAGATAGTTCATCAGTGTCCAGACATCCAAGGCTGTTTTCCTCACTGGGGCCTTCATCCAGAGCGGGAGTGATGGTCTCTGGTATCCTCTCTATGGTGACAATGGCAAGGTTACCTGTGGAGGAAGGGAGGCACAGAGATCAGGTTAAAATTGGTGTATTGTTCTATTTTTGAGAGATGCAGACAATGCCATAAAATGATTCCCAGCAAAGACATTGACAGCTGCTGTACAGCGTACCTTAGTTTTGCATACAACTCTGTGACTTGATTTCCATACTCCATGTAAAGAGTTGTGAGACTAGGGACCAGATTTATACTTTTTGACTAAAAACTTGGAAAACACAGTTTTACATCAAAAAGTATAGTGCCAATTTGTGCCATGCCTGTGCGCCAGCCGGGCGCCAAATCATTGGAATGGTGCAAGCCGGCGCAGAAGGTGGACTAACGCCATGGTAAATGACGTTAGCCGGGTGGAGGTGGCGGTGTGAGAGAATGGTGTTTTGCACCAAAAAATGACGTTATGCTGGTTAGAGTTAAAAAAAGATTACTCTAACCAGCCTAGTGTAATTTCTTGACGCAAAGCCATCCACACCACATGACTCCTGTCTTAGAAGGAGTCATGCCCACCACTCCAATGGCCAGCACAGTGGACAAGGGTCCCCTGGGCATAGCCATTGTACCCAGTGCCATGTGAGGGGGCCCATTTTAGTGCCCCCAATGGCACTTTACAAATTAAAACAATTACTTACCTATACTTACCTGGAATGTGGTCCCCATCCCCTGGTGTTCCTCCAGTATGGGTGGGGGTGTTCCTGAGTCTGGACACCTGTGGGTGTTTCACCATGGAAATGGGTCTACAGGTCCCCTAACGCCTGCCTTGTTGCCTAAGCAGGCCTAGTGCCATTGTTTAGGCCCACCTCCCTCATGTGCACCATTTTTGCACAAGAGGATAAATAAGGCGCCAGGGCCTTAGAGTAATTTTTTGGACGGGAACGCCTACCTTTCATCTCATTGCCGCAAGGTAGGTTCATGCAACCAAAAAATGACTTTAACTTCACTATTTTGTTGCTAGACTTGTCTAGCCCAAAATATGAATATGGAGTTAAGTTTGCGCTGAATTAGTGTAAAAACAATTATGCTAATTCAGCGCAAAAAGAGTATAAATCTGGGCCTCGGTTGGTGGTGATTGTACTGCTGATGACATTTGATATTGTCTGATTATGGATGGACGAGACTGTTCACATCTGTTACCTAGTGAACAGTCAGGCATGCTAGATGGTACAAATTAGAGCTGTACAATGTACAATGGTGTCCTTGTAGGAACACAGTATGTGAGTAAGCAAAGGACATTGACCTATATCTGGATGTACTGTATGTGCATCGACTCAGCCATCTGACTTTCCAAACCAGCACATATCTTGGGATCTTTAAGCTGTGGCTATTATTCATAGACACACAGCTACAGCTGTGTTTTGCCTGGGGTGCAAGTGTGAGTGAGCCATTGCATTGCTGTCATTGCCATGTACTGTTACACAGTAGTACATTCAAGATGGTGTAGATGGTAAATTAGTTATACATGCATGACCTGATATTTTGTGCACATTCCAGGTTTACACAATGATAGGATGGTGCATTCTGGGAGCTGTAGTGATATGATTAGCCAGTAGTTCATTTGCCATTTACAAGGGTTGTGAGGTCAGATGAGTTCAGTTGAGATGTGGCATTTCAGAGAGGGATTTTAGGGGATTTGGACAGAGGAGTAGTGGGTGGATGTTACTTGAGGTGAGTTTGGGTGGTGAGGGAGCATGCAGGACAGAATTGTGTGACATGAATGTTGAGGGTACTTACTAGACTCCACTCCCCCAGGTATTCCTGTCAGGCCCTCAGGATGCAGGATGTTCATGACTGTTAGAAATTGGGTTTTTGGTTGGCAGTCAGGTTTCCCTCTGTACAAGCAAGAACCCTCACTCTAGTCAGGGTAAGTCATACACAATCCAAAATTAGCCTGTTCCCACCCTCTGGTAGCTTGGCACGAGCAGTCAGGCTTAACTTAGAAGGCAATGTGTAAAGTATTTGTGCAATAAATCATACAATATCACCATATAGCACCACAAAAATACACCACACAGTGTTTAGAAAAATATATAATATTTATCAGGATAATTGTAGGTCAAAACGAATAAAGTTGCAATGTAAATTTGTAGAGATATCACTGAAAAGTGATAGAAAGTGTCTTAAGTCTTTAAAAAGCAAACAAAGTCTCTTTCAAGCACAAAGTACCTGGTTTGGAGTGGAAAATCTCCTCAGAGGGCCGTTGAAAAATGGTGTGTGCGTCGATTTCTCCCCAGCACACACAGACTTGCATCGTTATTTTTCACGTGGGGAAGTTGTGCATCATTTTCCGGCGCGCGGACAGTCTCTTTCTGTGGATCGCGGGGATTACCAGATGTCCCGGGTCTCTGCATGGATTTTCCGGATTGTTTTCCGGCTGCACGTCGTTCTGCGGGGCTGCGCGTCGAAGTTTCGATCGCACGGCAGGCGGCGCGTCGATTTCTCATCTGGAAGTCGGGCGGCGTTGTCCTTGCGAGGCCGTGCGTTGAAGTTCCGGTCGTCCCGAAAGCGTTGCGTCGATCAGCGTCGGTGTGCAGCGCTTTCTCGCCACGGAACAAGCTGTGCGTCGAAAATTTCGGCCCGCGGATCGTCCACGTGAAAAAGAGAAGTCTTTTTGGTCCTGAGACTTCAGGGAACAGGAGGCAAGCTCTATCCAAGCCCTTGGAGAGCACTTTCACAGCCAGACAAGAGTTCAGCAAGGCAGCAGGCCAACAGCAAGGCAGCAGTCCTTTGTAGAAAGCAGACAGGTGAGTCCTTTGAGCAGCCAGGCAGTTCTTCTTGGCAGGATGTAGTTTCTGGTTCAGGTTTCTTCTCCAGCAAGTGTCTGATGAGGTAGGGCAGAGGCCCTGTTTTATACCCAAATGTGCCTTTGAAGAGGGGGAGACTTCAAAGAGTGGCTAAGAAGTACACCAGGTCCCCTTTCAGTTCAATCCTGTCTGCCAGGGTCCCAGTAGGGGGTGTGGCAGTCCTTTGTGTGAGAGCAGGCCCTCCACCCCGGGAAAACCCATTCAAAATGCAGATGTATACAAGTGAGGCTGAGTACCCTATGTTTGGGGTGTGTCTGAGTGAATGCACAAGGAGCTGTCAACCAATCCCAGCCAGATGTGGATTGTAAGGCACAGAAAGATTTAAGTGCAAAGAAATGCTCACTTTCTAAAAGTGGCATTTCTAGAATAGTAATATTAAATCCAACTTCACCAGTCAGCAGGATTGTGTATTACCATTCTGGCCATACTAAATATGACCTTCCTGCTCCTTTCAGATCAGCAGCTGCCACTTCAACAATGTATGAGGGTAGCCCCAATGTTAGCCTATGAAGGGAGCAGGCCTTACAGTAGTGTAAAAACAAATTTAGGAGTTTTACACTACCAGGACATATAACTACACAGGTACATGTCCTGCCTTTTACCTACACAGTGCCCTGCTCTAGGGGTTACCTAGGGGACACATTAGGGGTGACTTATATGTAGAAAAGGGAAGTTCTAGGCTTGGCCAGTACTTTTAAATGCCAAGTCGAAGTGGCAGTGAAACTGCACATACAGGCCTTACAATGCCAAGCCTGAGACAAGGTTAAGGGGGCTACTTAAGTGGGTGGCACAACCAGTGCTGCAGGTCCACTAGTAGCATTTAATCTACAGGCCCTAGGCACATATAGTGCACATTACTAGGGACTTATAAGTAAATTAAATAGTCCAATCAGGTATGATCCAAAGTTTCCAGGTTTAAAAAAGGGAAAGAGCATATGCACTTTAGCACTGGTTAGCAGTGGTAAAGTGCGTAGAGTCTAAAAGCCAGCAAAACAGGGTCCAAAAAGTGGAGGGAGGCAGGCAAAAAGTTAGGGGTGACCACCCTAAGGCATGTCAGGTCTAACAATGACTATCTTCTCATATTATGTAGAGGGAGGAGGTGGGAGCCCACCACCAGTCTTCTGTATGGCCTGCTAGTGCCTGATTGCCATGCAACGCACCTTCGTCCATGAGTCATTCAATGTCTAACTGATGTCCTATCTTGTGTGTGGATGACTGCCTACAGAATTGACCCTGTTGACTATTCTTTGCCACAACTCCATTTTCCTGGCAATAGACATTTGTTGGACGTGTTCTCTGAACAGGTGTGCTTCTACCCTTACAATTTCATCCATCATGACCCTCAACTCGTCATCACTGAAACATGAGTGTTTTTGTGGGGACATGGTAGCGGTTGTGAAGATGTTGTGTAGGAGTGTTGTAAGTGAAAGGGTGCAGTGTTTGGTAAATGGTGAGGTGTAGGTGCTGTGATGTGAGTGGGTGATGGTTATAGCGGATTGTGTGTGCTAGTGATGTGTGTAATGTGAATGTTGTGCTGATGTGCGGTGGGTGCTGACTGAATTGTGCATGTATGCCTATGGTGTAAAAGGCTAAAATCTATCTTTTTTCACTTATTGGTGTATTTGAATGGAGTTCTGTATGCAAAGTATTGTGGCTTGTGTAGTGGTGTGTTTTATTGTGCAGTGAGTAGGTGTGTCAGGGGTGTGGATGTGTGTCAGGTTTGGGGTATTGAAACTATCCAGTGTGGTGTTGTGTTCTGACTGAAGTGAGTTTAGTCTGCTGAGGTACGCATCTCCAAAGGTTTTCTACCATGGAAGAACCGCTGTCTTGATTTGGGGTTCGTAATTTGATGGGACTATTTTTGTCAGGCTCCTGGTGCTGGTGGTATACACATCTCTTTTACGTCCTCCAGTGTCCTGGCAGTTTCTGAAATTTGCCTGTTTTTGTGTGGTGTTAATAGTGTGACTCATAATATGGGGGTCATATGACTGCCAACTTGGTGGTCTTTTGGAGGCTGCCACCGCGGTGGTCTTACCGTCAGACCGTCAAACTCGTAATGAGGCTCACAGTGTGTCACATAGTTTGAAGACAAATGACAAAATGTATAAACATTTTTAATTTTGCCAACCAGTTAATGGCAGTAGGTAAAATCTATCTTTTGCATTTGTTTCCAAAATCTTTTTTGCTCTGGGCAAGAGGTGCTTTTAAGTTTGTAGTGCATATGCTTTGCTCACCAGAACTAGTTGCCACATCTATTCTGTCTAAAAGCATATATATTATTTTATCTGTAAATTGCTGTTGACAGTTAAAATGGTCACAGAACTGTATTAGTGCAGGACTCCCAATCAGTTGTGTACATCATGAAAGTCGGAAAGTAGGAGTGAAGGATATATTATTCCACTGACTTCTTAAACATGGCATGTGATTATATACTTTTCTAGCATCTACTGATGCAGGGCATTTTCCAGCTGTATATTAGGCAATACAATACTACATCTTTAATATTGCCAGGGTTATCAATACCAAACTCCTGACTATTAAGTAACTCAGTTGGAAAGACCAGTGGTGAAGTTAAATTCCTGATAGCTATTGCATTAAACATGCATGGAATGTCAAGTTTATTGGGCTTAAGCTAAACAGAACTGCCTTCCAAAACATAATGGCCTTTGATATCTTCTGATTGACATTTTTGTGCCATCTATCACATGTCACTTAGAAGAACTTGGTTCATAATGCACTATGGACCACTTAAAGGCACTGGGCACAGTCAAGCGGAACATCTGTGTATGCTTACGTGCCACTAACTTCCTTCACTATAATGGAAGGGAACAAATGGAGTCAGTTTGTACAAAGACATAAGGGGTTATTACAACATTGGCGGTAAAAGCTGCTTACCGCCGCGCAGAAGACCGCCAACACACCGCCGCAGCCGCGGAATTCCGCCACAGCTATTATGACCCACATCTCAGAATCCGACAAAATTCAGACACCTACACAAGTCCGCCACACCAAAGGTCAGTGATAAACTGGCGAAAACAGAACCGACACCGTCAAGCCAACAGAAATACGCCCACACTATCACGACACACGAATCCACGCGGCGGTCTTTCAACCGCGGTATTTCATTGGCGGTACACACCCCCACACTCAAAATACACACACATATACAAAACACAGCCACATTGGACAATTCAAAATACGCACACCTGAGACACATACACACACCACTCCCACACACCCATTGCAATATAAAACACACACCCACATCACCCACAAACCCTTATGACCACATTTACAGAGAGAAGGCCAGGGAGAGACACCACCATCCACAAACTAGCAGCCACAGGCACACAACACCATCACCCACACAACTTCCACGCACAAAACACCACACACCACTACATATCACTACACTTATCACCACACACACCACCCCACACATCACATACACCACCCCATGGCACGGCAAAGACACCCAAGGTTTTCGGAGGAGGAGCTCAGGGTCATGGTGGAGGAAATCGTCCGGGTAGAGCCACAGCTATTTGGATCCCAGGTGCAGCACACCTCAATTGCAAGGAAGATGGAGCTATGGCGAAGAATAGTCGACAGGGTCAACACAGTGGGACAACACCCAAGAAATCGGGACGACATCAGGAAGAGGTGGAACGACCTATGGGGGAAGGTGCGTTCCGTGGTCTCAAGACACCACCAGGCGGTTCAGCGGACTGGCAGCGGACCCCCACCTCCTCACCCACAACTAACAACATGGGAGGAGCAGGTCTTGGCGATTCTGCATCCTGAGGGCCTCGCAGGAGTCGGTGGAGGAATGGACTCTGGTAAGTCAAATCTTAACTATTACATCCCCCACCCTAACTGCATGCTATCACATACCCCCACCCTCGCCCCCACCCCTATCACTCCAACTCCTCACAAATGTACCAATATCACAAACCACACATACCAACACCAAGCCCTGCATGCAACAACAACGCATGGACACCCATCACTAAAGCATGCCCACTGCACATACCCATACACCCCCCTAAACCATCATCACACAAGCCCCCACACAGGAATGCCAGCACTGGGGTACACGGTCACCCACCCATTGCACACCATGACACACACAGATGCAATAATCATGCTTTTACACCCTTGCAGGACCACTACCCAATGTCACCAGACAGGAGGGTCCAGACATCTTTACTCCACCCACAGAAGAGGCCCACAGTGATGACAGCAGCTCTGTCCAACTGGATCTAGATGACCAGCAAGGACCATCGTGGGCCTCGGGACAGTCGGTTCCCCTCACACAGGCACAGACCACCACAGACCTTCCCCCCTCTGGTAACACCAGCACAGCACCCACCCAGCGGGCCCATACCTCCGTCCCCAGGACACATCAATCAGGTGTGTGTCCACCACTACAGGGAACACAGGAGAACCCACCACCCCAACAACAACAGGGACCTGGGGGCAGTGGTAGTGGGTACACGGTCCAGGGGACGGAGGCCCAGGAACACAGGGGAACTGGGAGGGCTGCAGTGCGACAGGGGGCGGACAGGCCAAGGGAACCCACTCTCCACGAGGCCCTCTCCTCCATCATGGGAGCATACCAGCACTCCCAGGAGACGATGGCAACGGTTCAGGCCAAGTTTCAGGAGACCCAGCACATGCAGGAGGAACAGTATTTGGGGTTCAGGGAGGAACTCAGAACCATCAGCTCCACCCTGGACACCATTGTAGGGGTGCTGAAGGAAATACTCAACACCAGGAGGGGCACTGTGGCACTACAAGGGGCCCCTGACACTAGCATGGATGATGAACTGCCCACCACCTCCGCCGGCGCTAGTGGACAGGAGGCACTGCCACAGGACCAGCACACCAGCACCCCACCCCCTGCAGATGGAGAACCATCCCGCAAATGGTCCCTGAGATCCAGGAACAAGACAGAGAATGATGCCAAGACCCCCGCCAAGAAATGAGACCATCCTGATTGTCAAGCCACTGTCCCACTTTGTCACCCTGTCCATATTGAAACTGCCCCAGCTCCACTTCCTATGCCCATATGGGCAATGCACCTGTGAGACTAATAGACTGGACTCTGCCATGGACACTCCTCCGCCATCACCCCTCACCATTTGACTTCCCCCTCCAATACTTTGTATGTAAATAAACACACCTAAAGCACCAAAAGATCTGGAGTCTGTCTATGATTTCGAAATAGTGTATTTGCAATTACAGTGACACAATTTTCAGGAAATAGTAATGTCAACATACATATGTCACACAGCTCTAGCCCATGAGGAATCTAAGCAGATGACACACAGTGGGACCCACACCTGTGAAACCGTAAGGGAAAGTGACAACTCAGTGACCATACACTGGGTGAAATCGACACACAGGATAGAGGTAGAAGTGTAAAAGTACTTGTACTAGGCAGGAATATATTCTCACCTGTGTTTAACTGGAAATATTGCTGGATGACTGAGTCCCTGTTTTCAATGTCTTCTTCCTCTGCTTCCTCCTCATCACTGTCCACAGGCTCCACAGCTGCCACAAAACCGCCATCTGGACCATCCTCCTGCAGAAAAGGCACATGTTGTCGCAAAGCCAAGTTATGAAGCATACAGCAGGCCACGATGATCTGGCACACCTTCTTCGGTGAGTAGAATAGGGATCCATCTGTCATATGGAGGCACCTAAACCTGGCATTCAGGAGGCCGAAGGTGCGTTCGATCACCCTCCTAGTCTGCCCATGGGCCTCATTGTAGCGTTCCTCTGCCCTGGTCCTGGGATTTCTCACTGGGGTCAGTAGCCATGACAGGTTGGGGTAACCAGAGTCACCTAATAGCCACACACGGTGCCTCTGGAGTTGACCCATCACATAAGGGATGCTGCTATTCCGCATGATGTAGGCGTCATGAACTGATCCAGGGAACATGGCATTCACATGGGAGATGTACTGGTTGGCCAAACATACCATCTGTACATTCATGAAATGATAACTCTTCCGGTTTCTGTACACCTGTTCACTCCTGTGGGGGGGGGGCAAAGCCACATGGGTCTCATCAATGGTACCTATGATGTTGGGGATATATCCAACGGCATAGAAGTCACCTTTCACTGTAAGCAAGTCCTCCACCTGAGGGAAAACAATGTAGCTCTGCATGTGTTTCAGAAGGCCAGACAACACTCTGGACAATACGATGGAAAACGTAGGCTGGGACATCCCTGATGCCATGGCCACAGTTGTTTGAAAAGACCCACTTGCAAGGAAATGGAGCACTGATAGCACCTGCACTTTAGGGGGGATCCCTGTGGGATGGCGGATTGCTGACATCAGGTCTGGCTCCAACTGAGTACACAGTTCCTGGATTGTGGCACAGTCAAACCTGTAGGTGATAATAAAATTTCTTTCCTCCATTGTCGACAGGTCCCCCAGCGGTCGGTACACCGGAAGATACCGCCATCGCCTCACATGTCCCAGCGGACGGTGCCTATGAAGGACAACAGCGAGCACAGAGTCAAACAAGTCAGAGGTATGTACCCACAGTCTACACAGAACACGATTCATACACAAAATCTGGCCTGTGTGTGTGTTGAGAGTAGGCCTAGATATGTGTGATGCAGTTGGTAATTAGGCCACGTGGGCCCCTGAAATGGTGGCTGCCTGACCTCTAAAGCGGGACAATGGGATGTGAGGTAACTGCGCTGGCGTTGTACACCGTCGCAGCAGGCGGTCGAAGACCGCAGCGCAATGCTGCATTGGTTAACATTGGACCCTATGGGTCCCAGGAGCCAATGACGATGTACGCCAGCGGTGATGGTACGCACCGCCGTGGACGTGAGCGCCGCGGACGTGACCGCCATTTTCTAGCTGTTGAATCACTCGATACCTGATCTTCGACAGGAGAGGACCTACACTGCAAGTGCTGCTGTGACCTCGGTCTGGAAGAGACAATGGCTCGTGCGTCTGGGGAAAGGGCCCCTGCCTTCCCATCGGAGGAGTTGGAGAAGCTCGTAGACGGGGTCCTCCCCCAGTACACGCTACTCTACGGTCCTCCAGACCAACAGGTAAGTACACAGGGAGCATGTTGTATGGGCTATGCCTTTGTGGAGAGGGTTGGTTGTTAGAAGGAAGGGGGCAGAGTTCTGAGTGCATGAAAGACGGTGGGTGCATGTGCCACATGGCAAGGGTAGGGATGGGGGCCACTCACTTTGTCAGTGCAGTTGGTAATAACTTCTCTTCTTCCCCTGTACATTTCATGTAGGTCAGCACCCACCAGAAGAAGGATATTTGGCGTGCCATCGCCAAGGACGTCTGGACCCTGGGAGCCCACCACAGATGGAGCACCCACTGCCAGAAGAGATGGGAGGACATTCGCCATTGGAGCAAGAAGATGGCGGAGGCTCATCTGGGGATGGCCTCCCAACGTGGGAGGGGTGCCCGTCGAACCATGACCACCCTGATGTTCCGGATCCTGGCGGTGGCCTACCCTGAGTTGGATGGGCACTTGAGGGCATCACAGTAGACACAAAGGGGTGAGTACACTCTCATTCAGCTGACTTTTGCGCTGAGTGGACTGCTCTGGGTGGGGGAGGAGGGCTGTGGGTTTCCCTAGGCCAGGGCGAGTTTCGTAGGCTAGGCTCCTTCGTAAGGCATGGCCCTGTGGCCCCCCAGCCCACCTCTGTAGAGTGCCAAGTACAGCTATTCATGCACCTGTGTCATCTATGTGCGTAGGTGTCGTCCATAGCCTTGTAGGCCATTTCCGAGGAATTGCACTGTAGAGCCCAACAGCGCGACGTAGTGCAGGGGGCTTCTGTGTCTGTCTTGTCCGCCAGCGGTAGCGGTAAGCCATGCACTCAGCCTGTCTTTCTTCTGTTCCCCCCCCTTTTTTGCGGTCTCCCTGTTCTTGTGTGCATTAGCATCATCAGGCAGAGGAGCAGTGGCACCGGAGCATGATGGAGCTGCATCCCACATGGGCATGGAGGCCCACACTATGGACTCTGAATACACCAGTCGGACGGAGGGCCATGGGAGCACCACGGCCTTGACAGGATCTGCAACCAGCGACACGGACTCGTCATCCGATGGGAGGTCCCTTGTGGTGGCCCCCACTTTGACAGGTACAGCCGCCACCCCCCCTACCAGCACCGCCCTCCCAGCAGCCCCTCAGCCTTTGCCCCGTGCCCGCTCACCCAGGAGGGTGGGCATCACCTTCGCCCCAGGCACCTCAGGCCCTGCCCCAGTCACCCCTGCTGCCCTCAGTGAGGAGGCCATTGACCTCCTCAGGTCCCTCACTGTTGGGCCATCTACCATTTCGAATGCTATCCAGGGTGTAGAAAGGTTGCAGCAAACAAATGCATTCCTGGAGGGCATTCATTCTAGTCAGGCTGCCCTTCATCGAACCTTTCAAACTCTGGCCTCAGCACTGATGGCAGCCATTGTCCCTGTGTCTAGCCTCCACCCTCCAACTTCCTCCACCCAGACCCAATCATCTGTACCGCTGCCTATCCCAAGCATACCATCAGAACAGCCTGCACACAGCTCAACACACAAGGGAAGCTCAGGCAAACATAAGCACCACACATCCCACAGGCACTCACACAAGCATCACACACATACAGACACAACAACATCCGCTGCCTCCACTGTGTCCCCCTCCTCCTCGTCTCCCTCATCCCTCCCAGTCTCATCTACATTCACACCTGCATTCACTACCACTACAGCCACTACATCCCGCACCAGCACACCCACCACCACACCCCGCTAACGTGCACTCACCACCCCCACTATCATTAACACGTCCCCTGTGTCCTCTCCCAGTGTGTCTGTGATGCCCCCTCCAAAGATACACAAACGCAGGCACACACCCACCCAACATACATCCACCTCACAACAGCCTCCGGCGCATGCACCTGCACCCAAAGCCACAAAACGTACACCTCCTACAACCACCACCTCTTCCTCCACTTCCAAACCCCCTCCAGATACCCGTCCCAGTGTCTCCTGTCACCCCACTTATCACTACACACACCACCCCACACATCACCCACACCACCCCATGGCACGGCAAAGACACCCCAGGTTCTCTGAGGAGGAGCTCAGGGTCATGGTGGAGGAAATCGTCCAGGTAGAGCCACAGCTATTCGGATCACAGGTGCAGCACACCTCCATAGCTAGGAAGATGGAGCGATGGCGAAGAATAGTGGACAGGGTCAACGCAGTGGGACAGCACCCAAGAAATAGGGATGACATCAGGAAGAGGTAGAATGACCTACGGGGGGAAGGTGCGTTCCGTGGTCTCAAGACACCACCTTGCGGTTCAGCGGACTGGTGGCGGACTCCCACCTCCTCCCCCACAACTAACAACATGGGAGGAGCAGGTCTTGGCGATTCTGCATCCTGAGGGCCTTGCAGGAGTAGATAGAGGAATGGACTCTGGTAAGTCAAATCTCAACTATTACATCCCCCATCCTACTTGAATGCTATCACATACCCCACCCTCACCCCCTCCCTCATCGCTCCAACTCCTCACAAATGTCCCAACATCACAAACCACACATCCTAACACCAAGCTTATTCTTTGATTTTTGTATTTTAGTAAATTGCGTTTTAATTGCTGGTTTAAGTCTTGCTGGTTTTGGAACTGTGCCCTTTTAAATTTGTGTTAGCCTAAAGTTATTCACCAAGGACCCTTTTGAGTTCAATTATTTTACTTTGCTATCATGATAACATCCAACCTATTGGTCTATCATCAAAGATATCTACTATGTGATTCTTTCCCATCCATCTTTTTAACTTTATTTTTCCCAATGCAAACGTCAACTTCTGAATACTCTTCTAAACACTCTTCCTTCTGTTTACTGGTTACATCTACTAATACAGTAGGTTCAAGAAAGGAACCCTGCTAACAATGTTTCCATTTTTGTAGCTAATGATATTGCTATATTGTTATTTATATTCTAGGATAGTTGGCTGTAGCACACACAATCACCCAATTATTACCAAACACTTTCCCTAACAAAACACTTTACAAGTTTTTGCCATTGATGGGTTTAAATATCTTTGGATTTCAGGATTTTTCTAAAATCAAAGATGAGGTGCCCACTGCACCAATCGATCTAAACATTCTTTCATGTTAGCTACGTTTGAAGGATTTCCATGTATTTTTTGTATGATATAACATGGGGTGATGAATGTGATAAAAAATATTTTCCCAAAGGTGTTACAGAGCAGAGAAGCACCAAGAAATATCTCTTTATACAGTAGGTAGACAGGCAGCTATCCCACAATTCTAAGAACCATTCTCGGCTGGAGAAAATGAGATAAAACAATACGTCCCATCCACCATCTTGGACTGGAATAGGAATCTTCTTTAACCAAAGTCTCAGTGACTTTCGATAGAATAAACCACCATGTTGGTTGCCAATTTCTGACATGGTCACCCTAGAGACAAGAGCACCCTTGAGCAAAGCACTCACCAGTGAGCTGTCTACCTCCTGATGAGTAAGTTCCTGTGAATACTTTGATTCACCATGCCTAACATTGTACCTGATTGCCCCAATCTGCAGAGAAGATGCTAAGTGCTGCAGGCAGGGTATGCAGCCAAAGAAAGGCAGAAGAGATCACTTTGTCATAAAATTCTCTATGGAATTGTTGGACCCTATGAAAGAGGTCACAGGGAAGACAGAAGCAACTGGTCCACACCATTGGGGGTAGGTCATTTGTCAGTGGTGTCCTGGGGTCCATCCTGTAAATCTGGACAAGAATACTCATTCTACATTTTACTCTCAGGATACCAAGAGTGAATAATAAAAGGCTTCTCAGGAAGCTGCTGCCAGGGCGACAATGACTCATAACTCAACAATTAAACAACATACACAATAATTTGTTGTCCAGCCCAGTGCTGGTCATAATACAAAGATAAGTATTTTAATGTCACAGCAAACTGCAGTACTGCAGGCATTAAAGGGGGTTCAATAAAGAGTATGGTGATCCTATCAATGGGTCCTTGCTGTGCCCCACCACCACTAATAACCCATTCCTGGTTCCTATGGTGCCTTCAATATCTATGTATCTAGTTGGGATAGCAAGTCAAAGGTAAAGACAGGCAAAGATGTGAATTCTCTTAGTTACCACCATGCTAGTATGTGTAGGTCAATTTGTTTGATTTTGAGCAGAAAGAGATCACACTAGCAACTATACTTCCCTAAATGCATGTTTATCCTAACAGTTCATGAAATAGGACACTGTGTAATTGTATTATGGCAGACAGGATATTCGTCATGTAGTGATGCAGTATCCCCATCCGTCAAACTCTAAATCAGGTCTATAGTCTCTTTGGGCCTCACTATGAGTTTGGCGGTCAGACAGTAAGACCATTGCGGTGGCGGCTGCCAAAAGACCCCCATGTTGGAGATCATACAGACCACCACCGTATTATGAGTTACTCAGGCAGGGCAGCTGAAAACCCACTAAAACGCCAACACCACCAGGACTCTGGGGGGCAGGAACGAGGCGGTTCCACCACTAGGACCTCCAGCCTGTCAGAAATCCTCCAAACCAATTACGACTCTCAAATCACAATAGCTGTTCCCCCATGGGAGAAAATCTATGGCGGTGCAAACTGCAGCGGTCTACACAGTAATACACTACACCACATTGGATAGTTTGAATTCCACACACCTGACACACATCCACACACCCGACACAACTACAACCTGCACTATGAATCACACACCTTCACATTCCACAATCCTTTGCAAACAGAACACCACACACTGGAGACAGAGCGCCATGTAAAAACACACACCCATAGAATAGGAATCCTTCACCACTCCAAATACCACTCATTCCACAGCTTCACATCATACATATCACACATTTCCACCACACATCAGACACCACACATCAGACACCACCCGTCACCCACTCACAGCACAGCACCCACACCTCATGATCTGATTTTTTTTCCTTTAGTGTCGTCCACCGGCCACCATTACCATACCCCCACAAAAACTTTCCTGCTTCACAGACGATGAGTTGAGGGTCATGGTGGATGAAATCATCAGGGTAGAGCCACACTTTTTTGGAACCAACAAACCTTCATTTCCAGGAAAATGGAGATGTGGCAAAACATAGTTGAAAGGGTGAATGCTGTAGGCCGCTATCCATGCACAAGCGAGGATACACAAGAGAGGTGGGGAAGGTACGTTCCATGGTCCCCAGGTACCAGCTGATGGTCTGCAAGAATGGCAGTGGGCCCCCACCTTCTCCTCCAACTTTCACATCATGGGAGGAGAAAGTCTTGGACATCCTGCATCCTGAGGGCATTACAGGAATACCTGGGAGAGTGGAGTCGGGTAAAACACAGCACTGGAAATGTCACCTTCTGACATCTTCACAGCCAACACACACACCACCCCTGTGTCCAACTGTCCAAAACTCCTCTGTGCCATACCACATGTCAACTAATCTCCCCTTTGAGAACAGTGGTTGAGTATGGTGTAGGTAGTACAGGGACTGACAGCACTACAAATCCCAGCAGGCACTGTTATACCATTAAGAAAACCAGAACAGCATATCTCACTGAAAATAGCCCTGTATGTCATCTGCAGAATCGACTCAATCCACCTGAATGACCCACATTTTCACAATTTAGGGCAATGACAGCAATGCTATGGGCATCTGCCAGTACAATACCACCAATGCACAGCTACTGCTGTGTCCTCTGCTAAAATGGCCCTCTTACTTCCCATCACCCATTGATAGATACTCACCTTGGGGGTACACACATATATGCAGTGTGCTGTACCAGCTCTAACGTGATATATATGGGCAGGTACAATGGCTACTCCTAAGCTGATGGATAGGCCACTGTCCACTTTAAATTCTGCAGCTGTCTGGTGACCCAACACTTAACTACTGCTAACTGGGAGGTACCATGAACCACATCAAGCTACACAGCTGCCAAGACATGCATCTATCGACAGGCCTCCAACTGCCAAGCTAATCTGATATCCTGTGGCAATGTGGCAATGTGTATGACAAAGGAAGTCCCTTTATCCCATATTGCTGTACCTGAGATTTGAAAGCGGGTATCACTGTCACATCAGGGGATTCTGTAAAGCCTTCCTGTGCATGGCTCAAACCATATCCACCTGTCAAAGTATGATACCACAGTTTGCATGACAATTTGTAACTGCCTGTTCAACTTCTCCAACAGGTCAACTACCTATTGTGAGCATGGAGAGGAACCTGAGACAGCCACTTCCCCCTGGATGAAGCCCTCGGTGAGGACAACACCCCCTGGATGGGGACAGCTCTGGCCCATCTGAGATACCTGGCAGTCTACGCCTGTCAGCCTCACCCTTCCCACAACTACTCCTCCAAGCCCTGTTGCTTCAAAATCCCAGGCAACCACTCACCCCAAACCTGTGTCCCAAGGACAGTTGATACCATCATGTACCCCCAGTGCAAGTACCGGAGCCACCACTAGGAACCCCAGGTAATGAAGGACCTGGCACCAATGGGAGTGGGAGTGGCCAAGGGCACAGGCACATGGGGGTAGGAGGTGTGGGAGGGATGCAGTGGGCCAGTGGATTGAGGCTGCTAGGAATATAGCTAGCCAGGACACCATCTCTCATGTCTTGGGAGCCTACCAACACACCCAAGGCGTGATGGGCCAGGTGCTTGCCATTATGGGGGAGATCAAGCAGCTGCAGAGGGACAACCACCAGGAAATTATGCAAAAGTGTGATGCCCACAGTGCCAACATGGCCTCCCTAACAGGGGTGCTGAGAGACATTAACACTACCCTGAGTAGGTTATGACCACTACAGTAGACTACTAGCACT
This sequence comes from Pleurodeles waltl, assembly GCF_031143425.1. Lineage (NCBI taxonomy): Eukaryota > Metazoa > Chordata > Amphibia > Caudata > Salamandridae > Pleurodeles > Pleurodeles waltl. Next base: position 657,736,885 of record NC_090450.1, on the reverse strand, counting down.
GACCATGTTACATAAGGCCCCTATACATCTTTGGCTGTCAGTGGAATGGAGGCTTTGCAAGGGGAAGGACATGCCTCAGACACACCTGCCACTGTAGCTTAAAGACCCCCTGCAAACATGGACATCCACCTCAACCACTGCCAGGAAGTGATCCTCTACACATTGCTTCCCCTTCTGTTTGACAGATGCACTCTGTTGACTGTTTTACCACCACTCTCCATTTTCCAAATGCAGAAGGACACTGGACTTGAAACTCCAAATGTGGCAGCAACTACCCTGATGAATATTACATACACATGACTCAACCCTTCACTATTTGCACTGATGATTTCATCCATTCCTTTCACCTACCTGTGCACATGTAAATAGACACAACTAAACCACATATCTTGGTTGAATCATTTCTTTGCTATATTGAATATTAAACTGTGAGAAAATGTTGTATGCACATGGTATTCACAAATGTTCCCATACTCTAAAGTCCCAGGTCACATGTACAGTTGAATCTGGGTCTGATACATGTAAAACTGTACAAATGGACACACTCCCTTTCCCATTTAGTGCACTTGCAAGCACATAGGTTGACAGCAATGCAGATATTACACAGGGGAGTACAGCCACACAAAGTAATGCCTCTGCATAGGTGTAAATAACAAGAACCCTACAGACTACTGAAGTTGCAAACATGTCAGTGTTTGGCTATCCAAATAGGCAAACAGATTGCTTCAATGTTTCATCAGCTAAAGCCTTATCGCATTCCCAGACCATACCTCCAAAATAACCATACCCCATACTACTGAAAGAGGTCAGTACAACTGTCCCCAGTCACGGAACCTTCCACTTACCATTGTCAGGTATCTGTAGCCATGCTACTCACCTATGTCTGTCTTGACACTCATGCACACTGCAAGCAAGGAGGAAACACAGCTACATACAAGTTAAATAGTATCATTACCAAACCAATGAGAAGGCTAAGATAATGGAGTATTCAGGATGACGTGTCAGAGACAGAAGGCCACAGATATGAAGCCATTGGACCCAGACAACATGGCACACAGGTCACTTGTCTGGAACAGTACACTACCATCCCACTGTCTTGACAGTCTGGACATGGAATTCAGACACCACCAATGTGATGCCATACAGTACCTGGATCTATTCATGTTCACTTCACATGTTAGACCTGCAAATCCCACCAGCCTGTGACACAATTCAGACTTGAGCACATGCGGAAAACCTTGTGAAGAAATTTTCAAAGTAAAAATGTAATACAAAAGGTATAGGCATGTAATGGTAATGAAGACCCATAAAGACATGTTCCAAATACAATTGTCACACTGACTGTGCTGTGTCACAAACAAAAATAAATGAGATCATCAGGATAGCACAACTTCATTTACAATTTTCCATCCACACATGAGCTATGTACTGCTAGGCAACTAATGAGCTCTCTGATGGTCCTATTAAGACCCTTCACAAACATCTCTAAACCCCCCAAATATTCACTGAGTGAAGTATTATACAGAACAACACATACCTACAGTCAGCTGAAGTACTGATGTATGGGATATTCACAGCTGTCTCCACCTTCATCTTCATCACTGCCATCCTCATTTGGCAATTCTGCATTCTCACCCACTAGAACTGCTGGCCCTCATCATCTGGTATATATGGGATCTGAGGTCTCAGGGTGAGGTTGTGGAGCATGCAGCAAGCAACCATGATTATACAGAGTTTGGCAGGTGAGTAGAGGAGAAATCCACCTGACTTGTCAATGCAATAGAATCTAGCCTTTAGGAGCCTCAAAGTCCACTCCATGACACGCCTTGTCCTTCAGTGGGCTTAATTGAAGCAATCTTCCTATGGTGTGGTTGGGTACCTCACTGGTGTCAACAACCAGGGACGGTTTTGGTAGCCAGATTCCCCATGAGGAACCATTACATGTGTGCAGACATTAATATTGGACAGCCTTACATTTGGCAGCAGACATCAAATACTCACATTTATCACATATATGACTTACTAACCAGCCAGGCCAGTGTACTGTCTTGTCATCATCTGTAGGATATTGCTGTTCTGCATGATGAAGGCATCATGACCTGAACCTGAGTACTTTGCACATACTTGGGGAATGCAGACGTCCACCAAACGGGCAACTTGGGTATTTATAGAGTGAAAGTTCTTCCTGTTCCGATACACCTGTCCAGTGCCACTTGGGGGAACCAAGGCTACATGTGTTCCATCTATGGCTTCCACCACATGTGGGATATGTGCCAAGCATAAACATCTGCCTTCATATCGGTCAAATCAGTACGTTGTGGAAATTTAATGTAACTGCCAAGGTGTTTTAAAAATGCAGAGAGTATATCCTTCAAGACCAGACTGAATATAGGCTGGGCCATGTCTGCAGTTAGGTCCATGGTATTCTGAAAGGATCCTGTGGCTAGGAATGCAGTGTTGACATGACTTATACAAGGGGTGGTATGCTATTTGGATGACGAATGGCAGGCATCAGATCTGAGTCCAACTGACAACACAAATCCATGATTGTCTGCCTATCTAGACGGTAGATCTGGATGACATTTCAATCCTCCATGGTCTGCAGGTCTGCTAGTGGAGGGTACTCTGGAGGTTTTCTGACCCTTCTCATTCCCGGGTAGCTAGATGAAGGAATACAAGAAGGTATGTTGATCAGTCATTGTGCCCATTGTAAGTGTGAATGCACATATGTCACACATGATGTGTGGACATGCCATATGACATTGTTAAACATGGTATACAAGACATTACCCAAGTAAATGAAGGCCTACTGCTGCAATGTCATTCCCTTACCTTGATTATGACTAGTAAATGGATATGCATGCCAGTAAAAAGTCTCAGTGATAATGACATTCATATAATGTTTCACACATGATAGACACTAATATCATCTATTCAATTGCCATGAGGGTGCAGAGCATGCTACTAATGATACATGACTCATATACCATGTATCTCACTACATATATATTGAATCGGATGATAAATACATGGTTATGCACAGCCAGCACTGAATCCAATGGCTTAGATATGTTGGTGAGCTTGTGACGCATCTTTATTTGGACTCTTCCGACCATCTATGGACCTTAAAATGGCAGCTCCCTGACCTACTATACTAAACATTAGGAAATGACCTACCTCCATCGGTGGAAGTTGTCATGGTGGTAGACAGAGGGTACCACAGTGGGAATTGCCATTGCAACCAATTGCTGCCTTTGGCAGTCTTGGGCCAATAGCGTTATCCGCTGTTGGTGACAGTGTCCTACGTGGCCGATGTGAGCGCCATTTCATACTTCATCTCTCACTTGACTCCTGATACTGCTGCCAGCAAGAACTCCATAACTTGTGCTGTTGTGTACTGCCTCTGGGAGCAATCATGTCACCTCCCACAGGTGATAGGGCCCCTGCCTTCTGACCCGAGGACCTGGAGAAGCTGGTGGACGAGGTCCTACTCCTGTATGGACAGCTCTATGGTGCACTAGAGGAGCAGGTAAGTGCACCATGTGCTTAAATATTTCCTTAGCCCAAGTATACCTTTTGAAACTAAGCTAAGGCTGATCGGCAAGGTTTCTGGATGTGTGCTTACTGCCTGTATGGTGCCAAAGTTGTGATAAAATGGAATGAGTACCTGCTCATGTACTGATGTTTTGTGACAGATTGTGAGCCCTGAGACATTGTGGAGCGTGTTTGATGTATGTTCTCTGACCCACCTTGTAACTGTTGCACAAGGTTAGTGGATTTTTTTATACCAGACTCCTCCTGAATTGCATATTTTCAAGTGTGTTTGCCATCTGGTCATATGTGATGACATGACAGATGGTGCTGCAGGTGCATGTTGTCTGCCTGTTTCCACCACACATCTGGCCTGATTGCATATCCTCATCTATCAGTGTAGGGATGTTAATGACAGTCTGTGTTTGGCTTGTTGTGTCAACTAGTTAGAACCCTGCCTGTTGTAATATGGTACCAGTGGACATGACATACTTTCTTATCTATGTCATCCATGCAGGTCAACACCAATCAGAAAAAGGGAATTTTGCATGCCATCGCCAAGAAAGTACTGACCCTGGGCGTCCACAGCCACCGGAGCGCCCACTGCCAGAAGAGTTTGGAGGACATTAGATGTTGGGCCCGGAAGACCGCAGAGACCCAGCTGGGGATGTCCTCCCCACGAGGATGGGGTGCCAGTGGGACACTGACACTCCCCTAATGGCCCGCATTTTGGCGGTGATCCTCCCTGAGTTGAATGGGTGTATGAAGGCAGCACAGCAGCCACAAGGGGGTAATAACAAACATGAGGCATGTTTGTCCCTTTACCAGGTGATTGAATGAGGGAACTGGATGTTGGCTCTGACAGTGTGGTATGTGTAAAGTGCCACATATTTCCTGTGTACACATTAATGTATCGTAGCCATATATGGCACACAGGTGTGCACATACAAATATATTTAGAGGCAAGTTACTCAACTATGTTCCCTCAGTATAATTGAATATAATGGTGCATGCATGACTGTGTCATATGTCTCCCAGTACACTGCATGTTTTACTTTGGTGATTGTAGATACACACTGTTAGAAATGGGGTCTTTGGTTGGCAGTCGGGTCACCCCCTGTCCAAGCAAGTACCCTCACTCTAGTCAGGGTAATGGAGAATCACTCTTGGTTAACCAACGCTCACACCTTTGGTAGCATTGCACTAGCAGGCAGGCTTAACTTCAGAGACAAGGTGTAAAGTATCTGTATCAACACACACAGTAATATAGTAAAAATACCACAAACTGACTCAACACAGGTTTAGAAAAATAGCTAATATTTATTTAAGCAAAACAAGACCAAAACGACAAATATCTGACAAACACAAGTCAAGTTATGAATTTTTAAAGATTAAACTCACAAATAGCGTCGTGGCAGAGTTGTTCCCAACAATCCGACGCCAACGGCACCGGGCACAGAGTCACGCAGACCCCCAGGTACAGTACCTTAGTAAAGTGTTAAAAAAGCCAGTGTGCGAAGTCGGGGATTGTGGCGTCGCTGGATCCAAGGTGGCGTCAGTTCCGGTGGTGCGGGGGGAAGGAGCTGAGGCATCACAAAGAGGCGTTGGGTCCTTGCGGTGGAGGCGAGGCGTCGTCGGTATGAAGCGTTGAATCTAAGACTTCAGAACAGGGAGAAAACTCCGTCCAAGCCCTTGCAGATTCTTCTCAAGCAGGAATATACCACAAAGTCCAGTCTTTGTACCCTTTCCCGGGCAGAAGCAGCAACTGCAGAATAGCTCCACAAAGCACAGTCACAGGCAGGGCAGCACCTCTCCTCAGCGCTTCTGCTCTTCTCCTTGGCAGAGGTTCTCCTTGATTCCGGAATGATCTAATTTTCAGGGGTTTTGGGTGCTCTTCCTATACCCCTTTTAGCCTTTGAAGTAGGCAAACTTCAAAGGAAGGTCTCTCTTGTTTGTGAGATCCTGCCTCGTCCAGCCCAGTCCCCAGACACACACCAGAGGGTCAGAGACTGCATTGTGTGAGGGCAGTCACAGCCCTTTCAGGTGTAAGTGACCACTACTCCCCTCCCTCCCACCATAGACGGCTCATCAGGATATGCAGGCTACACCCTAGCTCCCTTTGTGTCACTGTCTAGAGAGAGCTACAATCAACCCAATTGTCAAACTGACCCAGAAAGGGAATCCACAAACAGGCAGAGTCATAGGATGGTTTAAGCAAAAAAATGCCTATGTTCTAACAGTGGCATTTTTAAACACACATTCTAAAAACCAACTTCACTAAAAGATGTATTTTTAAATTGTGATCTTAAAGACCCTATACTCCACATTTCTATCTGCTCCCTAAGGGAATCTGCACTTTAAGAATATTTAAAGGGAACCCCCATGTTAACCTATGAGAGAGATAGGCCTTGCAATAGTGAAAATCAAATTTGGCAGTATTTCACTGTTAGGACATGTAAAACACGTAAGTTCATGTCCCACCTTTAACATGCACAGCACCCTGCCCATGGAGCTACTTAGGGCCTACCGTAGGGGTGCCTTACATGTGTAACAAGGGAAGGTTTAGGCCTGGCAAGTGGGTACACTTGCCAAGTCGAATTGGCAGTTTAAAACTGCACTCACAGACACTGCAGTGGCAGGTCTGAGCCATGTTTACAGGGCTACTAATGTGGGTGGTACAACCAGTGCTGCAGGTCCACTAGTAGCATTTGTTTTACAGGCCCTTGGCACCTCTAGTGCACTGTACTAGGGACTTGCTAGTAAGTCAAATATGCCAATCAGGGAAAATCAGTTACACATACATTTTACATAGGAGCACTTGCACTTTAGCACTGGATAGTAGCGGTAAAGTTCCCAGAGTAACAAAAACAGCAAAAAGAGAGTCCAGCATACCTCAACAACCTGGGAAACAGAGGCAAAATGTAGGGGAGACTACGCCAAGGATGCCAAGTCTAACACGCACCAACAGATAATTCCCGCGAATGTAATGGTGATAAGGTTTGTAGGTCCTTGTATTCTGTCCTCTACAATGTCTCAATATTCCTCTTTATTTGAAACATAGGGCAGACATTTCATCACTAGTTTACTAATGCCTTCTTATTAGAGACAGCGGCATGTGAGGCTCAGATGTCCATCTGACATCTGATGGTTAACATCTTCACACCTGTTACCAGGTATTCCCCCTTGGTAAGTGAGGGATGTATATAGACATTTATGTTGCCTCATCAGAGTAGACAACATGCATGTTGGATGCCAATGATGTGTTCCAACATTTCTAGAGGCATACATATGTTTATATCAGAAACTAGGCATGTACCATCCTTGCTAATGTTCTGTGAGTGGAAAGTGGCCACACAACATTGTCCTTGGGCATACTGTTGTGAGTATTACACATGGGCAATTGTAGCCTATTCAGTTGTTCATACTTGACAGATATGTATCAACATCACATATCATTGGAAAGGTTCAGGGAAGAATGGGCATTGCAAATTGTTATGTAAACTTGCATTTGCTCTGAAGGATGTGGCAAATGAGTCCTGGCTGTTTGAGAGAGTAATGTTGGCATGGATACCTATGTCATGCTGGTGTGGTAGTTCACATACACATGAGTAACACATGCTTTGGCCCACAGAATACTCCACAGACAGCTGTAAGGCTTGCATGTCTGATGTGTGTGTAGTGATGTCAGTGGGCCAAAGAGGGACTAATTGCATGATGATGTATGTCAGATTGTCATCTTGCAGCACAGTTTAGGTGTTCATATTTCTGGTACACTTTGATTGGCATCTTGTGAGTGTGTGGGACATAGGTCAGAGACAACTTGCCCCTTACTTGACAGATCATGGTAGTTGTCTGCAGACCAGTGACCTAGTTGACTTAGCCCACTAAGTTTTTCTATCCATGATACACTATTATAGGTGTGTGCTATGTGTTCTGAATCCTTTACCTTAACTAGCAATGTGTAGTAATTGGAGGTCTTACAGGTATGATTAGGTCCATTGTGTATGTTTGCAAGTATGTGAAGTGAAGTAGGTTTGGCTTGTCTACACCAGGATTGCTTGCCTTTACTTTCCAACAAAAAGTCAGAATACCAGTTTTATTTGCAGCCATACCACTCATGTCTGTATGTATATATTTGCATCCCAAAAGGAGACTTTAGGATAGAATATTCTCAGAGTTTTCTAAATTGCTCCATTTCCAATTCAGTGAAGTAATGTTTTCATCAGAACTTTGTAATGCAAATTTGTAGTTATGAAAGGTGTAGAGCAGCTGATACCATTAAGACATCAAGAAAGATTTATGACAAGGCTTCTTTTCTAAAGCCCCAGATGTAATGTCTGAAGTGAAAGAATGTGTTGTTAAAGTCTGACACCAACGCCATATACAACAAAAGGTCATAAAGTGGACGTGGCCCATTATTATGTCCAAGGGGCACAGTGTGGGCGTGTTTGGATGATTTGACATTCGGCGGATTTCTTTAGCAACAGCTCTCCCAAGAATTGACAATTAAAAACCTGTCTTCTAAGGCACAGTGGTTTAGAATATGCATGCCTGTCAAATATGCAGAGAGAAGTTCCTTGCAATCGTCTGTCCTTCAGGAGTTGCCGAAGTGTATCTTTTAATTTGTACAGAAATATGCTTCAATTCTAGATTTAAAGAGCCTGACAATTAATCAATGTTTTTTCTGGTTCGGCAAATATCCAGAAACAATCTAAAGTGCAGGTCATCCAGAGGCAATACACCTCTCATTCAGCCAGAATGAGCGCACAAATGATAGTGCCACAGACGCTTTCTCATATCCATGGTTTGATGTCTACATAGTTCCAGCAGAGAAGACTATTTGTAAAAGAGAACGCTTCCTCACAAGATATAAGATCTGAACACGTCAGTCTGTCTACACTAGTGCTTTTGTATCCGTATTTAAAGTTGAGTTTGGTGGTTCTTGACAATAACAAGACATTTTGTAGTTGGTTGGTCTGGTTAATTCTAATGCTTGTTTTCACTTAATGTGAGGAAAATTACTCCCAGGCAGCTTCTTTGCAGTGCCTCATATAAGGTGTTTCTATTCGTTATTGAATGACTCGGAAAGATCTTGTTGGGTGTCATATCATACATTACCACTGATCAGCAGGGTCCTGTACAAGCATTAGAGTGTGCTCAGTTTGTCATGAGAGACAATGAATGGTGTCTATCGGCAACTTTTGGGACCACTTTTTAACTCTCCACATGGTCTAATTCAGATATAGGTATGCGGGAAGGTCATTACATTGTTCACTGTAAATTTGATCTGTACGATGAATTATATTCTAGTTATTTTCAGGGCACACTATGTACAGTTTGTCACAGAGACGAGTAGCTGTGCACATATCTCTGTTGCTTGTTAAAGGTTGTTTCGTGCATTTCATGCAAATCACTCGTCTTATTTACAGTTGTATTCGTGTTGTGCAGCAGGGTAGGCATACTCTTACCATACTTTTGAAGTACATAGAGCACTGCATTATTAATTAGAGACGAGAAAGGAGTTTCTAAGTAACTGTTTGCAGAATAAGGTGGTCATTCTGACCCTGGCGGTCTTTGACCGCCAGGGCGGAGGACCACGGGAGCACCGCCGACAGGCCGGCGGTGCTCCAATGGGGATTCCGACCGCGGCGGTAAAGCCGCGGTCGGACCGGCACCACTGGCGGGGTCCCGCCAGTGTACCGCGGCCCCATTGAATCCTCCGCGGCGGCGCAGCTTGCTGCACCGCCGCGGGGATTCCGACCCCCCCCTACCGCCATCCAGATCCCGGCGGTCGGACCGCCGAGATCCGGATGGCGGTAGGGGGGGTCGCGGGGCCCCTGGGGGCCCCTGCAGTGCCCATGCCACTGGCATGGGCATTGCAGGGGCCCCCGTAAGAGGGCCCCTACATGTATTTCACTGTCTGCTGCGCAGACAGTGAAATACGCGACGGGTGCAACTGCACCCGTCGCACAGCTTCCACTCCGCCGGCTCGATTCCGAGCCGGCTTCATCGTGGAAGCCTCTTTCCCGCTGGGCTGGCTGGCGGTCTGAAGGCGACCGCCCGCCAGCCCAGCGGGAAAGTCAGAATTACCGCCGCGGTCTTTTGACCGCGGAACGGTAACCTGACGGCGGGACTTTGGCGGGCGGCCTCCGCCGCCCGCCAAGGTCAGAATGAGGGCCTAAGTGTGAAAAGGCAGGATATGGCTTTCTCAAAAGAGTTTATTTGTAGCTGGATGGTCTCTTGTATCCTCTAATTTAAGTCATATTGCTCCCTGCTGGGACTTCATAGAGATTGCTGAACAAGGAATAGGGTCGGGAAAGCAGCAGAACTCAGTGCAAAGATTTAAAATATTTTTTACATTGGCCCAGATGAATGTAGTTATGTCCTGATCAAGCGGTTCTTCTTAGAGATCTGTCTTTCATGAAGGCAGCCGTGTTTCCTCCCCAATGGCAAAGGAGCGTTGCCTTACTGACTCAGAGCCAGCAGCTGACAAATAAAATGATATTTCAATATTGTTTTATTTTTCAGCTGCTGCTAAATATCATTTTATTTTTCAGCTGCTGGCTGAGCCAGCATGTGCAGGGAGGGGCAGGGAATGGGGAGGAGGAGTGGAGTAGTGTGTGTACTTAAGTGTGCATGTCTGTTTGGTCAGCCGTCTTAGGCCGGTCATACAGGCAAGCTCACTTAGGTTTTTCCAACCCAGCTAAATTTGACATCTGGCTTGGAGAAACAACACCCACCTGTTGTGGTGTGCCTGAGTGAGCGGTAAACCAGGCCACTCGGGCCAATCACTGTGCTGCTCTCATGCTTGGTAATAACAAGAGAGAAGTGCTGGGATTGTATAGGGAGTTGTTGAACCTGCTGGGACTAGGAAGAGGCATGTGAGGCGGATGGCAGCATCAGGTACGTTTTATTTTTTTTCTATTAAATAGACTTACACCTAATAGATAATGGTAAAGTCAGGTTTTAAGTCACAACTCTGTAAATGACACTTTTAGAAGACTGGGATTTTCTAGTTCTACCTATTTGGTGGTTGCAGCCTGTTTCCTGGGCACATTGACTTGGTGTAGTTGTCAGTTGACCTTTCTGTATTCCGCCCAAGACTGTATCACAATAGAGGCCCTGGGTTTCTGGGGATGGGCCATCCGGACTTTATGAAGGGGTGGAGCTGTCATCTGTCACACCTGCACTTCAAACACACTGCCTCAGCTCACTCTCAAAGAACTAGCCTATTTTGACTGCTGACAGACTGGTACCAGGGCAAGAAGGTAGACAATTCCAGACATTTATCTAAGGGGAAAATGCACAAGCTTCTTCCACTTAAAAAGGGTCACCAGGTATGACATTAGGGTCTCACTCCCACTCTTCAGATCACCTATGGGCCTGTGAAAGTCCTTCAAGAAGGACTGCTCTGCTGCCCTGCTGCTAGAAGAATACCCTGCTGCAACCCTTCTGCCAGAGTAAGGGAAGATTAGACCACCTCCTTGAACCCATAACCAACGACTTGACTCCAAGGGATAGCTGACTGGCCTCTTGTTCTGAGGTAAAAGGGTATACCAAGCTCCAGAAACCTGCACTGCGTCTCCCCAGCTGCCCAGACTCAACTGGACCTGTCTGTGTCAGGATGCTGGGCTGTGATGGAGTGAGTCCTGATCCGCAAAAGGTGCTCCCCAGGTGCTGGACTCTTGGCTTCATCAGAGTGTACTCTTCCTGGCCCAATTCTGCCTTCTCTCAGAATCAATGCAGCACAATGCAACTCAGTGCAGGACCTCACATCGCAGCCCTTGCAGACCTTCATCTGATACAACCCAACTAGAGGCTAACCGAGCTCAAAACTTTGAAAATACAAAATTTCCAGCCTTAGTGATTACATTTCTGAAACTTTAGCGCCAAATAATTTATTACATTTTACTCTATTTTTCTAAATGTATTTGAGATTTTTCTTATGTTATATTTTCACTTCATTAATGTTTAATCACTGCGTAAATACTTCACACATTGCCTTTCCTTACTTCTTTTGTGCTAAACTATCCAAGGGTTAATCACAGGTTATTTTAGTGACGTTTTGTGGTTCACACTGACAAGTATTGTGGGTTTTGCTTGAGTAGGCAGGTGTGTAAAGAAATCTGAAGGGGCTCCCCTACAAAAAACATGGAGCGACCCCGCTCCTGGCTCACTCAGGAGCTCTCATTTCAGGGTAATGTGCTATGGGGCCCTACGGAACTCTGGGCCCTCCTTTGTTATGCGGCTGTGAGTAGGGTATCACCCGCATCAAACAACCCAGTTCCTCACACTATATGAACATTTGGGGAAATCTTGCTATGGGTTTACATTAATCAGCATTCATAAAGTAAACATTTAATAGAGTAATACATTTTATTGACATGTCAAACTTCTTGACTAACTGATACTTGTAAACAAGTGAAGTTGTCTCAAGCATCCTTTTCTTACTCAGCGCATTGGATACCCATACAAGTGTTTGGGCGCATCATAAATACAATACATTTGAATGGCTTAGATCACCATGATCCGATGGAAGAGGAAGCCACATGGGAAACCTTTCGTAATAATCACATCTATTTTTGCAGATAAAACTGCCTCAGTATTTCAACTTCATACAGCATCTTGGTTGGCAATACTTCTTTTTTTTACAAATTGCTGGCTAATTTAATAATGTGTGCAGCTTCCATCGCGTTCCCCTGGTTTTCTTTGTGAAGAAGGCTAGACAGCTCACTCATTCCTTCGGCCATTTCCTCGGTTGGCAGGTGTCACTGTACACCGATTTCTGGCGCCTCTGCACATTATCCATCTCCTCCATGCTGCAGCAGTCACAGCAAGTGCCTTAGGAGAGAGAGTGAGGGAAGCAAGAAAGAAAAGGGTGAGTGGAAGATAAGAGAGAGGGAAGGGATGGGAGCTAGTTTCATTATTTTTGCCTGACTGAATTTGAGTTTCTGTCCGCACAATTGGTGAAGCAATGATCCAGCGCATACCGTTTTTATTACATTTACGTTTATCATTTTGAAGGTAAAAACAACTTCACTGTCTCATGATTAGTCTGAGCCTAATCTTTTAAACAAATGCCATAGAAAAACAATGAATGCACAGTTACATACCTTTAATAGTATTTCTTAATTGTGGACGCTTTTCCTATTAAGTTGTAAGGATACGAAAAAGTAAAGGCTAAAGTAAAGGTAACTAAAAAAAGCAGTTTTACCAACGGGGGCCCCTATAATAACTGTTGTACGTGCCCAGCATCATTAGAAATACAAATGCTGTCTAGCTGGATGTAGTTCGTAGGCAACTGTTTCATTTCAATTTTAGAACAAACACTAAACTACAAACAATTGTAGATCAATTATCAAACTGAGCAAAACTGAGAAAAAACGAAAAAAAACAGCAACACCCCTATCTACAAGTGGAACCTCGATGATGCTGGTAAACTTTTGAAAAACAACATCAGATGCGGCCCTCATTTAAGGGAGAAAACAGAGATAAGACCAATGCCATACCCCTCATGCAGTGGCGGCAGATGATTTTCTGCATTTTCCCTCGGTTTCCACCCGTCAGCCTAGAGGGAAACACCTAAAGTCCGGTAGGGTGGTCGCTACTATGGCAGCGACCACCCTGTCGAATGTTTGGTGGGCAGGGTTTCCCATCTGCCAAACTCAAAATGAGGCCCCCTGTCTCCAGTGTGACCCATTGCTTGATTTGTTTCACCTGATGTCTGCATGTTTAAAACAGAGCCAGCTCCAATCACAAAACCCCATGATTGAGTCATAATGCAGGGCAGTGGAAGGCTTTGGAAAGTCACACCTCAAGAGGTTATGAGTTACATCAAATTAACAACAAAAGTGACAGAGCCACAACGTATAATTAAAACATTCCCAGTTACTTCTGTTCATATCAGCTGCCCAGGAGTGGAGGAGCCATAGGAAGCCACACAAACGTTGTTAATGATTGAACCTCATTGGTACACTATTTTGGTATATGTGGTATTTCTTGTCATGCTACCTCCCACTACAGCTTGGACCCAATTACACAGTGAGTTATTAATTTGGGAGTAAGGGGTACTATACTCTTGGGTGTGGGGGTTAATAAACACACACCTAGATTAGGTCTCAATATAGTGATAAGAAAATCTCGGCTTATGCTCTGGGAGGTGTGGAAAAAGCATCATGCAACACCCTAGAGAAGTTCAAGTTAAATTCAAGCAGTACCACCAATTTCAAAGTCATGAAAACACTATAAAAAAGTTTGCAAACCAATTTACAAAAAGTAGAGAAACTTGTAATTAGAAAATTAAACCAAACAATCAATATCAGATACATCAGATAGGAGAGGTGATTTTTAATGGTTTTAAGGCATAAAGGGCCAGATGTACAAAGCCATTTAGCATTTCTTAACAGTCTGAGTTGCTATTTCAGGGCGTTAAGAAATGCAAAGTGGGATTTTCAGATGTACAAACCCCTTTAGGGAATCGCATATTGCGATTTCTACCCAGTAGAAATCGCAATTTGCGATCCTCTGAATAGGAAATCGAAATGCGAATTGGGCATTTAGGAAATGCAATTTCCATCGACTTCAAGTCAATGGTAACCATGTCCAATTACCAAAAACACTCCAAAATGCTTTTTTTTCATAGTGCTATAGAGCACACATATGGCCCTTGGGCATATGTGTGCTCTACAACTGCTGGGTAAGTTAATTCTTTTCACTTGTAAAGATCTCAAGTCCTCAGGACAGACATCTATGCATCAGGTATCCCTACTCAGTCCTTCTGTAGGATCCAGTACACAGTGGTCAGCTGTGCCTATTTGAAGACAGGAGTCCTTCTACTTTTTGAATTCCTGAAGCAGGCAAACAGGTCAATCACTTGACCATTTGTTGGAAAATGGGTTATTGATAGGGCAGGTAGGTACCTACACCTAGCAACAAGCCACAAACCTCCACAAAAGTACAGTTAGGTCTCAGTAAATTAATCCCAGCTCTACCCTTGGTAGCTTGGCATCGAGCGTCAAGGCTTAACTTAGGAGACAAAGTGTAAAGCATTCAAATATCACAAAACAGTAATTAAATAAAACACAGGAAACAGTTTAAAAATCCAAAACCAATTTATAAAAATAGCTTATATTTTTATCTTTAAAATGACACAAAAACGATTAAAATCGGTTCAGGGGAACCGGAGATATGAATTTTTAAAGTATTATTATTTTCTAGCGCATAGAAACAAAAAGCGCCAATCGGGTCATCTGGTTGCACCAGGACCGGGACAAAGTCAAACTTTCAGGCCGACCGCGATGGAGCCCTGCTCGGATACAGGTCGCGGGAAGCCTCGGTTAAAAAGTTACCTTCTGACTTAGTCTTTATTTTGAAGTTTTTCTTCACCGGGACGAACCTGCCAGTTGGATCCGACCTCCTGGAGCCCTTGTCCGGATACGCGAAGTCGGTTTCCTCGGTGGTGATTTCTACCTTCGGACTTAGTCGTTTTTTCGAGATGAAAATCCTTCGACCGGGGTAAACCTGGATCTTGATCCGACGTCCGTGGAGCCCTTCTCGGATACGATGGCTGGAAGGTCCCGGTCAACTTTTTACGTTCGGACTTAGTCTTTTTTTCGGATGTTTTTCTTGACCGGGACGAACCACGAAGTCAGGCCGGGTCGCGGTTGAGGCAAGCCGGCTAGAATTTCCGCGTCGAGTCGGTCACTTTATGGAGCTTTTTTCTAAAATTTCTCCAATCTTTTCCAAACTTCTGGGGCTTCACCCAGATGTTCTTTTAAGGTTCTTTTGGGGTCCACAGCTCACCCCAAGGGTCCAGAAGTTCTGTGATGGTCCTTGGGAAGTGCGGACTTCAACTCCCAGAGTGCACCTGGCGCAAACTCCTTTTTGGCCACTGGGCAGTGGTCAGCTGGTCACTTTTTCAGGAGTTGGTGCAGGGGACTCTGGTTAGCAATTTTTCACCTGTAGCAAACAGGGAGTCCCTCCTTGAACCAGTGGAAGCCAGGCAAAGTCCTTCTTGTGGTGAAGCCCAAGTGTGCAGCTGGTGCAGTCTTTCTGAGTGCAGGGTCCAGGTGCAGGCCAGGGGTCCAGCAGGGCAGTCCTTCTTCTCCTTGTAGTTCTTTCTTCTTGAAATTTGGTGGGGATCTGAGGCGTGGGTGCAGGTCTGCCAGTTTTATCCTTGCTCCTGGGTGAAAAGCAGGGGGGCCCTGGTCCTCCAATCAGGGACAGGGTCGTCCCCCTGTGATGACCACTTCCTGGGAAGTGTGGCAAAAATCCATCGCAGAAGGCAACAGTCTCTAAAAATCCAAAATGGATGAATCTGATTTTTAGAGGAGAGATCTGGCTGAGCCCACCCACTGGTGTGGCTAAAAATCATAAACACACCCCTCTCCTGCCCTCTCCTAATCTAATCAAGGGGGCACCTAGCTGTCTGGGGTTGCAGGATGTGGGGGTGTTGCTGGGTGCTCCAGATGTCCTTCTCTGCCTTTGAAGACCAGTTTGGCAGCCCTCCCCTTCCTGCTTCCCCATCTGCTGAGGGGAGATTCTCTCCCCCAAGCACATTCCTTTGTGTGAAGTCAGGCCACTTCACACCTCATTAAAGTAGCCTGGCAGAAGCTGCTGCAGGCTGGCCAATCAGAGCACAGCAGCAAAAACAATGCAGAGCTGAAATTGGCAACTTTTTAGGTAAAGTCTAAACTTTTTACCTGCACTAGTTATATTAAATCCAACAACTGGAAGCTGTGGGATTTATTATAACAATCAATTTGATACCAAATTCTTGGTATGTAACACTTAAGGAGACTTTAAAATTTTAAATAAAGTCTGCCCATTCTAGCCTATGAAGGCCATTTACTTCAATGAGGGAAAAACGAATTTGGCTGTTTTTACCTCACCAGGGCTTATAAATCTATTTTTATAAAGTCCCTGCTTATAGTTACATGGCACCCAGCCCTAGGGGCACATAGGGCACACCTTAGGGGTGACTTATATGTAAAAATAAGGTAGTTTAAGACTTTGGAAGTACCTTTAATTCCAAAGTCGAATTTGCATATAACTTTAATTTAAAAGCAGCCAGCAAGGCAGGCTTGCTTTTAAAATGACACTGGGCACCTCAGCAATGCACCTAGGTGTGCACCACCTATGCTGTGGTCCCTAAACCTACATGCCCTACCATATACTAGGGACTTATAGGTAGGTTTACTTAGCCAATTATAATTAGCCTAATTTGCATATCCATTTTACACAGAGCACAGGCCCTGGGACTGGTTAGCAGTACCCAGGGCACCATCAGAGTCAGGAAAACACCAGCATAAAGTGGAAAATGGGGGCAAAAAGTTATGGGGCCTCTGCAATCAGCCCCAGTTTCTCACACCATTGGAAACAAGTTCCTGTTCCTGGGTGCAGCAGAAATCAGGAGCCTTCATTTTGTCGTTTTCCAGACAGGCAGAGTCTACTTCCATGCCCAGGAGTGGTCTGAAGAGATGGAGGTGAGGTGCCAGTCATATTCTGTACACTAGCCACTGATTAGGGAATTCCCTCAACTTTGTCTTAACAATGTTACCACAAATTCAATGTCTTCTTTTGCAGATTTTTTCTCTTTGTTCAACACAAGCCTTCATATGAGACCTAAACTAAGTGCCTCACTCTATTCTCCACCTCAAGGAGATCTGTTCTTTTTGTTTTCTAATCTAATGAGATTTCCTTTCCTATGTAAGGGCAATACTAATTCTCCCTCCTGCTTGGGTTAGAATCAAAAAGTCTGGGAGTGCTTGGGGATGAATGATACCAGTTCCAGCAAGACACATTTGATCTTTCCAAAAAAAGGAAAACATGTTAAGGCTGCTCTTTTTTCACCAATTGTTGAAGTCCCCCTCCCAATTGTCCAACCTAGTGTCCCTCAGAGGCAGGGCTATTAACAGCTAGCCAAAATGTATATTGGGCCTCTGCACAATGGATGAGAAATATCTCAGTTAACAAACTGCTTTTTTCTCAGACATCACAATATACACTTCATTAACATAAATCTACTTTTCCACTAAAGTTAGCAAAAGTCTACTTCCGCCAGTGAAAGTTAGAGTTGTGTCATAGGGGGTCATTCTAACTCTGGCGGGCGACGGAGGCCGCCCGCCAGAGTTCCCCCCTCCAGAATACCGCACCGCGGTCAGAAGACCGGTGCGGTTATTCTGTGTTTCCCGCTGGGCTGGCGGGCGACTGCCAGGAGGCCGCCCGCCAGCCCAGCGGGAAACCCCCTTCCCAGGAGGAAGCCGGCTCCGAATGGAGCCGGCGGAGTGGGAAGGTGCGACGGGTGCAGTTGCACCCGTCGCGAATTTCAGTGTCTGCTGAGCAGACACTGAAATTCTTTGTGGGGCCCTCTTACGGGGGCCCCACGACACCCCATACCACCATCCTGTTCCTGGCGGGTGAACCGCCAGGAACAAGATGGCGGTATGGGGTGTCTGAATCCCCATGGCGGCGCAGCAAGCTGCGCCACCATGGAGGATTCAGCAGGGCAGCGGAAAACCGGCGGGAGACCGCCGGTTCCTGTTCTGACCGCGGCCAAACTGCCGCGGTCAGAATGCCCTGTGGGGCACCGCCAGCCTGTTGGCGGTGCTCCCGCCGACACTGGCCCCGGCGGTCAAGGACCGCCGGGGTCAGAATGACCCCCATAGTGTTGGAACTAAGTGAAATATAACATTTAAATGTTATTCTACCATTTTACATTCAAATATTCAAACTTATGCTTTTATTTACAGATGTGCCAGTTCATAGAAAAGCATCTTAACCTCCACAGTGAGAATAGTTATTGGAAAATCGTTTCTTGTCAGTCTGTAATAACCTAATAGGTAGTATGCTAAATGTTGATATATTGAGCACTCAGCCCTACAAAGTATAGTCTTACAAGCCACACATTTGGAGTAAATTGGCTAATTTATAAATGAGATTTCATTTCCTTGTCATTTGTCACTGTAGTGCTTTTAAATTTCAAACTGGTCAGAGCACTGTGGTCCACCCTGAAGCACTATATTCTGTTATGTATATGGTCAGTGTAAATACTCATGTAGGCCACATATGACTTTTAGCTTCACTGTCATTGGTCTAATTTCTAACAACTTACAATGATATTACTTGACAGTTAAATAAATAAATTGAGTGAAACCAGATTTTAGTACAGTTTTAGGGACAGAACATAAGCACTGTAGTACTGACTAGGAGTGTCCCAGTGCACAGGGTTAGCACAACAGCAACAATATGGCCAGGAAAAATTGAGCAATCTAGGATAACAACGTAGACTACAGACCACCCTAATCATCTTCTCTTATGTTTGTGATATTACATGCGGTCTAACTAAACAAATTCCCAGTAGTACACAAGAACCACTACTGTGATGTTCGTGGTAGTGTTTGTGTTCTGCAATTACCATTTGTTGGATAATAATATATACCTACTATTAGTAAGTGTAGTCTCTAGTTGGCATAGGCATTCACCTTTGTACAAGTAGGGACCACAATCCTAGTCATGGTAGGTCCCAACACAATCCAAATTATACTGTACCCATCCTCTAGTAACTTGGCACTGAGCAATCAGGCTTAACTTAGAAGGCAAGGTGTAAAGTATTTGTGCAATAACTCATATAGTAACACAGTGAAAACAGCATAAATACACCATACAGATGTAGAAAAATAGATAACATTTATCTGAATCAAATAAGGTCAAAACAATGACAATCTAATGTACACAAGCAAAATTAGGAATTATTAAAGATTAAATCCCACTAAAGTGCATAGAAACTCAAAAGCTTCAACTGGGGCTATCACAGAGTCATTCCAAATAATCCGACGCCACAGGCACCGATCACAGAGCCACGAGGACCCCCGGGTACTGTACCTCTAAAAACAAATAAACAAAGACGTTGCATGGAGTCGGGAAGCTGAAGTGTTGCTGGATCCGGGTCAGCATCAGTCCCTTACGGTGTCCGGGAAGTGAGGTGTCCATTCCAAACTGCGAGGCAGGGAAAGCGAGGCAACAGGCCTGTCTGGTTGTTGGGGTAGTGAGTCATCGGTTCCTTGTGACCCAGCGGGGTCAATAAATCCAGTCAATCAAGATGCGATGAGTAAACTTTGCAGTGTCGGGATCAAACTACATGACATCAGAGGCCTTGTAGCAATGTCGGACTTGCAATGCAGGGAGCGGTCGTTGCATACAGCAATGTCCACAGAGCGGGAGTAGGTTTTGATGTCTGTGCTGGCGTTTCTGAAGTCATTTCTGGCATCACTGAAGTCAGGAAACTAGCTAAAAGCTAGTAGATGAAATCATTGCTGTCCCTCAGACTTCAGAACAGGAGGAAAGCTCAATCCAAGCCCTTGAAGAGCACTTTTGGGGAAGGCAAAGTCCGTCCAGCAAAGCCAGAAGTCAGCAGGGCAGCAGGGCAACAAGCAAGGCAGCAGTCCTTCTCAGCAAAGCATTCCAGATGAGTTTTTTAGACGGCCGGGCAGTTCTTCTGACAGAGTGAAGGTGTACATCCAAAAGTGTCTGAATTGATGGTGTCAGAGTTACATACTGAAAAATGACTTTGAAGTGGGGGAACCTTTAAAGAGTGGTTTTGAAGTGTACAAGTTCCCCTTTCAGCCCAGTCCTGTCTGCCAGGATTCCTGTGGGGGGTTATCAGTTCTTTGTGTGAGGGCAGGCCACGGCCCTCTGAAGTGTAAGAGAGAGCCCCTCCACCCTTCCTGCCCAGGCAGACCCATTCACTCTGCAGATGAATGCAGATGTGACTGAGTGTCCTGTGTTTATGGTTGTCTAGATGGAATGCACAAGGGGAGATGTCAACCAGCACAGACCAGATGTGGATTGGAGACAGGCTGTAAAGCACAGATGGCAGTAAGTGCAGAGAAATGCCTACTTTCTAAAAGTGGAATTTGTAAAATAGTAATATTAAATACAACTTCACCACTAAGTAGGATTTTTTATTACCATTTTGGCAATACCAAATATGACATGCCTACTATTTCCAGATCAGAATCTGCCACTTAAAAGTATATGAGGGCAGTTCTAATGCTAGTCTATGAGAGAAGCAGGTCTCACAGTAGTGGAAAACAAATGTATGAGTTTTTCACTACCTGGACATGCAAAACACATAGGTACATGTCCTGCCTTTTACTTACATAGCACCCTGCCCTACGGCTTACCTAGGGCCTACATTAGGGGTGACTTATATGTAGAAAAGGGGGAGTTTAAGGCTTGGCAAGTAGTTTTGAATGCCAAGTCGAAGTGGTAGTGAAACTACGCACACAGGCCTCGCAATGGCAGGCCTGAGACATGGTTAAAGAGCTGCTGATGTGGGTGCCACAATCAGTGCTGCAGGCCCACCAGTAGCATTTAATTTGCAGGCCCTGGGTACATGTAGTGCACTTTACTAGGGACTTACAGGTAAATTAAATATGCAAATTTAGAAGGAACCAATGTTACCATGTTTAGGGGAGAGCACATGCACCCTAGCTCTGGACAGCAGTGGTAATGTGTGCAGAGTCCTAAAACGAGCAGAAACAGGGTCAGAAAAGTGGAGGGAGGCAGGCAAAAAGTTGGGGGGTGACCACTCTTAGGCTGGCAGGGCTAACAGCTACTATTCTAGCATATGTGGTATTCCCTGGGCTCCACTACAACTGCTAAAGTGTGAACCTCTTAGTTCATCTACTTTGGTGTCTATAGCATTATTTGAAAGTCATCTTAACTGCAACTGATTTTAACTAGTAGACCAAATACTCACCTCTAAACTGCAGGGTGATCCTCATAGAAA
This sequence comes from Pleurodeles waltl, assembly GCF_031143425.1. Lineage (NCBI taxonomy): Eukaryota > Metazoa > Chordata > Amphibia > Caudata > Salamandridae > Pleurodeles > Pleurodeles waltl. The sequence continues at coordinate 657,715,563 of NC_090450.1, read as the reverse complement.
GTGTACTATGGTATCATGATATTTCTCTTGATACTTTTCTCTTACTCCTGGCTAAACCCCATAAACCCTATACAGTGGTGTCTGTGCTGTTCCTTGATTTCTGTCTCAACCACTCATAAACGGATACTGTACACTGTGATTATTCTTCAGGTTCTGAATCTATTCCTGCTGGGTGAACTTTATATACACATTATGTGGGGCCTCTTGTGTTCGTTGAGGTTCACCTTCACTGCTCTTTTAGTCATACAGTACCAAATACAGGTCTATCTTTTTATGTGTGGCATTCTCCGACTCAACTGCAGAATCTCCACACTCACAAACTTACTTTTAAATTACATTTTTGTGTATACTGAAAAGAAGTAAACTTATACCAATGTGTAAGTTTACCTTTGTGTATCAGGTCCATTATGTTCCTGGGGAATTTATTGTACAATTTCCCTCCTTTAAGAGAGTAATTACTAGAACCAGAAGAATGGAAAGACAAGCCATGACTGCCTCAAAATGATTTGATGATATAGATATTCCTGACCACCTAAAAGAGATTAACACAAAACATTTATTATAATGAAAATAATGAAAAAGTAATTATATTTATCAGCATAGCTTACAATATACCCACCCTAAAACTGTGTACTACATAGCTAATAGAGAGTGCTTTTAAATCCCGTCTGCTACCTGTTAACCATAAATACACTATCTGCATTCAACAGAAAAAATATTGAGATTCCACTAATTGACACAATTTTGCCCAATAAACAAAGAAGCACATTTCACAAAATACTAACAAAATATAAAGAAATAATTACTAATTACAGAGAAATTGGTGTGGACAAGCAATGATTGAAATTGTCCTTAAAATGTATCCTTGCACAGCAACACAAGGATGTTATTTCCATTTTAATCAAGTTTCTTGCAAACAACTCTAAACCTCCACACTAATTAATTAATTTTGACTTACTCTGCCAATTATCAATTGGCCTTTGTATTAAACAAAAAACGCACTGCCTAACCATATGTTTGACCAAGTGAGGTTGCAAAAAAGTATGATTCATTTTTAGAATTACCATTCTATTAAGTAGAGGAAGAAAACATATCTTCGTTTTAAACTACTTTATAGATACTTGGCTTGACGCACGCGTTATTCAGGGCAGAAGCTGCAGCACAGTTCCACAAACCCACCATTTGGATGGATGATAATGGTAAAATAATATATGTTTTCTATATTTATTAATGTTTACATATTGTTTTTTTATTTTGTAAAAAGCAGATTAATATTATCATGATTATGTTCACCCAAAAATTCATGTTGCTTATATTAAATGTATGTTATGTTTTGTTAGCTAAATATAATAATGATACAATTGTTTCCTCTTTTCTTTTACATCTAAAATACATTTATTAAAAGAGTATTTCTGTTTTTGTAAAAATAAAAACTGTATAATTAATTTGAATATAGCTATATATTCTTCAACAACGTGTCTAATTTATTTCGTATATTTTACTCATACATATTACTGCATTTAAACATACATTTGTAATATGTTTTGATAGTCAATCAATTTTACAATTGTACAGGATTATGCAAAAAAAGTATAGTGTAATGCTAGTACATATCCTTGTTATCTATTAAAAATAACTAGCTATAATCTAACTTTTTGTAAGTCAAACATTTGTTAATGAATTTAAGTAAGTAATGCCCTCCCTAGACTAAACTTATTTCTGTTTTTTTTTCTAAAAAAGCATACATGCAGTTGTACTATTCTCACACTTAATTAAAAAAATATATTCCTCTTTAGGGTGATCAAATTAAGTACTCTAACTCCAAATCCAAAGTTATTGGGTAAAATGCTTAATTTTGAGGACTTTTGATATCCTATTTAATTGCACTATCAACACCCATTGGGGAAAGTGTTACATGTAGTGAGTTCTATTTTGTTATTCTAACTTCAACCCAATAGCCACTGGGAAAAGTGTTTAAATTTTGGGGAGTTCATGTTCACTTTTGTAATGTAAATCCCACAACAATTGGGTAAATTGTTTATTTTTTGAGAGATCAGTTTTATTATTCTAATTCCAACACCATATTCATAGAGGAAACTAATAAATATGTGAATTCATAATTACTATTCTAACCCAACCCCAATCTGCCTGGGGAAAGTGTTTTATTGGAAAAGGTTATAGTATCTATTCTTACTCCAAACCACATCCATTACAGAAAGAGTTTAATTTTTGTGAGTTCAGTTTTACCATTCTAACTCCAACCCCTACACTCATAGAGGAAAGATTTTATTTATGCATATTTAAATTTGCAACTCTAACCTCCAAGTAGCCAAAACATGTAAATACACCCAGATTTGAAATAAAAGCTCTGATGGCACCAAGGTGGAGAGACAAGTGAGCCCACTCCTAATTAGAAGAGCTCCCTTGTCTCTTCCATCTACCCATTCCTCAGTTTCACCATGTCATCCACCCACTGATATCCACTATTTCACCTTTACAATCTGCCATCAACTGATGCTTTTATTTATCATTCAATCATTCATCCACCCATCGACTCTGCCGTTCATGCATCTACTGTACTGTCCAACTATCCACTCTGCCATCCATTCACCCACTCTGCTATCTATCCCCTCATCCATCCACTCTGAAATCCATTCATGAATGTTTTCACCCAATCATCTATCCCTCCCTTTACACTGCCAACTTTTCACCTATTCATCAAACCATCCATTATTTTTCTCCACCATTCTTTTACATGTCCGTACATATATCCATGCATCCTCTTATTCTTCCATCCTTTCACCTGGCCTTCACCTAGCCATCTATCCCTCCCTATATTCTGCCATCCTTTCACCTACCCTATCCACCCATCCTTTACTCTGCCATCCTTTCAACTGTTTATCTATCTATCCATCCATTCATTTTCTTTGCCATGCCATGCCTGCCCACTCACTTATCCATCATCCATTCTTCCATCCTTTCACCTGCCCATCCATCTATCCATTCACCTATTTAGTCAACCCATTCTAAAATCTGCCATCATGGCTGCTGTCCACCCTCCTATCCATTCACTCATTCTTTCACCCGGTCATTTATCTACCCACTCTTTTAACTAGCCACTCATTCATCCACTCATGCATGCATCCAACCATCCATCTATCCACCCATCCATTCATCCAACCATCTTTCATCCCTTCCTTTCACCTTCCTTCTATTCGTTACTTCTATCCCTTTAATATTTACACATCTTTTGTTTTACTTGCTGCTGCTTGCTCTTCTGTATTTCTTTATAGAGTAATTTATGAGTTTTTGTCTACCAAGCTGCAGACACAAGAAGCCCATAAAGGTCCCCACCTTTGCTGCAGCTGCTAAAGGGGTGGCGGTTTACAACACCCCTGCTAACCCCAACCGCAAACTCCTTGAGGAAATTTCTTTAACTTTGGAGTTCATATGCATTATTCTAACTCATACACCCTCTGTCAAATCAAATTATTAACATTTATAAAGCGCGCTACTCACCCGTGCGGGTCTCAAGGCGCTAGGGGAAAGAGGGGGTTACTGCTGCTCGAAAAGCCAGGTTTTTAGGAGTCTCCGGAAAGTGGAGTGGTCCTGGGTGGTCCTGAGGCTGGTGGGGAGGGAGTTCCAGGTCTTGGCCGCCAGGAAGGAGAAAGATCTCCCACCCGCCGTGGAGCGGCAGATGCGAGGGACGGCAGCGAGTGCGAGGCCAGAGGAACGGAGGAGGCGGGTGGGGACGTAGAAGCTGAGGCATCGGTTGAGGTAGTCCGGTCCCTTGTTGTGGAGGGCTTTGTGTGCGTGGGTGAGAAGTCGAAAGGTGATCCTTTTGCTGACTGGGAGCCAATGCAGGTGTCTCAGGTGTGCAGAGATGTGGCTGTTGCGGGGTACATCGAGGATGAGGCGGGCCGATTTTGGAGTTTGGCTGTTTTCCCAGCGTAGAGGGTGTTGCCGTAGTCCAGGCGGCTCATGACAAGGGTGTGGGTCACGGTTTTTCTAGTGTCGGCGGGGATCCAGCGGAAGATCTTGCGGAGCATGCGGAGGGTGAGAAAGCAGGCGGAGGACACGGCGTTGACTTGCTTGGTCATGGTGAGAAGAGGGTCCAAGATGAAGCCGAGGTTGCGGGCGTGGTCTGTGGGGGTCGGTGCGGTGCCGAGGGCCGTGGGCCACCAGGAGTCGTCCCAGGTGGACTGGGTGTTGCCGAGGATGAGGACTTCCGTTTTTTCAGAGTTCAGCTTTAGGCGGCTGAGCCTCATCCAATCTGCGACGTCCTTCATACCCTCTTCTAGGTTGGTCTTGGCGCTGGCGGGGTCCTTGGTGAAGGAGAGTATAAGTTGGGTGTCGTCAGCGTAGGAGGTGATGATGATGTCGTGCTTGCGTACGATGTTGGCGAGGGGGCTCATGTAGACATTGAAGAGTGTCGGGCTGAGAGATGAGCCTTGAGGTACGCCGCAGATGATCTCAGTGGGTTCTGAGCGAAACGGAGGGAGGTAAACTCTTTGGGAACGGTTTGAGAGGAAGGAGGCGATCCAGTCCAGGGCCTGGCCTTGGATCCCGGTGGAGCGGAGGCGGGTGATTAGGGTGCGGTGACAGACGGTGTCGAAGGCAGCCGAGAGGTCGAGGAGAATGAGGGCGACTGTTTCACAGTTGTCCATCAGGGTTCTGATGTCATCTGTGACTGAGATGAGGGCGGTTTCCGTGCTGTGGTTGGTTCGGAATCCGGTTTGTGAAGGGTCGAGCAGGTTGTTGTTTTCCAGGAAGGTGGTCAGCTGTTTGTTGACGGTCTTCTCTATTACCTTGGCTGGGAAAGGCAGGAGAGAGATGGGGCGGAAGTTTTTCAGGTCGCTCGGGTCAGCCGTAGGTTTCTTTAGTAGGGCGTTGACTTCGGCGTGTTTCCAGCATTCGGGGAAGGTAGCAGAAGAAAAAGAAGAGTTGATGACAGCCTGGAGGTGCGGGGCGATGATGTCGTCGGCTTTGTTAAAGATGAAGTGAAGGCAGGGGTCCGAAGGGGCGCCAGAGTGGATAGAGTTCATGGTGGATTTGGTTTCTTCAGTGTTGATGTGGGTCCAGTTGTTGAGGGTGATGGCCGGGGGTGCGGGTTCGGTGGTGTTTGGTTGGGTCTGGTGTCCGAAGCTGTCGTGGAGGTCGCTGATCTTGCGATGGAAGAAGGTGGCGAGGGATTCGCACAAATCCTGTGAGGGCGTGACGGCGTTAGCGTTGGGGTTGGAGAACTCCTTGACGATGCTGAAGAGTTCTTTGCTGTTGTGGATGTTTTTGTCCAGTCTGTCGGTGAAAAAGTTCCTTTTAGCAGCGCGGATCAGGTGGTGGTGTTCGCGGGTAGCGTTCTTGAGGGCGGTCATGTTGTCAGCGGTGTGGTCCTTGCGCCAGGCCTTCTCGAGGGCACGACAAGTTTTCTTTGATTCTTTGAGGGTGTCAGAGAACCAGAGAGGTTTTTTGGTGTTGGTCTGTCGATGCGTGCGTTTGAGGGGAGCAAGGTTGTCTGCGCAGTTGGAGATCCAGTTTGTGAGGCTGAGGGCTGCGTCATTGGGGTCGGTGGTGAGGGTGGGTTGGTTGGCGGCGAGTGCGGAGAAGAGTTGTTCTTCGGGGATCTTGTTCTACTGTCGACGAGGGATGGGTTGAGTGTGGAGGTGCCGGGTCTCGCGTCGGAATGTGAAGTGGACACAGCTGTGGTCGGTCCAGTGTAGAGCAGAGGTGTGGCTGAAGAAGATGTGTTTGCTGGCGGAGAAAATAGGGTCGAGCGTGTGTCCGGCGATGTGGGTGGCTGTGTTCATGGTCTATGGAAAGGGATTCATTTTTGGAGTGTTCAGATATACTAACCTAACTCCACTCCCACACTCATACACAAATGAGTTTTGATTTAGGGCCTGATTATAAGTGTGGTGGTCCAAAGACCGCCACATTCGCAATGACAGTCAGACCGCCGCACTCCAGGTGATCTGACTGTCACAGTACAACCCTGGCTGTCAGACCACCACAGGACCGCAGTCTCTGTTTGGACCATGGTTCCCGATGGGCTGATGATGGCTGAGTTGTACTCAGCCACAGCGGCGCTGAACTCAGCACTGCTTAGCACATTACAACTCAGCTTTCTGCCATCATTTACATTGTCAGGACTCCGCCATGGAAAGGATGGCAGAAAGCCAATGCCAGCCCTTACCCCCTCCCAGCACCATCACAGTGCACAGAACAGTGCGCATTCCGATGGTGCTGGTGTGCTATGATATTGGTCTTGGCTCCCTTAAAGGAGCCGAGACCAATATCATAGCACTGTTCCCGCCGGTCAGCCCGGCAGGAACGCATGATACAATGCTCCCAACTGTCAGCTCGGTGTGAACATTTTGATACGCTTGGGGGGACACCTCCAGAATGACAGTAGCTCCATCCCCCGCACGTTTGGCGGTCAGCTCATCCGACCACCAAACTCGTAATCAAGCCCAAGCAATTCTTGAGAAAAACAATTTTTTAGGGGGCTTCAGACTTGCTTTTGTAATATGAAAAGTTCAATGCTTACATTAAAGTAAGTTTTCCCTTCTCAGATTTTTTTTTAAAACTCCTTTTTTGAATCAAATGGGATATTGTTTCTTAAAATTCGAATAAAATGTACATCGGCTATCTTTCTTGACTGGTTTAAATATTTTATTCAATTTGTAAATAAATCAACTTCTATTCTTCCACTTGAAATAATGAATTATTAAAACAGTATTACTGTTAAAATATTAATTTTAAAAATGATTAGTATTTTATTTCTTATGAGTATCTCAGATGCTAATTCTTCCAAATTTACAAACCTTTTCTAAAACATAATTAGTTGATTTAGTTAAATAATAAATACTTAAATAAACATTTAAAATATAAATACATTATTATTATTGAAAAATACTTTTTAAAACTTTCTATAACTTCCCACACTTTCACCCTTTAAGCCCTGATAAGTTCATTTTTAATTTTATTTATTAGAAAAAACAGTTAAATGTTGAAAATATTTATGATTTATTAATTTAAAATGTTCCCACCATGTTGCCCTTAAAAAACCCAAAACACATTTTTCAGTTAATAGATGTATTTACGAATTTCTCTATTTAATGTACTATTTATTGGATTAATAAATACTTTAAAAACACATATATTCAAATGTCTTTTTTAAATACGTTCCATCCTATGCCCCTACAAAACCAAAAACCTGTAGACAAACACTAACTTACCACATAAAAACAAAACATAAATATATAAAATAAATACATTCATATTAACATTAAAAAAGTATTTTAACAGAAGTAAATGTTCAAATAACTGCATCAAAAGATGTCTAAAGCATTGCAATAATATTTGAAAATCATAAAATATAGTATTGATCCATATTTCTAATAAAAATAATGTTCTAACCACTCAAAGGAAAAGCAATGCAATAATCAATTTTTTATGCAATGATATTTAAGTAAGCAATGCGCTAAGCACTGGAATTTTTAACAAAAGATTTAAAAAACTATATTATTACTAACAATGTTATGTTCCATGGTGTGCTTGATACTATATTATGTTTGAGAAGATAGCATAGCACAACAATAATTTTCTTGTTTTATGTAGGTGGAACCCCCAGCTGTAAAGTGTGACTTCTTTATCTCAGCTCCAAGCAGGCCACTGTAACTAAATGCACCAGGACTACAAATCCAGGAATCTAAAGAACATTAAGGTGTTTTCTCCTAATGACCAGCTCATTTTGGGCTCGTAGGACTGCAACAAATATTTGTGACCACCAGGTAAAAGACAAGATTAATATCCCCTTAATATATGCATCATAATGTCAGGGTACTGACTCTAGGCAAGGGGAGTACAATAGCAGGTAGACTAGGGGGCTTGGGTTTTAACTGTCCTTGTGGGCTAGCGGCAGGAGTGACTCTGTCTAGTAGCCATAGTGCCTTGAGGAAGGAGCCCCAAGGGGAGGAAAAAGCCTTAAGGGAAAAAAAGTTCTTGGTGACAATACGCCTTTAGTAGCTGGAAGACAAGGAAGAGGAGACTGAAGAATTGCCCAAGGAAAAGCTGAAACACCTTTACTGGAAGACAAACCTCCTGGAAGGAAACAAGAGCAAGGAAGTACACCTATTTCACAAAGAATACACTGCGGCAGAGGGAAAAAGGACAACCTCCTTTATATACCTTGTAGACAGGAAGTTACAAAAGGCAGGATGCTGCCATGTTGGATTGTGAGCCTTCAGTTATGGTGGCCATAGTATGTCCCTACTGGTGGAATTCTGAGACCCAGAATTCCTGAGGTACGAGATGTCTGATGACGTCTCCAGTATAGGGCCCCCTCAGGGACAAGAAAAGAGGTAAGGGATGTTGTAATGGCAGGTCATCCACTTGAAGGTAATCCTCATTGGGGAGCATGGCAGCCTGTCGGCACTACCCTGACGTGCCTCATGCCAAACCCATTGCTTGTCCATCACCCCAAGACAGTCCCAGGGATTTGCCCCAGGTGGGATGCCAGCTGTGCTACAAATACGCTTTGCATTCACTGTGTCCACATGTCCACAGCCCCTCCCTGTGCAGAGACCACCAATGAAACACACATAATAAACTCACTTTGAGTGACTTTTAGGAATCACCCACATTTCACTGCATTTGCTGTGGTCTCTTGGAGATGGTGGTAGCAGCAAGAGGCATGGGCTTGATGATAGCGTTATGGGGTAAGGGTCTCCAAAAAAGTATTAAGAGCTACTGGGTTAGATGTTCTGTGTTGGAATTCAGTCACTCAAGGGTGGTGTATACAGGTATGACTGGTCATTGTTATAGCGCTTCATATTCTGGGATTCACTGTGGGTTAAACAGTTTTAAATGTCTCCAAGATGTTTTGTTTTTATTGTGGTTAATAAATTATTCTTGTGTAAAGCTGTTTATAAGTAAACACGATTGGAGGTCTAGAGTTGATGATGGAAGTGATGCATGTTTTTTAGAGATGGTCAAAAAGGCATTCATAATAAATGGACAACCAATCCTTGGCCTCTCTGCAGACTGCACGGAACAATGATCAGGGAATCCAGTTGCAAGGGTGTTTCTGTGTAAATGTGTGTGAAGGAGGCACTGGGTTGTCAACATTTTGACAAATTGAACATAAAAGAAAATACAGTGTTTACAGATGTGTGTGTGTGTGTGTGTGTGTGTTTGGGGTGAAATACATGTGAGGAAGTGCATTAAGGAGAGAATGAAATGAAGGTGCTGCAGAGGAAAAGGAGACAATTGAAGATATGCAGAAAGGTGAGATGTGGAGAGTAAAAGGGTGCAGATTTCTTGCATAGAATAAACATAACAGGAGTGATTGAAACACTCTAAAGACAACAACCCCTTCCACAGGCTTCAGTACTGCTTAATTCATAGTCTCACAATTTCAGAATTGAAACATTGTCAATATGAATTATTTACAACAAAATAATTGTTTATGCTCATTTAGCTGAGCCACTACTGTTACAGTCATTAGTCTTGACTGGTGTTCGATTATGTGTTATATATATGTAATGGAAAAACAGAAAGCTAGGAGAAGAATCAAAATACCACTTGGGTGGCCCGCTATGACAACCCCAGAAATTTAGTTGGTGTATTTAGCCCACACACTTAATTACATAGGTTATGCCGTTTTTAAAGACTCCCACTTTTTCATCCCATGTAAAGCCCTGGCTATAACTATGTCATTATTAACACAGTGTAATGCCCACAAAAGGTCACTGCAAAACAATTTTACAATTGGGCTGTGTAATGATTATTTTTTATATTTATTGATTTTTAACACTACTTAGGGGGTCATTCCTCCCCTGGCGGTCATAGACCGCCAGGGTAGATGACGGAGGAAGCACCGCCAACAGGCTGGCGGTGCTTCCGGGGGCATTCTGACTGCGGCGGTAAAGCCGCGGTCAGAAACGGGAAACCGCCGGTGTCCCGCTGGTTTCCCGCTGGTTTCCCGCTGCCCCAGGGAATCCTCCACGGCGGCGCTGCTTGCAGCGCCGCCATGGGGATTCCGACCCCTTTACCGCCATCCTGTTCCTGGCGGTTTTCACCGCCAGCAACAGGATGGCGGTAACGGGTGTCGTGGGGCCCCCTAACAGGGCCCTATAAAGATTTTCAGTGTCTGCTTTGCAGACACTGAAAATCACGACGGGTGCCACTGCACCCGTCGCACCCCTTCGACTCCGCCGGCTCCATTCGGAGCCGGCATCCTCGTGGAAGGGGGTTTCCCGCTGGGCGGGCGGGTGGCCTTCTGGTGGTCGCCTGCCAGCCCAGCGGGAAACTCAGAATGTCCGCCGCGGTCTTTTGACCACGGTACGGTCTTCTGGCGGTTCCCGCTTGGCGGGCGGCGAACGCCGCCCGCCAATCTAGGAATCACCCCCTTGGTGACTTTTACATGTTACAGTTGAAATTACATAGAATATTGTGTTGCCTTTTAACTGTTTTAAAGTGGCAGACAGCCTTTTCCATCACAATACACTTAGGAACACAAATTACACTGCATGGAGCATTCACTCATTTCACAGTTTAATATGCATTCAACAATTTTCTTCCAGTGTGAAGAAACAGAGGCACACATGGGAACTGGTGAAGAGCCCTCAGTCTTGAGCAATGTACAAGCTTGGTGTTCTTTTGGTTATAAACTATCCATTTGATGCGTTAATGCATGCATGAATTGTTGCCATCTTTGGGCAGGTCCCATTGTGTGTGTGAGATCGAAGATTGTGCTGTTTTCATTTGTGCTGTCCATTTTCTATGAGCTTTTAGGAAGCCTGCATGCTGCTTCACATGTTGCAAATGTCTGCATGCAAATGAGATTTAACCTACTGTCATCTGTTTAGTGTTTGTAGTTTGTTTCTTCATGTTTGATGTATCTGCAGAAAGTTCACACTGGTGCCTGTATTGCATTGCCTTTTTTTCTGAGATACGGATCTGCTTCCAATGCATGTCCTGTGCATGATGAGAAATGCAGTGATAATCATCTTAGCGCTGTGCTAGCTGTGTGTGTGAGAAGGCTTGCAAGGCTTTAGTCCACATTTTTCTGTCCAAGGTACCCTTATATTACTGGTCCCTGTGCTCAGGCTTTTCTGTCTGTGAGATGACAGCTCCCCTAATTACTATCTGACCAATAAGCACAGGCTTGGCTGGTTGAACTCTAATAGGACTCAAAGTCTCAGTTTGCATAGGCCCAAGGAGAATGGGCCGGAACCTGATATCACCTGCTGCTGCTCGTTGCACTATGAAGTTCTTGGAGGCATTCTGTGGCATGGGACATGCAATTTTGGCAGGTTGAACTCTGGTCCCAGTTTGCACAGGCCCAAGGAGAAGTGGCCAGAACCCGACGTCACCCGCTGCCAAGAGTCATACTATAACCCGCTTGGAGGCACCCTGTGGTGCAGGACATGCAACTTTGGCTGGTTTGACTCTGGTAGGGTCTCAAAGTCCCACAACCACTGCCATGGGTCACACTATAAAGCACTTGGAGGCATACCGTGGGGTGGGACGCGCAACTTTTGCTGCTCGGACTCTGGTGTGGACGTAAGTGGGAGGGTGTAATCACTCTACGAGTGACCACATTTTGAGCATTTCAACTCTGGAATGGCATATCACTAGCTTCAGAGTCAGGCAAACAGTAGTTAGTGATCACAACCCAATATTTATATCTATTATTTTCTACGTTAGTGGTGTTGTAGCCTCTTCTAAAATCACACAGACTGTATCCATCAGACCAAACGGACTATGAATCAAGTGGTCAGGAATTGATGATGTGTGTATACTGCGGGGTTATGACTCAAGCTTCTAATGAGTTTGACATATGCCTAGTCCTGTGGTGGATAATGATGTCATGATCCCAGCCTTTGAGCAAATTATGGTGGTCCTTAATGCTCTCTTGGTATGACCAGCGGAAAAAAGGTTCCTATACAAGACTAGGTTGGTTTAATCAAGAATGTACATAGGATCTAAAGCAATTGAAGGCTGCCTTACATAACATTCCTAGAGATTGTCCATCTCTTAAGTCATTAACCCCTTCCCAGCCATGGAAGTAACGGTTATGTCCTTGGCTGAGGCACCAAGGATATAACTGTTACATCCATGGACTGGCTTCTGGGGGGAGCGTTCCCCCATAAGCCTCCCCCTTTTGGGTAGGGATAGAAGAGGAATCACTTCCCCTTCCATCCCCGACCCTCCCCTCACCCCCCTAGTGATGTCTGATAACATCAGCGCTCGATTACGCACTGACCTCATCAGATGCCACCGTGATTGGAGAGAAATGCTTTGCATTTCTCTTCTGATCCTGGGGCTGAGGGTGGCAAAGAGACATGAAATGGAATGAAAAGGCCTAGGGATTTTTGTGTGTTTACATATAAGGGGAGCAAACCCTTAAGCAAGGGTGGGTCCCCAGTGGGGCATTTTTTTATAAGGTCTTTTCTGGCCCCACTGGGGGCAGATCGGGCTATTTTAATTAGGTCGATCTGCCTCCAGGGGGACAGAAGCCACTATACGCCAGGGAGTTTTTTTGTTATTTTTGTTATGAATGAAGGGGAGCGACCCCTTGCACAAGGGTCGCTCCCCTGGGGGCAATTTATTATTAAGCCATTTCTGCCTCCTCCGGGGCAGATCGGACTATTTTGATTAGGCCAATCTGCTCGCAAGGGGGTCAGAACCAGTAGACACAAGGGATTTCTTTTATGTCAGTTTCACGCAAGTTGAGCTACCCCTTAGGCAAGTGTTGCTCCCGGTGGGGGGGGCAAATTTATTTTAGGCCACTTCTGTCCCCCTTGATGGCAGACCAGCCTATTTTAATAGAAACCACTAGGCACCGGTGATTTTATAAATTTTTTATTTTTTTTTACAGATGGGGATCTACCGCTAAGGCAAGGGTCAGTCCCCTGGGGGGGGCAAATTTATTTTAGGCCCAGTTGTATTAGGCTGATCTGATCCCGGGGGCAGAAACCAATTAGGCACCAGGGATTGGTGTGTGTGTGTTTTGTTTGGGGGGGCAGCCACTTGGGCAAGGGTTGCTCCCCATGGGGGCACATTACTGTTGGTGATTTCTGCCCCTCTTTGGGGTCAGATCAGCCTATATTTGTAAGGCCCATCTGCCTCCAAGGGGGACAGAAAGCCCACCAGATACTAGAGAAGTTCTTTTTTTTTTTAAAAGAGGGTGTGGCCAGACCCCCATCCCAAATAAATGGGGACAAGGTTGTTTTGCCCACCAGTGGGCAGATGGGGTAATTACCCCTGATCCACTCCTCAAGGGGGTAGAAAGCCTACTAGATGCCAGGGAATAAAAAAAATATGTGTATACTGGGATGGTGGCTACCAACCAATATGAGCATGGCTATGCCCCCACCCCAACTGAAGGGGTAACAGTCTTTCAGCTCTCCCCCACACACTAAAACATCTTATCCCACAGCAAGCAAGAGGACATTTGATTATTTTAGGTTTTGGTTTTACATTTGGGCCCTGAGAGTGTGTCTAACTCTCAAAATCGTCCCACTTGGAATGATGAGGGCTGCACTTTTTGGACTTTGGGACACTGCCATTTAGAAAAATCCATGAGACCTAGACACATCTGAAAACTAAACATCTAGGTGAGTCCAGGGTGGTGTGCTTCACATGCACCCCACTCCATTTTCTTAACCACAATGCCCTGCAAACCTCCAACATTGCTTGAAATCACACATTTTTGTGATGGAACCTTCCGGAATTTGCAGAAATCCACAAAATTCCTACCACCAAGCATTGTTGCATCTGTACCGATAAAACTTCTGCCCCACTTGTCAGCCTAAAAAGGTTTTTTTTCCAAACTGCCCTTTTGGACCCGATTTGGTTCCCCCTCAATTTTGACCTCTTTTTGGCTCTTCCCGTCACATGTACTTGGCCCACCTACACAAGTGAGGCATTGTTTTTATCGGGAGACTGAGGGGAATGTTGGGAAGTATGAAATTTGTGCTGGTGCAGTGATTCCACACAAATGTGGGAAATTTAGATTTTTTAGCTAAATTTGAGGTTTACTGAGGATTCTGGGTAAGAAAACACTGGAGGATCCACTCAAGTCACACCTCACTGAACTCCCTTGGGTGTCTAGTTTTAAGAAATGTCTGGGTTTGGTAGGTTTCCCTTGATGGCTGCTGAGCCCAGGACCAAAAACACAGGTGCCTCCCAGCAAAAACAGGTAGTTTTGTATTTGATAATTTTGATGTGTACCCTTAGTGATTTGGGGGCTTTTCCTGTCGCGGTCACCAGGCCTACCCACACAAGTGAGGTACCAATTTTATCGGGAGACTTGGAGGAATGCAGGGTGGAAGGAAATTTGTGGCTCCTCCAGATTCCAGAACTTTCTATCACCGAAATTTAAGGAAAAAGTATTTTTTGCCAAATGTTGAGATTTGCAAAGGATTCTGGGTAACAGAACCTGGTTAGAGTGCAAAAAGTTACCCCATCCTGGGTTCCCCTAGGTGTCCAGTTTTCAGAAATGCCCAGGTTTTCTCAGTTTTCCAAGGTGCCGGCTGAGCTAGAGGCCAAAATCCACAGCTAGGCAGTTTGGAAAAACAGGTCAGTTTTCTTATGGAAAATGTGATGTGTCCACGTTGTGTTTTGGGCCATTTCTTTTCGCAAGCACCAGGCCTATCCACACAAGAGAGGTACCATTTTTATCAGGAGACTTGGGGAAATGCTGGGTGGAAGGAAATTTGTGGCTCCTCTCATATTCCAGAATGTATATCATCGAAATGTGCGGAAAAAGTTTTTTTTTGCCGGATTTTGAGGTTTGCAAAGGATTCTGGGTAACAGAACCTCGTGAGAGCCCTACAAGTCACCCCATCTTGGATTCCCCTAGGTACCTAGTATTGAAAAATGCACAGGGTTTGGTAGGTTTCCCTAGGTGCCGGCTGAGCCAGAGGACAAAATCCACAGCTAGGCACTTTGTAAAAAAAAAAACAGGTCTGCTTTCTTTTGAAAAATGTGATGTGTCCATGTTGTGTTTTGGGGCATTTCCTGTTGCGGGCACTAGGCCTGCCAACACAAGTGAGGTACCATTTGTATCAGGAGACTTGGGGGAACACTGGGTGGAAGGAAATTTGTGGTTCCTCTCAGATTCCAGAACTTTCTGTCACTGAAAAGGAGGGGAAAGTGTTTTCTTGGCAAATATTGAGGTTTGCAAAGGATTCTGGGTAACAGAATCTGGTGAGAGTCCCACAAGTCACCCCAGCTTGGATTCCCCTAGGTGTCTAGTTTTGAAAAATGCACAGCTTTGGTAGGTTTCCCCTAGGTGCCGGCTGAGCCAGAGGCCAAAATCCACAGCTAGACACTTTGCAAGAAACAGGTCTGTTTTCTTTGGGAAAATGTGATGTGTGCATGTTGTGTTTTGGGGCATTTCCTGTCACGGGCACAAGGCCTAACCACACAAGTGAGATACCATTTTTATCAGCAGACTTGGGGGAATGCTGGGTGGAAGGAAATTTGTGGCTCCTCTCAGATTCCAGAACTTTCTATCACCGAAATGTGAGGAAAAAGTCGTGTTTTTTGCTACATTTTGAGGTTTGCAATGGATTCTGGATAACAGAACCTGGTGAGAGCCCAACAAATCACCCCATCCTGAATTCCCCTTGGTGTGTAGTTTAGAAAAATGCACTGGTTTGGTAGGTTTCCCTAGGTGCCGGGTGAGCTACAGGCCAAAATACACAGCTTGGCACTTTCCAAAAAACAAGTCCAATTTCAAAGTAAAAATGTGATATGTCCATGTTGCATTTTCTGTCCCAGGCATTAGGCCTATCCACACAAGTGAGGTTCCTTTCTTATTGGGAGACTTGGGGGAACACAGAACAAGTGTTATCGCCCCTTGTCTTTCTCTACATTTTTTATTCCAAATGTAAGACAGTGTGAAAGAAAGACGTCTATTTGAGAAATGCCCTGTAATTCAAAGGCTAGTATGGAGACCCCGGATTTAGAGATGTCCAAATAACCACTGCTTCCCAACACCTTATTGTGTGCTCATTTTGGAAATACAAAGGTTTCCTTGATACCTACTCTTTATATTTCACCAAATGAACTGCTGTATAACCGGTATACAATGAAAACCCGTTGCAAGGTGCAGCTCGTTTATGGGCTCTGCGTACCAACAGTTCTTGATGGACCTACAAGCCCTATATATCCCCATAACCAGCAGAGTCCAGCAGACGTAATGATATATTGCTTTTGAAAATCTGACATCATAGGGAAAAGCTACAGAGTAAAACATGGAGAAAAATGGCTGTTTTTTTCTCTCCAATTTCAATATTTTCTATTTCAGCTGTTATTTTCTGTATGATCTACACAAATTACCAGTTGAAGATGAAAAGGGTTGGTGAAAGGGTGTTTAGATTTTCAAGTAGTCTTGGTAGCAGACTGATCAAAGAAATGGTAAGTACTAATAAAGCAAAGGTTCTATCAGCTGCAACCTACGGAAGGCCGTGTGGTGTTATTCCTCTTGTAAACCCTTACAGATTGAGGAAAACACTTTCTTAACTCATCTGTTATGTACCCCTCTCTCATCCCAATCCACTATCCTGCACTGGGAAGTTCAGTTGCACCACTTGGAGGATACTTCATCATCCAAACCTATTGATTTTTGAGCGTAGACTGAGACAGGGCTCAGAAAGGCCATTATTCAGGACTCTCTAAATTTAGACCTTGCATATAAAATTCCATGGCTGTCATTTATCAACAACACTCTTAGGACGGTCCTTGGCTTCACTGGATTGTGGGATCCGCCAGGATTCCCCATTGGCATCCATGTTAGGGTGCGAACAGCGGTCAACACCGCCGTACGCTAAGATGTCCACCGCTAGCGGTATTAGGTCACCTCCACAGCGAAGGGGCAGAACTACAGTGGGCAGACATTTTGCCATCACCTACGCATCTTGTAATTCATAATACTCACAATGCTGGGCCTACTAGCCATATTAAGCACCTAGGCTTCTATCCATTGAGCATATAATCACACATGATTTACTCTGTTCCCTCCTAGTGATGTACATGTATTGTATTGTATTGTATTGTAATCGTATTTATATAGCGCTTACTACCCCTGACGAGGCGTTGAAGCGCTTTTCGATGAGTAGCACGCTACTCCGGAACCCAACAAGAATTAGTGATGGATTAGTATAGTTAAATAATGAGTACAGTTTTAGCATTATTATGAGTTAATTTGAGCCGCGGATATGAGAGTTTGTTAGTTAGATTGACTGGAGTAATGGAGGGGTGGAGGAGGAAAGAAATCCAGAAGTGTTAATTGGGAGTATATCCTTCATTTACTCAACCCAAAGGCTTGGGATGAGTAAAGGGGGGTGGAGGGGGAAGAGTATGTGGAAGGGTTAGGGAGAGCATAGTAGCAGGGTGAGATGAATGCAGGAGAATTTAGTAGGGTTGTGTGGGAGGTCACAGAGGTAGAGTGAGGTTTGGTGAGTTAGATGTGGAGGTGGAGGGAAGAGCTTAGGCAGCGATATTTAGGAGATGAAAGTGGTAGGAGGGATTTGGGATGAGTCAGAGTGAGAATAGAGGATAGTTTGATAGAGACATGACATAAGAGTGATGAGTAGATAAGTGTGATAAGATGAGAGCAGGAATTCATAGATATCTAGTATAACAACCCAAAACCAGGAGCCATGCAATGATCCACGAACATGCCAAGCACAAAAACAACATATACAGTACACATATATATATATATATATACACACACACACATGAATACACACACATATGCACGTACAATACATAATTAGAATCATGGGTAAAAAATACTTAGTCAGACAGGTTTAAAGAGTGTGTGTGTATTTTATTGTTATGACATAGTAGCAATACATATTTTCCAAAGAAACTATAAATAAATAGAGATATACATATAATCTGAAAAAAAAAAATTTATCCACATAGGCATATGCAGTTCATAGTTGTTTGAAAAAGGTGGTTATGAAGGAAAGAGCCAACTCTTGAGTAGTTTTCTGAAGACAAGAAAGTTATCTGTGGCTCTTATAGTTGGGGGTAATGAATTCCATAGTTCGGCTGCTTAGACGGAGAAGGATGTACCACCTATAGTCTTTTTCTTGTATGGTGGTGTTCTAAGGCGGGGTGCCAATCTTGAGCGGAGGGTTCTTTGTTGGATGTATTTGGTAATTTTCTTTCTGATAAAAAGCGGTCCTGTTCCATGTATAGCTTTGTGGGTGATACAAAGCAGCTTGAAAGTTCATCTTCTGGCAAAGGGTAACCAGTGTAGTGCTCTCAAGGCAGGGGAGATGTGGGCTTGCGGCTTTATATGTAGTAGTAGCCTGGCTGCGGAATTCTGGATACGTTGTAGTTTTTTAATAACAGATAGAGATGATCCATGGTAGAGGCTATTGGCATAATCCAGTTTGGATAGTACAAGCGAGATAGTAGCTTGCACCTTGTGTGGAAATCCTAGGTGGGGGAAGATGCGTCGTAAAGTCTTTAAGGTGATGAAGCTTGTGCGTGCTAATTTGTCTACTTGGGCATTCATAGTTAACTTGGAATCCATGGTGATTCCTTGGTTTTTAACTTCCTTGGATAATTGAGGAGGTGGTTCGAGATCGTCAGGCCAGACGCACAGAGGGTCATAATTTTTCCAGTCACCACATATGAGTATTTCTGTTTTGGAGGTATTTAGTTTGAGATGGCTCCAGGTCATCCACTGATCAACGGCTCTGAGGCAAGTGAAGATTTCTGAGTTTTCAATGTTTTTGGGGCTTTCTAATTTAAGTAGTATTTGTGTGTCATCTGCATAGTTGTAGTATGTGAGATGGAAATCATTGATCAGTTATGGTAAAGATATCATGTAGATGTTGAAAAGCAAAGGTGAGATGATTGACCCTTGGGGGACCCCTGCTTTTGTGAAGTAGGGTTCGGACAAGAAGGGGGGCGAGTGGATGATATTCGCTCTTTTTTGAAGATAGGAAGTAATCCAGTCGAGAGCAATCCCTTGTATGCCGGCTTCGTGGAGTCTTTGAGTTAGGGTGTCATGGTCAACCATATCAAAGGCAGCTGAGAGGTCAAGAGAAGGAGTGCAGCAACTCCATTTTGGTCGACTGTGTTTTTAAGATTGTCCCAGATTGCCATGAGTGCCGATTCAGTGCTTCTTCCCGGGCGGAATCCAGTTTGGAAGTCTGAAAGTATAGAATTGTCTTCAATGAATTGTGACATCTGGGCGAAAGCTGCTCTTTCTATCAATTTGCCCAGGAAAGGTCCATTTGTGATTGGTCTGTAGTTGTTGGGGTCTTGCGGGTCTAGGTTTGTTTTCTTTAATAATGGTCGTACGTATGCCTTTTTCAGGTCTGCAGGAAAATTTCCTGAAGTTAAAGAGTTGTTGATGATTCTTCTTACAGGTGTGGCAGCAGAAGTAGATAGCAGGATGTTCTTGAAGATTTGTGGTGGGCAAGGGTCAGGAGGGCAACCAGAAGGTCTGCTTGCTTTGACCAAATCCATAAATTCATCCTGGGATATTTGTTTGAAGGACTGTAGAGGTTGGGATGGTTTATTCCTAAAGGGTATTTTAGGAAAGGGGTTGGTGCTGATGGTTTTCTTCTGTTTTAAATAGGAGTCCAATGTGTCTGCCTTGGTTGTGTAGTGAGTTGCCAATCTGTTTGTGAAATCTTGAGTGGTGGGATGACTTCCTTCCATGCATGTAGATTTTTGAAATTCATTGAGAATTTTATAAAATTCCTTGGTTGTAGATTGAGCATTTTGAATTCTGTCTGAGTAGTAGCATTTTTTTAGCTTTTTTGATTGATGATTTGTATATCCTGTTAAGTTTTTGTATCTGCAGTTTGTCTTGACTGTTGTTTGTTTTGAGCCAGGTCCGCTGCAACTTTCTGATATGTTGCTTTATCTTTTTAAGTTCTGTGTTTCTCCAAGGTGTTGGTTTTCTTTTGTTGAGTTTAGTTTGTCTGAGTGGTATTAGGACATCAAAAGCTTCCTGTAACCACTCATAAAGTTTTGGTACAGAATTAATTGTATCTAAATCTGTGTTTGCTGTTAGTTGTGTTTCTAAGTGGTCCAAATTGAGTTTGCTCCATGGTCGATAGGTTTATGTATGTAAGTAGTTGTGGGGTGTGTTGATTTGTGGAGTTGTATGTTGGAAAGTTATCATATGGTGGTCTGACCAGGTGGTTGGTGTGATGCTATGAATAGTAACGAGTTCAGGCTTCACAAAAATGACATCTAGGATGTGACCAGCGAAGTGTGTGGGATTGTGTACAATCTGATGTAGGTTCAATGCGAGTAGGCCAGTGGTGATAGCTTTTGGATGGGGCATATTGGGTTTGTCAAACCAAATGTTTAGATCCCCAAGAATGCATAGATTGGAGTATAGTGTAATAAGGTTTGAGACTGTGTCAAGAAAAGCATCTGGGAAAGTGGAGTTGTTAGGTGGAGGTCTGTAAAGGAGGAAAAAGTTACAGGAGGAAGTTAGAGTAGGGTGGCATCTGGTAAGGAGGGCTTCACAACCTTGTATGGAGATGTTGTCTGTTTTACTGAGGTTCATTGCCTGTTTGAATATAATAGCTAGTCCACCTCCTCTCTTGCCTATACGGTTTTGTGTGATGGTTTGATAGCCCGGAGGAACGGCTTCGTGCAACACTGGTGCCATGTCATCTCCCAACCAGGATTCCGTAATGAATAGTAAGTCAGGTTGTGTGTCTGTGAGCAGGTCGTAGATGTGGTGCTTGTTTTTTGAGAGTGATCGAGCATTTATGAGCTGGCAGTTTAGATAAGGTGTGTTAGTGGTAGTGTTGTTTTGTTTAGTAGAAGGGTAAGTAGGGTAATGTGAGCTTGAAGCAGGAGTGCTGCTAGTTGTGATAACTGTTTGAGGCTCACAATAGTCTTGCCTTTCAATATAGTGTTCCTCTTCCAGCAGGTTAAAGAGGCATTTTGTTGGGTCTGTGTGTGTAGGTGGTGGACTTGGTGGGTGAGAGAGCCATGAGGAATGTAGTGTTTTTTGTAGGGTAGTTTTATTATGTAACAGACAAGGGGATGCGAGGTTGCTATGAGTGGCGTGTTTTTTATTTTGTTTGCGTTTGTTTAGTGTGGATGGAGTATGGGTTAGGGGTGGTGGAGGAGCATGTGGATCATGATGTAAGGCTCTAAATTGTGCAATGGAGGAGAGGCGAGTGAATGAAAGTTGCTGGGTTGGGGTGCTTGTGGTAGGTGTTTGTGAAGAGTGGGGGGGTAGGTGTGGATATAGGATGGAATTTGTATCCTTTGTGTAGTCCTAGGGGTGGGAGTGGGTATGACGATGAGTGTAATGTAAGTTTGTGTTGCTTTGATGTGCTGATGTTTGTGGTTGGTATTGTTTTTGTGGATAATGAGAGGGGACATTGGTGTAGTTGTTTTTGGTGAGGGATTTGTATGTGAGTTAGTGCTGCTAAGTGGAATTTGAGTGTTAGATGGGGTGTTGATGTGTTTTGGAGATGAATGTATGAGGTGTGTAAGAGGTGATGGGTGTGTGTCAGGAAAGTAAGTATTAATTGAGATGACCGGAAGAGGTAATATGTGTGGTGGAGTGAAAAGTGGGGATTGTATGGTTGTGTGTAATAGGTGAGGAGAGGGGAAGAGTGTTTGTAGATGTCGTGTTTGAATGCAGGGTTTGGGCATTGTTATGATGACAGGTGGTCTGTGTGGAGCGAACAGTGGATAGTGTTGTTGGTTAGTATCAGCAGAGAGTGTGTATCTGGGAAACTGAAACTGAGAGAAATATATGTTGTAGTTTTGTATTGTGTGGGTGGTGGCAGGTAGTGTTAGTGGGAGGGGACAGAGTAGTGTTTGCTGTGAGAATGAAGGTGTTTGACTGTAGTAGTTGTGGGGGGTATGTGTATATGTGTTGTATGTAGGGTATTGTGTTGGGTGATGGGGCAATGCAATCTGTCTGTGGTCAGTTTGTGATGCATGGTTTGGATGCCTTTATAGAATATGTGGTTGCATGTTGAGGGATGTGTAGGGGCTGACACCATTCATGATCAATTGAGAATTGGGCAGCATTTCTGGCCCTAGTCCCTAGTCCCTACCTGTTCCGAACAGACCCAAACAGACAACTGCCCTTGTCCTCTCCGCCTTTTGCCTCGACGCCCAGGCTGAGACGCCCTGAATCCTAGCCTTTTATAGCCCTACTGGCCAATAAGAAGCTGGTCCTAAGCCTAGCCAATCCAATTTCAAACCCTGATTTAGCCAACTATTGGGAGACCCAGCCCTAATCACCAGTCATAACCCTATTCCTGACCACCAATCACAGCCACAGCCCTAAAACCAGCAACCAATCAGAATCCCAGCCCTATCAACCAATCGCAGCCCTAGAACCAACAGCCAATCAGAATCTCAGCCCTATCTACCAATCACAGCCCTAGAACCAACAGCCAATCAGAATCTCAGCCCTATCTACCAATCACAGCCCTAGAACCAACAGCCAATCAGAATCCCAGCCCAATCTACCAATCACAGCCCTAGAATAAACAGCCAATCAGAATCTCAGCCCTATCCACCAATCACAGCCCTAGAACCAACAGCCAATCAGAATCTCAGCCCTATCCACCAATCACAGCCCTAGAACCAACAGCCCCCTAGAACCAACAGCCAATCAGAATCTCAGCCCTATCCACCAATCACAGCCCTAGAACCAACAGCCAATCAGAATCTCAGCCTTATCCACCAATCACAGCCCTAGAACCAACAGCCAATCAGAATCTCAGCCCTATCCACCAATCACAGCCCTAGAACCAACAGCCAATCAGAATCCCAGCCCTATCCACCAATCACAGCCCTAGAACCAACAGCCAATCAGAATCTCAGCCCTATCCACCAATCATAACTGCATCCCTGGAGCTAGCAACCAATGAAACACCGTCTCCCAACAACCTATCACAACAGCATATGCAACAACCCCAAGGAACTTATATAAGGAGCAAGTTAACTAAACTCCAGTCCCTTTGGGCAGGGGGAAAGGCAACTGCTGCTCTATTCAGAATCTCCTTGGATACAGACAGGCTGAATCCACACTTTCAAGCTAGCAGAGTCTACTTTCCAGGTAAGGGGGAGATTGTTTAAGAGACAAACACTGCAATAGTGCTGGGCGCACACTCTAAAATCAGGCTTTTTTTGAAGGCAAAAATACAGGGGGGGCAGACAGTTTTTAAGCACAATTTAAATCACTCAAACAGATTAAAACTGTCTCCTAAAACGACACTCTGCAAGATGTATGTAGCCTTTTTACTAAGAATAGGGGGGAAAAAAGGGGGGGCAGAGGACGGGGGGGTGCCACAAACTAGCAAGGGAATTCACACAGTCACGACAAAAACAATTTTTAACAAAACACCCCTTTAAAAGAGGCCAGGCTGCCTGAAGCACAGAGACTCCACAGTAAAACAAACACTTTTGAACAAATAATACTATTTACCCAGGAAACTCTTTGGGCTCCTTACCTAGGTTTTTTTGCAATCCTTGAACACTGGGCTGTATCAGGACACAGGGGAGATGCACAGAGGAACACAAAATGGAGGTGCCTGTCTTGGCCTTCCCTCCACAAACTTAAGGCACTTAGGGGGTCATTTTGACCTTGGCGGACGGCGGAGGCCGTCCGCCAAGGTACCGCCGCTGAATGACCGCACCGCGGTCAAAAGACCGCGGCGGCCATTCAGACATTTCCTCTGGGCCGGCGGGCGCTCTCCAAAAGAGCGCCCGCCGGCCCAGAGGAAATGCCCCTGTAACGAGGACGCCGGCTCAGAATTGAGCCGGCGTAGTTGTAGGGGTGCGACGGGTGCAGTTGCACCCGTCGCGTATTTCAGTGTCTGCTTAGCAGACACTGAAATACTTTGCGGGGCCCTCTTACGGGGGCCCCTGCAGTGCCCATGCCCTGGGCATGGGCACTGCAGGGGCCCCCAGGGGCCCCGCGGCACCCCCTACCGCCATCCTGTTCCTGGCGGGAGACCCGCCAGGAACAGGATGGCGGTAGGGGGTGTCAGAATCCCCATGGCTGCGGAGCGCGCTCCGCAGCCATGGAGGATTCACAAGGGCAGTGGTAAACCGGCGGGAGACCGCCGGTTTACCCTTTCTGGCCGCGGCTGAACCGCCGCGGTCAGAATGCCCTCGGGAGCACCGCCAGCCTGTTGGCGGTGCTCCCGTGGTCGGTGACCCTGGCGGTCACCGGCCGCCAGGGTCAGAATGACCCCCTTAATGTACATCTCTCAGGTTGCAGTTATTGTACAGACACTACTATGAACAATGCACCGTATGTATTTAGCAAATATGCCAATGTATGTGTGCACATCACTCCTTTTTCTTACCCCTCATCGGTACCGACCCTTGTGGCGAAGAAGGGCACCATCGGTGTGCAGACCACTTGTGGATATGGGGACCATGGTGGAGCGTCAGATCATTATCACTTACAGACTCACATGTGCAACTATTCAGGACCTATGTGCATTACTGGATCCTGCACTGGCTCCTGGAAGTCGTAACCAGCATGCCATACCAACTGAGGTGCAGGTGCTCTCCGCACTCCATTTCCTGGCCACAGGCTCATTTCAAGTGACAGTGGGCATAGGTGCTGGTTTCTCACAGCCAATGTTCAGCCAGGTACTGACAAGGATTCTGAATGCATTTGTACAACATCTGCAGTCCTATGTGCAATTCCCCCAAAGTGCTGGCCTCCCTCCCATCAAATCTGACTTCCATGCCTTTGCAAACATTCCCCATGTCATAGGTGCCATCGATGGCACCCACATAGCTATCATCCCCCCAAGAGTGAGTGACCAGGTGTACAGAAACAGGAAGAACTTTCACTCCATGAACATCCAATTGGTATGTACTGCAGACACGTACATTTCCCATGTGAATGCCATGTTTCCAGGTTCAGTCCATGATTTATTTATTTTGAGGAACAGTTGTGTGCCACAAAAGATAGAACAACTACAAGAGGACTGAGGGTGGATCATAGGTAAGTTTACCTGTCACTAACTGACACATTGCAGAAAACCAGCCTGTCTGACTAAGGGACATTACAATGACAACTCTGTATTGACCATTTCTCTAGTTGATTCTGGCTATCCAAACTTGTGTTGGCTCCTGACACCAGTGAGGAATCCCAGGACGGATGCAGAGAGAAAATACAATGAGGCCCATGGGCGTACTAGGAGGGTGATAGAGCGTACTATAGATCTCCTGAAGGCTAGATTCCGGTGTCTACATATCTCTGGAGGTTCCCTGGCTTATGGCCTGATAAGGTGTGTAGAATAGTGGTGGCCTGCTGCATGCTGCACAACATGGCTGTGAGACATTCTAATCCCATTTTGGAGGTGGAGGGTGCTATAGGTCCTGATCAGTTACCTCAGAGAGGTGAGGAGAGTGATGGTCAGGATGAGGAAGGGGAAGATGTCAATTTCAGGAATCAACTGATACAACTCTACTTCCAATAACTGTGTGGGACTTAAGCCTGTAATTGTGGTTAATGATTGATACTGTAAGTGAGCCATGTCATATAGGGGGGATTGGTCATGATAGGCGAGACATGGACCTCTTCAGCTTGGTACTGACAGACAATATATGCATTCCCTCCTTGCATAATTTGAAACACACACTACTACCACCAAGAACAAATTGACAATAAAGTTGCTCCCTGCCAGTTGCATCCATACTCCTCTTTGTTCAACATTGAAGACAGGGGACAGTGTTACAGGTGAGAAATGTTGTTTATTGGTTGAATACAGTGAAATGTGCTATGTACAGTGATGGAAGTCATAAGGGTTGGGTGTCCTCAAAACCGACTTGGTGGCAGCCCTGTTGGATGCCATAGGTGGGTCCTATTTGTAGTATAGTACTTTATTTAGCCCTCAGCTAAGTGTAGTTGGTGAATGGGTGGGATGGTTGCTTTGCAGTAGTAGCAGTGTCAATTGTTGGAGTGGGGCTTGTTCTTTGCTGGGTTTCCAGTGCCATATCTTGGCCTGAGACTATGTTTGGGCGCCTGCTGTGGAGCTTCTTGGTGTGGCATGGTTGGCCCTTGTGATTCCTGGGAGGGTATTTCCTGTGCTGTTTCTGCTGCTTGGTCATCTGTTGCTGGTTGTCCAGGGCTGTTGGGGGGGCCTCTTGTCTGGTGTGGGTGTCTGACTGTTTGTTGACCAACTGCAGCAGTGCTCCAGCAATGGTGGCCATTGCTACATTGTGTTCTTTTCACTGCTCCATGGACTGTTGGCGTTGTTCCAGCTGCATCCTCTGACTTTGCTCCAGGGTGGACACAATCTGTGCCAACCTGTCTTGGATATGTTGGTAGGCCCCAAATACCTCTGTAATGACGTCCTGGGCTGCTGCATCCATCCGGTGCCCCACCCCGTGACCCACTGGGGCACTTGAGCTTGACCTGGCCCCCTGTGACTGTGTCCCCTGCGCAGGTCTTGACATGCCACTTGTACTGGGGCCCTCGCCTTCCTGCATGTTGGGAGTGGGAGACTGTGGCCTCTGTAGCTGTGTTCCACCTTTCTGTGCCCAGGGTCCACTGGTGTGGGTACGCCTCCCCTTGCCTGCTGGTCTTGATTGGGTGTTAGGGGTGACAGTGGTTTCTTGGGTGGGGCTGCTGCATGGTGAGCATCCAGAGCTGTGTGAGGGGCCTGCCTGCTCATCAGTGTCCAGGGGTCCTTTGCCAAGGTCTTGTGATGTGCCTCTGTCTCTCTGGAGTGCTTTTGCACTCCTTGTCCCCTCCATTAGGGTTGCATGGGTGGTGGTGCCTGTTGGGGGACATAGACATGTCTGTTACATATGCATGAGGGTTTGAGGTGTACAGAACTGTGCAATTTTGTGCTGGTGTGACTTTCAGTGGCCTTCCAGGGTGCCTTTGTGAGGTGGACATTGCATTTAGTGGCAGTGGTGGGGTTACATTGTGGTGGGGGTTATTATTCCATTGTGGGTACGTGCAGGTGTGGGTGGCTGTGCACAGCAGGAGTGATGTGGGCCTGGTAGTGAGTTGTGGGTAATGCAGGGTGTTGGATGTGGTGGGTAATGGCTGGGTGGGGTGTGGGTCTAGGTGGGTGTGGGTGGGGTAGAGTGGTGCATGCTTTGCAGATGTGTTGTATATGGGGTAATTGTAGATGTCTTACAGAGTCCATTCCTCCAGTGAGTCCAGTGAGTCCTTCTGGGTGCAGGATGGCGAGCAACTTCTCCTCCCAGTCGGTGTAGTCGGGTGGTGTTGGTGGCGGTCCTCCCCCAGTCTTCTGCACTGTGATGTGGTACCTGGATGCCATGGCCCTGACCTTCCCCCGCAGGTCGTTCCATCTCTTGCGGATGTTGTCCCTGGTGTGTGGATGGTGTCCCACTGCATTCACCCTGTTGACAATGGTCTGCAACAGCTCCAATTTCGGCTCAATGGGTGTGTGCTGCACCTCGGACCCGAATATTTGTGGCCCCACCTTCAGGATCTTGTCCACCATGGTCCTTAGCTCCCTTTCAGTGAAGCGTGGTTTTTTTGGGGGGGGAATATGGTGAGGGTGGTGGACGGTGTCGGGACTGGGGATGGGGTATGGGTGCTCCTGTGTAGGTCGCTATGCGTGTCCTGTCTGCTTTTGTTCTCTGTCTGGCTCTGGTGCTCTCTGTCTTCTAGTCCTGGTTTTGTTGCAAGGGATTGTGGGGTGTGTCTGGGGGTGTTTTATGTTGTTCTGGATGTTTTTCAGGTGTGTGGGCGATAGGCCTAGCCAATGTGTGCACTTGTTGCTGTTGGGCCCACTTGCCGCCTGTGGTGGCCGCAGCCGCCAATGGTCGTCCGGCCTCCACTGTCCGCTGAGATGATTTGTGCATCATTATTTGAAGGGCGGGATGTGGGTGTGCTTGTCGGTGATGGGGTGGGGTGGGCCGGGATTCCTGCCTACAGGGTCCTGGCAGGGAGTGGTGGTCTGGAAATGTTTGGCGGGGATGAGTTTTTCTATCATTATATGGCGGGTTTCCATTCACTGCCGCCGGGATTCTGTTCACCGCCGACACGGCGGTCGGCGGACTTTCACGCCATGTTCATAATGACCGCCATAGTGTTTCCTGCAAGGGTTACCCATTAACAAGCAGAGAGTCATATCTTGGGAGTCTTGTGCTGCACAATAGGCAGCAGCATGTGAACAAGGTGATTAGTAGCCACATGTAGGCCCACATGTGACTTGGAATTGCACCAGTGTCAGTATATTGCCACTGGGTCATACCCTCATTCTCACAACACAGTGATGCATCAGTTTTCAACACCAATTGGTGCATCTATGTATTGTAATGCACATGTAGGACTCTATGGGTAACTGTCCCCCAGAATGTAGCCGCATAAGTTGTACCCCATTGATGTGACACATGTGGTATGTAATAGGCGTGCATGCAGGGCAAGGCCAGACGTGTGCTGGCATCAATGTGGGTGTTTTGGGAATTACGTTGGCAGATCACGTGTTGATCGGTGTCCACAACTGAACACATGAATGTAGATGTGACTGACCTATGGATATCTTATTCCTAGGTAGCATCCCTCCTCAAATGTGTTCCACTCACTAAATCCACGTATAAGTGGGCATGCCTTTGTGGTTGTCCTCAATAGTTGTGATGATGTATTGTACGCCTATCACCCCTGAGGCACAGTGGTAGGGGAACAATATATATGTAGGTAGATGTGATGGGCACAGTGTAGATGACAGTCATCTCATTCAAGCCTGCATGTGTCCCAAACAACACTGACCCCTTATGATTACCAACTGCATACCATCCTGCCAATTACATCTACCAGTCACTGGTCTTGTGAGCTTTGAAGTTGACTCCGATGATAAAGATTAGTGGGCCTAGCCCACGTGAAGTACTTGCTGCCTTTGCATTGTGACACATTGCACTAAATCAATCCACAGATAACTTTATTTGGTCCAACTATTGTTGTACTTTGCTTTGGTGTAAATGACATGATCAGTAGGTAACATTGCCATTACATTCATCAGGGACATTGTATTATCTGGAGTGTGATTCGGACTGCATGTGCAAATCAAGGCAGAGTGTTGGATGTTCATCTGTACATAAATCGCACAATGGTGACACTGATGGTTGCCTGTCCCATTTTTACATCTGCCAACATGGATGTTGCGGGACTCAGGGTGTCTCAAAAGCAGGCAGTGCGATATTGCCACATCTTGGATGATGAGTCTGGGTACTGCAAGATGGCATGACGCTATCAAAGAGAGCAAGCCATAGAGGAATGGCGGGCATTCAGCCAAGGGGGACCCACATTGGCCACAAAGAGTGCAGCCAGCACCACACCTACACAGGGGACCACAGCCACCACCATTGCATCTGTCCCCACTGCTGCACCATCAACAACAGCACCACAGCCCATCACGCCTGCTGCAATGGACATGTCAGCAATAAGGGAGCTCATGCGGGACATGAAAAAGGTCCTAAAAAAGCTGAATAGGATACAGAAGGATGTTGACAGGAATACAAAGAGACTGAAGGCCATCAAGAAGATGCTCAGGAAGGCCAACCTCTGAACTCTTGTCTCCCCTCACCCCTAGTTCAGGCTCCTCCCTCCTCATTCCTCATTATGTTTTGTAGTGGGTTTAAGGGGTTTAGTGATAGGTTAGAGTAAGGTAGTTGTTTAGATAGGATAAGTAGGTTGGGGGTGTTTTTTCATATTATTACATGTTAGTTTGTGGGTGGGTGGGGGTTAATGTTGGATTTTGTGTATCTAAAATATACATTTATATATATATATATACATATATATATATATATACATATTTGTGTAGGATTAGGTAGTATATGTTTGGATTAGTTTATGTTGTCCTGCATGTGTCTCGTCGTGTAAGGGGGGCGGGGGCAAATGTTTAGAGTGTGTTGTTAAATGTGGAAAGTAAGCTTTGCATAGGGTAGTTAGGGCCAGTCGTGGGTAATGTATAGATAGGATAGATTAGGTTAGTATATGTGTGTTACGTAGTTTTAAGTTCAGTTCCATAAATAGTTAATAAAAAATTAGGTACTCCCTTACTGCATGTGTCATATGCTTGGGGCTAAGGGTCTTTGCATGAGTGTACAGTGCCAATTGCATGTTGGCCTGTGGATTCCATCCTGCATCCACATCCCTCTCTTGACATATTAATTCCCACATTCAACTGAGCTGTCATATTGGCAGCTACAACAAATCTAAATCTCAATGCATCTGCCATCCATTCTACCCACGTGACTATGGTTCCCTTGTATTGGACAAGTAGGTGTGCTTTATAAGCTGTAATTGTTTGGATCCTGGGTCGGGATGTTTGGCTTTGTGCCTGCAGCCTGATGTTCATGTCAACACTGTTAAACTGAGTAGTGCCAATATCAGATGAGGTCAAGTATAAAAATTTCACACCTATGTGTTTTACTTGTACTCCCAGCTGACATTATTGGCTGAACACTCTTACAAAGCCATTCCTGCTGTATGTAGTGGGTGAGGCATGTAAGTTTTAAAACAAACGTTACATACACAGTGACTTGCTTGTAGGGGATGTGACCAGCATTGACGTTCATCATATAGATACCTTTTGCATAAATATCTGCCCACATTATTTCTGCACTCTTGTATTGACACTCTGTGACCATAGACATGTTACACGCATCACAAATCTCCAGCAAAGTAGATGTGTCACATTACACAGAGACAAAGTGGTTGTGTAGGTGCTGTTTATTTTAAAGTGCTGTAGTGCACTATTTACACGATCCAGGTCTGTGACCCCATTAGTGTAAAACATTCTATTGTGAGACAACACAAGTGCAAGGTTGAGGGACATGTCATTGGACATGCTGAGGTGAAGTGTCCTTAAGTGCAGGGGAACATGAATTGCCAATGGAGTAGTGAGAGGCAATTGCAGTCCATAGTGGAAAGGTTAACAGTGTGTCGGTAAAGAGTGCATGTCACCAACTGTAGCAAAACTGGCATGTTGTCAAGCACAGGACAAAGGGAAATCACTGCCCATGTGGCATGGGCTGGTGCTACCAGGTACTCCTATGGGTGAAGATGATCTGTTCCACATCTTTATCCTCTGATATGTGTGTTGTCTCCTCTGCCTTTGATAGTGGTGGGTTTGAGGGGGCCACACACACTTCAGTGGTTGGAGAAGTGGACACCAAATTCCTGGCAACTGCCATCTGTTTAACTACATGTGGCATCACTGCAGCAAGGAGGAGCTGCTGATTATTGAGTATGGCAGCAACATCCCTGTGGTAGGCAGCCATGTCTGCCCTGAGGGAGGCCAGTTCCCGGTGCATGGAGCCCTGCTTGTTGCCGTGCATGCAGCAGCAAGATTGGGATGGCAGGTGTTGTGGCAACTTCCTCACAGCAGTGGTTAGGTCCCTCACACACTGTTGGACTCCATGCAGTGGGGATTGTGTGCCTTGTTTGGTTGCTGTCTGTTCAGCAGATGCTATCATGCACATGCACATCCCCTCAAGGCTGGCTGCCATAGTTTGCATCCCCACCCCCTCCTCCTTGCCCAGCTCCCGCTGTACTCCCACTACTGTCCTCTCAAAGGTGGTCCCTGTGTCATCAGAGTCCTCAGCTGAGTTTGAGCTGGCAGGTCGTCTTATTGGGGTGGTAAGTGTGTCCTCTGGGATATCTGCTACATGAATGCTCCTACTTCCGACTGGAGATTGGTGTCTGGAGGGTTCCCAGGACATCTTGGAGGGTTTCCTGGCTGGTGGTTGTCAGCTGGTCATCCAGGTCATCAAGGTAGTCCAGGACCGGCAGATCCACAGGCGATCCATCGTCCTCTGCAATGAGATATTGTACAAGTAGTGTGTCTGTGTTGTGCCAGTTATAATGTGAAGTCACTGACTTCCTATTGGTAGAACATCGTCATCTTGATTCCCATGCATTGTTCCTGTTATTAATGTCTGAAGTGTCTAAGCCCTATGCCCCACCTACATGTCACATGTAGTGAAGGGCAGTTTGGGCAATTGTCTGCGTCACATCTTCTAGGTGTGAGTTCTGTCAAAATTGTGGATTGCCACCTTCTTGTCCTCATCAACCCTCCCTATGCTTCCATTTGCATGGTGAGGCCTTGCAACAAATGTTGGTGTGATGATGCCACAGCACCACACATGACAATATGCCCATGTCCCAGGCTTTAATTTTTTACATACACCTATGTGGTGCTGAGACCTAGCACCACACCATGCACGGCATTTCCATTAGACAATGCACATGTTACCATTGGTAGTTTCTTATGTTGCTGTTTGCGTATGTGTGCTACATTGCATTGCACTGATGGACCTGGCAGCGTTCCATTTCTTCTTGTGACTGCGGAAGTGTGTTTGCCTTCCTGCACACAAATGTCCTCCCCCTCACTGCAGTTGTCTTTGCACTATGATACCTGAGATGTTGCATAATGGCATTGCAGCTATTGTGACACAAGCACAGGGGTAAACCCAGGGATGTCCATCATTGGTATGAGATTACTGCTGTGTACATCATTATGTATGTGACAGTGCCTGATGGTTATGGAGTCTATGGACATGACCAGTTGACAGGAGTTGCACTTGGATAGGGATTGATGGGGATTGATCACATAGTCATACTGAACCCTCATTTCGCGTGTGTTTGCTCCATGGTCACCTAACTGCCATTTCCTAAGTGACCAGCGCAAACAGGATAGGTAGTTGTGGCAAATGTTGTCAATGGGGAATGCCGTTTGTGCCAAAGGCCTGACACTGGGGATTTTCCTCTAGTTTACATTCTGACAATACCAGATGTCCTGTGACACCAGACCAGTTTTACGTTCTACCCTACCCTACTGGTATGCTTCTGCATTTCCACCAGCCTTGGCATGGCGGTGTATCCCCATGTAAAGGTTGTTGGTGTTGTGTTGTGCTGTGCCCCTGGAGTCCCATACGCTGCCTCTTTGCCCTTTCCACTGCCTGATTTGCATGGCTGACATGCATTGTGTAGTAGGTATGTCCCCCCTCATTGCATTTGATATTTTAGCATTTGTGTCCTGTCCTGCAACACCAGTGAGGATTTCCTCTGGGATGACGGCTGCAGCCATCTCACCAAGGTCCTCTTGTGGTGCTGGACTCCCACCTCCAGTCAAAAGTGCTGCCTTCCTGTTCCTTGCCATTTTCTCCTTTGTCCTCCGCTTGCAGTCATGCCACCGTTTCTTGCACTCAGTGACAATTCTCCTGACCTCTGCCACACTGTTAATCCTGTCCACAATCTGCTGACAAAATGCCTCTCTCCTTCCAATTGGCAATTTAGAGGTGATGAAGAGTTGATGCTGGTGCTCCGTCACCTCTCTCACCAGTATTTCATGCTCCTCTTCGCTGAAGCGACACTTCCTCTTCTTCTTGTCTCTTCCCTGGGTCTTGTCTGTGTCCTCCTGGCTGGTTCTTGGTTGTCTGGGGTCTCCCTGGGGTCTCTCCTCGCTTTGTGGATCCATCATGCCTCTCCTTTGCAGTGTTTGCTCCGTTTGCATCACTTTTTGACCGTACTGCGGGCAACAATGGCGCATTTCCATTTTGCAACGTGTTTACATGTCGTAAACCGGATTAGAGTCATTTTTCCTGCGTTAACGTCATTCTGCCTTATGACAAGGTGCAATGGTTAGTGTCAGAAAAAATGACTCTAACCTATTCTTAGCGCCACCCAGCTTCATGGTATAAATAATATGCAGAGGTGGCATTAAGAAATGGCACTAGACAGCGCAAAACATTTTGACGCAGAACTGCATTAGTGCACCTATTGTTCCTACCCTGCTGGCTAATGTTACTCATGATCTGTAAAGAATCAAAAGCAGAAGAAAATTTAGGAAACTGCAGCAAAAATCAAAAACAAAAAACTTCTTTCATCAGTTATTTAGAGCTCTCAGTTTCTCTTCTAGGATCCCTTGTCAAAATCGGTAAGCAGCTTGTCAAAATCAGGTTTCAAAAAGTCAAATCAGGTTATCAAACTCTTTTCCGGTTACTTTCAACAGTTTCTTTCTCAAAAATGTTCTGATATTGTTTCAACAGATCAGTTCATCATCTTCCTTCGAGTGCCAAAATATTGACCCGGAATGTCTCTATCGAAACAAAAGAGACACAAATTCTTGCTGCCATTCAATTCTAGTTGCACACACCTGTTCAGGACCTGCGTATCTGCGACTTGCTATTCTATTTCTTTTCAACTTTCGATCACCATTCAATTCTCCTTCACTTAGATCTTCTCTCATTGTTGTATCCACCTCTTCTTCAATTGTTGTGTCGACAACTACTTCCTTTCCCTTTCCTTGTGACTCCGGCCACTTATCACCTTTCAGTGGACCCTTAGTCAATGTTCTTTTCAGAGTCAAACTTGTAACTTCTCTGGTGGTGTTTTCACCACAATGACTTCGATCTGCCTCAACTCCTTCCCCTTGGGTTCTGGCAATTGCTCTGTTTGTCTCTCAAGATCGTCTGCTTCTGGGAAAGCCAACCTCTGCTTAGGCTCTCCTGCTGCCTCAATTGAGATAGGCTCTCTGTCATCCTCCTGGAGGTCTTCTCCCTCGTCTCTCACAGGAGTGACTGAACAGTTCTCAACGGGCTCAGATCCTTCTTCCAGCAATGAGACTTGCTCTGCTGTCACTGGTACTTTCAACAACTCTTCTTCATGATCCAGTGGACACTTATTTGTGTGACTGCCATGGATTGAGTTCAGAACTCCTGTGCACTTCACAGCTGTGGTAGTTGTCAGAACTACCTGGAAAGGTCCTTTCCAACGAGGTTCCAAACATGTTTTCCTCACGTGTTTCTGGACCACAACCTAGTCACCAGCTCTCAGGTTGTGCCCTTGGTCATGCATCAGTGGCAGTGTGGTAGCCTCCACCTGCTGAGAGAAAGAGCGAAACACATCAGCCAGAACTTTGCAGTAATCCAACACCATATCATCTGCAATGTTGACAAGTGCATTTGCAACCTCATGGCTCGGCCCATAAGGCTCCCATGCTCCAACATCCTGTCTTCCTGTCGGGTATATTTCTCATTGTCATCAGAACTAAGGGCAATGCGTAAGGCCATTTTAAATTCATGGACGCACGCATCTTTGCAGTTCTTGACTTCAAGGTACCATTCATTTGCTCTACTAGTCCTGATGCTTCAGGGCGGTAACCGCAATGCAACTTCTGCTCAATGTTCCATTCTGCACACAGTAATTTAATTACTTTGTTGTTGAAGTGACTTCCCCTATCTGATTCTAAAGAGATCAGAAACCTGAAACGTGGTATCAGTTCCCTAAGCAGTAGTTTTTCTACCATGTAGGGTAAGATTCAATCCAGGGACTAAATATGCACACAATCACCAACACATATCTGAAACCTCCACACACAGGAATCTCAATAAAATCCATCTGCATTCTGCTGAATGGACCTCCTGCTCTTCTAATGTGGCTCAATTTAACCATTGTCCCTATCCCCTTGTTCATTTGCAGGCAAATGACACAACAATGGCAAACTGCTTCAACTACCTGTCTAAACCTTGAATTGAACCAATCATGTTTAAACAATCATAGCATCCCTCCCAATGTGTGCTTGACCATGATTATACCTAGCCATTTGAGACAATAGACGTTTGGGTAAAACCAATTGACCCTCTACTGAAACCCACAATTCATCTTGTCTTTGCACACATTTAATTTTACTCCATGAATGATTTTCCTCCCTGTCAACATTATTCTGCAACATTTTCAATTCCTCCAAGGTTCCAATTAGTTTCAATGAAAACTTGGACATGTTTCATCTTCTTCAAGTAACAGTTCCCACTAATCATTGAACGATATACAGTTTAATGCACAAAACCTTGCAACTTGTTCCGCATATCCATTTCCCAATGACACGAAGTCCTGCAACTTTAGATGTGCACTGCATTTCACCACAGCAATTTTTTCAGGCATTTGGATAGCATGTAACAGTTCTTTAATTCTTTCACCATTTCTCCCTGGTGAACCAGAAGGGGTCATGAAACCTCTCTCTGACCATAACTGGCCAAAATCATGGACTATTCCAAATCCATACTGGCTATCCATGTAGATTGTAACATTCAGCAGAGCAGAAACAGGGCACTCTCTAGTAAGGGCTACCAGTTCTGCTACTTGGGCCAAATATACTCCTCAAAGCCAAGATCCCAGTAATTGTGCACATGGCATATCCTGCTTTCAGTGTCCCTGTATTGTCTCTTAGACAAGAACCACCAACAAAGATATTTTGGTCATTCTCTTCCAATCGGGTATCCCTAATGTCAGGTCTCAGTTTTGTGCACCAGTCAGTTACTTCAAGACAATCATGCTCAATGTCTTCCATGTTTCAAGATTCAACATTTTCATTAGGAAGTAAGGTTGCCGGGTTCAGCATTGTACATCCTTTCGATGACACATTTGGTGACCCTAGAATACTTGTTTCATATCTGGTCAATCTCACACCAGTCAAACATTGAGTTTTTGTCCTTGTAAGGTGAATCTCAGTAGAGTTAAGGACCATTATAGTCAAAGGATATGCCATCACAAGGCCCTCACACTGTGTAAGGCTTTCACCAACCGCTGCAACTGTGTGGAAACAACCTGATAAGGCTGCTGCAACTGGGTCCAAAGAAGCTGAAAATATGCTACTGAGCGGTTTACACCTCCATGGACCTTTATCAAGACAGACAAAGAACATGCATCATGCTCATGACTAAACAAAGTGAATGGTTTTGTGTAGTCAGGCATACCCAAAGCTGCACATTCTCTCTCAATTCAGTGAACGCTTTCATTCCAGCCTGGTCTAACACTATGAGTGTTCCTTATGAGTTAGCTTCTGAAATGGTCTGGAGATGACTGAAAAATTTGGAATCCATTAGCGACAGTATTCTACCATCCCTAAAAACATTGTGACATCTCTCTGTGTTGTCGGGGGATTCATATGCAATATGGTGCTAACTCTTACTCTAGATATCTTTCTCGATCCTTTCTCAATCTGATGACCCAAGTATTTCACTTCTTTTTGACAGTATTGCAAGCGTGACTTTATGACCCTTCATTCCCAAAAGGTTCAGTAAAGCATCTGTGTCATACTTGCACTTGGTCCCATGTTTTGGGCGCAATCAACAAATCATCAATGTACTGTACCAAGGTTGATTGGAAAGGTAATTCCACCAACTCCAAATTATTTTTCAAGATCTGATTGAATATGGAAGTAAAACTCTTGAGGAATCCTGCACCAACAATAAACTCGATCCAAAAAATTGAAACAAAAGAGAAATTGGCTGTCCTCATGAAGAAGCACAGAAAAGAAGGCTTACGACAAATCGACAGTGAACCATTCAGCATCACATGGAATCTGAAACAATATCACAGCTGGATTTGGCACCACAGGACAACATTTGACCACAATCTCATTTATCTTTCTCAAATCTTGGACAATTCCAAATTTCCCACAGGGCTTTTGCAAACCCATTATTGGTGAATTACATGGCTGCTTAATTTTTCCTTCAAAACCCCTTGTTTCACAAAGTCTGAAATTATTTGGGCAACTTTCATAAGAACATCTTGTGGTGTATGATACTGTGGAATTTGAGGAAAAACAGCATTCAGCTTTACAGTAACTTTAACTAGCTCAACTTCCTTAATCCAACCTATTTCTTTTCCTGTCATATTCCACACCTTCTCCTTAACTGTGCCCTGCAAATCAGGACGAAGCTCCTTCACTGTGAACATTGGGAAAAATTCAATAAGAGGGTATTCCTCATGTGTGGTCTCACACTCTATCTCTGGGGCTTGTTCATCTTCATCATCGCTATTCGTCTGAATCTCAATTCCATCATTTGAACAAGCAATCGAGCATTTGGTTTTACACAGCAAGTCTCTTCCCAACAGGGATACTGGACTTGAATAGCAGACTACAAATTTGTGCAATACCTGAAAGTTGCTAATTTTATCCTGGACTGGTTCTGTAATTGGGTTAGTCAAATACTGATTCAGTACCCCTACAATCTGAACTGTTTTACCTGAAAGGTGCAAGTTTTGAACTTCTGCACTGTAGAGCGTGTAGCTCCTGTGTCAACCAAGAATGAAACTCTGTGACCCATGGCTTTTCCCTTCACATAGGGACCTCTCTGATCTATTTCTAAGGAGGTTGCAAGCACATATGGCTCCTCATCTGAACTTTTGCTTGCCCAATCATAACTTATTCCATTCTCGCTGTGTAACGGGCATTGGTGTACCGTGTTATTACTTGGCCTAGGTCTCTGACCTGTGACCTCTTCAGAAAGCATCATTTGCTGCTGTTCCATTGGTGCTCAAGGTATTTGAATTTGCTGTCTAAGTACCATGGGAACCTGCTGCTGCACTGGCTGCAACTGTGTCATTTGTACAAGTGGCATTTGCACCTGCTGCATGGGTTGAATATTCTGCACTTGATTCACATTAGTTTGAAAATGTGGGTTAGAGCCTCTCATTCTCAGTCCTCTCATGTTCTGGAATTAATTGATGTCATTACTTTGCTGAACAACACCTTCCTGCGCCATCAGCGGACACTCCTGTTTCCAATGTCCAATGGCTCCACAAATATGGCATGGCAATAATTTCTTCATTCCCTGCACATCATTCTGAACCCCTGCAGTACCTAAATCTGGACCACGATTCATATTACCTTCGCAACCTCTACCTCTCATTTGTGGCTGAAATACCATATTACCCTGCTGCTGCTGTGGTAGCAGTTGTGGAAAATTTCCATTCATCCCTGTTTGTGCAGCTTTAATCTGTATCACCATCACCTTCTCTTTCAGCTTCCTCTGCTTCAACTCAGTTACATCACTACAGTACTTTGCATACTGCATTACCTCATTAATCGGCTTGTCTTGCCAGCAAAACAAATGACTCTTAATCATCTGATTTCAGGTCTCAATCCTTCCACAAATCTGAGCTCAAAATGAATCATGTCCTTTGCCTCTGTTGTCTCAGTGCCACTGTAATGCTTGAACACCTGTAACAACCTCTCATAACACGCATGTATCAACTCCTTTTAAATTATATCTCTGTTATTGGTTAAACCTTCATGTTTCTAAGTAAACATAATGTGGTGTGTTACACAATTGGTTTTATCATTGCTTGTTTTACAAATGTTTGTTTGCTAATGTGAGCAGGTGTAGACATGTGCTTCTAATTGGGTGTGGTGTAGACATGTGCTTCTAATTGGGTGTGGTGACTCATCCACATGTGGAAACTCAACTGCTTTCCGGATTGGCTATAAATAACAGAGTGAAGTATGCCTCCTTGCTTGGGTTTGTTTTGCTTCCTGATCTCAGCATCTGATTTGTCAGTCAAGCCCCTGCTGTGATCCTCGTATTCAGGATTTTTGAGACAATTCTTTTCTTCATTCCTGTACCAGCTGACACCAGGCATTCCTCCGGAAAAGACCGCAGCTAAGTGACTAGTAGTCTCCAGGGAGTTTGTTCTTTTAGCACTGCGCTTTCCTAGAACAGCTGGTGTATTTCAGACCTCGTATTTTGGCAGAGTGCTTATCTCGAAGAGACAAATGCCTTTCTGAACATTGTACATTATTATTGTAGTTACTTGCCTAAATGTGCTTCGGGAAATCTGCTTGAGCTCAAGTACTACAAAAAGTGACAGTGCAATTTTAAAAGAACATTTACGTGACTTTTCTTCCTCTAGTAGCATAACTCTTGGATTTAAATTGTGTCATTCATACCTGTGTTTCAGGTTTGAGGAATTTGCTTTTGAAGGGTTTTTCACACACACAGTGAAACCAAACCAAACTGTGCCACCCTAACTGTTTGAACCCAGAGTGGACATTTGAATTTCTTGGATTGTTTCTGTTCCTTTTAGTTTAACCCTATGCATGCAGGAAAGTTATATGTGATAAGATTAATGCCCTTTTTGTCTTACTTGTACATGATAAGTGCAACCACAGCTCTAATTGTTGTGTGCAACAGTGAATCTCTGTGAAGCCAGCCCTAGTTTTGCAGTACTTATTGTTATGGTACTCAGTTTGGGTATTTGGTAATGCAGTGTTAGCAATTGTGGAAACAGTTATTATTATCCAAGTAAAGTGCTGGAGCATCCCAGTGTTGTTCTACCGCTCCCGTGCCCATATCAGAAAGAGAGATTCAGTTTCAAGGAAGTAGAGTGCACTAACTCTACTATCACTCTGTCAACAACGACCTGCCCCCCGCAGATACAGGGTGTCTGGCTGGACCGGCAAGACGTGGCAGTGTTTTGTCTGTTTTTCTTCTACTCTCCTTTCCTTTTGGGACACCTGCTGGGGTTACTGTGTCCACCAGGAAATGCAGAGAGGTGTTCCAGGAGGTCAGGGCATACCATCGCCCCTGCAGACATCCTTCTTTTCAGGTGAGTGGCCCTGTCTCAACATCTCTAATGAAGTGTTCAAATCCTCCCACAGGCACGATGCAAGTTTCACAAACCTGTCTGGCTGCTAATACCACTCTACTGGCTACTCTCTCAATTTTGGATAATCATTTGTAAATGATAGAATGTCACTTCTGCTCCAGAGGACATGCATAAAATCCCCACCCCCTGAACATCTCTCATTGGTAAGATCTTCACTGGATCTTGAACTTGCTGCACATTTGCAGTCAGCTCCACAGAATCCCTTTTCCTTTTGTCTCTTTTCTTTACCCATCTGCCTTTCCACTTATTTAATGCTCCCCAGGTCTGGGCACTTTGAAGTAATTCCCTAAGGTGTGCCTTCATTACAGCAGATCTCACGTGTTCAAAATCTTTAGTTTCAAAATCTAAACTTTAACTCCTTTTCATATGCTCGTTTTCTCTATTTCTATGCTGTACTTCTATGCCAGGTCTGCTAGCTTTTGATGTACATTACTCACTTCCCTTGTAATCTTCGGGCATATGTATCTCAATTCTGTTTCCGTGTAGGATTCTAACCTGTTCACACCCATAGTTCCTTCAATGAGCTCACCCGCATCCATGCTTAGCCTAGCATTGTTCAAGCACTCCTCTCCCTTAGGTGCACTCGGTGGGGTATTCAGCTTGTCTAACCATTCAGTCACCTGCTGGGCTGTCAACCCTTGCAATGAGATGTTACTGGCTTGGACCGGTGGCACCTGCTGTGCAACTGCATTTGGGGTCTGCGGTGTCAACAATATCAAACTCTGGCTAATGTTTGACCTTACCAAAGTATCTTGAAGTACTCTGAATGGACTAAAGTCCAACAGTGATCTTGGTCCGTCAAAAGTCTGTCCTACAGGAGAGACTGCTCGAGTATTTTCATTATGTCCTCCTCCCATCATGTTCTGTGACATGACACCCTTTTCACATACACTAGGTTTTTTCTGAGCAACACCAACAGTAATAGGTAAAGAGATAGCATCTGGGGTTGGACTGGTACTTAAGTACTGTGGGAGAGTAATTCCCATGTTTTGATTCATCATTGGAGTCATATCTGACTGTGTCTCTGTTACTGGAGTGAATCTCTGCATGACTCCTGGATGCACTTGGGGCATTAAAAGTGGAATTAGTTCTGTCTGAACCAACATTGGTCTCGGGTAAATCTGTTCCATAGGCACCATTAAGTTCAAAGTCGTTCCATAATGGGCACATCAGGGTAAATTCTCTGAACCAGTGGAGGTTGCACCTGATTTTGCACTACAGGAATAGTAGGTGCATTATGACTACCCCTCATCGGACTCTGCATCAGGCTATTATCAACCTGCATCGGACTAACTATCCCATTAACCTGTGTCGGAGCTGTAGGATCAGCACTGGTGCTCGGATCACTCTCATGTGCTGCATATGGCCGTGGGCTATTTCTCAATAACTGTGACATGAACTCATCATCATCTGATTCTTCCTCCACTGTTGAAGACTTTCTAGCCTCCCTACCTTCGGACGTGCTTCTGTTAGTCTTTCTAGAAGCTTTCCTTCCTTCCTTCTCATTGTCTTCCATAATCGCTGGAAGCAACTTAATTCCATGCAAAGCCTCTGTTCTCCAAACTCTCTGAGCACTATCCCACGTAGCCTCTGTTAATGTCTTTTCTGCCTTTCTCATCCTCCTCTCAAATTTCTGTTGCTGATACTGTCTGGCTACTAGTTCCCAGGTCGTTAATACATCAAACTGTGTTGGTTTTTGAAGGGGCTTCAATTCATATAGCACCATCCTTAAGTGCTCTAAAACCCTCAGATGGAACATTCTATTTGTAGGAAATGCTAAGTTCCTTTCTTTCTCTGTCACTTTGCACTATTGTTTTAGCTAAAGCGATGGCGCAACACCCTTCTCTTCCGTTACAATGGAAGTTAGTGTAGCCTCACCTATAGTCGCTGTAATGTACGTATCTTCCCTTAAAGCACCCTTTAAAGCTTTGAAAAATGTCATCTTTTCGACCTTTTTGTTATTCAAAATCAAATCAGGAAGTGACTTTTAAACCCAAGAATACTCTTCACCCACTTTCTCAACCAATTGCTTCTCGCGGACGGCTGCCAATCAGTGCGCAACCCTTCTAACCAACCAACCTATCCCAGCGCGGCTCCAATGAAGTCACACTGACACATACTGAGGCTGACAAAGTCTTGTGGCTTGTCTTCCCAAACTTCGATACACACAAACTAATGCAAAAATTGCGAGCACTAAACCCAATATCAAAAAACAAATCTGCTGGTTTACTAGAGGAAAGGTAATACAATCACTTCAGAAACTTTACAGATTTTTCACTGACGGCTCTCACTCTTGCAGTTACTCCTTCTTTCTCAGTTTCCCTGATTCGCAAGCAAAGTTCGACCCACAAATTTTACTCTCAACTGGTCAGTGGGTCTGTTGTGATGCACATAGGACTCGCCAGATCCCAGTCGAAAAATTCCTTCACCCACTTTGACTCACATTCTGACTTGTCGACCATGCCCGATTGACCTATTAATCCAGACAGATTACAACATAAAACCAAGTGTCTCATACACTTTTCAATATACTCCGGAGTCTTAGACTACCCATGGCCCATGCATCAACCATGTGGACAATTTTTTTTATACAAAGTGCCACACACATGTGACTTTCGAAGACTTCCCTACTCTCACACTGCGGAGTATGCACACTCCTTCTACAACTTCCTTTGGAGTACGCAAACTCCCTAAACCCTCACAAACATCAAAACTCACCTGCAATTTGCATAAGCTGTTCAAATGCAAAACCCTTCTTCATTCACACTATCAGCAGAAGGCCGAGAACATCCTCAAACCACCATTAGCAGACTCTAAGATTCTGGGAAAGTCATATCTGGACTTAAGGGAACATTTTCTCTCCAATTAACATCATTGAAAAATAAAATCAAAATCTCAGCAATAATGAACTCTCAAAAGACCAAATCAACAAGCTACTACTGGCTCCGTTGATCTTTATATCTTTCTGTTACCGTCTCTGGGACCATCAATCGTACTACTATCTCTGTTAATTCCTGTTATTCTATACCGGACGTCTATGATGGGCTCTTAAGTAGACGAACCATCAGTCTCTGCTATCGTCTCTGTTAGTACCTTTTACTCTGTTCCCGACATCTATGATGGGCTCTTAAGGAGACAAACCATCCATCTCTGCTACCATCTCTGTTAGCACATCAAACCTTAATAAGTAAACTTACAAGAGGACGCAAATAGGTTGATGACCCTTTTGACTCGCAATTAAGATGTTCCCACCCTAGACCCAGTACAGGCAGATCAATAATCAATAATTGACCAATAACATCAATAATCAATTATATTAAATAGCATTAATAATCAATGGAGTCAGTAATTGTCACACACCATGACTTCTCAGTCAAGAATAACCACACCTTTAGTAAAACTTTGAAGATTTATTTCCCTATATTAACAATGCTAAAGTCACGTCAGATAATCTCAAAATCAAATGGTACACATTCAGAAACAACACTGGCTGTCCAAACCTGCGAAAGAAATGCAATCTAATCAAAATTTGAACTATTACACATTCTAAGGTTACGGTGCAAATTAATAATAAGAATAATTGCACAAACGATATCACATATATTTAGATTTCAGCAAAGAAAAGCATCAAACGCGATTCCCTATCGCAGACTTTAATTAGTGAGCATCCTTAACTAACACCAGATTAGCATCAGCATGTTGGGCTTCATGCAACACAGTTTAGTAAACACAACTTTGGAAAACATTTAACTATGGCTCCTATCAAAATAGTGTGGTTGGTACCTAGAAAGAAAAAGCAAATAGGCATAACAAACACATGGGTACAAGGATACCTCTTCTGAATTGGATCGGCAAGCTAAGATAGTCTTCGTCATCAGGACATCAGTTCAGTCAGCAAGGCATCAGGATTCAGCATCAAAGTTCAGAAAACGCAAAGTCTTTAAGCATTAAGGTTAGGCATGTCTCTTGTCAAGATGCTCAAGAAAGTAACAACCTTTTGGCCAGCAAGAAAACAGGAAATGGGCTAAATTGATGATTCTTCTCAGTGCAGTCCTGTTAAGTTAATTTCCCTAAAACTATACCCCAAAACCCTATTGGTCAAGGAATCACATGTTCATTCTTTGTCCAATAAAACAAAAACTTCAAATCTATGAATTCTACCACTACTCCGTTCACATGTAGCGGATAGGCTTCTCTTGCATTGTCCTAATCATCCGGCTTGTCAGGTAACAATATTGTTGCAGCTTATACTCCAGTC
Source organism: Pleurodeles waltl (assembly GCF_031143425.1). Taxonomy (NCBI): domain Eukaryota; kingdom Metazoa; phylum Chordata; class Amphibia; order Caudata; family Salamandridae; genus Pleurodeles; species Pleurodeles waltl. The sequence goes on along the minus strand of NC_090450.1, from coordinate 657,670,861 downwards.
AGTGTATTCATTGTCCTCCTCCTGAGAAAGGCAGTTTTACACATATTACACTCATACTGTTACATTTAGCAAGAACAGCATTTTCTAGCAATCAGTTCTCATGAAAAAGACTTAGCTACGAGCTCATTTTTACAGTGGTAAATCACAGTTTAACTGTCTGAACAGCCATTTTATTAAACATTAGGAAATACAGCTTGACATGAGGCCGGGCAACTAGGCCAAGACCTCCGCTAAGTTAAGGCCTACAATTAATAAAGCTAATACATAATGCATAACCCTTAATATGACATATTACCACATTAGTCAAACATATACTCAACATTTCATATGAATAAACCATTAATAAGTATACTTCATGAACATTGGCGGCCACACATCGTGATCACATTTTCAAAGGTGTGCATTTTTTTGACTATGTTATTGCATTTTCTACACAAATCCATTACTCAGAATACATGAACTCTCATTAATAATTTTTATTAAACACCTGCACTAGCAATTGTCCAGTCTGCTGTACAAAGACCAAATCAGTAAATTCTGGTGACGCATAATTTTGGCTGCACCATCAAGCATTACAGAAGCGACATAATAATGTAATTAACAATACATATATCATGTATCTGAAGTTACTAATGTGCAGTAAGCATCTAAATCTTTTCATTGAAGGTGCATCCAAGGTAGATGTTTAGCAGTTCATGTATATGTGTGTTCCAATGTTTGACTTCAACATGCTAAATTGCAGTACTCATACACATTTATATCCATGTATTTATATTGCTATATTGAACTGCTCTTAAACTTGATTCATTTATAATTTCTGCTTTCAGTTATAAGTGGAAGATGCACTCATAAACATGCATTTCAAATGTGCATTGAAAGTTTTATTAAGCATAACCAAAGGCCCGAAACATTTGGTTTCTTGTGTTTTACCCTCAGCGTGGAGTTTGCCTCATGTTACAGTATTCTTTCTTTGAAGGTGCGTTTGTTCAAGTCTATAGTTAATGAAAGGCATATTGTGTGTTGGAAATAGTGGGGTGCGGGAGGATACTTTGGCAAGGACACGGAGTGCTAATGAACTGAGAAGAACAGATTCCTGTTTGTATACTAGACCCCGGGAAACATTCAAGGTTTTTCTGATATTCGATTTGTGTGATGAGAATTTGAGGGGAGTCGCCAATTTCAACTGTGCAAGGCAAATAGAAAATTACCAGTGTGCATGAAATGGCTTTTTCAAAGGTTCTGTAGGTTCAATTGGTGTTCACCTAGTTAGACTAGGGCAGATCCACTAGAGACTTAGGGCCAGATGTAGCAAAGGGTTTTACCCATTTTGTGTCTATGGGAAAATGTGTTCATACATATGGCCATTAGAGGGGTACAGACCTGCCTACTCTTTATTGCTTTTTGTAGACGTATATTATGCAAAGGCTCTCTATCTGAACTTCTACTGAGATTTTGGTTATACTGGTACTTTCCTATATTTCCTAAGCCTTAATGAGGATTTCCCTTTAGTTTAGTTTAAGGTAATTAACTTAGTTTCTCTAATGATTAGGCAAGAGGACCACAACTGATATACAGATCATCAGATTCTGCTTCTTATCTTTTGTATTGCCTGACCTGAAATTCTTGTATGCATTACGCTTATGCGATGTAACTTCTTTCAACCCTTTACATCACCTGATTTTGTACTTATATAACATGTTTTAGAGTTTTTTTTTACAGCAGTTTGGCCCTGAATTTGCAATTACGTTTTGAAATGTATCTAATGCCTCCTGGATTTAATGTGTGACCAAATAGGTTACACTGTCAATTGAATCAAAATGTTGATTTTAACTCTCATTTACCTCTCAAACATCCTAACAAAGTCTGGTGAAAGGAGGAAAATAGGAATATGGGCCCAGAGTGGCATTAATTCTCTTTAGAAAGAGGTTTATTAGTGATTTGTAACACATCTCTCTCTATACAGTGATGTTGTAGGCAAATGATCAAGCCTGTACTATCTCTGTAACTCGGGTAGACATTGTTTGAATCAGAATTCTGTGATTGTATGTATATTTAACCCTAGGCCTAGCCATGCAGTCTGAAGCGTGAACCTATGTGATCAAAGCAAGAAAATAATAGTTATTTTGTTGTGTAACAAGATTTATGCCTGTAAAATCTGGGTGGCCTAAGGGATAGCTTTGCTTGTTTGAGGCATGAATCTTTGTGATCTTATTAGCAACATAATAGTTACTTTGCTGTGATCTGAGAGTTAGGCCTGTACAGTTTGGGAGTCCCAAGGAATAGCTTTCATGCCAAACATTTAAACCAGTAAAAAAAAAAAAAAAAAAAAAAAAATAACGCTGAAGGACCATTAAGATCTTTATAATGTCAGGAATGGTGTTGATGTTGGAAATCTGGTTCCTTGAAATTCCTGCGTTCTGTAGAATACATCATTGGTTACAGGTCTGAACCTATGGGATCTCTTTAACTGGAGGTATTAATCACTGTTAGGGACCTGAGTCTGAAAAAATCTGTGTGGCAGAATAGATAGCTTGGTCATGAGCAGGGCCACTAGATTTATGTTATTGTGCCACTGCAACATTTTTCACATAGCTATTAATTCACCTTATTTGACACATAATCCATCATCTTCTTCATACTCTGCAGATTTTTACAAAAAAGTTCTATCTAAATCGGTTCAAAGGTTTCAAAAAAATGCCACGACACATGCTGCCACGCAGTGGAAGGCCCGTCTTATCTCCTTTCTGTGACGTATTCCTATATTTAGGTGATAAACTGCACCTATGAGGTTCAGTCTGTGCCCAGACGTTGTTAACAAGTATAACAATGACACAATAATGCAATAATCATAAAATACGCCACATTACTCCATATAATTTGCCTTTTCCTGCCGCATAATTAAGTCAACTTTGCTGCATAATTTTGCCCTCCTCTGCCACATAATTCCAGTGGACCCGGTTATGAGATGCATGAGCCTTTACGAATGTCTAAACTAAGCAGCAGCTTTACTGATGGAGTCTCAGCCGGTGAACTGTGTAATCTGATGGATTTTTTTTGTTCTCAGAACTTTAAGATATTTGTGACCTGACAGATAGCTCAGCTATATGGGAAACCTGAATTGTTCTATGAGAAGGTCATCCTGTTTGCCATCTCTTGACATCCACTCTCTGGGATTGAGAATTGGAACACTGTGCTACCTGTTGTTGGCATAGGAGAGATCAAGATTTTATCATTTCTCAATTCCAGTATTTACGATTTTGCTACCTCATCTTTAAATCATAAACTGCCAATATAACCTCCTTTTTGCGTCTTGCATTCTACTCACTCCCCTCGGCTTTTGCTCAATATTTTAAGTGAGACTGCAGGACAAGGGTCCCCTTTACAAACCTCACAAATACCCACATGACATTCCCTTGTAGCCCAATTGTAGGAAACTCAAAAAGTCTGCCTTTTCTCACAGTGTGTTTCTGGAATAGTATCAGGATCTTAGTAGTTTGCAGTAGCCGGTAGTAATGTGGCATTGAGGGCTAAATGACGTACACTCCAAACAGTAACTCAAAGACATAAGCAAGACACATACACACACAAACACATGCAGACACAACATACATAACAGACACACACACACACACACAGACATACACAGACACATGAACACACACACCTATAGAGTTGTATGTAAAAATATTGAAATAAAGAATATCAACCTATGCATACATCGACTTCACATTATCGACTCCCAGGATATCTCAAGGAAAGCTTATATTAGGAAGTATAAATTTACTATTCTTAACCCCACATATATTTACCTTGATGATATGTATGTACTTGCTATTGTGGTGTCATTAGTTAAGGTGGATATTTAAACTTTGAAATTATGGAAGAATGTTCCTCAGCTAGCCGACATACCAATATCGTGATGCACAGACACACAAGCCTAATCATAAATCAGGGACAAACATACTCAGCAGTCACATGCATATGTAGACACACAGCAGGGAGGCATACCTGCTGCAGCCATCTCTGAAAGCAGACCCACAGCTGACGCATTTGCACAGCAGACACCTATGCACTGTAGAACTGCACATCCCAACTGAAGAGACCACCACAGCACATACATAGAACTACACACAGCAGACACACAAGAAAAAAAACATAAGTAAATCACAGATAAAGGAGGTGCAGCACATACACACATCAACAACAAACATCTACATGCTTACAAATATACTTGAAGCAAGGCATGTCCAAGACATATTTACAGGTCTACTCATGTAGATGGCACAATCAATGTTGCAGGCACACTAGTAGCATTTGATTTATCAGCCCTGGGCACACTGGCTGCACTGTACTAGCACTCACTAGTAAATCAAATATGCCAATCATAGATAAACCAAATCACCAACACCATTTAGACAGAAAGCACTTGTACTTGTCAGCAGTCGTAAAGTGCCCAGATTCCTAAAAACCAGCAAAAATAAAAATCAGCACAGAATCCAAAACAGGAGGACAGAAGCCAAAAAGACTGAGGAAACACTGCAGAAAGAGCCATTTCAAACTCTATCTATCTATCTATCTATCTATCTATCTATCTATCTATCTATCTATCTATCTATCTATCTATCTATCTATCTATCTATCTATCTATCTATCTATCCATCTTCACTATCTATCCATCTCTGTCTACATTTGTCTATGTCTGCCTATGTCTATATCTATGATCAAAAACTGAAAACAGCACTGAAATGTACTAGTTCTGGAATGCAACGCACATCATAATTAACACTCGCTTGTGTTTTGCTCATTGTAGACAAACTTATTTTCCTTTGCAAGTGCATTGGGCATGGAGAGGTGTGAGTTGTGCATTTTCTGTTGCATACCATGAATGGAGAATGTTAGAGCCTTTTCAGGTTAGTGTTTGCGGAACCTTAACTATCTTTTAACTCTGTGTTTTTTCTTAGAATACCTTTTTAGTGAAGTGCTGTATTCCTCTGGCATACTCCCTTTCTGAGCATAGCCCTCTGCAGTGTGCAGCAGAAGTTTACCTCATAATCTGATCTGACCAAGGTCCACATTTTTAGAAATGGGGTCTCTAGTTGGCAGTAATGTCCACCCTGCCCAAGTAGGGACCCTCACTCTAGTCATGGTAAGGGGGTTACACAGCTTAGATAATCCCTGCTCACCCTCTTTGTAGCTTGGCTTAAACAGATAGGCTTATCTGAGCGGCAATGTGTGTAGTATTTGTAAACACACACAGTAACACAGTGAAAACACCACAAAAGTACTCCACACCAGTTTAGAACAATAGCAAATATTTATCTGAGTAAAACAAGACCATTACAACAAAACTCCAACAAACACAAGTAAAGATATGATTTTTCAAAGAATACATCTTCGTTTTGCACACAATAGCTCCAACTAGGGCTATCACGGCATCTTTACAGATCACTTCCAACAGTCCTACACCACTCGGGCCAGTCACGGAATCACATGGAGCCTGGTTACTGTACCTTGGAAAACAATGAAGAAACATAGACATTGCATAGAGACAGGGAGGTGAGACGTTGCTGGAGCCAGTGCGGTGTTGGTTCCCTACTGCTACCAGTGAGGTAAGGCATCTGTTCTTTACTGCTAGGCAGGGGAGGTGAGATGTTGGTTCCTTACAGTTGCAGGGGAGGTGATGCAGCATCGGTGGCAAAGCGTCAGTTCCTTATGACAAGGCGGGGTCGATGACTCCAGCAGGTTGAGAGGTGAGCCATCAACTTTGTGGTGTTGTGATTACACCATTGGGCCACAGGTGCTGTGGTGAAGTCGGAGTCTGGTGTTCAGATATCAATGACACAACACTTCTGACTCATGCTGTGGCGGGACTTAAGAGGCTCTGCAGTGGATTTGTCCTGTGCTGCAGCTCATAGTCATTGCACTCAGTGGGGACCACTGCTCCAGTGCAGGCAGTGAGGTGGAGTTGGATAATGGTGCCAGTTCTGAAGTCGCTCTGGAGTTGAAGTGCTTAGTGTTATCTTGGTTGCAACAGAGCTCCATTCCAAGGGCCCAGGAACTGGATTTAGCACCACTTGGCAAATCAGGGCTCAAAGCAAGAGACTGAGGCGCTGGCAGGTGAAGTCATTGATGGCCCTGAAACTTCTTAACAGGAGGCAAGCTCAGTTCAAGCCCTTGGAGAACCTTGGAAAGCAGGATGTCGAAAGCCAAGTCCAGTCTTTTCACTCCCATGACAAAAGCAGCAGGCCAGCACAACAAAACAACTACCAGGGTGGCTGTCCCTCCTACAGCATGTAGCTTTTCTTCCTGGCTGAATATCCTCAGTCCAGAAGTAATCTAACTATGTTGTGGCAGAGGTCCGGTGCGTATACCCATTTCTGTCTTTGAAACAGACAAACTTCAAAGAGAAGTCTTTGTAGAGGACAAGAGCATGTCTACAGTGCCCTGGTCTGGACACACTCCAAGGAGTTGGAGACTGTTTTCTGTGAGGATAGGCACAGCCCTATTCTGGTGCAAGTGTCAGCTCTTCCCACCACTCTAGCTCAGGATGACTCAACAGCCTGGTGATGATCATCAGGATATGCAGGACACACCTCAGCTCCCTTTGTGTGACTGTCTAGAGTGAATGCACATCATAGTGAAAGGGAAGGTTTGGGCCTGACAAGTGGATGCACTTGCCAGGTCACAATGGTGGTTTACAATTGCACACACAGACACTGCAATGACAGGTATGAGACATGTTTACAGGGCTAATCATGTGGGTGGCACAATCAGTGCTGCAGGCCCATTAGTAACATTTGATTTACAGGCCCTGGGCACACACAGTGCACTTTACTAGAGACTTACTAGTAAATCAAACATGCTAATCAGGGATAAACCAATTGCCAATGCATTTCAGATAGAGAGCATATAAACTTGAGCACAGGTAAAGTGCACAGAATACTGAAGCCAACAAAAATAGGAGGAAGAAGGCAAAAAGTTTGGGGCCAACCCTGCAAAAAGGGCTAGGTCTAAAACAAATGATCTGCAGTCCAGTCAACACCATCTGCTCAATATATGAATCATTTAGATATTGTTTTGAGAAATACTAACTTGGCAAATTAGTATACAGAAGTGCACTGGTCCTTCTGTTTTAGTTTACAATTGAGTGGATGGATTAATAAATGTGATACTGATTTAAGTTTTCTCTACCCCTCCTTTCTGTAAAGGTGGCAGCAGATGGATCATAAAAGATTCTGGGGGTCATTTTGACCCCGGCGGGCGGCGGTCGCCGCCCGCCTGGAGGGAACCGCCATATGGCCGCTCCGCGGTCGAAAGACCGCGGAGGCCATTCTGGCTTTCCCGCTGGGCTGGCGAGCGACCGCCAGAAGGCCGCCCGCCAGCCCAGCGGGAAACCCCTCCCCACGAGGAAGCCGGCTCCGAATGGAGCCGGCGGAGTGGGCATGTGCGACGGGTGCAGTTTGCACCCGTCGCGTATTTCAGTGTCTGCTAGGCAGACACTGAAATACACAGTGGGGCCCTCTTACGGGGGCCCCTGCCGTGCCCATGCCATTGGCATGGGCACGGCAGGGGCCCCCAGGGGCCCCGCGGCACCCCCTACCGCCATCCTGTTCCTGGCGGGCGAACCGCCAGGAACAGGATGGCGGTAGGGGGTGTCAGAATCCCCCATGGCGGCGCAGCAAGCTGCGCCGCCATGGGGGATTCCAAGGGCAGCGGTAAACCGGCGGGAGACCGCCGGTTTACCCTTTCTGGCCGCGGCAGAACCGCTGCGGTCAGAATGCCCTTCGGAGCACCGCCGGTCTGTCGGCGGTGCTCCCGTGGCCGGTGACCCTGGCGGTCACCGGCCGCCAGGGTCAGAATCAGGCCCTCTATCTGTCTTTCTTGCAAGAAGCCCGAAGTGATTTCCCTCAATCCAGGTATCAGGGAGGAGCATGAGTCATATTACAGTTTTCAAAGCAAACATTAGATGTAGTTCAATATATAGTTACGTGGATACTAGCATTTTTTCTTAAAATTATTAAACCTGGATAACTAACTTTAAAAACGTGCTAACAATTTCTATGATGTTTGACTGTGGGTGGAGAGTATTGCAATGTAAAAAGATATGGTAGTACAATTTTTCACCATTCCTTCTTTCACCTAATCATTATACAATTATTTTCTTGTAAACGTGAACCAATAAATTATGAAGACAAATTAAATCAAAACATTTCATTGAAGACCGCAGTCAAAGCAACAATCTTGTGCATGTAAGCCAGGTGCTTTACAGCTGTTGCTCAAAAATTGCAGCACCATATTTTTATTCCACATATGGATATTTGGAGGCATTTCTGTTACCTATCTCGACCATCATGTACTCAAATCTGAAACAATGACAATGAAGATTCGGAGTTTATTCTAGACCATATATTCATATCATCATATTTGTGAAATAGAAGTGTACTCAACATCTACCACGTGGGTACTGGTGTAAGCCCTGAATAATAAATAGTATTGCTATGCTTATGCCTTAATATTTAATGTGTGTGTGTGTGTGTATTTCAAGGTATGTGGATGTGGCTTTAAGAACAGTAACTCAATGCTTCCCTAAAATAGTTTCCTAAATGCTAAGCACTTACGTTTCTGTACTTTGGTCGCCGATATTATGGTTACGATAATGTTCTCGATATTCCAGACAGCAGGCATTCCAGCTTTATGTCTTAAGGGAAGATCAAGGAGTTTAAGAAGGGATCGGCAGAGCAGTCAGAAAGCAGCGCCTGGCTCCATTAAGAACTTGCTCAAGCTGCAAATGACTCAATGTACAGCACCAAGGCCTTATCAAAGCGCAGTATCATTCTTTCCATCTCGTAATTTGAGGATATAGCAAAGAACTCGATTGCCTCTAATGACTCACAATCATTCATTAAATGAAATCTCGCCTTTCTAATTCAATACAGAGGTGTATTGCCTTTTTCGGTCTCCCATCCCCTGCCTATCGAGCGCCGCATGTGTGTTTATCGCTGATATTGAAGATCCTCAGTGAGCGAGTTAATTACGTCTCCTGCAACTGAAAGCAACTCAGACTTTGCATTTGCAAATGCACTTGAAGGCCTGTAATTTGTTACATCTTTCAGAAAAAGTTCAATGTCCTTAAGGAGTCGTTTCTCACTGAGTGGACCCAATTCATCAAAGCGTCGCGCGGTATTGGCACCGATGGTGCTTGAAATGGCACTGCGGAAGATTTATAAAACCACTGCTGTGCATCGCTACCGGGCTTCCGGCGAAACTGAACAACTGGTATAATCCAGCCCTACCACTAATAAAGCTACAACAAATCAGTTTCAAAAGCCCGGGTACACAAGGGGTTTGGAGTGCGAAACCGGCTATGCAACTAACACAGGCCAGCGGTATTTCATGATCCCAAGTGAAGGTTCAAAAGAGGAAGAAAGGAAATTGACAAAGAAAACAAGTGAGCAAAGGAAATGCAGGCAATGCACCTTACAGAATGGAAGGCAGTGGTGCAAAAAAACTGATGAATAACTGACTTGTACATTAAATTAATATAATTGTCTTCATTATTTGTCAAAGAATAATTACTCAGCTCATAGTCTTACAGCACTGATAAAGCATGTTCCTATTCAGGATTATGCTTTAAACAAGTCAATTAAAACGTTTCACCCAGCATAAGTGTATGGAGACATAAGGCATCAATATTTCACAAGTCAAATTAGAATGACAGTATGATCAAATAGGTCATACAAGGAAAACTCCAGTATGAAATAAGGTTAAGAATTTTATTACAAGATCAGACTCAAAGTCATGTAGACAATTGTCAAGACAAAGGGCCTCATTCAGAACATACTGGTGCATCAATCACAATGCTCTCATTTGCTTGCACAGCCCTGCCTCCTCCCCTCCCCCCCACAACACCATGGTAGTGCTGTATTTACGATACAGCACACCATGGCGGTCGTTTGCACAGAGGTATCAGAATTTCTGACACAAGTGTGGCGCTTTTCTGGACTAGCGTCAACATTTTTTACGCTAGTCTAGCAAAGCCCAGAGAGGCCCACTGAAAACAGCCTAGCGTCACTTTAACGCCTGCTCTGAGCACCTTGCAGATTTCACTGTACTATTCCTGCAGGCCTCCTAGCTGGGGCACTCCTCCCTTGCATACATTATACCTGGCACAGAAATAATGTGGTGCAAGGATTTACAAACTGGTGCAATGGAACCATTGTACCAGTTTGTTAACATGGCATGGGGCAGGGGACTGTTCTGAGCTGCCGTAGCATTAAAAAAATGACTCTACGGTGGGGAAAGGATCTTGTAAATGAGCCCCAAAGTTTTAAAGATATAAAATTATGAAGAGTTGACAAAGGTGACTGAAAATCTTCAAATGAACTAACATTAAAAGGACTAAATATGAAAAAAAAAACCAATACAAAACATGAGAAGAATTATCTGATGGACAGAAAACAAGCACTGTCCAGTTCTTTTAACCATTAAGGCAAATTAAATTCATCCAAACTTAGCTAGCTAGGATGAGAGAAATCCTTACAGATTATCAATTTAAAAGTTAACATGCTGGGCTAAACACATGTGGACACAAAAGTAAAAAGAAAAAGGACACTCATAATTTGGTAAGGTGACATCTGGGGTAAAAGTGACTAGCCAATGTTGGCAAAAAAGTAAAAAGGGAAAGCGTCAGCATGTCAGAAGCTCGGTCAAGAGTCTTCTTCTTGGAGTCTGGGAGAAGATTCTATGTCTCAGTAAAACATTGGAATAAAGGGCAAGGTTACAGAGAAGGCTAGGTCTCAGGGTCCAAGGGGTCCAGCAAGAAGAGAAGAGTGGGGAGGACTGACCAAAATACAACTGGGGAATGGTATAGTAATATTCATAGTGCATGATAAGTTGCTCATCCATCACTCCACATGAAGCAGAAGGTGTAATTGTCCAATGAAAGTCAGTCATGTGACATGGAATGGCACCATCAGCGAAGATTCCCGTTACCAACATGTAGAAACCATCCATCTTAGCTCATCAGTGTGGTTTGAAACAAATGTATTCATAGTCCGTTTCCACAGTTCCTGGATGTTCTGTGCTTAAGGTTAGTTTCTCAGGCTCACTATGTGTAAAACAATCGAGCATCTATTACCAACTATGGGAACAAAGTCTGAACGAAAGCTTCACATTAGCAAGAATGACTGAACATTTTCTGCATTGTCAGGAAACAGGGCCCTGCAGACCTCACTTAGGCTAAGGAAAGTGATTTAAAATGGCACATTCAGCTATACAAATTCTGGACATATAGCATTCCAATTTATAAATTCAACATAAATAAACTTTGTCAGTGTTCATGTTACAATGAATTCAAAACAAAATAACTCTGTTAACACATTGCCTTAAGGATGGCGCAAAACTGAAATCTTAAACTTTTGCATGTAATATTTTAAATATTACTTTCTTAATAATCATTATCGGTTTGGTGCACACTATTGATTAACATGATGAAAAATAACACAGAAACAAATGAATTGTTTAAACATGAAGTTTAAAGGTTATACCACAACAGTTTATTCAAGCAACCTACAGTAAATGCACATTAATATAGCTTTCAGTGCACCACGTTACAACAAATCTATTTGTACTTTGGTTAACAAAATGTATAGAATGTCAAATATAGATGATCACTGTGACATGAGAGGTAGCAACAGCATTGCCGCTACATAAGCACAGACCTGCCTCAAGAAAAAAGGCAACATTTACTACTTAATTTCAGGGGTTGTTTATAGTCCTGTAATTCCAAACCCTTAAAATTTCTACTATTTTCTTTTACTTCTCATCATAAATATTTGACAAAGATTACTGGATACCAGTGACTTCACTGAAATTTCAGTGTAAGAGGTGTGTAAAAAAGCCAGCTTAATAATTATGCAGGTTTTCCAATGTTGTGTTAGACTTTTCATTCTTGACGTGGTCTCCCCTAACTTTTTGCCTCTGTTTCCCAGGTTGTTGATGTGTGCTGGACTCTGTTTTTGCTGTTTCTGTTACTCTGGGCACTTTACCACTGCTATCCAGTGCTAAAGTGCAAGTGCTCCTGTATAAAATGTGTATGTAACTGGCTTTCCATGATTGCCATATTTGATTTACTGGTTTGTCCCTAGTACAGTGCACTAGAGGTACCCAGGGCCTGTAAATCAAATGCTACTAGTGGGTTTGCAGCACTGGTTGTGCCACCCACATTAGTAGCACTGTAATCATGTCTCAGACCTGTCACTGCAGTGTCTGTGTGTGCAGTTTTAAACTGCTAATTCGACTTGGCAGGTGTACCCACTTGCCAGGCCTAAACCTTCCCTGTTCTTACATGTAAGACACCCCTAAAGTAGGCCCTAGGTAGCCCCATGGGCAGGGTGCAGTGTATGTTTAAGTTAGGACATATACTAATGTGTTTTATATGTCCTGACAGTGAAATACTGCCAAATTCGTGTTTCGCTGTTGCAAGGCCTATCTCTCTCATAGGTTAACATGGGGGCTGTCTTTAAAAATGATTAAAGTACAGTTCCCCTTTGGGAGCAGATATGCATGTGGAGTTTGAAAGGGTTGGCATTGACATTGTGGAGCCTCTGGGTCCAAAGACAGCCATAGGCAACAGGTTTATCCTGGTCTTGTTGGACCATGCCACCCGGTACCCAAAAGCCATTTCTTTAAGATCAATCACTGCCCCTGTGGTGGGCCATGCCTTGATGGAAGTTTTTACCAACATGGAGTTCCCCAAGGAAGTGGTATCTGATAGGGGTACCAACGTCATATCTACTTATATGAAGTCTCTGTGGAAGGTGTGTGAGGTAACGTATACGTTCACCACACCTTACTACCAACAAAGTAATGGTCTTGTTGAGAGATTCAACCGCATCTTAAAAGGCATGATTATGGGTCTGTCAAAGCCCTTGAGGCAGAAGTGGGACGTCCTCTTTCCATGTCTTCTGTTCGCTTACAGGGAGGTGCCTCAAAAGGGACTTGGGTTCAGTCCCTTTGAGCTGATTTATGGCCACCGTGTGGGGGGGGGACCTTTAAGTCTGGTCAAGGAGGCTTTGGAAAAAGCTCCTAGTAAACCCCCCCAGGATGTATTTAATTACATGCTGGCTTTGAGAAACCACACTGCCCGCTTCATGAGTCTCATACAGGGGTAACCTGGAAGCAAGCCAGGAGGACATGAAATGCTGGTATGACCAGAATGCCATTTTGGTTGAGTTTCAGCCTGGATAAAAAGTGTGGGTGGTGGCACCAGTGGAGCCTAGGGCACTCCAGGACAAGTGGACTGGGCCATTTGAGGTAGTGGAGCGCAAGAGTGAAGTCACCTACCTGGTGAACTTGCAGACTCACAGGAACCCTTTAAAGGTCCTGCATGTTAACCGGCTCAAGCCACACTTTGAGCGGACAAAGTTGTCCATGCTCCTAGCAACAGATGATGGGGTAGAGGAGGAGAGTGAGCCTCTTCCTGGCCTCCTGTCTGCAAGAGAAAAAGATGGGTCTGTGGAGGGAGTGAACCTCTCCCCCACCATGACTGCAGAGCAGCAGAGGGACTGTCGCCAGGTGTTGGGACAGTTCGCCTCACTGTCTTTCTTGAATTCCAGGGGTCACACACTGGTGCACACATGATGTGGACACTGGGGACAGTACACCTATTAAAAAAGAAGGTTTATAGGGTAACTGACAAGGTCAGGGCTAGCAGCAAGGATGAGATATCCAAGATGTTAACTCTCTGGGTTATTGAGCATTCCAGCAGTCCTTGGGCCAGCCCTGTGGTTTTGGTCCCAAAGGCTGCTGCTCCTGGTGCCACCCCAGAACTCCAGTTCTACATAGACTACCGGGGCCTCAATGCGGTCACTAAAACTGACGCACATTACATCACCCGAGCTAATGAGCTCATAGATCGGTTGGGAGCTGCAAAGGGCCAAGGAGAAGTCTGCCTTTTCTACTGCAGATGGGCACTTTTGGTTTAAGATGATGCCATTTGAGATGAAAAATGCCCCTGCCACCTTTCAGAGGTTGGTCAACGAGTTGTTGGATGGGCTGGATGAGTTCAGTGCCACCTACCTGGATGACATTGCTGTCCTCAGTTCCACCTGGGAGGAACACTTGCAACACCTCTGTAAAGTGTTGGAGGCCCTGCAAAAGGCAGGACTCACTATTAAGGCAAGCAAGTGCCAAATAGGGCAGGATTCTGTGGTGTACTTGGGACACCAGGTAGGGAGTGGCCAGGTGACACCCTACAGCCAAAGATTGATTCCCTTCTGGCTTGGGAGCCTCCCAAGTCCTAGACCGAAGTGACAGCCTTTTTAGGTCTCACAGGATACTATAGGAGGTTTGTCAAGGGGTATGGCACAATTGTTGCTCCCTTGACTGAATTGACATCCAAAAATCAGCCGAGAAAGGTGATCTGAAATGAGTCTTGCCAGACGGTTTTTGATGCCCTGAAGGCTGCCATGTTCACAGCACCTGTGTTGAAGGCACATGACTACTCCAAGGAGTTTGTTGTGCAAACAGATGCCTTAGAGCATGGTATTGGAGCAGTACTCTCACAGCGTAATGAAGAGGGCCTAGATCAACCTGTAGCCTTCATTAGCAGGAGGTTACTTCCCAGGGAACGCAGGTGGAGTGCCATAGAACTTGAAGCTTTTGCTATGGTAAGGATGCTGAAGAAGCTAAGACCCTACATGTGTGGGACTCACTTCCGGGTTCAGACCGACTACAGGCCCCTCAGATGGTTAATGCAGATGAGGGGTGAGAATCCAAAACTGTTGAGGTGGTCCATTTCCCTACAGGGATGGACTTTACGGTGGAACACCGCCCTGGCAGAGAACACGCCAATGCTGATGGTCTGTCCAGATTCTTCTGCCTTAGTGATGACAACTCACATGAGTTTGGGTAGTTGCTCCCCACTTTCAGCTGGGGGGGACATGTGCTAGACTTTTCATCCTTGGCATGGTCTCCCCTAACTTTTTGCCTCTGTTTCCCAGGTGGTTGGTGTGTGCTGGACTCTGTTTTTGCTGTTTTTGTTACTCTGGGCACAAATGGGTATAAGAAGGACACCCAAAACCACAGATTTAGATCACTTCTGGACATCAAGAGGAACCTCTGCCTGGAGAAATGCTTAAGAGCTGAGGAGAAGTGCTGCTTTGCCTGTGACTGTGCTTTGTGGAGCTATACTGCAGTTGCTGCTTCTGTCTGTGCCAGGGGACAAAGACTGGACTTTGTGTGCCTTCCTGCTTGTGAAAAAATCTTCAAGGGCTTGTCCTGAGCTTGCCTCCTGTTGTTGAAGTCTCAGGGCCATCAAAGACTTCTCCTGCGAGCACCAGGGCTCTCTGCTGAGACACTGACCCTGCCAAGTGGTCCCCTATCCAGTTCCTTGGGCCTTGGGAAGTGAAGCTGGCAGACCAAGACTGAAAATCCACTCACAGACCACCATGCAGGGAAAAAGTATACGCACCTACTGAGACGCGGCTGAAAACGACACGCCATTGGCTTTGTGGCAGAAATCGATGCTCCACCGGCATCGCTGCTGGAAAATCGTCGCACGGAGCTGGAAGAGCGACACGCACACCTGCTGATGAAGGCTGTTAATGTCGCAACCCACATTGCACGGGTTTGCTGATACCGTGCAGCAGAATTTTCACCGCAAACCTTGCTGGGTGCGGAAAAATGATGCAACGCCTGCCCGGACCCGAGGGCTGCCCAGATCGATGTGTCGCTGCTCTGCGGGGAAGAAAAATAACGCACGCCGACCCGACCAGAGAAGGAGAAACGGCGCATGATCTTGCTTGCAGGTGAGAAATCGACGCACCGATTACCTTTTTTGACGCACCCTCGCCCGTGCGTGTAATTTTGACGCTACCCAGGTACTTTTCAGCGCTGACAATGTTTTACCTGTTTTCTCAAGGAATTAAGACTCTTTTTGCTTTTTAATTAATAACTTGACTTGTGGAAGTTGGATTTTTGTCATTTTGGTATTGTTTTGTTCAGATAAATATTTCCTATTTGTCTAAACCTTGTGTTGTGTCATTTTGTAGTTTTGTCACTGAATTACTGTGTGTCTTGGTACAAATACTTTACACCTAGACTCTGAAGTTAAGCCTGCCTGCTTGTGCCCATCTACCAAGGGGGTGAGCGGGGGTTAACTGAGGGTGATTCTCCTTTAACCTGACTAGAGTGACGGTCCTTGCTTGGACAGGGCGTAACCTGAATGCCAACCAAAGACCCCATTTCTAACAAGTTGCATAAGTACAATTTATCACTGACAGAGTACCCTTTGCAACAATCTTGCTCAGTAGATTGGGTAAAACTATGCTCTACATTGTTTTGCTCATTTGACATCAGGAAATGCACACATTATGTTATACGTATGTAGGTATGTGTGTATGTTTGCATGTATGTATATATATATATATATGCATATATATATATATATATATATATATATATATATATATATATATATGTATGCATGTGGGCTTTACATAGTATGAATCTAGCCAAGAGACAATGCAGTCCTGTTGAAGGTCCAAGGCAAAGACACAATTAACATGTGAATAGAGAGGTAGCTGGTTCATAAGAGTGAAATTGGACTGTTATTGTATCATGATGTAGTGGTCTTCAGTCCCTCTATAAGATGGAGCAGGTTTGAAGCAGTCAAGGTGAATAGGGGATGTTGTATCAGATCATAGGTGCCTAAATAGAGAAGGCTTGTTCCCTTGTTTTTCTTTTTTTACAGCTTTGTCTCCATTCTGATAATGTCTTGGTTGCATGTGTG
Organism: Pleurodeles waltl; assembly: GCF_031143425.1. Taxonomy (NCBI): domain Eukaryota; kingdom Metazoa; phylum Chordata; class Amphibia; order Caudata; family Salamandridae; genus Pleurodeles; species Pleurodeles waltl. The sequence goes on along the minus strand of NC_090450.1, from coordinate 657,654,069 downwards.
CAGAGAGCCTTCAGAGATGATGAGCTTGGCTCCCATATATGCAGGATATGCTTGTCTTGATGGCTCTGTAGATGATGCAGAAGATAGTGAGGTCTGGCAAGGGCATCCAGTAAAGTTCCATCAAGTGCAGAATAATGTTCGCCTATGTCTTCAGGACATTGATGAGGAATACTTCTACCAGCTGTTTTTTCTAAGGTGGGAGGAGAGCAGTATGGATTCTGGGAGGATGTGAACCGAGGTATTGACAGATTCAGATGTTAAGGTACAATGGCTTAATTGGCAGTTCTAAATTCTCTTTCTGGATGAAATGGTTTCACTTTCAGGTCATTTTCGTTTGTTTGTTTTTGTGTTCCTTGAGCATGAGATCAGTGTCCAGGGACAATCCATGAGAACTGGTGGGGGGTGACAGTTGTGCTTCACATCTATCTTGGTTCATGTTATTGAGCCAGGTGTGGACTAGTTAGTGCCCATTGTTCTTGGCAAAGAGCAGTCATTCTGTTTTGATTAAGTTAAAAATCATCTAGGTACAGGTCATCCAGGTCAGGATGAGGTGTTGTCATTTGAAAGCTCTTATAAGTCCTATCTACAAACTTTATCTTCCAGATTTGGCAAACTATTTCAAATATTTTCCAGGCTGTAGCAGAGGTAATTAGGCAAAAATAATTAAATATTGTCACTCTGTAGTTGGGCGCATGTGGCATAAAAATGACTAACAATAAGTCTGCCATGTTTTGATTCTTACCATCTTCGGCATAGTTTAAGATACTACCCAAAGGTTTCTTTGTCGACTGGAGCAGGTAGTAGAAGCCTTTAAAAGAAATGCTGTAGTGTACACACATAGAATATCTGTGTTGACTAGACCGTGGTAGAATGAACAGACAAGTCACCAAATTCTGTTCTTCATATTTTTATGTACAATTTCTTGTGGGTGCTGGGCCACACTTTAAAGGATTCCTAAACTGGTAACTGCAGCAATACTCAAAATGATCATTCACTTTCCAAGTATGCTGCGGATGCCACTGAGAATGGTCTCTCACTTACAAATGAGACACAAGAGCTTTTTTTCCAACAAGCCCATCTCAAAATGGGGAGATGGTCTAGACCATGGGTATTTGTAAACATTTTCCCATGGGCCATAAAGTTTGATCTGTGATGTGACTGAGGGCTGCATTGATGCCAGCAGAGTAACAGTTGGGGGATGGTGGTAAGTTGGATGTAGGGAAAGCAAAGGATATACATCTAGTGGCTGAATTGCACAATGTGAAATGAGAAAACCTGGAATTAATCCCTGTTTCTCCCCTTAACCAAATTGTGTGATCATGGGCAATCTTTTGACCTCCAAATACATGACTTCAAGATGTGTCCTGCACAAAACCTTCTCCTGTGACTGATGTAATAAACAATAATGTTGTACATATGTATCAGGAACCCAAGCCACCCAAAGAGCACACATAAAAAGTGACTTGTCTCCTAGTTCACTATTGACAGTGTTGTCAGGGTTGGGGGGCAGCATGAATGTTTCTAAATTACTGTTTGAAAACTTTAAAAAAATTACTTCTTAATGCACTGCTAAAATCTGATGTACTGAGGTGAAATGGTTCTGCATGTTAATGAAATACACTTTTTGAATTGTGAAGAAACTTTATCATAATTTTACACTTTTACTAAAAGATGTCTTTAAAAATAAAGGTTTTCCTAAAGTCAAGCAGTGCTGGACACCCTCGTTACTTCCTTTCTTTTGCTTCAATTACCAATTAAATAAATGCTTGTCTGTTTATTTAACATCTTTTTAATGTTAGTGGTGAGTTGAGTAAACAGCAGCCCAGTGCTGCAGTTAACCAGGCAGGAACGGCTCGCAGGGCTTTGTTGGGGCAGGGCAGTGGAGGAGGGGTGCGGGGAAGTACGGGGGTGAATTGATAAAAACATTTTTTTTTTCAAATCACTTACCTGCTTCGCCACCGCAGCCGCAGCACCACTCCTCTCCTGCGCTACAGGCACAGGCTACAATCCTACATGGCTGCATTGTTGGGGAGATTGTTTTTTGTGAAGGAAGGGACACCTTCCTCCACATAAACAATCTTCAGTAGTGATTCTGAAATCTGGGGCAGCGCCAAAATGCAATGAGTGTTGCTGTGGCACACCCATAGCAACACCCATTGCATGCCCCTTCCACGCAAAGTGCTGAGTGTGAGGGGCCGTATTTACAAGGTTGTGATAAGCCACAAAAAGTGGATAACGCCACCTTGTAAATACGGTGCAGTGCATAGAGCCACCGGAACATCACCTAAAGTTATGCTCCGGTGGTGCTAGGGCTCCTAAATATGCCCCCTAGTTTATTACTGTTTTGTAGTAAAGGTTTTCCAGCTTCTGCTGCTGGCGGGGGGGGGTGACACTACTCCGTCATAGCGGAGGAGCTGCACCTGTGACCAGGGGAACATATATAAAGGTTAGGAGGACTGCATATGGCCCCTTAGCCGTACTTTGAGTGTCAATGGTCTAGACAACGTTTGCACAGGTTGTGATTACAGTAATCACTTAGTCCTTAGGAATCATTGAAAAGGCCTGATCATCATTCTTGTCACTGGCTGTACATTCTGCTAGTGCGGCTGGAGGCACAAGAGTTGAAAGAAGGTACTGATGAGATATGAGGTAATCTCTAGAAAACACCTAAGTATCTCATGGAGAGTCGTGGATGGACTTATTCCTGAGTGGTGCTTAACACAACTCAGAGGAAAATCTGTACACCATGAAAGGTTGGTATTAACTAAAATTACCTTCTAATTCTAATCAAGCATGTATGTATCTAAAATGTTCTCTTCACCAGACAATTTGTAGTCAAACATTTCCTTATATTAAGAAGATTATGCTTACAGTAAGCTAGCACACCTTTCTCTTAAAACCAGCCAAAATAACCTTCACTGAAATTGGTTTCTTAGGTCCAGATTAACTATTTCTATTTCTATTTTGGGATCTTATAAAGTGCACGGCTGCCGAAAGGCTTCCCAGCACTACTGTGGAACCAAAAAAAAGAAGACGACCACCAAGAGGCCCTATAAGGGAAAGAGAAATGTTTTCAGAGATTTCCGAAAGGAGAGTTCAGAATCTGCTGATCAAACTTCGACGGGAAAGAATTTCACAGTAGGGCTGCCCTGAAAGCAAAGGATCTACCTCCCCATCTCGATCTTTTAAACTGAGGCATACTAATCAGGGATGCAGATGAAGATCTGAGCAATCGTTGCAGCACGGTGCTGCACCAAAATTTGCAGCACCATGCTGCTTCACTTTTGAAATGCAGGTATACGTCATATTTACTAAAATACTGCGCATTCCCTGTGTTTCCCCCTGCAGTGGAGCTATGTATAGCTGCTAGCACAGGCATCCTTGCACTATAGTGCAAGGGTGTCTGTGTTGAAGGGAATTATTGTGTATGTGCAGGAAGGGACACCTTACTGCACATAAACATAAGCAATCTACAATTACTGTTTGGCATAATGCAGCACATATAGAAGTAGCAAATTGCCATTTTTGAATGATCGTTTATGTGCAGGAAGGGACATCTTCATGCACATAAACAATCATTCAAGTGCTTTTAGCTCTTTCTATGCATGCTGCATAATGCAGCACACATAGAAAAAGCAAAAACGATGAGGAATGAAAGCATTCCTCATCATTGTGCCAGCTTTTTGGCACTGCTACAGATTAGCAAATTCTTGTAAATCTAGGGCAGCATCAAAAGCAATGGGTGTTGAGGTGGAACACCGACAACAACACTCATTGCACGCCCATCTGAGGCATAAAACTGCATTGGAGGGGCCCATATTTACAAGGTTGCGTTAAGCCACAAAAAGTGGCTTAGTGCAGCCTTGTAAATGTGGTGCAGTGCACAGTACCACCCGAGCATCACAAAAAGTGACACTCCGGTGGAGCAAGGGCCTTGTAAATCTGGCCCTCAGTTTTATACACAGAGAGGGGCATATTCATCAATATTCATGCAACGTGCAGGTCACTTTGCTGTGCTGTGTGAAAGGGTAGGAATTATCCCTATTTAACATTATACAGGACATTTCTGCTCTTTGCCTATGCTTGTGCACAAACTGCTGCTTAGCGCCAATGGCGCAAGAGTGCCTGCCTTGGAGGCAGGGTTGTGTTTGTGCAGGAAACAACTTCCTGCACTTAAACAATCCTCTGAGGTATTTTTTCTTTTTCTATGTATGCTTCAGATTGCAGCACATGTAGAAAGAGGAAAATTTGAGGAGAAATAAGCATATTTTTCATTGTTACATATCCCCTGGTGAGGAGTCAGATTTTAATGCATTCCTAGGTCTACCACTAATGGGAATCCACCAAAATCCATGGGTAGTTGAGTGGGAACGCCCGTTCTCCACCCACGGAATGGCTCCTGAGGCAGAGTAACACAAGGCAGTGACTTGTGCTGCAGTGCGTTACTCCACATTTACCAAGTCACACAGGGCCACACAAGGTGGCCTTGTATGGCTTCGTAAATGTCATTCTAGGTTTTGCATTGCCCTTGGGTGTGGTGTAAGAGACATGCAAAACCATGATCAATATGCTTCTTAATTTCCACAAAATTGAATTCTCCCACGATTTTGAGATTTGTTTCACTTTTGTGAGATGTCGCCCCCCATAAAATATATAGGTATCTTCTAGAGTAAGACGATGACATTTGCAAATTTTCTGAAAAAAATAAAAGTAACTGAAGCTTAATTGTAAATCTTAAAATGCCCAATGTTAATAGATAAGGTTTTAATTAGCTCTCAATCACTGAGCTTCTTATAAATGCTCGATATAAACATGTACATCTCGATTTGCAAAAGGCTTCAGAAAGTGTTTTTTTCTTTTGTGGCTGCATCTTCACAGGACTAATAGTGTACAGAAGAGACACAAATTAGAATGATTCTTTAAATTATAGCCACAGAATGTCTGTTATATTTTGATTCCTAAAATGGATCATATATTGCTTTGGAGAATTAAGTTAATTTCCCTAAATTGTAAGTATGTACTGAATAACAAAATCTGCGATTTTCCATAAACTGCAAAGCTGTTGTTTGCAATCAAAAATTTGATTAACATCATCTATCTACTGTCAAACCCTGCATAAATATTTTGTTAGCACTGATGAAGGACTATGTAAAATAGGTACTTCTACTGCATAGTGTCCGACATTGTGTGATGAATGTGTTTCTTTTTTTTTTTATTTCCTTGCCCCTTTCAAAGAGATTTAGGCCCGTATTTATACTTTTTGACGCTAAACTGCGCTAACGCAGTTTAGCGGCGAAAAATTTTGCGCCGGCTAACGTCATTCTGAAGCGCCATGCGGGCGCCGTATTTATTGAATGGCGTTAGCCGGCGCAAGCAGACCGGCGCTGCCTGGTGTGCGTGGAAAAAAACCACGTACACCAGGCAGCGCCGGCGTTGGGAAAAGTGGCGCTAGGGCGTCTTAAAAATGGTGCAAGTCAGGTTGACGCAAAAAATCGCCTCCACCCGATTTGCGCCATTTTTAACGACGCCCAGACGCCATTTACATGACTCCTGTCTTAGTAAAGACAGGAGTCATGCCCCCTTGCCCAATGGCCATGCCCAGGGGACTTATGTCCCCTGGGCATGGTCATTGGGCATAGTGGCATGTAGGGGGGCACAAATAAGGCCCCCCTATGCCACCCAAAAAAAAAATAAAAAAAAAAATTATACTTACCTGAACTTACCTGAATGTCCCTGGGATGGGTCCCTCCATCCTTGGGTGTCCTCCTGGGGTGGGCAAGGGTGGCAGGGGGGGACCCTGGGGGCAGGGGAGGGCACCTGTGGGCTCATTTTGAGCCCACAGGCCCCTTAACGCCTACCCTGACCCAGGCGTTAAAAAGTGGCGCAAATGCGGGTTTTTTTGACCCGACCACTCCCGGGCGTGATTTTTGCCCGGGAGTATAAATACGACGCATTTGCGTCGCCGTCATTTTTTTAGACGGGAACGCCTTCCTTGCATCTCATTAATGCAAGGAAGGCGTTCACGCAAAAAAATTACGCTATTTGCCCATACTTTGGCGCTAGACGCGTCTAACGCCAAAGTATAAATATGGCGTTAGTTTTGCGCCGAATTTGCGTCGAAAAAAACGACGCACATTCGGCGCAAACGGAGTATAAATATGCCCCTTACAGTCTTATGTCTTAATGACAATCTACTTGAAAGACATAGGATGGACATATGGGAAGAAGTAATGTAGAAATAATTGCCATGTAACGTGACAGGCCATATCAAATTGCACGTTCTGAATTTCCTCTAAAATATACTTTTGAGATGTTTTAGGAAATTTGTGTGAAAATGGATTGTTTTGCAACAATAGTCATAAAATTATCTTGGAACTTAAGAAACCTCAATACCTCTGGAGAGGGTCAGTCTTGATGATACATCGTAAAAGTAGTGATGCATTTAATGAATCCACCTTCGTAAACTTCAGTATTTTAGTGCATATATGTTTCTAAAAAGACCTAGAGGCAGATTTAAGAAAAGTGACACTGCATCCAATGCTGCACCACTGTTCTTGCACCCCTTAGTGCCCCTCTAAGGCCAACATGTGAGCGCCATATTTAACATACCGCGCACCATGTCAGTAGTTAGGGAACTAGCGTCAACATTTTTGCCGCTAGTTTAGCACTTTGCAGGATTAGCATGACACATTTTGAAGCTGATCCCACAAAGCATATTGAGGCCTATTATATTATAAATAATGGTGTGCCTCCATTTTTTCCATAATATTGCCACATTAGTGTAAAACTAATGATTTTAATGTGGCTATATATGGTGCAACGGCTCTTAAATCTACCCCCTTTTTGTCTCTATTGTTTTCAGAATTATTTTGGTGGGGCTACACTCCAAACTTTCCAGGAGAAAGTCAGGCTTGATTGATAGTTTTGTGCAATTTGTGAATGATCTGTATCTGCCACCACTTACAAGGGTTCCCACTGATTGAGTGGTTGACTCCTAAACACATCTATGTGGTTTGTTGATTGTTCAGTTCATCCATGGAAAGTGGTATGAATATAAATATTTTGTCAGGGCTGCTTTTGCACCCTTGTTAGTCCATGGGAGTGATCACGGCTGAGTTGAGACAACCTTTTTAGATGCCAGCAGTGGGTTAGCCTAGCAACAGCCATCCTATTTGGTAGAGAAACTATTAAAACAGACTTTTACTTTCACTGCAAAAACTGAAATCGACAACTACACTACTAGCTAATGTTTTCAAGCTGTGCAAAGTATTCCCCCAGATGACTTCACCACATGACATTTTGATTTAATACTTTCAGCGTTCCTATGGATGTTGCCAGGAGTATTAGACTTTGCTCTGAATTCTAGTGGAGCCAGCGACATTCAGTGCAATGTGTCTGCTATTTCACATCTTCCTTGCTTATGTTATTATTTCATATATAGAAGAGAATCAAAGCAATCTTGTAGGTTTCTAGCTTCAGTATAATGTAATTTAAGCACACCTTAAAGACAAATATTTCACTTCTCTAGAGTCTAAGAGATTAGACAAATCTACCCATTTGGGCCCTCATTGGATGTGTCCTCATAATTCCAGTGTGGATGTTAACAGTAGTTACCAGCCCTAACGGAATTATAAGATTGCGGGAAAAGCACTTATTTATTTACTTTCACCTTCAGATCAGTTGCTGAAAACAGCCAAAATCTCTATGTGAAAGGGCAGGAAAATTAAGAATTACAGAGGAAATCTGAGCCACAAATACAGGTGTTTGAAATGGGGTCTCTAGTTGGCAGTCTGTTTGCACCCTGCCCAAGTAGGGACCCTCACTCTAGTCAGGATCAGGGAGATACCCAGGTCAGATAGCCCCTGCTCACCCCCTCTGTAGCTTGGCACGAGCAGGTATGCTTATCTCAGAAGCAATGTGTAAAGCATTTGCACATAATGCACAGTAATACAGTGAAAACACCACAAAAGGACAGTGTTAGCCTTGGCATCCTTGGCGTGGTCTCCCCTAACTTGTCCCTCTGTTTTCTAGGTTGGAGATGTGTGCTTGACTGTTTTTGATACTCTGGGCACTTTACCACTGCTACCCAGTGCTAAAGTGCAGGTGATCTGTGTAAATTGTATGTACAATTCGCTATCCATTATTGACATTTTCGATTTACTAGTAAGTCCCTAGTAGAGTGCACTACAGGTGCCCAGGGCCTGTTATTCAAATGCTTCTAGTGGGCCTGCAGCACTGGTTGTGCCACTCACTTTAGCAGCCCTGTAAACATGACTCAAACCTGCCACTACAGTGTCTGTGTGTGCAGTTCTAAACTGCCAATTCGATTTGGCAATTGTACCCACTTGCCAGGCCTAAAACCTCCCTTTTTACACGTGTAAGGCACCCCTAAGATAGGCTCTAGGTAGCTCCATGGGCAGGGTTCCCTGTATGTTAAAGGGGGCACATGTACTTATGTATTTTACATGTCCTGACAGTGAAATACTGCCAAATTCAGTTAACATGGGGGCTGCCTTTAAATATTATTAAAGTGCAGATTCCCTTTAAAAGCAGATAGAAATTTGGATTTTAGGGTCTCTGAGCTCACAACTTAAAAATACATCTTTTAGTGAGGTTGGCTTTTGGATTGTGAGTTTGAAAATGCCACTTTTAGAAAGTAGGCATTTTCTTGCTTAAACCATTCTGTGCCTCTGCTTGTTTGTGGATTCCCTGTCTGGGTACGTTTGATAGTTCAGCTATTTGCACCTAGACAGTGACACAGAGGGAGCTGGGGTGTAGCCTACATATCCTGATGAGCCATTGTGCTAGGAGGAGAGGGAGGATTGGTCACTCACACCTGAATGGGCTGTGCCTGCCCTCACACAACCCTCTGGTGTGTGGCTGGGGCCTAGCCTGGACAAGGAAGGATCTTATAAACACTTGAGACTTTGCTTTGGAGTTTGCCAACTTCAAAGGCAGAAATGGGTATAAGTATTGGACCCAAAACCCCTGCAAATCAGATTACTTCAAGATCTTACAAACACGTGAGACTTTGCTTTGAGGTTTGACAACTTCAAAGGCAAAAAGGGGTATAAGTATTGGAACCAAACCCCCTGCAAATCAGATTACTTCAAGGATTCAAGCCGAACCTCTGCCTGGAGAAGAGCTGAAGAGCTGAGGAGAAGTGTTGCCCTGGCCTGTGACTGTGCTGTGTTGGGCTATCCTGCAGTTGCTGTTTCTGCCTGTGAAAGGGGACAGGGACTAGACTTTGTTTGCATTCCTGCTTGAGAGGTAACTCCAAGGGCATGGAGTAGAGCTTGCCTCCTGTTTTGTAGCCTCAGGTACAGCAAAGGCTTCACCATCCAGTACTGAGTTTGCATGCTGTGGACTCTAGCTTTCCAGAGGATGCCACACCAATTCCTGAGCCCCTGGAAGTGAATTATCTAACAATGCGGGACAATGGCGTGCGGCTTCGCAAAGGATGCGGCTGCCCGGAACTGAGAGACCGACTTCACAACCAAAGCTGCTTCACCTCCACCGCTCTGCAGTAAGGACCCGACGCAGCTGCACAACGTCTCTGCCCTTCTGGCCCTTAGCACCGGAACCGACGCCACATCGTATCCAGCGATGCCGCTCTCCCCGACTCCGTGCACCAGCCTGTTTTCTACTTCTTTGGTAAGGTACTGTACCTGGGGATTGAACGACTCTGTCAACAGTGCCATTGGCATTTCATTGTAGGAAAAGACTCCGTAATGATGCCGCTTAATATCAACTTGCAGCATTTGTGCCTCTAAGCACTATTTTTATGCTTTTATGTGCTAAATTCATATTTTTGACTATGTATTGTGGATTTTTATCGTATTTGGTCTTGTTAATTTAGATAAAATATGAACAACTTGTAGTGGTTCACTGTATTACTGTGTGTGCTAGTACAAAGACTTAACACATTATCTCTGAAGTTAAGCCTGCCTGATCGTACCAAGCTACCAATGGGGTGAGAAGGGATTAATTGAGTGTGATTCTGCTTTATCCTGACTCGAGTGAGGGTCCTTGCTTGGACAGGGGGTAACCCGACTGCCAACCAAAGACCCCATTTCTAACAGACACCACATCAGTTTTAGAAAAATAGCCAATATTTATTTGTGTGAAACAAGACCAAAACGATAACAATACAACATACAGTAAGAAAAATATGAATTTTGCAAGAATTCATGTAAAAATACAGTTCCTTGAAGTCGACAGCTTCGTCAGGGGCTTCCACAGCATTGTGAACAACAAACCCAACAGTTCAAGCTGGCTGCGTGTCACGGGCCTGCTACAGTGTCGGGAAGACCTGCAAAACAGTACCTTGGAAATGCAGGGTTTCGTGAACCTCGCAATGAGATCCAGAGTGCGGAGTCTTTGGCGTTGCAGAGTCAGTCCTGGAGGTCGATGCAGGGGTCTCGGGGCCCTTGAAGTCACATGCGTTGCAGATAAAACTCCGGGCTGATGACAAAGTCAGGAGCGCAGGTGTGGATGGTGTCGGGGCTGCAGTGCGAAGCGGGATGATGCAAAGTGTGCTGGCAACAGGTCACGGTGCAGGCAGTGGCTTGGTGATGGCGTCCTGCAGTGTCATTGAGACCAGGGCTGAGGTGTAAAGCGGGACGGTGCCATGTGCGGGGTCTCCAGGTCGCAGTGCAGGCAGCTGCGTAGTTGTTGCTGAAGTACTGCCCTCAGTAGGCCCAAGGTGGCAGTGGGGGTGGGGGGCTCCGTGCAGCACCCACGGGTCACGGTACAGATGGGGGTGTCTGTTGACAGCACAGGAGGTGCGGGGCGTGGCGGTGCATTGTGTACCTCATGAGCGGTGTCCTCAGGCCACGGTGCAGGCAGCAGCATCGGTGTCATCATGGAGCATTGTCATAAGGGATGTCAAGTCTGTGGTGTTTGCAAGACGATGCGGAGCGCGCGGGCCACAGGTCACTGTGCAAGCAGCGGCTCGGTGGTGAAGTCAGATGGCAGTGTCAGTGAGACCAGCGTTGCGGTGCAGTGTGTCATGACGTTGCAGTGGTTTTTCTTCTGTTGCAGTACAAAACAAACAGTTCACAGTCCTGTAGGCAGATGAAGCTGAAGTTTTTGATATCCCTGAGTCTTCCAACAGGAGGCAAGCTCTACTCCAAGCCCTTGGAGAAACTTCACAGGCAGGATACACAGCAAAGTCCAGTCTTTGCCCTCTTTAAGGCAGAAGCAGCAACTGCAGGCCAACCCAGCAAAGCAAACACAGCAAAGACGTGTAGTGAAGCCTAGTTTGTTTTAATGGGATAACAGGAGTTTGCTTAGCCTTTGGCTTGCAGACACGTGCCCCTGTCTCCTACTGACTTTTAACCTACTTAGCTTGCTCTGTAGGTTGTTTGAGCTAGAACTCATAAAAAGGAATAGACTCCCACTTGGTGTTCCAATGCCAGAAGATTTTTTTTTTTCTTCTCTCTTTTCTCTTTTCAAATATGGACATAGACATTCCCGAAAGTGCTAGACAAGCATTAACATTACATCTAGTAGCGCATGGCTTAAGAGAAGAAGGCGGGGATGTCATTTTCATAGTAGAAGCTAATGAGGCTTACTAAACAGAAACGTTCTATGCCTGGGTCACCTTTCCTGAGGAAGACGCCAGGTCAGTCACATTTCACACATATTGAGTTGCTAATGTACCTTAATGGTACCAAGCATACCAGTATCACGAAATACCACTTACCTATCAAAAACATCAGAACTGGATTGAAGGCGCCCTACCACATGTTATACAATGAGTGAGATTAGGTCCTTTAAGCAATGACGGACCAACATGGCCTATGTTTGCCACATACACACCTCACCCAGATATACAAAATATGCAAGTAGCAGATCTGCAAAACTGATATAATGAAATTGTAACATTATATACACAACTTGTTCAGTTCGTAATGCGGACTTTGAACACAACACCATGTCGTCCAGCACCACCAGCACCTACTGGACACCAATTGGCTACTGGGATTAATCCACAAACAGTACATACTACTATGGGTAAAGTACCCACAAAACGGGAGAAAATAACTTATTGAATAGCCCAGAAAACAAATCAGCTGGAAGCTGTGTTTCCCCATGCGGGTCCACAGGAGAAACATAGAATACAAACAATGTGCTTGCCCTTTGGGATGGTTCCCTCGGTGGATGACTGTGCCACATGGGGTACAGTCTTCACTGCAATTCATACTACCACACATGGTACCCCAACACTTGACAATTTACCAGAAGTGTTAAAACAAATTCAGAATGAACATGGGGCAGCACCTGCCCTAGATTTGGGGATGATATTGATGCGTAATTTTGACGCAGTATCCTCGACAATACTCAGTAACATTAAAGAGGAAGTGGTAGCGCTGGGTATACACCAGCATCTCTGAGAAATTCTTCATTTGGAACAAGAGAGACAGCTACCAAAAATGATTTCCGATACCTATACTAGTATAGGACGGGATAGTTTGGGAGCCAAGCCAATGAAATTGGAAGTACACAGTACCACCCCTAACGAAGGTACAAAACAGACACAAGAGAGTTCAAAAAGCGCTGGGAAAAGCAAAACCAATTTAAAGAAAGACAAAAGCAGAGAGCAGATTCTCCACACCCGGAGAACTCCGAAAGGAGATATAGTCTCAGAAATAGGGAGAATATTAGAACTCCTGATAGATATACTGATTCACGTCCCTATCGTTCCTTTCAGGATGCTCCGGATAGATGTAGCGAGAGAGGGGGCCATCCCGACTGACGTCCGGACTACATTAAACAAAAGAAAGACTCACCACAGTCTACAGTTAAAAAAGAAGTGAAGACTTCACAACAAAAGCCACAGTTTAAAAAGAAAAAGGTGGCAGCACTATCGGTGAAACATGCCGGTACACTTGAGAACACTGCTGAAGAACAAGACGTGGGCAGTGACACTGTTAGACAGCGCAGAAGAGGTCACGATATGTCACCTGAGTCTGAAAGATCATCTGGATAAGACACCAACTAGCGATTTTATTGCTGTTGAAACAGTGGACTGGCGCGTACTCCTACTAGATAGACTTTATTATGTAAAGATTCAAATTGAGGAAGACGTAGAGCGCACCGTTGGTGTGATATTTTGGGACGAACTTAATTGTGACATCCTATTGACCAAAAGAGATTGACCACCCGAACATGTCCGTAAGCTCCCACATGGGAAAAATGTAATTTTGCCTTCTTTCTCTAATCTTGCTCCAGAGTCAGAAAAAGAAGCCTACGCTGTCAAATGGGCTTTAGCACAAGCACAGGCGTTATACCGCAATCATGTAGGTTGGAACAGAGACTCTCCATGTCATACAATTCCTATCAAGTCTATACCTCAGCCTCAACAATAATATCCAGTTAAACACGAGGCGAAGGCTCCAGTGAGGGAGATCCTCACTCAGCTAGAATATCAGAGGGTAGTTGAGCCCTGTGCCTCTGCAATGAAAAACCTGTTATTCCTGGTTGCAAAGCCAGACCATTAGTATATAGAATAGTCTTAGATTACCAACATTTAAGCAGCCATACCCGTACATGTGCTATACAAAATTCACATAGCACGGCACTGATAAATAATATAGTGCGCAAAAAATATAAAATGACGTTGGATATATCCAATGGGTTCTTCTGCCAGAATTTAGCGGAAGAAAGTAGGGACCTGAGTGCATTCTCATTTGGCTCACAAAAACAGTTTCACCCTTTACCCCAGGGCTATAAGAGCAGTCCAGGGCTGTTTTCAGCTCAAATAACATCAATATTACATGATATTGATCCTGAGGCGTTATCCTATGTGGATGACATTTACCTCACAGACGACCTGAACATTCACCTTGTAAGAGTCGATCGAATAATTTTGGGGTTTGCAGAAGTCTGTTATAAATTCAATTTTAAGAAAAGCAAGATCGTCTTTCTCAGTGTACTGTTCCTGGGATATGAGCTATCAAACGAAGGAAAGAGCCTGGCCCGCACTTCCTAGAAGTGACCACAACTGCACCAACCAAATACGCTAAGGAAACTACAGTCTTTACTAGGTTTCTTCAATTTTGGCAGAACATACATTCTTGACTATGCACAACGCATCAATCCATTAAAAGACTTAGGCCAATATTTACACTTTTTTGCATCAAAAAATGACGCACATGCTGTGCTAAAAAAGTATAAATATGGGCCTTAATACGTCCAGATTTTTCTAGCAGACACTGGACAGTTGAACACACACACATCCTTAGAGATTTGCAACAGGACATGCTAGAAGCCAAACATTTACACACCTGTGACAACAAGAAAGATTTGGTCATCAGAATAATTGCTGGTGCCCTTGGGTTCACGTATATCACCTTCAATGAGGAGGACACGGTGCCAATAGCATATAAATCTCATTTATACTCGAATGCAGAGCAACGCTTTGCACCCATAGAAAAAATTCTAACTGCATTTCAGATGGCTGTCATAAAAGAGAGACCACTTGCCAGGGGAAACGCATCATTGTTGTTACCCCGGTGCCGGCACTAGAGGCCGTCACCAAAGCAAGCGTTCCTAACGCTAACGCATTATACCCACGCTGGATTCAGTCGGCAACTTCTCTGACAGCTACTGATGTAAATTATATTTTTGATCCTAAACTTCAGACAAAAGAATTGATCCAATATGAACAAGAGTGCCCCGCTCCTCTACATCTTTTACCTTCAGACAAGTACAATACTGTCATTTATACTGATGGTTCAGCCCAACCAGCTGTAGGTACTAAACATCAATACTCAACCGCTTGCACAGCCGTGACTGGAGTGGTGAAGGATGGAAATTTCCACCCTCATGATACCTACACGCAGACCCTAGGGGACTGCACAGCTCAGTTGGCTGAACTTAAAGCCCTTATTTTGGTGCTAGAAAAAACAGAAACCGGAAGACTGACTTTGATAGTCTGTGATCCATATTACTGCGTTCAGTCTTACAATGATTATCTTCATCATTGGAAACTGAACGGGTACAGAGATTCTAAAGGGAACACCGTAAAATACAAGACATTGTGGGGGAGGGTGGCTGATCTTAAGGATAAGCTACCGTGTGTCCATGTAGTACATATCTTGGGCCACCAATGTGTAGGAGTACATGTTATTGGTAATACTTTGCCCGACAAAGCAGTCAAATCCGCAGTCGCTACGGCTTCTGTGGATGCAGTGACTCGTTCCCATGCGAGACTTGATAATGAAATAATGACTGCTGTGAAAGCTTCGGCTGAAGGCAAGTCTTTCCTGAAAGGATACTCTACAAAATATTCATACCACATCAGTGCACAGAATGTTGTTTATGCAACATTTCCTGGGGTTGGAGATTGAGCAATCCCCAACGAAGATTAGAGATTAGATCTAGTGAAAGCAGCGCATGAGGGTGTTGCTTCTGCTCATGCTGGTATCTCGGCCACAGTAACATTCTTACAGAAAAGATTCTGGTGACCAGGTCTATACAAACAGATAAAGCAATATGTCCTTTGTTGTGACATCTGCCAGCAAATAAAGAGCTCTAATATCAAACGCCCACCACAGACGTCCCTAGTAGTGTCCAGTAGGCCATTACAAGTTGTGTACCTGGACCACTGTGGTCCACTCCAACCGGATGGTGCAAACAAGTACATTCTAGTCGCTGTAGATTCTTGTTCTAGATTCCTGTGGGTATCGCCGCAGCGATCGGCTGACGCTCAAACTGTTATAAATGATTTGCTGATATTTATTGGTACATATGCGTTGCAGCATTCCATGCGGTCCAGGGCCCTGCATTTGCCTCTAAGGCATTCAGGGACACCATGGGGACAATGAGTGTTGAACTCCATTACTCCTCATCATACCATCCCGAGGAAAATTTGGTTGTGGAGAGGCAGAGCCATGATCTAAAGCAGTCCTTAACAGCTAGAGTACTAGGTTCTGGCCACAGCTGGCTTCATCACATATATGGGGTCCAGAGAGCACTGAATAATCTGCCAAGACGGTCCTTGGGGGGATGAACTCCCTATGAGGTTCTCTTTGGGATACCTAGGTATGTTCCAGATCTTGATGGTTCTGGTATGGTGGCAGCAGAAACACCTTTTGACAATAGTGAACGTCTCACTGTCTTACAGGAGCTTCAACAATTTCGGGATGAAAAATCATCCACCAGTGCTGTCAACTAAAGAATAATGGATATTCCAACAACTTCCACTGGCTGGATTCCTATAGTCGGGGATCTGGTTCATGAAAAGATTGCTGTAAAGAAGGAATACGGTCCATCCTAAAGAGCACCAGTCTCAGTCTTGGGAATACCAGGTACCAGAACTGTAATATTACCACTGTTGCCTGGTTCCCGAGGAAACAGATTAATTTCATTGAAAATGTCAAACTACACCATGTGGCCGATCCTGCACAGTAGACCCAGAGGTCCCTTGGGTGGTTCCTGATCCCCTCTCACTACCCAACAGGACAATCCTCTTCAGAACAGAATAACCAATACTACTATGGACTATGCTACAATGTCCAACAATGCTACAAGTTCCTCCTCGACCATGGGGAGGGCGGAGAATGAGCTCTTGCTGGTTCCAGTCACCACTTCCACGACAATACCTGGTCAAGAATTGGCCGTCGTATACACCAATACAACAACGACTGATGCCACTGTTTACTATGAGCCTCCTCAAGAAGTAAACACCTCAACAATTACTAAACATGCTCCTGTTTTTGCAGAGACTGGCTCTTGTTACTTCATCGACATTGACAACTTTTCTTCAGACTCATCCACTCAAGCGATTGAAAATGATTTGAAGACACGCAAGCTGTATCAATGGCTTAAAAAGAACTACTTGATATATCCTTGGAACTATTTATGGTTTTGACTAACATTCTCAACATTATTTTTTGGATTGACTTTGTGACTGTTTTTTTCTTACTTGTAAATGGTCATTACATCCCCGAACGTGCAATTGTGGCACCAGTAGATTAAGTTTTAACTCCATATCACTCCTCACACAAGGTCCGCAGAGACTTGTCCTCGGTGAACATTTCAGCTGTACCCATTTCTGATGGGATTGTGTGGGACAAAGTTCCTTTTGAAATATACGGGCCTACTGAGCACATTCAAATTCCATATGTATTCAAAATATCCATGACAGTTGTTATCACACCCAGGGTTGTGTCTGATGATTGGGATTTCCAGATAGTTGATTCCATGTTAACTGAAATGAAGGACTATTCAGTATTTGAAAGTGATAATGTATATGTAAATACAATGAATTATGGGGAAATGTTCTGCTAAAATAATTGGGGACATTACTACCTGCACCATGCAACTAGACATAGATCAGTACTTAATTACACACAGTAGGAAAGTTGTTCAACGCCACCAGTGGGGAGCCCAAAAAGTTATTTCGAAAAATGTACTTCTTTTTGTGGGCATGACACAAGAAATTCCGAGTCCTATTTTTTCAAATTGCCTCCTTCAAAAATTAGGAAATTTTTCTAACAGATGAAAAACTGATATATTCAGATGCCTTTGTTTCCCGTCTTACCATTGAAGGTTACGATCACTGGAAGAACAATATTGATTTAAAGAATGTATGGGGGACACAAGATTGGCAAATACAGGGTAGGGAAGCCTTGTTCAGAGCGTGCCTGATTCCTGTACAAATGATTTTTTTAAATGACACTGTTCAACAGACGTCCTGCCTCAGGTTAGCAAAAATAAAATAAATGAACACGCCCAGTATGCCCACACCGGCTAAATTCAATGATTGGCGATTCTTTCTGAATAACACCGAAGAAGAACTAATTGCAAGGCTGGTGCCTTTAATTCTTCACTTTCCAGTCCCAGCGGGTGGCTGGTTTGGCCGATTGACACCAATGGATGTCAGGCTTGTTTTTTGAACTCCTCGGGGGGTTTTAAGATTAGATCCTCGCTTAATATCAGGTCAACACACGGGGATAGTTACTACATACAGTGTGGGTAAACTGTGTCAACAATGGGTACAGTCTAACACGTTAGCCACAGTTAAACAACACCTGAACACACTTTCTGAAGATATAGATTTGCAGGACTTCCTGTTAGGTCCTAGGAAACAGAGCTCTAAGAGATTTTCATTTTCTATGTATAATGAGATATTGAAACTTTCTTAGAGAGAAGTCGCTGCACGTTTAAGGCAGATAGATAAGGAAAATTTAGAAAAGGCTTTGGTGGTTGTCGATAACGGCATGAACACCCTGTCCAACAGAATTTATTCACTCACAAACATAGTGACGTCTACGATTGATATTATTCAGTCAGACATGTCCCGTTTATACCATGGACAGAGTCAGCTGCGTTCTATTATGCAGCTTGGTTGGATGTTACAAACATTGAAAAATGGTTGTGTTCCATGGAGATACATTAACGGTAGTGAACTGTTCACTGCTTTTAATCTATCTGGGAAACAACAGACAATGGCTAAAAGGGAAGCGAGCTTCACCATACTTCAAATAGAGAAGTTGGAAAAGTTACCTTTTAGGATTGCAGAGAGTCCTTCGACTACATGGCATCATTATTCTGCCCATATCCACCTCTCTTTTTTCGAAATGCTTGAAATATCTTGCAGTGGGCAGGTATGAGCGTTTGGGTGATAGCAATATTAAGGGAGAGTGGGAGTTGCCTTTTGATTATAAATGTCTCAACGACGAAACAGAGGTCTTTCTTAGCGGAAGCGAATGTGAGACTACTGTTAGTCATTCTATGATTTGCAAGCAGGTGTCCTTTCATGGCCACTGCAATGCGGGGGTCACAAACTTGGCCTGTTTTCTAAAGGGTACTCCCGTCTCTTTGATTTGACCAGCATTTCATGTACTTTCCAATGGCAGTTACGTGGTGCTAAGCAATCAAAGTTGTTGCGGTATGCAACCGGGCATAGCCTACACAAGTTCGGTCTCTAAGGTCATTACATGTTGTGGACATGTTTTATTCCCCCTACACAAGAGATAAAGGTATCAGAAATGTGACCTCACATTGATACTATTAATGTAAATTATGACAAGCTGAATAGACTAAAGGTGCTACTGTTTCAAAAACAGGTCGCGTTGACATCCACTAGAGAGATGTATGTTCTGCAGATTGCAAGATCATCAGCCGAGATACAATCCCTATTAAATATTAACTTCACCAAGCACTGGTGAGCTGGTATCCAGAATATTCAACGCCACGAGCACTACTGGGATTGTCAATTTCTTTAAGGCTGTCGGATCTTGATTTGTGTCCGTCTTCCAGACTGTCTTCAAAGTCATCCCCTCGGCCATCCATTCATTCTTTTCAAGTGTGTTTGGTGGCTTTCCTGTAATTTTGGCATTACTTGGCGGAATACTACTGCTATTTTTTCTGAATCGGAGTCGTCGTTTTTTTACAGCTACATGTAGTGATGGAGCCACTGCCACCAGCACAACTGTGCCGTGAATGCATGGTTCAGATCTTCGATGCTTCCTTGCTGGAGGAACTAGGGTAGAATTGGTCATTGTCATTTCGACCACTCCTCTGGTGCGTGCAGCCTGACTTTTGCTGCATATGGTGCTTCTTCGAACATTTGCCAACTGTGTCTTGCCGTCCTGCCAGTATCTCCTGTGGACCAAGAACTGCTGATGTCCCCGATGAGAGTTCATACACGGTCGTGCCCCATGAGACTAAGGCTGATCCGCGAGGCCACTTATAAACATTCAGAGTTGGTTCTTCCATCTACGGACAATGGCACTGATGCAAATGGACCTGCACATGAGACTTACGCACTTTTGCTCCATGAATCCATCCGCCCAAGTGATCGATCTACACAATTGTCTGAGACAATTTGGCCTCATTTTTTGATGACTTTTTACAAGGTGACTTCAGAGCTAGTCTTCAAGATCATGACTGTAGTTCCACGCCACATTGATTGACTTTGGCCTGCTGTGCTTGTCATGATTGACTTAAGTCTCTTTCGTATGTTATAAAAGTTCGATTTTAATTATGCTTTTAACTTTGATTTTTGTGCTTCGCTTTTAGTCCAGAGCAGCTTTTTTAGCATTTTTGATTCCCTCACCTTCGGTGGTGTCCTGTACTGGTGTCATACTTGTTACGGCAATGGGGAGGGTGTAGTGAATCCTAGTTTATTTTAATGGGATAACAGGAGTTAGCTTAGCCTTTGGCTTGCAGACTTGTGCCCCCGTCACCTAGTGACTTTTAACCTACTTAGCTTGCTCTGTCTTGGGCCATTTATTTAATTAATTCTTTTAAGATGGCTGCCTTGTTTATAGTTAGGCCCTTTTGTTTAGAGTTATGTTATCAGTGTCACCGCGCTAAGGCGTCAACCCATGCAACTAAGACAAATAAACTGTAGGTGCTCACATTAGAAATTACCGTCCCAAGCATTCAGCTTTATCTATTGTTTTGGAACAACCTATGTCAGGGGTCCAAGTAGATCTGTATAAATACATCACACTTTAGACAGATAATCAGAGGGATTCCGACCAGATCCCATAGTTGCTATCGATGCTGTACGTCGCCTTGACGCTTATCCGGACTTCGGGTTCTTCCAAAGTCTGAGCTCAAGACCTCATTCAAGGTAACCAGGGTTGGGGGCTCCTTCCAGGGACATGGCATTGGCAGATTAGGTTTAACATGCCCAGCTCTCCTCTAGGTAGAAAGTTAGACCTGTCATGCTATATACTTTATGTCTTTCCATGCTAACGCCAGATGGTGGGGGTCTTCATAATAATGTCTCTTCTTTACAATTCTATTTCTTGCACTGTTCCTTATCCTAATCACTGTAGCCCATGCGATTTACTGCATTGTATTAAATAAAAACTATTGAAACATTACTGCATCTTCGTCATTGCCTGTGTTTGGTTGAGACATGATATATCTGTGAGAAAGGGGTAATCTTCGTTTAACCACGACATTCCCTGAGATATCATATTTCTGAGTCCATGCGTAAAGGCTGCCACAAATCACCTTTAACTGTTTGGGTTGCTGGTGAGGTACTGCTAGTGAGCTGAAATTATTGGGACTTCAGTTGCAATTTGTTGTAGGATAGGCATAGTCGCCTACAAACATAAGTACTGTCATGCTCGAACCAGCAGTTTTGCCTAGAGCAAGAGTCCAAACTACGACAGGGGCTGTACTCCTCCTCCAGCTCTTCAGCTGTTCTCCTTGGTAGAGGTTTCTCTTGATCCAGAAGTGTTCTAAAAATCTGGGCTTTTGGGTCCACTACTAACACCCCGTTCTGCCTTTGAAACAGGCAAATTTTGAAGGAAAGTCTCTGCTGTTGACAAGATACTGCCTTCCCCAGGCCTGACCCCAGACACACTCCAGGGGGTTGGAGACTGCATTGTGTGAGGACAGGCACAGCCCTTTCAGGTGTAAGTGTCAGCTCCTCCGTCCCCACTCTAGCCCAGGAGACTCATCAGGACATTCAGGCTACACTCCAGCTCCCTTTGTGTCACTGTCTAGAGGGAATTCAACATAGCCCAACTGTCAATCTGACCCAGACATGGAATAAACAAGCAGGCAGAGGCACAGAATGGTTTAGGCAAGAAAATGCCCACTTTCTAAAAGTGACATTTTGAAACTAACAATCTAAAAACCAATTCAGAGACCCCAAACTTCATATCTTTATCTGCTCCCAATGGGAAACTGCACTTAAAAGATATTTAGGGATATTCCCAATGTTAACCTATGAGAGAGATAGGCCTTGCAACAGTGAAAAACGAATTTGGCAGTATTTCACTGTCAGGACATGTAAAACACATCAGTACATGTCCTATCTTTAACATACACTGCACCCTGCCCATGGGGCTACCTAGGGCCTACCTTAGGGGTGCCTTACATGTAGTAAAAGGGAAGGTTTTGGCCTGGCAAGTGGGTACACTTGTCAGGTTGAATTGGCAGTTTAAAACTGCACACATCGACACTGCAGTGTCAGGTCTTAGACATGTTCAAATGGCTACTCATGTGGGTGTCACAATCAGTGCTGCAGGCCCACTAGCAGCATTTGATTTACAGGCCCTGGCCACGCATAGTGCACTTTACTAGGGACTTCTAAGTATATCAAATACCCCAATCATAGATAAACTAATCACCAATACAATTTCCATAGGGAACACTTGCACTTTAGCACTGATCAGTAGTGCAGAGACAATAAACCGCAAAGACAGATCAGAAAAAATAGGAGGAAAACGGCGAAAAGTTTGAGGCTAACCCTGCAAAAAGGACCATTTCCAACAACAGGTTTATTGATAATTCCTCATTTCTAAATATGTTATTTGATGTGTATTTGTAAAGCACACCATCACTTGCGAGGGTATCCAGGCTCTCAGGATCCAATTTATATTAAGGGCTGGATTTTACCCATGCAAGGAGTTCCTGGTATCCCGGTATAGATAACTCTGCAGATGGGAAATATGTGTCCCATTTACAGGGCCACTAATAATGAGGATTTATAAGCTTCCTGATTGGGCAGTCTAGTGCCAGTGTTTAGACTTACCCGTTCAAATGAAGGAATGGAAGGAAATATCTGATTATCTGCTCTCTCAACCCATGCTTAGTAAGTTGGCAAGACATCGTGACACGAATCATTCCAATGTAATGAAGGTATGATAAATCAAATGTGTCCAATCAGATGGCATCTACGAATGGAAGAGAATTGTCTGTAACTTCTGCTTGAGGCATTTCAAAGGTGTGATTAATAAAGGCAAATATCTAAATGAAAAAGATAGGCTTTCTCTATGCTTGTTACACCTTAGGCGTAGTAATAGGAAATTCATGATGTTGATGTTACAGCATGTTAATAGCTGTGTCTACTTTCAAATCATTGCAAAGACGTCTGCTTATTATTCTTCTGAATACAATGAAACATAAAGATACCCTAGGGCCAGAGAAGGTGCAGACCCATCTAGAGATAATAGAACAATTGCACTGCCTGCTACGTTATTGCATATAACTCTTCATAGCTTGCGATTTCGAACTGATGTTTCAAGAATATTTAGATTTCACTTATGCCATTATAACTTTGCATTAACATTCCCATATTACCTACATTGTGCTGGTACAATAATTTCGCCAGTGCAAATGTCGGTTTTCATTCTCTGAGGTGGTGAATATACAGCATGAAACACAAGTGAGGTCTAATGTATTCTGGAGATGATTGAGAAAATTACTGAAATACTGGGGCAATGTAATTAATATGGTTCCTTATATTTCACATTTTATGCATCTTTTTTACTCCTTTGGGGGGAAATTTCATCACATTTTGGTTGATGCTAATTACAAGATATTGTTAACTTGCCAATATATCTACATCAACTTCGGAAGCCGTTTTTCTATACATACAATACATATAAGCAAACAGCATGCTGTCTTTAAACATGCTGTGAAGGACCAGGGCCTAACCATTCATGACATAATTGAAAACTTTCCCTCCAAAAAAACAAAAGTTTAATAAAAAATATTTTTTTATGTTGTGCTTTAAACCGCTCTTCTGTCGTTTCAAAGTACTGGTAATAACAAGCGTTTCTAATTACCAATTTAATGATAATCAAAAGTCAACTGTTTAAATTGTGCTCGTGGGTTTTGTGTACAGAAGTATAAAAAAAAGTGATGGATTGAATGCTTGAATTATTCGCAGCTACTCAGTGCCGGATTAAACCCTGTGAAGGATCCTAGGCAGTCGGAATTTCGGGGCCCCCTCACGAATTATCTCCCAATAGCGTTTATTAATTTTATCAACTAACAATTTTAATAAACCAATTTTATTACACAAAACTAAACATTACATTACAGATACTAGTTTGCATCAATGTTTTTACAAACTGATTGATGACAGAAGATGAACTTTTAAGAGACAAACTGTTATGTGAATCTGATGTATATGGTTTATGTACTTTAAGCTGTTAATGAATACATTAAATTAATACAGTATTTTCTCTATAGAGTCTTTAATGTAAAGTTTTCGTTTATTTGAGTTGCCTCATTTTTTCTCTATCTTCTGGAAACAATTTAAGAAAGCTTGATTGTAATTTTCTTTCAAGATCAAACCAATCTTATTTTGATCTGTTGTCACAGAGACCCTAAAAGCAGTGGGGCCCATAGCCCGGTGCCTACTTTGCCTATTCGGTAATCCAGCACTGCAGCTACTGATAATTACTTTCAGTTCATCTTTATTTTACACTCCAGGTCACCTCAGTTGGGACCCAGACAAATCAGTCCTGACCCAGCTTCAATGAGAACAGTCAGGCCTGAACTACCAGGCCAGGTGTTCCCTGAACTAGAACGCAAACAATCCAAAACCTGTTTTGCTCTTATTAGTTGAGTATAGCTTGGTTCCAGTGACACAGTGTGCATGGGACTCACGTCTGGACATATCCGTCCCGCACAAGGATTCATACAGAAGCATACAACCTCTCATCCGTCATTACTATGTGTTGGAAATGACAAGTGTTTCTATTAGCCAACTTAATGGCTATAAAGAGCCCAGTAGTTAATTTCTGATGGTTGTTGATAGTGCACAGTAGTATACAAAAATGTGACGGCTGGCATGCTTGAATTAATCTCAGTAACTGATATTACTCAGTCCGCATTATAAGCCATTGATATTTTGCACACCACAACACCTCTGTCTTGGCCATGCTCCACAGAGAGCACTGGCAGCTGTTCACCCACACACCTCCCCTTTGATAATGTTCAACACCCAGAGGGCACATGTGCCAGGCTGAAGCACAGTGTCACACTCCAGCAGCCCTCAACTATCAACTTTTCATGACCCCTCTAGGATTTCTCATTAAGAATCACACTCAAAAGGGCAGATTCATCTATAGTGTGTGCTGAAACAAAGTCGCAAAAAGTGATACCAACCAGTGCAAAGTGTTGCTAGGCTATTTATTTTCCTGTGCAAAACCTTACTTGTGCATGTAATTAGCATGTAATTAATGCAAATACCACTATACACTGCTTTGCACTACTTTGTTTCAAAGGTCGCCCCTTGAGTGTTACATTGGTGTTCCCATGCTATCACCCATAGCTTTTGATGCAAATCCCTATCTGCTAAAATTTGCAGACAGAGCTTTGTGCCACAAATAATGCCTCCTTTAAGAAGGCAAAAACAAGGAGAAATGTTTTCATTTCTCCTAACTTTGCAACGTTGCATGCGTGCCGCACTGTACAGTGCAGCGCATATGCAATTCAGCACAGCAAGTTTGGTTGCTGCACTGCATTTAATTAAAGAATAGTAAATGTGCCTCCAAATCTTAAAGGAAATACAAATGCACAAGTGCTGTAAAGTGATGAGAAGGTAGAATTTAGTTTGTGCATGCTTATTTGACAAAAATGAAAAATCTTCACATCTGTTCAATAGACAGTATGTTTCCTTCTTTTCTAACTACATAATCCACACCTGTCTCATGGCCTAAATTTTGCTGGCTTTAGGACTTTCTTCACTTTACCACTGCCAACAAGTACTAAAGTGCTTGTGCTCTCGCCCCTAAAATATGGAAGCATTGGCTCTTACCCAAATGGCATTTTTAAATTACTTATAATTCCCTATTAAAGTGTGCTTCATGTGCCCAGGGCCTGCAGCACTGATTGTGCCACCCACTATAATAGCCCCTTAACCTTGTCTCAGGCCTGCCATTGCCTGTCTGTGCAGTGTGATCTGCCATGTCAACCTGGTAAATTCAGCCTCTTACCAGGCCTAAACCTTCCCTTTTGTTCATAAAGGTCCCCCCTGAGCTACGCCCTATGAAACCCACAAGGCAGGGTGGCATGTATTTCAAAGGCAGGGCATGTATTTTTTAGTTTTACATGCCCTAGTAGTGAAAAACTCCCAAATTTGTTTTTCACTATTGCAAGGCCTATCTCTCGCATAGGATACCTGGGATTATTTTACTGCATCTTATTAGTGTAATTCTCCATCTGGAAGAGATACATTTATCAAGTTTAATGTCTCTGAACTCACAATTTAAAATAACAACTCATAGTGAAGTCGGATTTTAAATTGCAGTTCTGAAAAGGCCACTTTTAGGAAGTTGGCATTTTTCTTATTTTAGCCATTTGGTGCTCATTGCCTGTCTCCAGTACACATCTGGGGTGGGTTGACTGCTGGCTGTTGCATTCCCTCTTGACAGCCACACACAAAGGGGGCTTAAGTGTCACCGGTAAACCATCAACATCATGATGGGCCATCCTGGGGCAGGATGGGTGGGAGGGTCTGACACACCTTAAGTGGCACTGTCCTAGCACACATAAAGGGCTGCATACCCCACTGTAGTGAGTCTGGAGCCAGGGCAGAAAGAGGCACAATTGAGTATAAGTACTGGACCTCTGACACCAACAACTCAGTACACTATTGTACCTGTGGAAACTTTGCCTGGAAGAAGGACTACCACTCTGCTGAGCTGCTACTCTGTTGGACTCCTGCTTTGCTGAGCTGACCTGCTGCCTGATGCCCTCTTGCCTAGAAGTGAGAAGGACTGGACCTGCATCTCTCCATCCCAAAGCCAAAGTGACTCCAAGGGGTTACTGGCTTGCCTCCTGTTCTAAAGGCTCAGGGACATCAAAGGCTTCCCTTCCTTCTACAAACAGCAGCTCAACTTTACTTGCACTGTCAAGTGGTGCCACCGCAGACCAGGGCTCTTGGAAGTGAGTGTAAAGTACTGCATCTGCCAGAACCTGCGCTGCTGTTGTGCCAATCTGAACTGACAAATCCCATGCTGCAAGATTAATGTATCACTGCCACTGCACGGGCTGGACTGGTACATTGCTCCAGCCCATCCCCTGCAACCTCGGATGGCTGAACCACCATGGTTGGTGGTGGGGGCTCGGAATAACTCCCAGCACCAGGCCTGCTGTCCTTCCTGCCTGCTGGTGCAGGCCCCTTGCCCTTCCTGTCAGCAGCCGGGGATTGCCCCTTGCCCTTCACACCTGCAGCTGGTGATGCTTCCTTGCCCTTCCTAGTCGCAGCTGGTGGTGCCTCCTTGCCCTTCCTTGATGCACCTGGTGTAGGCACCCTGTCAGTGTTGCTGCCTGGTGCCCGGGATCCTCTCCCACTTGCAGTAGCTGTCGACACTACTGTACCCCTGGACTGGGTGGCTGAGGTGCTTGCCTGGGTTTTCTTCACCCTGGCCTGACTTGAAGGACGGGGGGGTAGGGAAGAGGTCAATGGTGGAGAGGAAAATCTTCTTAGGGACATTGGGTTGGGAAGAGGGTGAAGGTTTGGGAGAGGAGGAAGAGGAAGTGGTGGTAGGAGGTGTCTGTCTGCTGTTGTTGGGTGCAGGTGCATGGGCTGGATGCTGTTGTGAGGTGGATGGCTGTTGGGTGTCTGAGTGCTTGCATTTGGGTCGCTTGGAGGAGGGGGCACAGATACAGTAGGAGAGGACACAGGGGACGTGTGCATGGGAGTGAGGTTGGTGACTGCCAGAGAGGGGCGTGTAGTGATAGGCATGATGGTGGTAGTGGATGAGGATGTAGTGCATGCAGGTGTGACTGTAGACGTTACTGGCAGGGAGGTGGAAGACGAGGAGGGGGACACAGTGGAGGCAGTGGATGTTGGTATATCTGCATCTGGATGGTGTTTGTGTGAGTGGCTGTTTGATGATATGTGGTGCTTGTGTTTGACTGAACCACTCCTGTGTGTAGTCCTGGGTGCATGCTGGTCTGCCTGTGTGCTTGGGATAGGTTGGGGTTGAGGGGAATGGGACTGGACAGAGGAGGCTGGAGGGGGAAGGCTAGAAACAGGGACAATGGCTGCCATCAGGGAAGGAGGCCCGAGCCTGGATTGATCTCTGTTGGGCTGCCATGCCAGAGTGATTGCCCTCCAGGAATGCATTTGTTTGCTGCAAATGGGCTGCCAACCCCTGGTTGGCATACTCAATGGTTGACTGTCCTACAGAGATGGATTGCAGGAGGTCAATAGCCTCCTCACTCAGGGCAGCAGGGCTAACTGGGACAGGGCCTGATGTGCCTGGGGCAAAGGAGATGCCCACCCTCCTGGGTGAGCGTGCACGGGGAACACGCTGAGGGGCTGCTGGGAGGGCAGTGCTGGTACGGGGGTGGTGGCAGTACCCGTAGTTGGGGTGGGCACAGAGGTGTCCACCACCAGCAGGGAACTTCCATCGGGGGAGGTATCACTGTCAGAACTGTCCCCTCCAGTCTCCACCATGGTGCTCCCTTCACCCTCCGTCCCACTGGTGCCCTCACCATCGGTGGATTCGGCCTCCTAGGCCCTGTGGGATGCAGCTCTCCCCATGGCCGGTGTCTCTGCTCCTCTGCCAGATGATGCTAATGCACATAAGGACAGGGTGACAAAACAAAAAGGGGGGGACGAGACAAAGGATACCCTTGGTCAATGGCGTCAACAACACCACAGTTGGCATAAACAACACACACACAGGGAACAGCCCTGTGCACTAGGCAATGCACTACCAGTCACAATGCTATTCACCAGCCCATGGACAAGGATACCTAACCCCAATTGCAGCATACCTGACACCCACAGACCCCAGCTCAGTAGTGGAGGCCTACTAGCTTGTTAGGAGGAGGTTGACATCAGACCCTGCCCAACATGGGCCCTACCCTGCACTGGCCGGCCTGGACTAGGGACACCCAAAGGCCCACATACCCCACCGAATGCCATCCCACCACGTGCATGTAGTATATTGGTGCACTGTACTCACCCCCTTGTGGCTGCTGTGATGCCCCCAAGCGCTTATCCAGCACCGGATAGGCCACAGCCAGTATGCGGGCCATCAGGGGTGTCAGGGTTCGACGGGCACCTCTTCCTCGTTGGGAGGCTATCCCCAGTTCGGCCTCCGCCCTCTTCCTTACCCAGTGTCTCAGGTTCTCCCACCATTTGCGACAGTGGGTTCTCCACCTGCCGTAGTCCCCCAGGGTCCGCACTTCCTTGGCGATGGCACGCCATATACCCTTTTTTGATGGGCGCAGACCTACAGAGAAATACACATAGGAAAAGGTTTCAGTCAGACCATCCTGCCTGTTACGCTCATGGCCCACCATAGCCCTCACATCCCCATATGCACAGATATTGCCCACCATACATGCAGCATGCTGCCCAGGGCCCTTACCCCTTACCCCCTCACATGAGGCCCTCACACACAGCACTCCATGCATTCATGCCTCATTTATTGTGCTCACAGTGTACTCACCTGTTGGTCTGGAGTCCAATGCAGCATTTGGTACTGGAGTAGGACCCCATCCACCAGTTTCTCCAAATCCGCAGTGGTGAAGGCAGGGGCTCTTTCCCCAGTGACACAAGCCATGGTCGGTTCCAGACGCAGGTCGCAGCAGCACTTGCAGTGTAGGTCCTCTCCTGTTGCCGGTCAGGTAGCAAGTGAGTGAACAGATAGAAAATGGCGGTCAGGTCCTCAGCGGTGAGTACTGTCACCGCTGGTGTACATCACCATTGGCCACTGTAACCCATAGGGCCCAATGACACCAAATGAGGAGTTGCACGGCGGTACTCGACCGCCTCCCGCAATGGCGCACAACATCAGTGGCATTACATCATTTCCACATGTCTATCCATACAGGACAGGCGGACTCCATTTCAGAGGGGGGGGCAGGCCATGGCACCTAACTGCGTCACAGTACACATAGGCACTATTTGGGCCTATACAACAATATTGTGTTACAGTCACAACATGCAATGCAGTGTAGTGTTTGGAAATATGGAATACTGACCAGCTACTCACCGTTTGCCCCCTAGATTGCAACCGCTGCGGGTGAATAGGAGATGGAGACATCTCCCCGAGTACAGGCCCCTGGTGGACTTGGCAACAACGGATGACAGACATGTTATCCTCACCTATAGACTGGACCGGGCCACAATCACAGAGCTGTGTGCCCAATTGGAACCTGACCTAATATCTGCGATCCGTCAGCCCACCAGGATCCCCCCTCTTGTGCAAATCCTATCTGTGCTCCATTTCCTGCCAAGGGGCTCCTTCCAAGTGACAGTGGGCTTGGCAGCAGGAAAGTCTCAGCCAATGTTCTAAATAGTGCTGACCAGAGTATTTTCTGCCCTGATGAAACACATGCGCAGCCAAATTGTTTTCCCCCAGATGGAGGATTTGGCCACTGTGAAAGCTGATTTCTGTGCAATGGGGCATATCCCAAACATTGTTGGTGCTATTGATGGTACACATATTGCATTTGGACCCCCCCCCCTGCAAAATGAACCGATGTTCAGAAATTGCAAGAGCTTTCACTCCATGAATGTGAAGATAGTGTGCCTGGCGGACCAGTTCATCTCCAATATCAATGAAAAGTATCCTGGGTCTGTGCATGATGCCTTTATCTTGAGGAATAGCAGCATCCTATATATGATGGCTCAACTCCAGAAGCACCGGGTGTGGCTAATAGGTGAGCCCTGGTTCCCAACAAGGGGTTGTTGGTGTATGGGTATGGTGTGGGCCCTAATGGTTAGTGTGTGTCTAACAGTTGCCCCTCGATATTTTCAGGTGACTCTGGTTACCCCAACCTCTTAGGGCTACTGAACCCTGTGAGGAATCCCAGGACAAGGCAGAGGGACGTTACAATGAGGCACATGGGTGAACAAGAAGAATAATAGAAAGGACATTTGGCCTCGTGAAGGCCAGATTTCGTTGCCTCCATCTAACAGGTGGATCCCTGTACTACTCACCCAGGAAGGTGTGCCAGATCATCGTGGCATGCTGTATGTTGCACAACCTAGCCTTACGTTGCCAGGTGCCTTTTCTGCAGGGGGATGAGGCTGGAGATGGGCTTGTGGCTGCAGTGGACCCTGTGGACAATGAAGATCAGTAGGCAGAGGATGAGGACAACAGAAGTGCTATAAGACAACAGTACTTCCAATGGCACACAAGTAAGACACTGTAATCACACTTTACATTGACAGTTTTTTATTTGACATCGTCACTGGCATGCTGATTTTCCCACTTCTATGGACACTTACTGTACCATTTGACATCTCTATTTTCAGATATTTGTGCCCTACTATCGCTCCTGGTGTGTTGACTGCAGCCAACGACAGGTCATTCCTATAAATACGTTACTGTACAGTTATATTGCAGTGTTTAAAGCTTGTTAAACAAATACATGGTTAAATGATTTGACTGACTCCATACTTGTGTTTATTCAAATGGTGTTTATTTAAGTGCTAATGATTGGAGGTGGACGTGCAATGGGCTGGGGGTGAGGATGGAGGAATGTCCAGTCTATTTGTATCACAAGTGCATTGTCCAAGGGGGCATAGGAAGGGGAACAATGGCAGTTCAAGGTGGACAGGGTGACAGAGTGGAACACAAGGGTGACATTCAGGAGAGTATTATTTCCTGGCAGGGGTCTTAGCAATGCTCTCTGGCTTCTGCCTGGATCGCAGGGACCGTTTGCGGGGTGGTTCTCCTTCTGCAAGGGGGTGGGGTGCTTGTGGCCTGTTGATCCTGTGGCGGGGCCTCCTGTCCAGCGGCAGCAGAAGTGGAAGGCTGTTCATCTGTTTGGCTAGTGTCAGGGGCCCAGTGGTGTGCCACTGCCTCCCTCATGGTGTTGCCCATGTCTGCCACCACCCCTGCAATGGAGACCAGGGTGGTGTTGATGTCCTTCAAGTCCTCCCTGATCCCTAGGTACTGTCCCTCCTGCAGCTGCTGGGTCTCCTGCAACTTGTCCAGTATCTGGCCCATCGTCTCCTGGGAATGGTGGTATGCTCCCAGGATGTTGGTGAGTGCCTGCTGGAGAGTCGGTTCCCTGGGCCTGCCCTCCCCGTGTCGCACAGCAGTCCTCCCAGCTTCCCTGTTGTCCTGTGCCTCTGCCCCCTGAACCGTGTGCCCACTGCCAGTGACCCCAGGTCCCTGATCGTCCTGTGTTTGTGGGTTGGCCTGGGGTTCCTGTAGTGGTGGACACACTGCTGATTGACGTGTCTTGGGGACTGAGGTATGGGCCTGCTGGGTGGGTACTG
Source organism: Pleurodeles waltl (assembly GCF_031143425.1). Classification (NCBI taxonomy): domain Eukaryota; kingdom Metazoa; phylum Chordata; class Amphibia; order Caudata; family Salamandridae; genus Pleurodeles; species Pleurodeles waltl. The sequence goes on along the minus strand of NC_090450.1, from coordinate 657,622,100 downwards.
TGCTGGTGTTTCCTAAGGGGGGAGGCTCTGTGGTGGTATGGGACTGTGCCTGGGTTACCGACTGTCCGGAGATCCCTGATGGGCCAGCTTGGTCATCCAGATCCAGGCGTCCAGAGCTGCTGTCATCACTGTGGGCTCTTCTGGGGGTGGACTGGAAGTTGCTGTCACCTCGTCTCCAGTGACGTTGGCTGGGGGACCTGTGGGGATGGAAATGCAGTGTTATTGTTTCTGTGTGTCTCATCTTGTGCATGGATGTGTTGCCCTGTATGGTTGTTATTGCCCTGCCAGCTTTGCCTTGTTGAGTAGTGATTTTGGTGGCTAGGTGATTCTAATGTTCATGCTTAAGTGATGGGTGTCCATGCAGGCCTGTGAGGGCTGTGCATGCATTTGGTGTTGCATGCAGGGCTTGTTATTGGGATGAGTGGGTTGTGGTGGTGGGGTATGTGGGAGGTGTTGAAGTGATGGGAGTGAGGGTAAGGGTGGGGGTTTGTGATGGCATGCAGGTAGGGGGTGATAGTAATAGAGATTTGACTTACCCTCCTCCTACTCCTGCCAGGCCCTCAGGATGCATGATTGCCAAGACTTGCTCCTCCCATGTTGTTAGTTTTGGGGATCCACCGCCAGTCCTCTGTATAGCTATTTGGTGTCTTGCTGCTGTGGAATGTACCTTTCCTCATAGGTCATTCCACCTCTTCCTTATGTTATCCCTTGTTCTGGGGTGCTCTCCCAAGGTGTTGACCCTGTCCACGATTCTCCGCCATAGCTCCATTTTCCTTGCAATGGACATCTGCTGCACCTGTGTTCCGAATAGCTGTGGCTCTACCCGGATGATTTCCTCCACCATGACCCTTAGCTCCTCCTCAGAGAACCTGGGGTGTTGTTGTGGTGCCATGGGTGTATTGTGAGTGGTGTGGGTTAGGGTGTATAGGGTGTTGTGTTGGGGTGTGTGATGTAGGGTACGTGGATGGTGTATAGGTGATGGTGGTATGTGTCTGTGGTCTTGTCTGTGGTCTTGCTATCTCTCTTGTAGCACTTGTTTGTAATGGAAAGGGTTGTGGGTAATGGGTGAGTGTGTTTTATAGTGGTGTGGGTGTGGTGTGTGTTTGTGTGTCAGGTATGTATAGTTTGAATTGTCCAGTGTGGTATAGTTTTGTTAGGTTGTGTGTATTTTGAGCGTGGCGGATGTACTGCCAATGGTTTAGTGCCATTGAATGTCTGCCGTGGTGATTTGTGGAAACTAATCGATTTAAAATTTGTCCATCATGGTATGTTAAGACTTCAGAAGGAACATACACTTTTACCTCCATACATGGGGTGCTCCTTAGTTGTGTCCTGGCTCCTTCTATCTTCCTAACCTTTGACCTTCTTCACTGGTCTTCAGTTCTTTACCTCAACATAGAGACCTGAGCATTTAGAATTTGGTGTGATTTCTATTTTTCATCTATGAAGCATGGTATAGAATGACATTCATGGATCATTTATTGAGTCTGCTTCTGCAGCTGCTGAGGAAGAGGTGATCATTACTGGTTAACAGTTGGACATGAAAAGAACACCAATGCTTCCAGTGTTTGGAAATTCTTCAGTCATCCCCAGGAGAAAAGAAACTGGATGCCAGTAGGGCCACCTGCAAGCTCTGTGACCTGAAGCTAAGCAGAAGGCAGACAATAATCAAATCAGTTCACCTATAAGAAGACATATTAAGGAGAAGCATGAAAAGGAGGGCTTGAATTATTAGTAGGGAAGATCACTTGTTGGTGTAGAGTATGCCAAAAAACACCAAATGTTCCTGCAGAGCTTCTCATGCAAGTTAATCAGGAAAACAATCTCCTCTTTAAAATCGTCACATTTGACTGCAAGGAAATCAAGACCAACTTATAGTCTGGAGAAGAGAATCAAAGGATGTTGAGAGAAAAACACAATCTATGGAAAAAAAGTTTATTTGTGACTGTTTGGCTGCCCAGGGTGGACAATGTGAAGAGCCGAGCCCTTAGCCCTGCTGCTCACAACTGAGGGCCATGTGCACCGACTAGGGTTTACGCACGTAGTAATTGGATGTAGTATATGATCAAAACACAGATATTCATTGAAAGAAAACAAGGTTAATGTGTAGTTTTAGTCAGCTTTGGTTATAACAGCTAAAACAAAATATAATTAAGAACCAGCATACTCAGGCCAATAAATATACTACAATTATGGTTGTCTCTGTCATGGTGTGAAAGATAATATAATATAAAATCTTACCAGTGAGACTGACTAGATTTTGATTTTCATTTTTTCAGCAAGGGCGATGTCATGACTATTGCATTTCATATGGGAGATATGGTTTGCAAGGCAGAATCAAACCTGAAAAGCCATGACATGTACCAGTTGTAGAATGTGGAGAACAACACACCCCATCATGTTTCGTTTTTAGTGCGCTAATGTTTTTCCAATGCCAAAAATTACAAATGTCAGGGTTTTTGGGGTTTGTGTATTCTGATCCTTTGCTAATGTTCAGCGGGCTTTTGCATTATATTACTGGGCTTTTGAGTTATCGTCTAGTATGTTCCCATACTTTGCTGCATGCATCCTTTAGCAGTGCACAAGGAGGTTTGGCCACAAACCCTAACATTCTGCAAGGTCCTGCAACAAACGTGCTGTGGGCATCCAGCTATCTGCTGTGAATGGCTGAAAGATGCATTCAGGAATGCCCTTTGTACAAAATGCAGTAGGCAGCCAAATCCTGCTGTGCACATCCCTATGCCCAAGCTCTGAATCTAGCTCTTAGTAGTCAGTCAGCCTGCACTGACAAGAGTGTGTGTCAGCCACTGGGTCTGTCCTTCAGCCAAGTCCTGTGAACAACCTACTGTGGGCAGTCAATGCTGTTGCACATGGCTAGTGCACAGTGGAGCATGCACTGCATACAGGTTGCGATAGGCAACCAACCACCACTGCACATAACTAAAGGCCTAGCTCAATATGATCCAGGGGTTGGCCACAAGTTCTGGCTTGTGGCTAGACCCTGTACCCAGCCCTTCACAGATGGTTAACCCTTACTGTGTACAACCAGTGGCCATGCACAATAGGATTAGCCACACAGTCATCAACCCACATACAGCTGTGCAGTTTATAGAAAAAGTATCTTTCTTGTTTTATGTAGAAGGTCTCAAAAGAACCACTTTTCCTATTTTTGTTTTGTGGTTATTTTATGCATAAGTGACTTTTTTCAGTTTTTACTTTTGTTCTACTGTTGTGGGGAGCAGCCACTTATATACATTTCTTTACTGATGGTATTTGAAGTAATGCTCCCCCATCTTTTCTTCCCTCATTCACGGGTTCTGCTCACAGCATCATACTTTGGTTTTGTATTTTATATGGTGTGAAAATTAGCCATGCACAATAGAGGTTGGCTGTCCAAGAGGATGGGTGTAAACTTTCATAGAGGCTGAATGCAGAATATGGCAAACAAATGTACTGATAAAACAAGGTTGAAACAAAGTTATAGTTATGGTTGGTGTGAAACAGCCTTAGGATGTTCTTCCCTCTAACATTTTGACTTCATTTTTGCTGATCTCGTTTGTGTTGGTCTCAGCACTCTATGTACTTTACCGGTGCTGACCAGTGTTAAAGTGAGTGTGCTCACTCACTAAAACATGCAACATTGACTTACACTCAATTGGCATCTTTACATTAGTTGCAAGTCCCTAGTCCAGTGGTACTACATATACCCAGGGTCTGTAAAATAAATGCTACCAGTGGGCCTGTAGCAATAATTGTGTCACCCAGTTAAATAGCCTTTCAAACATATTTCAGGCCTGGCACTGCAACCAGTGTGTGCTATTTTCAACTGCCATTTGAACCACACAAAATAAACCTTTTTACAAGATCTAAGCCATCCTTTTCATATATTTTGTCATAGGGAAGGGTACCATGGGGGTGATTCTGATTCTGGCGGGCGGCGGAGGCCGCCCGCCAGAATTCCGCCCCCATTATACCGCTCCGCGGTCAGAAGACCGCGGAGGGTATTATGAGTTTTTCCCTGGGCTGGCGGGCGGTCTCCAAAAGACCGCCCGCCAGCCCAGGGAAAAACTCCCTTCCCACGAGGATGCCGGCTCGTAATCGAGCCGGCGGAGTGGGAAGGTGCGACGGGTGCAGTGGCACCCGTCGCGTATTTCAGTGTCTGCAAGGCAGACACTGAAATACTTTGCGGGGCCCTCTTACGGGGGCCCCTGCCGTGCCCATGCCACTGGCATGGGCACGGCAGGGGCCCCGCGGCACCCCCTACCGCCATCCTGTTCATGGCGGCTTTCCCGCCATGAACAGGATGGCGGTAGGGGGGGTCAGAATCCTCATGGCGGCGGAGCGCGCTCCGCCGCCATGAAGGATTCCCCCGAGCAGCGGTAAGTCAGCGGGAGCCCGCCGACTTGCCGCTTCTGACCGCGGCTGAACCGCCGCGGTCAGAATGCTCGTGGGAGCACCGCCAGCCTGTTGGCGGTGCTCCCGTGGTCGGTGGCCCTGGCGGCCACCGGCCGCCAGGGTCAGAATGACCCCCCATGTATTTAAAATCTGGACATGCACTTTTAACTTTTACATTTGAAAAACTCTGACATTTTCTTTTTCACTACTGCAAGGCCTACCTCTCCAATAGGATAACATTGGGTTACCTTACTGCCTTTAATAAGTGCTAACTTTCAATTGGGAGCTGGTAGGAATGTCGAGTTTAGTCTCCAAGGGCTAGTTGGCTGGGCTCCACATCAGAGCTTCAGGGATAGAAAAGACTCCAACCACCTTTAACCCTGCACCTGCACTCTGCCTGCTATGATTCTTGCCCCTCAAGTGGAGTCAGCCCTGTCCTGGATCCTTGGAAGTGGGCCATGAATGTGCTCTGCCAGCTCAGATGTGGTCACTTGGGCAGAACTGATGCAGCGTGATGCATCTCCATCCAGCACTTCATCACAACCACCGCTGCAGGATGCATCCCCAATGCAGGACCTCACATCACAGCTTCTCTGAACCACTGCTTCACTATGCATCACTAAACTAGAAATTCACATCACAAGCCTTCATTGACGGCATCCTTGACAGTGATGCAGTACCTCTCGTCACAAGCTCCATCGACTGCTTCATTGAAATTGCTGCTGCGTGAAGCATCACCGATGCAGAACCTCACATAGCCACCCTTGTCCTCTTGGAACTACCGGTGTGCAACGTATCCTCACACAAGATCTTCCAGTGCTCCGCAACCAGGATTTAAGGTACTTTACTCAGCTGGCCTAATCTTGACCCTGTGTCTGGCCTGCAATCCATGGTGGTCAGCCTGAACTTGTGTCTTTATCCTGGAACGATGTGACAAGATAACAACAGTTGATGCTTTGTGCTTCTAAGCACTGTCTTCGCTGAAATCTTTAAAACTGCATAACTTCAGTTCTACTGACTTTGTTTTTTGTTGTTTTGGTCTCAATAATTTATTACATTTTACTCAGTCTTTTTAAAACAGTGTGGGATTTTTCTTGTGTTATGTTTTTACTTTATTATTGTCTGAATACTGTATAAATACTTTACATGTTGCCTCTAAGTTAAGCCTGACGTCTGATGTGCCAAGCTACCAAAGGGTTAACCGCAGGTTAATGTATGGTTTCCTTCTGTTTCATCCTGATAAGAATGGTGGTTGGTGTTTAAGTAGGGTTTCACACCCATCAACCAGTAGAAACATTTCCTGCAAACTTCAACCACCTGGAGCGCTAATTGAGAGTAACTCAAGAAACCACAGATAAAGATATCTTCAAATTAGCCTTAAGATGCTACCACCAGCAGATATGGAACACCATACAGATTACACTGACAACAGCACTAAGTGCAGAAGTTAAATCTTCCCCATCATAAAAGGTTTCTCCGTGCCTGCTGCTGCCTTCAGCAACATCACCCCCTTTACAAGACCTGTGCAACAAGCTCTCGGAATTCTTTTATAACAAAATCACCTCCATATATGGCCACTTCAGCCCTCAGCCAAACTTGATGACTGTTACAACTCAATTTTCCATCACGGGAAAAGAACAAACCCTGACCTTGTAACCCACCGTCACCAAAGTCGAAATCACTGCTAGCATGAAGACCATCCACTCGGGCCCCATCTGAACCTTGCCCTCACCATTCCTTCACCAAAGGACTTCTGCCAATAAGTGAAGCACTAACATCCATATTCATTTCCTCCATTGATTCAGCCACATTCCTGGACTCATGCGAAACATGCCACCATCATGACCCATCATGATCCGGGTAAAGAAGCCATTCGCCGACCCAGCTATGCTTTTCAATTGCAGTCCCATCTTCATCCTGCCATACTGAGCAAAGGTGTTAGAGAAACCAATAACTCACCAACCACTTCAGCAACCACCACCTCCTTGACATCCTGCAGTCTGGATTCAGGTCCAACCATAGTACAGAAACAACACTAATCTTACCAGAGGCGATATCCACATGATCCTTGACAGAGGAGAGACAGCAGACATCATTCTCTTGGACCTTTCTCCAGTATTTGACATGGTCTCACACTGGCTCCTTATCACGTCCCTGCCAGAGATTGGCATCCAAGGACCTGCTCTCCGCTGGATCTACTCCTTTTTAACGCATAGAGCTCAAGCTGTCAGCCTGGACCCTTACTTAAACACATCTGTGGAGTGCCTCAATCGTTATCGCTCAGCACATCCCCTTCAAGGCATACATGATCTATCTGCTCAATGTCATCTGTGCACATCGCATCAACATTCTCTCCTATGCTGATGACACTCAAATCATACCCTAACTCTTAGAAAAGTCCCTCAAAACAAGAAGCAAGAACACTGCTTGCAAGACCAAAGTGGAAAACTGGATGGATGCCAGCTTACTCAAGCTCTACATCAACAGGACAAGTTCAGTGATCTTCTGCTAGAGCACCTCAAGATGGGACTACCAACTGGAGACCAGCTAAACATGAACACAGACCCACCACCTATACCAGGAATCATTGAAAACAACCTGGACATGGCCACACAAGTTATCTCTGTCATTGTATCCTGCTTCCACACTCTGAAGATGTTTTTCAGATGGCTCCAAGTCAATACTACAAAAAGTGTCACTCAAGCCCTAGTCACCAGCAAGGTAGACTACCAGAACACCCTCTATCTTGGTTCACCGAGCAACTCACTCAAAGACTACAAACCATCCAGAACTCAGCAGTCAGACTCATCCTAAACTTCACAGCCAGAACTTGCATCACACCACACCTCTTGAATCTCCACTGGCTTCTGATACACAAGTGTGCTCATTTTAAACTCCTCACACCCTAACACAACTTAGGCCTCACCCACCTGAACAATTGCATCTCCCTCAACCAACCACCCAGACATCTCTGCTCTCCAGGGCTCCTACTCACACACATCCCACGCATATACAGAAACAGATCAGGAGGACAGGTGTTCCCTTGCATCAATTCTAAAGCATGAAGCAGACTCAAACTCCACATCAGAGTCTCCACCAATTCTGCAAGAAGCTGAAGACAGGGCTTTTCAGCTAAGTAACCTATCATAGGCAGGGCTAGACACACACACATGCTCAGTGCCGGGATAACTTCACGAGTGATAGCATGTGTTGCAGACACAAATTACATAACAAATTGGCCCATCCTTTGAGAGTTTATTCAGTGAATGTTAGAAGCATCAGTACGTATTTAAGAAACTGAATTCTTTCCTAGACAACATATTGGTAGACGTCCACTTTGACAGAAATCAACACTGAAGTCTATAAATACATGGTTTTAATTATATATCTTTTTATACAATGACTTTTAGAGTTTGTACGCACATAGCAACACTATGGCCTGTGGCTGTAACCAGTTAACACTTAGAAATGATGTTTCATTTTGCCTGGGGAAACACACCTCAGGGCAAGTCTTTTGATGTTCCCTGTACTCAATCATATCATGGTGCTGTGCCAAGCACACAGGTGTTTTTGATTCCATTGTGTGGCCAGTACCACTGCCCACAGTATCTACTGAACACCATAGTACATATTGGGCACAACAGTGCCTACCTACTGGGAAGAGTATTGATGTAGATGATTACATATGTAGAACAAGCTTAAAATTACCCTAAAATTCCGAATTCGTAAGTGTATTGGATGGCCTAATGTTCCAGCATATTAAAGATTTTTGAGTGTAAAGGAAGCCGTGAAATGTAGAAAATATAATTAAAATAATAAGAAATATAGGAAACAATTGAAATAAGTGTTAGAAACATGCTTAAAAAAGACCTGTTTAGTGATGGCTGCATGATTGGATACACAAAAAATAGCTTGTGAGGCCTGTCATTTATGTTGTTGGCTTTTTGTTATCTACGTGTGTGTAAATAAAAAGAACTGAAAGTATGGACAAAGCGAGGCTCAGAGGATTTGAAATACATATATTTATATATATATATATATGTGACCTAGTGGCAGTTGCCACTCAGTAGTTGTAGGTAGGATTCCGTTTCTATACAAAAAGCATTTTTTTGTTTTTTTACTTGCCTATAACATTTTGACACAGTTTGACGAATCTTCACAAAACTTTCCAGAAATATTTGCCAGTTCCATCAGCTGCTGCCTGGAAAGTTTTGGGGTGATCCATCTGGGGGGGGCTGCGAAAAAAGGGGGTTCCCAAAACACATTTTCCTCATTAATTTTTCCATAGGGATTTTGAACAGCGATAGCACAAAAACTATAGGACGGAATTACATCAAATTTGGCACAAAAAGGTAGGTCCTGGTCCAGAAAACAGTGCTTTTTTTGTTTTGGTGGAATTCCATTCAGTATTTTTTGAGAAATTAAGGGCACCACAAATATGTATATCTAGGGATGTGAAGGATTCATGACCCCTAACAATCTTGTGCTGAGATCTGATTGGTTGATAACACTTCAACAACAGAAGCTGCTGCAGTGTGGTCAGCCACCTTGGAACTTGGCTTCATCCGAGTACAAATAAAAATTGAAAAAAAAGAAAAGGGACCAGGGTAGGACACCCTGACCTCTTACCTCTGGTGGTGGGGTCCTAAAGGGACCCCCCAGGGCCAAAAAAAGTGTTTTTTGATGTTGATTTTATGAGCAGAGACACTGTGGATCCGCTAATCTGCTCGTCAAATCACAAAAAATGAAGCGCAGGCTTCCATGCTTCATTAGTCTAATGCCCCCGGGGGGCCAAGTCCCAGGGGCTTTCTTTTTTTAATCAGGGGGAGGGGCTCCTGGAACCCTCCCACTTCCCTGGGGACCACCAGCTACCCAGGGTGATCTTGTAATTAAAGCGGGTGGGCCCTGTGGCCCCCTGTTACCCTGGGGACTACCACCTCCCAAGGGTGATCTTGCAATTAAAGCGGAGGGGGCCTTGGCCACCCGCTGCCCTGGGCAGTACCATCTCCCTACGGCGATCTTGTAATTAAAGTAGGAGGCCCTATGGCTCCCTCCCTGCCTCGGGAACCACCACACCGAGGGCAAGACAGTAGTTGGAGCAGGGGATCATGTGGGCCCCTTGACCCCAGGGACCACCACCCCCGGGCTAATGTTTTAAAAAATAAAGGGAGTCCTTATGGGACCCCCGTGCCCTGGGGACCACCTCTCCCCCAGGGCTAAGACGAGGAGCATCTGATGGCTCTGGAGACCGCCACCCCCCACAGTTGGCTCCTACTATGTCCCAGGGTGCCCACCCCAAGTACATAGTTGTTTTACTGTGGCTTGGCTGCAGTGCCTCAGCCAAGCCACAGCAAAAACATTGGGTTTTGACAGCAGGACCAGTAAAACAGGTCCCACTGTCAAAATCCAAAGCTTTCATCTGCTTCAGCAAGGAAGGAGCTGATGTCAAAGCAGCTCTGTGCTTGCTAAAGCATTGGCACCCCGGGGAAGCCTTAAGGCAACCAGGTAGCCTATAAAGGCATTGTTTAAAAAAAAAAAAAAGAAGGGACCGCGGGTTAAGCCCTTGAGCACTCCCTCACCATCCCACATGACCCGTAAAATAAAATTCAATAATTAAAGAAAATAAAAAGTAGGGACTGCAGTAGACCCTTTAAGGGCTCCCCCTACGGTACCTTCACTACAAAGCCCACAAAAGAAAAAAAAAAAAAAACATATCTCATTGTGAAGGTTGCAGATCTTCACACTGAGCTATGGGTGTTTGAACCCAACTGGGCTCATTCTCCTTTTCTTTATTTGAAAATTGTACTTTTTTAAAATATATTAAATAATTATTTTTCTTAAATCTAACAAATATATCTTATTCTAAGTGTATGAGATATTAAAGCCTAAAAAAAAATCCCTTTCTCTTTCACTTTCTCTCTTTCAATCAATTTCTCCCACTCACACACTTAGACACTTATGCACTCACTCACAGACCCACTGACATCCTCATGCAGCCACTCAGTGACCTGAGCACAGACAGACATGGCATTAAAACACTTTTGTACGTACCCTCACACCCAGAGAGACAATCTGACAGCCACTCCCATCCCCAGAGACACACTCTCATACCTTTTCTCACACCCAGAGAGAAGCTGTGGCTAACTCCTGCCATGCAATACGAAAGGGCTGTGCACAGCGTGGGTTTGGGTGGTTGGTGAGTGTTGGCCGAACAGTCTGGCTGTAGGCCAGGTCTTGTGGGCAACCTCCTCTGCAAATGGGTGCTTATTGGGGGTTGGCCTCAGGTCCAGAGGCCGTGCGCTGTGCTGGTTCGATTAACGTATAGTAATTCAAATTACTATACGTTTAAAAAAACGTAGAAATTCAATGAAAAAAACAAAGGTTACAGAGACATTATAGTTAGGAAATAGAATAAAAAATCCTTAGAAATTCACTGAAAAAGCAAAGGTTACATGGATGTTATAGTTAGGTTCTGAATTTGCTCGTACAAAACCGTAGAAATTCAGCAGTCATAAGTACCTCAGCTAGTGATATCTGGCACTCCTGTAATGCACTGCTTATCACCTCATAAATTACATCACTCGTGAGATGGTCAGTGACATCACTGATGACATCATCCAGCGAGTGTAAGTGCTGTATCGATGTGTGAGTGTGTCTATGGATGAATGAGTGGCTGAATAATTTGCTGTATGGGAGACTGAATGGATGTGTAAGTTGCTGTATATGTGAGTGAGTGACTGTGTGAGCAGCTGCATTACATTTAGTGAGTGGGTCTATGGGTGGCTGCATGTGTGAGTGAGTGGGTGTCAGAGTGTTTGTCTGGGTAAGTGAATGGGCGTCACTGTATGGGTGAGTGACTTGGTGAGTGTCTGTATGGCTGTAAGTATAACTGAGTAGCTGTGTAAGTAACTGTATGCAAGAGTCAGTTGTTGTAGGAGTAGCTGTATTGTAAACTGAGTGGGTGAGTCAGTTTTTATATAGGTTAGTTAGTGGATGTGTGTGAACTTGTGTTGGTCAGTGAGTGGCTGTGTGTTGGCTGAATGGGTGACTGACTGGGTATGTAAGTGTAGTTTATGTGAGTGAGTTGGTGTGTGAATAGTTGTACAGTTGAGTGATTGAGTGTGTAAGTGAATGTAATAATGAGTCATTGACTGTGTCAGTGACTGTATGGGTGAGTGTGTGGGTGTGTCAGTGTTTCTACAGCTGATTAACTGGACGTGTCACTAGAGTAGTGATCTATTAATGGGGTCAGTTAGTGTGAGTGGGTGTATCAGTGAGTGTATGAGTGGGTGTGGAAGTAACTGCACCTCAGTTAGTAGTGCGTGGGTCAGTGAGTAGCTGTTTCTGTGGCTGTTTGAATGAATGTTTTTATATCACTACTCTAATGCATCTCTGAATAAGTATTTAAGTAGACATGTGTGTGTGGGCATACAACAGTTTGTATCAGCAAATGAGTGGGTGTATGACTGTTTGTGTGGCTGATGTCATCAGTGATGTCATCAGCGATGTCACTGACCATGTCATGAGTGATGTAATACTTGAGGTGATAAGCAGTGTATTATGGGAGCACCAGTTATAGTTAGCTGAGGTACCCATAGCAGCTGAATTTCTATGTGAGTGGGAGAAACTGATTGAAAGAGAGTCAGAGAGAGAGAAAAAAGTGAGTATGAGAGAGATAGAGAGCTTTCTAGGCTTTGATGTATGATATACTTCGAATGAGATATTTCACTAAAAAGTAAAAAAATATATATATCTGTAATTTTTAAAAATAAAAATAATTTGTACAATTAAAAAAAAGAGGAAAGCAAGTTGGATTTGACTCAAACCCTTACTGCTCAGTGTGTAGGCCTAATGACCTTCACACTGAGCTATTGTTTTTTCATTTATTTTTCTTATTTATTTTACTAGACCTTTATGGGGGGGCTATCTGGGACCTTAAGGGCTCCCCCATGGTCTCTCTATATTTATTTATTTTTATAATTTTATAAAAATGCCCTGAAGGGCTATATGGCAACACGGGGAAGCCTTAAGGCTTCCCTTGTGGTGTCATTGCTTCAGCAAGCATATAGCTACTTTAACAGCAGATCCGTATTTGCTGAAGCATTTTATCTCTGTCCCCTGCATGTGTGGAGGTGACAGAAATGAAAGCTTCAGTTTTTTACCTGCTTTACAGATCCACTTGTCAAAAAGTGAAGTGTTTGCTGTGGCTTGGCTTGGCTGCAGAGCAGCAGCCAAGCCACAGCAAACAGCTATGTCCTGGAGTGGGCACCCCGGGACATAGCAGGAGCTGGCTCTGGGAGGTGGCAGTCGCAAAGGCCATCTGTGGCTCCAAGAGGGGAGCCCCCTTCTAACTGTGCCCACAGTCCCGAGTAGGTTGTGGTCCTTTTAAAAAAAAAAAATATTTTTAAAAATACTTTGCTGAAGCTGAGTCCCAAGATGGCTGACAACACTTCAACAGCTTCTGTTGTTGAAGTGTTATCAGTCAATTAGATTGCTGCATGATCTCCGTAAGGTTGGCAAATCCTTCTCGTCCCTATATGTACAAATTTGGATTTTAATTAATTTCTCTAAAACTATTGACCGGAATTACACCAAAACAAAAAAAGATCACTTTCTGGACCTACCTTTCTGCCAAATTTACTGTAAATAAGCCCCTTAGTTTCAGAGCTATCGCTGTTCAAAATCTCAGTGGGAAAATAAATGGGGAAAATGTGTTTTGGGACCCCCTCCTTTCCTCCTCTCCCCCCCGGACAGATCACCCTGGAGCTTTCCAGACAGCAGCTGGAGTGACTGGAAAATGTTTTTGTAAAGTACAATGAAGATTTGTCTAGTGGCGCCAAAGATATATACAAATAAAAAATACCTTTTCATATAGAAATTAGATTCTAACTATAACTACCTTGTGTGACCGCCACTGGGCAGTATATATATATATCTATATCTATATCTATAGATATATATATCTATACATACATTTTTATATATATATATATATATACACACATTTATATATAGATATATATATAAATATATATATATATATATATATATATGTATATATATGTATATATATATATATATATATATATATATATCAAACCCAGTGAGAAGAAAATCATCGGACGGCTGCACAATGTCCCGGGGATCGTATTCGGTTGGGAGAAAAGAATCCAAAGAAAATCTCTCAAATATGAATCCACTGTCAGCAATTTATTGGAAAAAAATCCATAGTAGTAGTAAATTCAAAACAAATTCATGCTGTCCTGGCCAAATGTCTTCGCGTTTCGGCAAACGCCTTCAACTGGACATTGGCAGCCATTATTGCACACATCTATGTAACCAATATAGTCCTTCTTTAATTTCAGTGCCCCACTGCACATTTGCAATAGCGGTGGCCATCTTAAAACAAAGGTAGGTCGCTCCCCCTGCCGCTGCAGCTCCTCCAAGTTCCCGAGTTCCTGTGTTCCTGAGACCCACCTAACTGTAAGTACCCCCCTCCTCCCAGCCCCTCGCCCTGCCCCGCGCCACTCACCTTCTCTCCTGCTCCTGCTTCTTTTCCTCCTCTCTGTCTCTTCCTCCTCGCTCCCCCTCTGCAATCTTCTTCTGTGTTCTTCTGTTCTTCTCTTCTGTTCTTCTGTTCTTCCCTTCTGTTCTTCTGTGTTCTTCCGGTCTTCTGTGTTCTTCTTCTCTGTTCTTCTCGGTGCTTCTGTGTTCTTCTTCTCGGTTCTTCTGTGTTCTTCTGTGTTCTTCTCTGTTCTTCTGCTCTTCCGATCTTCTGTTCTTCTGTCTTCTGTTCTTCTGTCTTCTGTTCTTCTGTTCTTCTGTCTTCTGCTCTTCTGTTCTTCTGTCTTCTGCTCTTCCGGTCTTCTGTTCTTCTGTCTTCTGTTCTTCTGTCTTCTGTTCTCCTGTCTTCGGCTCTTCTACCTCCTCCGTCTTCTTCCCCCGAGCCTGCCCTCCTGCTCCTTCCTCATCCCCCTCCCTCACTCGCCTCCCCCTCTCTCACCCCTAGCTAACCCGTTCGCTATCTACCTCCCTCACTCCTCCTATCTTCCTATCTCTCTAGCTCCCTATCTCACTATCTAACTCCCCCACTCTCCACCTCCTCCTACCTACCTATCTGTCTATCTATCTATTTCCCTATCTATCGACTTCTCTATCTATTTTCTCTATCTATTTCTCTATCTCTCCCCCCCTCCCGCCACCCCCTCTACTACCTATCTCCCTATCCTCTCACTCTACCTCTCTCCCTCACCCACCTCTACAACCCCCCCTCCCCTATCTTCACAACCCTCCTCCTATCTCTCTCCCTAATCTCCAAACCTCCTAACACTCACCCTCCTCCACCCTAAACCCCCTCCCCCAGCTCCTCTCACTCTACCTGTCCCCCCCTCCCTCGCGCTTTCCCACCGCGACCTCCTGCACGCCCCCGCCCCCCAGCTCCCATTCGCCCCCAGCTGACCCCTCCCCCCCTCCTACCTCTTATGGCGGCCGCTGCGCGACAGTGGTAGCGACCCTTGACCCAAGGGTAGGTCGCTCCCCCTGCCGCTGCAGCTCCTCCAAGTTCCCGAGTTCCTGTGTTCCTGAGACCCACCTAACTGTAAGTACCCCCCTCCTCCCAGCCCCTCGCCCTGCCCCGCGCCACTCACCTTCTCTCCTGCTTCTTTTCCTCCTCTCTGTCTCTTCCTCCTCGCTCCCCCTCTGCAATCTTCTTCTGTGTTCTTCTGTTCTTCTCTTCTGTTCTTCTGTTCTTCCCTTCTGTTCTTCTGTGTTCTTCCGGTCTTCTGTGTTCTTCTTCTCTGTTCTTCTCGGTGCTTCTGTGTTCTTCTTCTCGGTTCTTCTGTGTTCTTCTGTGTTCTTCTCTGTTCTTCTGCTCTTCCGATCTTCTGTTCTTCTGTCTTCTGTTCTTCTGTCTTCTGTTCTTCTGTTCTTCTGTCTTCTGCTCTTCTGTTCTTCTGTCTTCTGCTCTTCCGGTCTTCTGTTCTTCTGTCTTCTGTTCTTCTGTCTTCTGTTCTCCTGTCTTCGGCTCTTCTACCTCCTCCGTCTTCTTCCCCCGAGCCTGCCCTCCTGCTCCTTCCTCATCCCCCTCCCTCACTCGCCTCCCCCTCTCTCACCCCTAGCTAACCCATTCGCTATCTACCTCCCTCACTCCTCCTATCTTCCTATCTCTCTAGCTCCCTATCTCACTATCTAACTCCCCCACTCTCCACCTCCTCCTACCTACCTATCTGTCTATCTATCTATTTCCCTATCTATCGACTTCTCTATCTATTTTCTCTATCTATTTCTCTATCTCTCCCCCCCTCCCGCCACCCCCTCTACTACCTATCTCCCTATCCTCTCACTCTACCTCTCTCCCTCACCCACCTCTACAACCCCCCCTCCCCTATCTTCACAACCCTCCTCCTATCTCTCTCCCTAATCTCCAAACCTCCTAACACTCACCCTCCTCCACCCTAAACCCCCTCCCCCAGCTCCTCTCACTCTACCTGTCCCCCCCCCTCCCTCGCGCTTTCCCGCCGCGACCTCCTGCACGCCCCCGCCCCCCAGCTCCCATTCGCCCCCAGCTGACCCCTCCCCCCCCCTACCTCTTATGGCGCCCGTCCGCGCCTGGCCCGCGCCCAGCGCCACGACCCCTGGTCCCCAGCTCCCCCAAGCCCCGCTGATCCGCTACGACCCCACCACCCTCCACGCCCTCAACCCAGGGCGCTCCAAAACCTGCTTCCTAGCTCACCCCAAACGCCCCCATGGACCCTTCGCCTGCAACTCCTGCAAACGCATCTTCCACCACGCAACTACCACGACCACAAGCCCACGCGCCATCAACCACCTCAAGTGCATCCTGATCAACGCTCGTTCCGTCCACAAGCACGCCGTTGAACTTTGGGACCTCCTGGACTCCACAGCCCCGGACTTCGCCTTCATCACGGAGACATGGATGAACGCCTCCTCTGCTCCAGACATCGCTACCGCCATCCCCGAAGGCTACAAGATCTCCAGAAAAGACCGCACCAACCAAGTAGGAGGAGGTGTCGCCATCATCTTCAAAGACTCCATCAGCGTCACCACCTCCACCGAAGACCCCCCCCTCGCCGCTGAACACCTGCATTTTCAGATTCGCACCGACCCAAGGACCACCCTCAGAGGATCCCTCGTCTACCGTCCTCCCGGACCTCGCGCCTCTTTCAGCGACGCCATCGCCGACTTCATCTCCCCGCACGCCCTCGCCTCACCGGACTACATCCTCCTAGGCGACCTCAACTTCCATCTGGAACAAAACAACGACCCCAACACCACCACCCTGCTCGACAACCTCGCCAACCTCGGCCTCAAACAACTGGTGAACACCGCCACCCACATCGCCGGACACACGCTCGACCCTATCTTCTCCGCCAGCAAACACGTCTTCTTCAGCCACACCTCTGCCCTACACTGGACCGACCACAGCTGCGTACACTTCACATTCCGACGCGAGACCTCCCACCTCCGCACTCAACCCATCCCTCATCGACAGTGGAACAAGATCCCTGAAGAGCAACTCTTCTCCGCTCTCGCCGCCAACCAACCCACCCTCACCACCGACCCCAACGACGCAGCTCTCAACCTCACAAACTGGATCTCCAACTGCGCTGACAACCTTGCTCCCCTCAAACGCACGCATCGACAGACCAACACCAAAAAACCTCTCTGGTTCTCTGACACCCTCAAAGAATCAAAGAAAACTTGTCGTGCCCTTGAGAAGGCCTGGCGCAAGGACCACACCGCTGACAACATGACCGCCCTCAAGAACGCTACACGCGAACACCACCACCTGATCCGCACTGCCAAAAGGAACTTTTTCACAAACAGCCACAACAGCAGAGAACTCTTCAGCATCGTCAAAGAGTTCTCCAACCCCAGCGCCAGCGCCAACGCCGTCACGCCCTCACAGGATTTGTGCGAATCCCTCGCCACTTTCTTCCATCGCAAGATCAGCGACCTCCACGACAGCTTCGGACACCAGACCCAACCATACACCACTGAACCCGCTTCCCCGGACACCACCCTCAACAACTGGACCCACATCAACACGGAAGAAACCAAATCCATCATGAACTCTATCCACTCCGGCGCCCCTTCGGACCCCTGCCCGCACTTCATCTTTAACAAAGCCGACGACATCATCGCCCCGCACCTCCAGACCGTCATCAACTCTTCTTTTTCTTCTGCTACCTTCCCCGAATGCTGGAAGCACGCTGAAGTCAACGCCCTACTAAAGAAACCTACGGCTGACCCAAGCGACCTGAAAAACGTCCGCCCCATCTCTCTTCTACCTTTCCCAGCCAAGGTAATAGAAAAGACCGTCAACAAACAGCTGACCACCTTCCTGGAAGACAACAACCTGCTCGACCCTTCACAAACCGGATTCCGAACCAACCACAGCACGGAAACCGCCCTCATCTCAGTCACAGACGACATCAGAACCCTGATGGACAACGGTGAAACAGTCGCCCTCATTCTCCTCGACCTCTCGGCTGCCTTTGACACCGTCTGTCACCGCACCCTAATCACCCGCCTACGCTCTACCGGGATCCAAGGCCAGGCCCTGGACTGGATCGCCTCCTTCCTCGCTAACCGCTCCCAAAGAGTTTACCTCCCTCCGTTTCGCTCAGAACCCACCAAGATCATCTGCGGCGTACCTCAAGGCTCATCGCTCAGCCCGACACTCTTCAATGTCTACATGAGCCCCCTCGCCGACATCGTACGCAAGCACGACATCATCATCACCTCCTACGCCGACGACACCCAACTTGTACTCTCCCTCACCAAGGACCCCGCCAGCGCCAAGACCAACCTACAAGAGGGTATGAAGGACGTCGCAGATTGGATGAGGCTCAGCCGCCTAAAGCTGAACTCTGAAAAAACGGAAGTCCTCATCCTCGGCAACACCCCGTCCGCCTGGGACGACTCCTGGTGGCCCACGGCCCTCGGCACCGCACCGACCCCCGCAGACCACGCCCGCAACCTCGGCTTCATCTTGGACCCTCTTCTCACCATGACCAAGCAAGTCAACGCCGTGTCCTCCGCCTGCTTCCTCACTCTCCGCATGCTCCGCAAGATCTTCCGCTGGATCCCCGCCGACACCAGAAAAACCGTGACCCACGCCCTTGTCACGAGTCGCCTGGACTACGGCAACACCCTCTACGCCGGGACCACCGCCAAACTCCAAAACCGCCTGCAACGCATCCAAAACGCCTCGGCCCGCCTCATCCTCGACGTACCCCGCAACAGCCACATCTCCGCACACCTGAGACACCTGCATTGGCTCCCAGTCAGCAAAAGGATCACCTTCCGTCTTCTCACCCACGCACACAAAGCCCTCCACAACAAGGGACCGGAATACCTCAACAGACGCCTCAGCTTCTACGTCCCCACCCGCCCCCTCCGCTCCGCTGGCCTCGCACTTGCTGCCGTCCCTCGCACCCGCCGCTCCACGGCGGGTGGGAGATCTTTCTCCTTCCTGGCGGCCAAGACCTGGAACTCCCTCCCCACCAGCCTCAGGACCACCCAGGACCACTCCGCTTTCCGGAGACTCCTAAAGACTTGGCTGTTCGAGCAGCGATAACCCCCCCTTTCCCCCCTAGCGCCTTGAGACCCGCACGGGTGAGTAGCGCGCTTTATAAATGTTAATGATTTGATTTGAAAACAAGTTTGATTGTTACTATAATGCAACAAATGATATAATAAATATCAATAAAGCTTCCTCGTGACGTGGCATGAATCATCATAATGGAAAAAGAATATCAAGTATGGAAAATTCTATGATGGGAAGGCTCTCTAATATCTAATTCTCACAGTCAAAACATTTATGGATATCCAAACAAAACCAATTGGATACATGGATATACTAATGATGGAGATAATTCTCAACATATCTTTCCACACCAATTCCAATAAATATTGTACCAGAAAGCAAAATAATAATAATAATATAATAATCTATCTTGCATATAAAATATAAATGTAAATATAAATCTAATAAATATCCATAAATATTCAGACAAAATTAATTGAATAATACATGAGTATAAAAGTCTGATGATCATGAAATGAAAACATTTCCAGTGTAAATACCTATAGCAATTCTAATCAAATCATATTCAAACCAGGATGAAACGTATAAAATACGTAGAATATGCAGAAACACATAATCCATATATAGTCTAAATCATCACCATGATAAAGATGTAAAATTAATAATATAAGAATTGATGATATGAAAATGTCAGGATGTAGCTAATAGTTACAACTGTGTTTTTGCTGACACTTGCTTCAACATGCATGTTTCCCTTTCTTCACGGAAAGTTTCACACTAGCATTGTTATCCAGTCTGTAAGTATGATTTTCAACTTTCAGAGCCTGATTTTAGATATTGAGTATGTTTTGAATCTTTCTATAATTTATCCATCAATTGTCAAACAGGATCTCTGTGTGAATCTGATCATATGCCCCAATAGCTCTTGCATTCCTTAACCCCTTTGCTTCTAGACCTCCACCCACTCCTTCCCCCACACATTTTGGCTATTTGAGGTAGTTCGAACTAAGGTTCCCATAACCTTTTGTCCGCATTAGCTAGCCACATTAAATTTGTGTCCTTTTCCCCAACATCCTGGTGATTCTAAAGGTGTCCAGGGTTTGTGCTTTCCTGGAGGGGACTGAGAAATCAACCAAAATACAGCTCAATTTGGGGTTTTGGGGGAAAAATAGGAAAAAGTGCTGTAGAACAAAGCATCTGGTTTTTCTCTGCAAATGACAACAACAAAGGGTTTGCTGTGCAAAAATGACCATCTTTCCAGCTTTCAGAAACAAGCACACTAGAAGCATTTTACTTGGACATACCCCATTTTTCCTATTTTTTGTGCTTTCAATCTCCTTGCAGTTAGTGTCCGAATTGAGTATGAAACCAATTGTGGATCTAAGAAATCTATACTTTTCTGAAACTAGACAAAATTCTGAATTCAACAAGGAGGTCATTTGCACAGTTCCTTCAAGGTTTTCCTCTAGAAAGTAACAGTTGAATAAGAACATATTGAAATTGAGTTGAAAGAAACAGTCATTTCTGTCTACGTTTTCATCTGTAACTTTTTTTGGCCATGGCAGATTTTTTAAAGCAGTATATCGTTATGTCCCTGGACACTTCTGGTTGCGAGGATATAAGGGGCTTGTATGTTCACCAAGAACCCGAGGTATACACAGCCAATAAATGAGCTGCAACTTGCAATGACCTTTCATTGCGTACGGGGTGTACAGAGTGAAAAATAGGTATCAAGGAAACCTGCGAATTTCTGAATGGGCACAAGATTTGGAGTTTAGAAGAAGTGGTTATTAGCATATCTCTAAGTTTGGGGGTACCTATACTAGCTATACTAGCATGGGAAAATAACTCCTTTCTTACACGCTGTCGTACATTTGCAAGGCACAAATACAGGGAAAGACAATTGGTAATAACACTTGTTCTTCTATTCTGTATTCCCTCAAATCTCCCAATAAAAATGGTACCTCACCTGTGTGGGTAGGCCTAATACCCGCGACAGGAAACACCCCAAAATGCAACGTGGACACATTACATTTTTCCATTGAAAACTGAATGTTTTTTTCAATGTGCCTAGCTGTGGACTTTTGGCCCTAGCTCAGCCGACACCTAGGGAAACCGAGCAAACCTGTACATTTATGAAAACTAGACACTTTGGGGAATCCAGAATGGAGTGACTTGTGAGGCTCTTACAAACATTTTGCTATCCAGAATCTCTTGAGAACCCTTAAAATGTGTCTGAAATCTGAGGTGAGCCTCAAGCTTCCTCACGCCCAGAATTCCCCCAAGTCTCCCGATAAAAATGGTACCTCACTTGTGTGGGGAGGCCTAGTGCCAGGAAACGCCCAAAAACGCAACATAGAGAAGTCACATTTTCCACTGCACACTGACTGTTTTTTTTTTTAAATGTGCCTAGCTGTTGATTTTGGGTCCTAGATTAGCTGGCACCTAGCGAAAACTAGAAAACCTGTACATTTGTTAAAACAACACACATAGGAGAATCCAGGATGTAGTGACTTGTGTGATTTATATCAATTTCTTTTGACCCAGAATCCATTGCAAACCTCAAAATATGTCACAAGGAAGGGCCAAATACATGTAGAGATTGAGGGGGTACCAAAGCATGTTCATAAGCACAATTTTTTTTATATACGTTTTTAGGCTGACTCTGCTTTGGGCACCCACACATGAGAAGTATAATTTTCACTGGGAGACCGAGGGGTACGCTGGGCGGTAGTAAATTTGTGGTTTATTTCTGTTTCTGGAAGAATATGACATAGAAATGCAAGAACAATGTGTGACTTTATTGAGATTTGCAGGACAGTGTGAGTAAGAAAACTTGTTGGGATTAATGACAGGCACATCACCTTGTACTCGCCTGGGTGTTTAGTTTTCAAACATATCTAGAAGTTGTAGATTTTCCCTATACATGAAGCGAGCATGCTACAAAGTCTCTTACTTCTGTGATGTCCCAAACACTCAAATTATGAAAAAAAATACCCTTAAGTTTGTTAAAAAGACCCCATACCCACCAATCTAGTTGGTGGCATACTTTATCATTGGGGTCCCACCCGAGACACCCAAAAAGTCTGCGGTGTGCCTCAATGCCTGATTACATGGGAGATGGTTTTATTTTTTTGTAAGTTGAATTCCCATCTGAGAGGAGAAGTACAATAAATATATCTTATGCCTACCCACCATTTTTTTAATCTTCACATAATGGTTGGATTTGGCTTGCGGGTGATTGAAGGTTCAATATATAAAATTTTATTAACAAGAGATTTCACAAAAATGAAATGCACTGTTTATAATTGAAAGGTCAAAACACTGAACCAATGACTCATGGTTTGTGAGCTGTAAAGCCACTTCAAGGCACCAACAGCTTAACAGTCCATTCATACACATTTCATATGTGACACACAAAAGATCATTCACCCCAGCAGCAACAGGCCCAGCACATTACAACACTCACATCCTCAGAGACATCAACAGACAAGATCATTCAAGGGCCCATCACTTTCATATGCTCACATGCCTAACACAATAACACTGGCTGACAGAGTGTGTGGACTGGGGTTTGGCTGGCAGAGTATGTAGTGACCGGCAGCAAGTTACTTCTCATGCACTGTCATCCAAGCGCCAGCTCACAAACACCGCCAGCCAAGTGCAAGCTCACTCACACTGCCAGCCAATCACCACTCTATGCACACCGCCAGCCAAGTGCCAGTCAGTGGACACACCCCGCCAGCCAAGCGCCATTGCACGAACACCGTGTGTCATCGCAACTCCACAGACACCACTAGCCAAGTACCACTCCACGGACACCACCAACCAAGTGCCACTCCATTCACACCACCAGCCAAGTGCTACTCCACAAGCCAAGCACCACTCCACGCACACATCCAACCAAGCGCAACTGCATACACACCACCAGCCAAGCACCAGTCTACGGACACCACCATCACATTTCTTCTTCAACATTTCTCTTCTAACAAAAAAGAAAACACAAACTAATTGTAAAGAAACACAAAACTACAAACACAAAAGTTCTAACTAAAAACATCACACTAATGGTAACCGTGAAACTGAACAAAAAATACAAAACAATATAGAACAGGCAGTTCACTTTACGTTCACGATAGCTCCCAAAAATACTTTTGGGTGTAGTACATTCTGAAACAAGTGGGCATGTACAGTCCAGGTTTAGAAGAACAGTCAGGGCAGTTCATATGACTCTCCTTCCACATACCACTTCACATACAGACTCTACATCTCTTACTGGGAAAGTCTTTTTTGGATGTCAGAGGAATACAACAAAGTGATGATCTTTCAATTTAGCAACAACCTCCACCACTCTAATTCTAGGAACACTTGCTGGTTCCACTACAATCAGGCTGCCTATCACAGACTGCTCAAACTGAGCAAATTACATTTTATCTCTGGAGAACAATCCTTGAATTCAACCAAAGCATTAAAGGTTGCTGAGTGAAATAACTGGATAGCCAACTTCTTGTACGAAATGTAAGCCTTCGAAACAGCAGTGTAAGGCTTCAACCTCTGCTCTACTCTATCAACACCACCCATGTGCCTATTTTGGCCTGAAATGCACACAGCTTTGTGCACTTCAGCAACCTGACCCCAAACAGTCACAGGTGAAGTACTTTCATCATGGATGGTAGTCCACATGTAGACATCTCTCCTGTCTGCAGATTTCTCAAGACGTTGAACTCAAATCACTGCACTGTCCCCTCTCAAGTTATTTACAAGCAAGCTCTTTTGGGTAAGCATTACAGTTAGAGTGGATTGTGCCACATGCAACAGTGTCCACTTTGACTAATTCCATGAACTATTGCACACCAGTGTAGAAGTTATCTACATATAAATGGTGACCTTTGTTAAAAAGTCCACTACCAAGTTCCCACACAATCTTCTCACTAACCCCAAAAAGGGATGGACAATCACGGGATTCAATACTGGAATCCCTATTAGTGTACACTCTGAAATTATAGACATATCCCGTCTGTATATATATATCTCAGACAGCATATACATTCTATAGCGTGCCTTCTTGCTAGGAATGTACTGTCTAAAACCAAAATGGCCCTTGAACGGGACCAAAGACTTATTGACAGCTATTTCTTTCCCTGGAACATAAATCTCTGAAAAACGATATACAAAGTGATCAAGGACAGGAAGAATCTTAAAAAGTCAGTCACAATCAGGGTGATCTTGTTGAAGTATTATCAACACTTGCAGCATCTGAAGCAGAAGCAAATACTGATTACGACTCCTGGTTGCAGGAAAAATAGCCATTACCATCAATGGACTAGTAGAACAATATGAAGGCAGTGACAGCCTCTTTTTCAAGCCCATCAAAAAAGTAAAACTCAAGAACTTCTTCAACTTATCCAGATTTTTGTGCGTCTACCGGGTAGCTCTAGAGTGGGGCTTAAGACCGGCACTTTTGTCCCTCAAATACTGTTCAGCAGACAGATTAGTCTACTCAACAATCTCATTAAAAAAACATTGTCCATAAACAACTGAAAGAAATGTATAGGCAAAATGTTTTCAGTATTCACTCTACACCCTGTAACACATATAAAGGCTGGCAACACCAGCTGCACCATGTTTGGGGCAACCAAGAGTTCAGCTCTTCCAATGGGAAGCTTTTCAGCCCTAGGCTGCAATCCAGATGCCTCTGGCTGCACTATTGACACATCAGTGCCCTCCTCTAAAAGAGGCACTTCCTTCACACTGAGAGTGGCTTCATCATCAGATGATTCCTCTTAGACAGAAAATTCACTGCCAGAATCAATCGCATAACTATGGTCAGAGGAAGATTAAAAAAGCATACAAACAAACTTCTGAGCGGTCATTTTGCCGCTAGCCATAATCCCTTACTTATAAAAGTAACTTGACAAATAGGTCAATGACAACCATCACTGTATAATGTATGTAATAAACAAAGTGAGGCTTTATCACAAAGACTTATATGCTGAAAAACAATACCACACACTTGGCAAAGACAGCTAGACTCACCAGCACCTACTTTGCACAGACACAGCAAGCACCATTGATACCCCACTAAAAGGAAAAACAAAAGACACTTACACAAAGGACAACACAATACACATTGAGCACAAACCCAAAGAACATTTCACACACAATCAAACAGAAGCTAAATATGCTGTTCAATCAATCAATAATTTATTCGGTCCAGATTTGGACCATTTGAGAAGTTAAAAGTAATCATACATACAAAGAGATAAAAGCCATAAACCATTGCATAATAAAAAATATATATATATAAAAAGGACATTGGCAATTAATACAGGAGAAAAGTTCATAAAACTACATAAAAGGTTTCATAAATAATTAAGACAAGACTCTCAAAATAGTCTCTGGATCTAACCCTATGCAAGACGGTAAATGCTAAGATGATACTGATCAGTTGTTAAAAGCATAAAAACCATTCTAAAACGAGTTTATACAAAAAATAAGACATAAAAACTACATACAATAGCTCCTGTAACAAAAGTTAGAAATCAACCAGTGGAAAATGATGCCCTAAGTTAATCAGTTCTATTGAATAAGTTGATCAAATAAATTGCATCTTACCATTTTTAAGATTATATATGCTGACGAGCTATAGGACACTTCTGTTGGGGTAACCCACTAGACAGCATGCTCGGGGATACAATCTTTCATCCTCGATAGGTCGCACTGATAGTTTTATTTAAAATCCCAGACTAATATAACAGGGTGCTAGTTCGCTAACTTCTAGACTGTTCTTCAACCGGTGGATTAAGATCTGTAGTGATCCTACTGCGGATTTTCCATGCTGCTGCCAAATATTTAGAAACAGAACTCACTATCAGCATGGAAGTATCATATCTGCATATTCTATATGCACTGTTACGGTTTTGTGTTGACAGTGTTTTGCACAGAGGGGTAACCCACTTCCCTCGAGGGCATTTGTACAGAGGACAGAAAAATAGGACATGCTCAGAAGTTTCCTTGCATAGATGACAGTTTGTGCATTTGTCAGATAAGGAACTATTGGTCGACCAGCAGGCCGTGAAGCTGTTGACTGCCAATGTTCCATATCTGAACTGAAGTAATAAAGAGCGAGCACGGGCTGGTATAGGGAGATCCAAGAAGCTTTCAGGCAGAGGTTTGTGCTTAACCAGCAGGAACTCTGCTGTCAGCCGACCTAACCCATTTGAGCCGACAGATTCCTCATGGATCTTTTCCCAATAACGGTCTTTGATCAGGCGTTTAGCGTTACCAGGAATCATCTCGGGATTCTCCCAATAATGGGATAAATTCAGTTTAACCCAAGCCGCTTTCATCTCCCTTAGCCATCGTACTTTTTCCCATCCATAGCAAGGTGGCAATAATTCTTTAACTGCTGACCTGAAAGGTTCGAGTTCATCTGTTTTCCATAGTCTGACCCAGTACAGAAGTGGTCTTAAGTATGCTGTGTCTTTAATACTGTTTAGACCCAGGTCCAGTCTTAGGGGGAGCATCGGCGTACCCTTCCCTATTCTGGATATGTGTCTAAGGAAATTATTTTCTTTGACTTGAAGAGTGTCCATTTGTCTGTGAAATCCCCAAAGTTCCGCTCCATATAGGGCCGCGGCGCGAATTTGGGCTTTGTATATTTCAGAGATGAGGGTCAGAGGGGGACTTGTTGCAGTGCTAGCTTTGCGTCCTATCACTCCACATCTTTGGCTGATTGTTAGTGCCCCTTTCCTTATAGCTGCCTCCCAGCTGCCCTTATCGGATAGTCTGATGCCCAAATAATCGTATTCCATTACCCTCTCCAGAAGAATTGAATCTATCTTTATATTTGCTCTAAGCTTCTTGTTCGGGGCACTATATATCATGAGTTTAGTTTTCTTGAGATTTATATCTAACCCGTAATCTCTGCAGAATACACCGAACTGGTTAACCAGATTCTGGATTCCCATGGGTGATTTGGACAGGAGGATAGTGTCATCTGCATAAAGTAAGCATGGAACTTTGGTCCCGGCCAGCTTTGGGGAATCATTAGTGCAATTTGCTAAATACTTAATACAATTATTTATGTATAGAAGAAAAAGAGTTGGGGCCAAAACACACCCCTGTCTGACTCCCCTCTCAATAGCCACTGATTCTGTTAGATCACCATTCTTGCCGCTCCTGATTTGAGCATAAGTATTCTCATGTAGTCGGGTGATAAGTTTCAAAAGGCCACGTGGGACACCCATATTGGCTAGTGTCAGCCGTAACTAGTTTCTAGGGACCAAATCAAAAGCAGCTCTAAGATCAAGAAAAACTACAAAAAGATTGCCCCCTCCTACTTCCACAGTCTTCCATTTTATTGTTAAGAATCTTAGCACCTGATCTATGGTACTAACTGCTGGCCTGAACCCTGCTTGCAAATCAGAAATGGCATTGGTTTCCAGAATCCATTCTTCTAGACGGGACAAAATTTGCTTTGCAAAAAGTTTTTGGAAGTTGTCGATTAAGGAAATTGGGCGGTAGTTAAGAGGGTTAGAGGGGTTACCTTTCTTAAAGATGGGAACTATCTCTGCTCCCATCCAGGAGCTCGGGAAAGGTGCTCCTGCAGTTACCGCATTGGAAATGAGGTTCAGATATGGGGCCCATGTATCTGGGTTTGTCTTGTATAAATCGCCTGGTATTTTATCAAGTCCGGGGGCCTTCCCCCATTTCAGTGAAGCGATCGCAGCTTTAGTTTCTGCCAGGGTAAATTCAATTTTGGGGGTCTCAGTAATCATGATATGGGTCAATTCCCTGGAAGTAATGCCAGTGATCCCAGAATATAATCGGGAAAAATGATCTGTCCACTCTGCAGGGAGTATTGAGGCACCAGGCGAACAATTAGGTTCTTCGCTGCCATCAGCCACCAATTTCCATAATTTCGAGGTGTCATTTGTTTTAGCAGACTCCAGGAGGGAAACCCATCTAGATTCATCCCATGTCCTACGGGCTCTACCTTGTTCTTGTTTATAATCTTTCCTGGCTTCCCTTATATGATCTGACTGGCCTCCTCTTAAAGCTCTCAGCAGTTTGTGCTGTGCTTCCCTGCATGCGGCGTTGAACCACCTTGCGTTGTATTTCTTTTTAACTTCATTTGCAGACTCTTTGGTAAAAAGATTTTTTAGAGAATTAAAAAATTGTGTGTGGGCTGCTATAAGCCCACCACTATCTTCTAAAGGCTGAGATATACGATCCACGTGATCAGCCAACTGCCTGTACGCAGATGCCAAGGTGGCTGTATCGGAGTTCAGGGATTCCCATCTAACATTTCGTCTATTATTGGTCAGTGCGAGCTGTTGTTCTTGGGTCTTGGAACAGGAGACTTCAAGTAGGGGTAATAGGTTCCTAAGAAATAAAATCAATGGTTCGTGGTCACTTTCCTCATGTTCTACAATGTTCATGTCAGCCATATAGCCCCACAGGCAGATATCAAGCAAAATATAGTCTATCTGGCTCTTCTGTGCCCCGCGCCTGAATGTGGGGTGAAGATTAGGGTCCGAGCAGGAACGACCATTGCAAGCCCGCAGGCCATGTGCCAATGTAATATCCACAACCTGGTGTGTTAATCTATTTATTTTTGGTCTTTTGCTTGATACCAATTGAGGGATACCCCAGTAGGCATCTTCATCTTTGTATAATTCCTGGGCCAGCGAGTAGGGTTCAAAAGTGGCATTAAAATCTCCAGCAATAAGAATAAAGTGGGAAGGTGATTTACAAGAAAGAAAGCTGTCCAAAATAGTCAGTGTGTCGGACTCGTATTTGCTACCCAGGCTCCTATTATAAATATTGATTATTAAGAGTGGTTTCTCACTAAGGGATGGTATTGATAAGCCCATTAAATCAGGGCAGCCCAAGTCAATTGTTTCAATCCGACATTTAAAGGAACAGCTGAGCCATATAAGCAGGCCACCTGAGGGTCTCCCTGAGTTCACCTTAGTTGCTGGGACCCAGTAACTTTTATAACCAATTCTGTATTTGGGCTCCAATGCCCATGTTTCTTGGAAAAGACATATTTTGTGTTCGTCTATGAATTTGCCCCATTCAGGGTTGTTCATTTTATTCTCCAACCCTGCAATAATCCAACTAAGGATGGCATCTATGCCATCTGTTTTGTCATGGGGAGCTTCGGCCACAGGGTTCTCTCTTGCAAATGGGGTACCGTAGGGAAGTTTTATACCCTTTTCAATCGTATCTATACCAGTCATGTTTGGGTTTCCCACTACAGTATTGCCCAAAATATTTCTTGCCCCGTCTAGATCGGGGGGTGGCGTGAGCAGTTCGAGTGTCTGAAATGGTGGTGAATATCCAAGTTTACTGAGATCTAATAAATCTGTGGCTAAATTGGTCTCAATCACCTTGCGCTCCTAATTTGCACCCCCAGGACAGATTTCAGAACACTTAGAGAGATCTGGCTGAGCAGGTACGAAAATTGACGTAGGCTCTCTGACGTCTACAGCAGGGGTTTGTTCGACCTTAGGGTTGCCTTGCCCTATTTCGTGGGTTTCATTATTTCCGACTATAGGGTACTTTTTATCCCAAATGTTTGAGCCTTGAGGCTGAAGTGAGCTGTACTCAGTGCTGGCTTTCAGTCAATCATTTTCAGAGAGCGAGAGCAAAAAAGGGCTACATCTCGGCTGAGAGTCAGGCTGCATCTGTACCCTAGTGGGACCTCTGAGTGACATTGTTACCTCCTTAGTAGTTGGTACAGCTTTGTGAGGGTAAAAAGCCTGGAGCCTACAAAGTGAGATTGCTCCCCCTAGAGGGTTAGAATGACACACATTCAAGGAAAGCTGTTGGACAAGGAAAGGCGCATCGAAGTTAATAACAATACAGTCCCCTGTACCGGGGTTTTTGAGTGGACCCACCCAACCCACCCTCCTCACCATTAGTATTGAGGGTATCATATAGAAAGCAAATCTAGCATATCTATGTAGCCAGTGGATGGCCTTATTTTTTAGTTCTGTAAATGATTCGGGAATATTAGGCTTAAGCTTAGGAACGTTCGTGATAACAAGCACATAAGGGCAAGCTTCCGGTGGTAGGTGTAAGGTTCTCATATTGGATCCTAGATCCCTATGCATCCGGTCTGCTGGAGGGTTGGTATAGTCCTTGTCCAATTTTGTGCCCATGTTTATGGAAGAAGCAATTTCATCGGTCCGCCTTGGGAAGAGGAGGTCACTCTTTGAGTGCCAAGTTTTAGGGGGATTGGCCAGTCTAGCAGTAGAAGCCTTCACTGGTTGATGCGAAGAATCAGGGCAAAGTGATTGAGGATTGTGAACCGTGCTTGATGATAGAGGAGGGCTGCTGGCACTGTTGATTGGAGGGCATGGGGGAAAATGTTGTTGCGAATATTGTAAATCCGATGAGGAAGAGGTGATTGGCTGATTAAGTTTGATGAGAACGTCGAGTTTCTCCTCAATAGCTGATAGGCGAGTTGTTATAGGGTATAATTTTTTGGAGAGCTCATCTTTTATAAAATCTATTATAAAGGCTATGTCCAAGCTGCCGTTATTTGTAGCTTGGGCAGGTGCGCAGTCCTTGGTCCGAGTAGGCATGGCATGATTGGGGGAGTTCAAAACACGGGCCCGTTTATTCTTTAAGTTCACCTCCCCTCGTTTCCTTTTGCCCTTTGAGCTGTGCTTTGGGGAGGGTGCAGGCCTATCTGGCATAGGCTGTGAAGTTTCTGAAGAATATATGGCTTTGTCCAAGGGCTCTGCGACGGGCGTTCGGGTAGATTGGGTAGTTGGAGGGGGGGTTGCCGGGGCAGGCTGGAAA
Source organism: Pleurodeles waltl (assembly GCF_031143425.1). NCBI lineage: Eukaryota > Metazoa > Chordata > Amphibia > Caudata > Salamandridae > Pleurodeles > Pleurodeles waltl. The sequence continues at coordinate 657,591,316 of NC_090450.1, read as the reverse complement.
ACTGGTGGGTAAAAAGGTTGTGGTGGGGTTTTCGATGGAGCATCCGTTGGTGGAGGAGCAGTCAGTCGGCGCTCCACCAATTCAATTTCATTTTCTAATGCCCCTACCGCTTTTTGGAGGAAGCCATCTAGAGTCTTGTTGCTACCAGCTTTTTCCAAAGGCATCCCCCCCTTCCGTCTACCCATCTTGTTTTGGTAAGACACTTAGGTGCAGCCTCAAAGTTTGACAGTCTATTTCCGTGGGAGCTGTTCCTCTCCTTTTCCCACCCTATTCTTGCTCTACTGGGGCTTTATTAAGAAAAACTGAGACGCCAGGAGGGCCTGAAGTACTGCTCACCTATATTAGGAAGGTGTCCGGGTGGATAAGTTATGTTCGTCCGCTGGTCACCCACGTCGGGAGTCAGGATAAAAATGGTGTGGCCCAGCCCGGCCTCCTCCGGTCACTGACGGGCGCAGGACTGGCCCGCCCTTGGCCCGTGCTTCGCCCGGGCACCGCACGCGCGCGTCCCGTGCTGCGAGAGCGCGAAGACAATTTAAAGGGCTCCTGCCCGTGAAACTCCTCCTCCCGGCAGGCACACAGCGCTTCCTGCGACGGCGGGAGCGCAAGGATAGTTTAAAGGGCTCCTGCCCGTGAAACTCCTCCTCCCGGCAGGCACACAGCGCTTCCCGCGACGGCGGGAGCGCGAAGACAATTTAAAGGGCTCCTGCCCGTGAAACTCCTCCTCCCGGCAGGCACACAGCGCTTCCCGCGATCCACATACAATCAAACAGAAGCTAAATATGCTGTTATTATTCCAGCATTTACAAAAAACACATTCATGCAAGGCAATGATACTCATTTGGAGTACACAGCACGAAAAAACATTTTTTTACCAAACACATGCAACTGCAGATCAACCAGTGTCGAAACCACAAGCAGGAGTCACAGCAAAGGAAAAAAAAAAGCTTTGCACTAGAGAAAAAAGAGAATTAAAATATTACAATCACAAATGATGACAAGAAATAAAACAGTTAACAATATAAAACAATATGAAGTCTGTCCATCACAATTCAAATGCCAGCTTCACACATCAGCCAAATGTCAGGTCACGCTCAGCACCAGTCCATGCACCAGCCAAGTGCTAGCCCACACACATAGATCATCAGCCAAACTCTAGTTCTCACACACAGAGAACGTTTCCCTGGTCTAGTGGTTTTCTGCCCCCATGAAAATGGCCAATCTGGTCCCAAGGGGGGCAAAATTGGTCACAATGCAGGCCCTAAACAAAGGGAGCAACACTTTCAAAGGGGCCCTCCCCTGTCATATAAATAAATAAAATCCCTGGTGTCTAGTGGTTTTCTGCCCTCCCCGCGGGCAGATGGGCCAAGAAATATGGCCAACCTGTCCACCGGGGGGCAGAAAATGGACAAAGTGTTACCCCAATAAAGGTGAATGGCCCTTGCATCAGGCCCCCCACCAATATACAATATTGAAATCCCTGGCATCTAGTGACTTTCTGCCAACCCTCAGGGCAGATGGGCCTAAACATATGGCCAATCAGGGCCTGAAAGCTACACTAATGGGGTAGTAAGGGTGAGAGATAGCCGCACTCCTAGGGAAGTAGACACAGTTATGAGATTTATAATGTGGTGCAGGTGGTCAAAATGCCCTACATAGGCATGAACAATGTGTACATCTATACACAAAACATAATACACAAGACAGACCACAGCACTCATTGTGATACAAATATTTGAGCTCCGTAATGTAGAGTTGATGTTGAATAGAAGAGAATAGGCACGTTGATGTTCACATCTTTTCACAAAATATAGTCTCTTTATTGATAGACGAAATACATCCAGTGAGAGAAAGCATCGATCCAGAAACAGCCAACATGTGTTTCGTCACACTGGTGGCTTTTTCAAGGCTGTAGGAAAACATATATATGTATCCATATTCAACAATTAGTTCTAACAAAAAACAAAATTTAAGACCACCACCAACTGAGGTCTGTGGTCCCTGGCAAGGAACCATAAAGTGATTGCAGAGTGAATGCGACCAATTTAAGCTAACAACAGTACAAACATTTTTTTTTTATGGTGAATAGACGAAATGTGAACCGTGGACATGGCAAACTGACCAAAGTCAAATAGGAAAAGCGAGGAAACACCATATACAAGTGCTGCGAGTAAAAAGGAGAGAAAAAAGCGAGAAAAAATACCAGATATTCAAAAAGATAGATATGTTAAAATACTGCTACATTTTGCCATGTCCACGGTTCACATTTCGTCTATTCACCATAAAAAAAATGTTCCGTCATGCGCACTGAATGGGCTAAAGTACTGTCTTAGATATATTAAAGAAAACTTTAGTAGCATTACATGGTTGTTATCTGCATACGATCTTGAAGCTAGAAAAGTCAAAGTTTCAATTTACTAATGCCCTCAGTTATTTGTCTAGAGTCTGTCTGGCACCTCATATCAAATATATGTTCACCATTTCTGCTCTCCTGGTGGATCAAAAGTGAGGTGGGCAATCCTATCCTGTGACGATATCAGGTATTGTCTATCAACATACTCTAAAGTAGCATGAACATTTATGTATGGAGTAATGGGTGTCTATTCCAGTTGTGTATACTGTAAAATAACAAAGAGGAATGTGATATGCCCTCACTTGAGTGTAATGGAGTGTTTTGACACTATAATGATGATACCAAATATCTTTCTGACAATGTAGCAGGTGAATTCATAGACTTACACACAACTTTACAAAATGAGTAACCTGAATGTACTTTCTTGCTTTAAGATGTGTTTTTTTTTTTTAGATACATCAAAATCTGAGGTCCTATGTAAATAAACAAATAACAGTGGACTATGGTAGGCAATAGAAATATTACATAAACACACACTACTCATGACATATTTTTCATCAATGCAACTTAATGGTCTTACAATGTCATTGACATGTTTAATCCCTCAGAGCATTTATTGTTACACTCATAAGAAGTAGATCTGTTTTCTGGAAATACCAATCACAAAATGATCTGCAAAGCTTTAAGATGGAAACTACTGAAACAAAGGAAAGAATACAAACCTTCATGGACAAATCTGAAAAATCCTAAAAAGCTTTTAAAAATAAATGAACTGCAGAGTAGATTTTCATTTTAGATTCAATCAAGGAACAGGAGACACATATCTTCTTACCTTGATACAGTTGCTCTGGGAATGTAGTTGTGGTGAACTTTGTCAACATGTTCAAGGACCTCACCTGAAAGGGTTTTTGTATTTCTTTGCAGCGTCTATTGCTCCAATGGCAGATATGCTTCCCTTTTTCTATTAATTGATCTCTAGTGTGTGCTCTATAAAATGCACACATTTATTTATTCTGTAGATAAATTACACAGGAGCAATTACATTATATTAGTGATCTACTTTCTTATTTGTAAAGAAATCTGTTTTCCACGTCGTCATCAGTAAGATCATAAAACAGCTTTTTGTTGCTTATTATAGTCTTTTTACTACATAGCATAACTACCTTGGCACGGATGAGCTGCACGTTCCATTGAAAAGGCATTTATTAGTTTGCATGTAACTTTTGCTTCTATTGACAGAACTGCACTGTGTTAAAACAGTCAGCTAAGGTTTTGCATGACGAAGTTGGTACAGTTCTGTGCAGAGAAAAAAAAGATAAGAGGTGGGAAAAAGAGGTGTTTTTTCTATTTTCTGGTAGGATAGATTTTCTCTAACCTTCTGATAAAGACCTTGAAGTACTTTTCTCCAAATTTAGCATGGAAGCAGAACTTTGCTCAAAAATGTTACACTCAGTATTTTTTCAGTTATTTACATTTGAAAAGGGTTCTTATGGGCTTAAAAGGGTTAGTTATTTTGCGTATCTTGTCAGTTATAATTCCATTTGTGGTTTGTTTATCACGGTGGCACGATTTGACAAATATGCATGCAATTCGTAAACAATCAGTATATTTAGACTACTCTTCTTACTTTCCACTTCTTGTAGCTTTCTTAAGTGTAGGTTCAGTTAAAAAAGGGGTACAAAAAAGTGTTCAATTTCTGAGAATTGTTGGTATTATGTGATGATTCTGTTGAAATTTGGCAGAGGATTGGAAGAATGAGTTTTCTAGTAGGATGTCAAAGTTTGTGCCAATCCATCAAGGAGTAATAGGTAAAATGAAAGGAGAGAGGGTCCATACTAATTTTATTTGCTTATGTATTTGGCACTGGTTAAGAAATCATCATCAAATGTGGCAAGCACTTAGGCCCTCATTATGACATTGGTGTTGAATCCCACATACTAACATGCCGACTGCCGCCAACATACCGCCGCCACAGCAGAATACCGCCACCCACATTATGACCCACACATAGCAATCTGTCACCATACAGCCACACACACAAGTCCGCCAGCCCAAAGGTCAGTGGTAAACTGGTGGTACCAAAACCCACACCGTTATGTGAACAGAACTACTCCCACAGCATTATGACCCACAAATCACTGCGGCCGACATTCAATGGCACTAAACCAATGGCGGTACATACCACCGCGCTCAGAATACACACACACATACAAAACAACACCACATTGGACAATTCAAACTACACACACCTGACACCCATACACACACCACACCCATACCCACACACCACTACAAAACACACACATTACCCACAACCCTTTACAATTAAAAACAAGTGCGAGAAGAGAGATAGCAAAACCACAGACAAGACCACAGGCACACACCACCATCACCTATACACCATCCATGCACCCCACATCACACACCCTAACACAGCACTCCACACACCGTCAATCACACCACCCACAATACACCCATGGCACCGCAACAACACCCCAGGTTCTCTGAGGAGGAGCTAAGGGTCATGGTGGACGTCCATTGCAAGGAAGATGGAGCTATGGAGGAGAATCATGGACAGGGTTAATGCTGTGGGACAGCACTCAAGAACAAGGAGTTACATCAGAAAGAGGTGGAACGACCTACGGGGGAAGGTGCGTTCCACGGCAGCAAGACACCAAATAGCTGTAGAAAGGACTGGCGGTGGACCCCCACCTCCTCCCCCACAACTAACACCATGGGAGGAGCAAATCTTGGCAATCATGCATCCTGAGGGCCTTGCAGGAGTAGGAGGATGACTGGACTCTGGTAAGTCAAATCTCTATTACTATCACCTCCCTACCTGCATGCCGTCACAAACCCCCACCCTTACCCTCACTCCCATCACTTCACCACCTCACACACACCCCACCATCACAACCCATTCATCCCAATACCAAGCCCTGCATGCAACACCAATGCATGAACACCCTCACAGACCTGTATGGACACCCATCACTAAAGCATGTACATTAGAGAGAATCACCTAGCCACCAAAATCACTACTCACACAAGGCAAAACTGACAGGGCAATAACAACCATACAGGGCAACACACCCATGCACAAGATGACACACACAGAAACAATAACACTGCATTTACATCCCCACAGATCCCCCACCCAACGTCACCGGAGAGGAGGTGCCAGCAACTTCCAGTCTACCCCCAGAAGAGGCCCACAGTGATGACAGCAGCTCTGGATGCCTGGATCTGGATGACCAAGGTGGCCCATCAGGGATCTTCGGACAGTCGGTAACCCAGGCACAGTTCCATACCACCACAGAGCCTCCTCCCTCAGGAAACACCAGCACAGTACCCACCCAGCGGGCCCATACCTCTGTCCCCAGGACACGTCAATCAGCAGTGTGTCCAACGCTGCAGGGACCCCAGGCCACCCACAAACACAGGACGATCAGTGACCTGGGTCAGTGGCAGTGGGCACACGGTTCAGGGGACAGAGGCATAGGACAACAGGGAAGCTGGGAGGACTGCTGTGCGACAGGGGAAGGACAAGCCCAGGGATCCAACTCTCCACAAGACACTCACCAACATCCTGGGAGCATACCACCATTCCCAGGAGATGATGGGCCAGATACTGGACAGGTTGCAGGAGACCCAGCAGCTGCAGGAAGGACAGTACCTAGGGATCAGGGAGGACTTGAAGAACATTAACATCACCCTGGTCACCACTGCAGAGGTGCTGGCAGACATAGCCAACACCATAAGGAAGGCAGTGGCACACCACTGGGCCCCTGACACTAGCCAAACCGATGAACAGCCTTCTACCTCAGCTGCCACTAGTGGACAGGAGGCCTCGCCACAGGAACAACAGGCCACCAGCACCCCACCCCACCCCCTTCAGAAGGAGAACCAACCCACAAATGGTCCCTGTGACCCAGGCAGAAGCCATAGAACATTGCCAAGACCCCCACCAGGAAATAAGACTCTCCTGAATGTCACCCTTGTGTCCCACTCAGTCACCCTGTCCACCTTGAACTGCCACCGCTCCCCTTCCTATGCCCCCTTGGACAATGCACCTATGATACAAATAGACTGAACTCAATCCTGGACTTTCCTCCATCCTAACCCCAGTCCATTGCACATCCCCCTCTAGTCATTAGCACGGAAATAAACACCATTTGAATAAATACAAGTATAGAGTCTGTCAAATCATTTAACCATGTATTAGTTTAACAACCTTTAAACACTGCAATATAACTGTACAGTATTGTATACATAGGAATGACCTGTATTTGGCTGCAGTCAACAAGCCATGAGTGATAGTGGGACACAAATATCTGAAAATAGAGATGCCAAAAGGTACAGTAAGTGGCCATAGAAGTTGTCAGTTCTGTAAATTAAGGGGGTCATTCTAAGTCTGGCGGGCGGCGGAGGCCGCCCGCCAGACTTCCCCCCTCCAAAATTCCACTCCGCGGTCACAAGACCGCTGAGGGTATTTTGGCTTTTGCAATGGGCTGGCGGGCGACCACCAAAAGGCCGCCCGCCAGCCCAGTGCAAAAACCCTTCCCACGAGGACGCCGGCTCAGAATTGAGCCGGCGGAGTGGGAAGGTGCGACGGGTGCAGTTGCACCCGTCGCGTATTTCAGTGTCTGCAATGCAGACACTGAAATACAAAGTGGGGCCCCCAGGGGCCCCACGACAACCCATACCGCCATCCTGTTCCTGGCGGGAGAACCGCCAGGAACAGGATGGCGGTATGGGCTGTCAGAATCCCCCATGGCGGCGCAGCCATGGGGGATTCCCAGGGCAGCGGAAAACCGGCGGGAGACCGCCGGTTTTCCGCATCTGACCGCGGCCAAACCGCCGCGGTCAGAATGCCCTGTGGGGCACCGCCAGCCTGTTGGCGGTGTTCCCGCCGACCCTGGTTAGTGGGCCTGCAGGACATATTAAACCACCCACTTAAGTAGCCCCTTTAAACATGTCTCAGGCCTGCTACTGCAGCCTATGTAGAGTTTTGAAAGTGCCAATTCAGTTTCCCAGGACTACACCTCTCTGTTTAACCCCTTCGCTGCCAGGCCTCTTCCCCTCCTGTGCCGAGCCTTTTTTTGGCTATTTGGGGCAGTTCTCGCTTAGTCCCTCATAACTTTTTGTTCACATAAGCTACCCACGCCAAATTTGTGTCCTTTCTTTCCAACATCCTAGGAATTCTAGAGGTACCCAGACTTTTTTTTTTTTTAAATGGGAAAAAAGGACTGCAGAAGGCGTGTTTTTTCCCTGAAAATTGTATCAACAAAGGGTTTGCGTTGGTAAGATCACCCTCTTCACAGAAATGAATTAGAAAACCCAATTTTTCAACACAATTTTGACATTTTACTGGGACATACCCCATTTTTACTAGTTTTGTTGTGTTCAGCCTCCTTACAGTTTGTGGCTGAAATGGGTAAGAAACCAATCCTGGATCCCAGAAAGCTAAACATTTCTGAAAAGTAGACAAAATTCTGAATTTAGCAAGGGGTCATTTGTGTAGATCCTACAAGTGTTTCCTACAGACAATAACAGCTGAAATAAAAAAATATTGAAATTGAGGTGAAAAAAAACAGCTATTTTTCTACACGTTTTACTCTGTAACTTTTTCCTGTGATGTCAGATGTTTGAAAGCAATATACTGTTACGTGTGCTAGAATCTTCTGGTTGCAGGGATATATAGGGCTTGTAGGTTCATCAAGAACCCTAGGTACCCAGAGCCAATAAATGAGCTCCACCTTGCAATGGGTTTTCATTCTATACCGGGTATACAGCAATTCATTTGCTGAAATATAAAAAGTGAAAAATAGGTATCAAGAAAACCTTTGTATTTCCAAAATGGCCTCAAGATAAGGTGTTGAGAAGCAGTGGTATTTGCACATCTCTGAATTTTAGGGTGCTCATACTAGCATGTGAATTACAGGGCCTTTCTCAAAAAGATGCATTTTTTACACACTGTCTTACATTTGGAAGGACAAAATGTGGAGAAAGACAAGGGGCAATAACACTTGTTTTGCTATTCTGTGTTCCCCTATGTCTCCCGATAACAATGGTACCTCACTTGCGTGGGTAGGCCTAGCGCCAGCGAAAAGAAATGCCCCAAAACACAACATGGACACATCACATTTTCACAAAGAAAACAGAGCTGTTTTTTACAAAGTGCCTTCCTGTAGATTTTGCCCTGTAGCTCAGCCGGCACCTGGGAAAATCTAGCAAACGTGCACAGTTTTAAAAACTATACACCTAGGCGAATCCAGGATGGGGTGACTTGTGGTGCTCTGACTAGGCTCTGTTACCCAGAATTATTTGCAAACCTCAAAATTTGGCCAAAAAATACTTTTTCCTCTCATTTCGGTGACAGAAAGTTCTGGAATCTGAGAGGAGCCACAAAGTTCCTTCCACCCAGCGTTCCCCCAAGATTCCCAATATAAATGGTACCTCACTTGTGTGGGAAGCCCTAGCGCTTGCGAAAGGAAATGCCCCAAAGCACATCATGGACACATCACATTTTTCCACAGAAAACAGAGGTGTTTTTTACAAAGTACCTACTTGTGGATTTTGCCCTCTAGCTCAGCCAGCACCTGGGGAAACCTGGCAAACCAGCGCATTTTTTAAAACTAGACACCTAGGGGAATCCAAGATGGGGTGATTTGTGGGGCTCTGACCAGGTTCTGTTACCCAGAATCCTTTGCAAATCTCAAAATGTGGCCACAAAAACACTTTTTCCTCTCATTTCGGTGACAGAAAGTTCTGGAATCTGAGAGGAGCCACGAATTTCCTTCCACCCAACTTTCCCCCCAAGACTCCCGATAAAAATGGTACCTCACTTTTGTGGGTAGGCCTAGCGCTCGTGAAAGGAAATGGCCCAAAACACAACGTGGACACATCACATTTTTCGACAGAAAACAGAGGTGTTTTTTACAAAGTGCCTACCTGTGGCTTTTGCCCTCTAGCTCAGCCGGCACCTGGGGAAACCTGGCAAACCAGTGCATTTTTTAAATCTAGACACCAAGGGAATCCAAGATGGGGTGACTTGTGGGGCTCTGACTATGTTCTGTTACCCAGAATCCTTTGCAAACCTCAAAATATGGCCCAAAAAATACTTTTTCCTCTCATTTCAGTGACAGAAAGTTCTGGAATCTGAGAGGAGCCACAAATTACCTTCCACTCAGTGTTCCCTAAAGTCTCCCGATAAAAATGGTACCTCACTTTTGTGGGTAGGCCTCCTGTCCGTGAAAGAAAATGCCCCAAAACACTATCTGGACACATCAAAATTATCAAAAACAAAACTACAGTTTTTTGCGGGGGGCACCTGCGTTTTTGGTCCTGGGCTCAGCAGCCATCTAGTGAAACCTACCAAACCCAGACATTTCTGAAAACTAGACCCTGAGGGAGTCAGGGAGGTGTGACTTGTCTAGATCCCCCAATGTTTTCTTATCCAGAATCCTCAGCAAACCTCACATTTAGCTAAAAAAAACTATTTTTCCAACATTTCTGTGTGGGATTACCACACTGGGACAAATTTCATACCACTCAATGTTCCCCTCAGTCCCCCGGTAAAAATGATACCTCATTTGTGTAGGTAGGCCAAGTGCTTGTGAAAGGGAAGAGCCAGAAACATGTCGATATCGAGGGGGAACCAAAGGTGGTCCAAAAGGACAGTTTGCAAAAAAACATTTTTAGGCTGATAAGTACAGCAGAGTTTTTATCGGTATAGATGAGACAATGCTGGGTGGTAGGAATTTTGTGGAATCCTGCAGATTCCGGAAGGTTCCATCACAAAAACATGGGGAAAATGTGTGATTTCCAGCCAGGTTGTAGGTTTGCAGGGCATTGTGGGTACGAAAATGGTGCAGGGTGCATGTGAAACACACCACCCTGGAATCACCCCGATGTTTAGTTTTCAGATGTGTCTAGGTCTTGTGGATTTTTCTACATGGCAGCATCCCAAAGTCCATAAAGTGTAGCCCTCACCATTCCAAGTGGGACGATTTTGAGAGTTAGCCAAGCTCTCATGGGCCAAATGTAAAATCAAAACCCAAAATAATGAAAAGTCTTCTTGCTTGCTGTGGGATAAGGTGTTTTAGAGTGAGGGGAGAGCTGAAAGACTGTTACTCCCTTCAGTTGGGGTGGGGACATAACCAGGCCCATACTGGTTGGTAGCCACCACCCCAATATTTTTTTTTTTTTTTTAATTCCCTGGCATCTAGTAGACTTTCTGCCCCCCCTGGGGGGCCAATGAAATGGTCTAAATACTATTTGCCCCCCAGGGAAGCCACCCTTGCCTAACGGGTTGCTCCCCATGTCTAAAAAGACCAAAAAAAAAACTAACAAAAAAAATATATATATCCCTGGCGCCTAGAGGTTTCTGCCCCCAGGGGGCAGATCGGCCTCAAAACAATAGGCCGATCTGCCCCCGGGGGGCAGAAAAGGCCTTGAAAAAAAATGCCCCCCTGGGGAGCGACCCTTGCCCAAGGGGTCGATCCCCTCAAGCCAGTTTCCTTTTATAAAATAATCCCTGGTGTCTAGTGGGCATTTCAAAAGCCAGATCGCTTTACGATCCGGCTTTTGAAATGCTCTGAGAGACTTCAAAGGGAAGGAAATCCCCTCCTCTCAGGGCCCCCGTCAGATGATCGGAAGAGAAATGCTTTGCATTTCTCTTCTGATCGCGTTGGAAGCTGAGCTTCCAGCGCGATGGGAGGCGACCTCTGTGAGGTCAGTGCGCGATTGCGCGCTGATGTCATGGGGGGTGGGGGGATCGGGGGGTTGTCAGGGGTGGAAGGTGAAGGGCTTCCCCTTCCATCCCTGCCTTTGAGGGGTGGGATGGGAGACCACAGAGGGAGCGCTAGCGCTCCCTCTGAGCACTGTGCCGCAGGACGTAACCGTTACGTCCGCGGCACAGAAGCGGGTAATACATATAAGCCACTCATAAAATAGTCCCTGGACAGCCCAGAGGGCAGAGGGCAGTGCATTTAAAAGGTTCGATAAGTACTATTAAGTATTTCATATCTGGTAGTGAAAAATTCCCAATTTTTTTTTTTCACTACTGTGAGGCCTACCTCTTTCATAGGTGAGCACTGGGTTACCTTATTAAAAAGTGATATCTTTTGATTGGGAGCGAGTCATGTTTATAGTCAATTGAGTAGTAATTTAAAAGTTAACATTAAAGTCAAATTTGAAGTCACAGGTCTGAAAATGCAATTTTTAGAAAGTTGATTCATGAGACTGGATGTAGTTGGCAATTCATCTTCATGTATTCCCCCAGACAGTGAGATAAAGGGGAAGTAGGTGGTGGCAGGATGGGTATTCCTGCTAGGATTGGTGGAGTGAAGCTGTTCCCTGTTCCACTTAAATTTCAAAGGAGCCACCTCAGCACACTCAGAAAGAGCTTTGCACCATTCCATTGTCAACCTAGACTCCTTGGAGTTTCTCCCACTGCCAAGGCAGCACTAGGTAAAATAATGGATCTCAGATGAACTCTTCAGCACCCTCATGAATCTGTCTAAGAATTCAGAAGGACTGCCTTGTACTCATAAGACTACCCTATGTACTGAGGCATGCCTTGTTTCTCAGGCGACTGACTTGCTGCTTCCAGAAGACTGCCCAGCTGTTTGAAACTTGCCTTATTCTTCAGAGGACTGCCCTGCTGTTTGAGGCCTGCCTTGCTACTTGAAGGAGAGAAGACTAAGGCCCTCATTATGACATTGGTGGTAAATCCCACTTACCGCCACGTTGACTGCCGCCAACATACCGCTGCAGCGGCGGATATCCGTTCACCATAATATGACACACACACACACCAATCCATCACTATTCAGCCACATACACAAATCTGCCACACAAAAGGTCAGTGATAATCAGGCTGGATCCAAACCCACACCGTTACGCCAACAGAACTACGCCCATCACATTATAACTCACGAATCACTACGGCGGACATTCAATGGTGGGAAACCATTGGCGGTAGATATTGCTGAGCTCAAAATACAGACACAAATACAAAACAACACCACATTGGTCAACTTGAAGAACACAAACCTGACACCCATACTCACAAACCACACACACACACACCCACAGCACTATAAAACACACACCCATATTACCCACAATCCTTTACGACTACAAACCATTGGCACGAGACAGACACCATGACCACAGACAAGACCAGAGCCACACACCACCATCACCTATACACCACCCATGCACCCCACATCACACAACCCAACACATCACCCTACACACCCTCACCCACACTACTCACACAACACCCATTGCACCAGAAAGTCACCCCGGATTCCAGAGGGTCTAAGGGTCTAAGGGTCATGGTGGAGGAAATCATCAGGGTAGAGCCACAGCTATTTGGAGCACAGGTGCAGCAGATATCCATTGCTAGGAAGATGGAGCTATGGCGGAGAATCGTGGACAGGGTCAATGCTGTGGGACAGCACCCAAGAACAAGGGATGATATCAGGAAGAGGTGGAACGACCTACGGGGGAAGATAAGTTCCATTGCAGCAAGACATCAACTCGCTGTATAGAGGACTGGCGGTGTCCCTGGAACTGTACATATGTATACACCATTAGATTGAATTTTTGTATTTCTACTGTATTTACATTATTACACTCACTTTCATCCATTCCTGTTGTTCTTGCATTATTCCTGAGGGGTACGGGGTAAATATGTTTTATTACTTTATCTGATTGTGTGTATGGTGTTGGGGGTGGGTGTGTGTGTGTTGCATGTGTGTGTCACTCTCTTTTTCATCCCTCCCTCCCCTGTGTGCTAGGCGGCTGTACTCACCATGGTCGTCTTCGCCGTCGTTGGTGTTCGTGGTGGAGCAGGACTTAGAAAATAATTGGGATGATCTGAAGTTCAGGCTCCATGACGGCGTGGTTGTTCCCTGTGTCTCCAAAGGTGAGTCCCTTCCCTTCTGAAGTCTGTTTCTGCCAGGCTTTTGAAGTCATTGGTACCGCCCCGGAAAAGGTGGCAGATTGGGTTGTCATAATATGGTGGGCGGAACATTGACTTCCGCCTGGCTGTAGGCGGCTACCACCATGGTGCCTGTTGTTTCCGCCTTGGCGGTTGCTGTGGTAAAGTGACTGTCTATGGGAGTTCTCACCGCCAGCCTGTTGGCAGTATTACCGCTACTTTATCACCGACTGCCAGGTTTGTAATGAGGGCCTATATCTTTGTTTGCAGGAAGACCTGAGTGTCTCCAACGGTCAGGTGGCTGACTTCTAATTTGAGCAACAGGACACAACAAGCTCCAGAGGCCTCTCTACACCTGGGTCCAAACCTGCTGCAACTGAATCTGCCTGAACCCTGCTGACCCCTGCTAGAGTGAGTCCCTAATCCCGACGAGCCACATCCCTGGAAGCTAGACCCTTGGCTGGTATCAGAGGGCACTCCTCTCATAAGAAATGGAGAAATCCTGAAGTTTTGGGGTCTTCACAACCACAAACAGGCCCATTTGTGCTGAGACACCCGAGAAGACCACCAAAGTAAAGCTCTGGTGGACCCATCTCCACATACTATAGCAATCGCCAGGGAATTATTGCCAATTTAGGATCTGCACTTTGTGCTACAGCAATGTCAGCCCACAGTGACCACCAAAGTGAAGCTCCATAAATGCACATCAGAAATGCCAAACCGGATCTTTGCAATACAGCACCATCTGTGATGCCAGGCCTACTCTTCTTGCAACAGCAAGGACCATCCCCAACACTTTCCTTGCTCCTCGAGGCCTATTCCACAGTGAACTGGGCTGTTCACATTGGACTTTGATAAGGTAACCTTTTTAGTGGGAATAGCCTGGAACCTGCATTTGATCTGTGCTCCATAACGGTCGGCCTGAACTTGTCTCTTTTCACTGCTCTAGCACGTTCTGATGACAATAAATGGTGCCTTGTGTTATTTGGCCCTATACTTGCCTACAACTTTGAAATTGCTTTTGCTGGGTTTACTCATTGGATTTTTGTCATTTTGGTGTCAATTATTTATTACATTTTAATCTATTTTTCTCAATTGGTGTGGGACTTTTCTTGTGTTGTGTTTTCACTTTATTACTGTTTGAGTGGTGCATAAATACTGAACACATTGCCTCTAATGTGACGCCTGACTGCCTTTGTGCCAAGGTACCAGAAGTTTAAGCACAGGTTAATTTAGCAACTTTTTGTAGTTCACTCTGTTTGGAATTGTGGTTGTTGTTTGAGAAGGGTTAACACCCCTCAACCAAAACCCAGGTTCCTACAATTGGCTTATATCATTGGTGAATTGTGATGAATCTCCTCTACATTTTGCAGAAGCTTTCAAGGATTGGTTTTCTATTCATATGGTATGTTTGCTGCCAGTTCATCAGAGGGGCATATTTAGAGGTGTGTTAATAATATTCTCTATTGATTATAGTTTAGCGTCATTTGGTAAATCTCCATCAAATGTGCCAGTGAGTGTTCAAGTTTCCCCCTGTATAGTTATTTTAGACTTTGTGCAGCTCCAACAGAACTAGGAGGAGGTAAGGGTGAACAAAACACTTCTGATTTGCTAAGAACTGTGGAACCGTTCATTGGGTCCTCATGATATTTGGCAGACAATTTGCTTCTTTAAGCTACCATTGTTTTTCTCAATTACATGCAAGTGCCTCAAAGGATGGGGTTGATTTCAAGTGGAGGGTGACAGAGTGAAGAAATGCTCATCTGCTCACAAATTTGCCACCATTCAATAAATCTAAAGATAGTCTCATAGAGTTCTCTACCACTCACAATCACATATGTCCTCATCCCTGACCCAGACCCCACTGCCAGGGTCCTTAATCCTATATCTTCATTGACACTATTCCTGCCTTGCCTACTCTTCTTTATTTGTATACATTTTAACAAATGTTTTTAAATGTTGTGTACAATGATCTATATGACCAAATGTGAAAATAAATTAAATTAAATTTAGTTAAATTAAATTAAATTAAATTAAATTAAATTAAATTAAATTAAATTAAATTAAATTAAATTAAATTAAATTACATTACATTTAATTAAATTAAATGTATGTATGTATGCATGGTGCAGATGTATGCATGGTGAATTTCCTAAATCATTATTAACATTCAATAAATGGCTTTCAGTTTATTGATGACTGCAGTGATATGTCTAGGCACAAGAGAAGAATGGCCTGGATTTAGTTTTTCATTACAGACCTTCTGTGACGTAGGATTACTCAAATTTCGAAAGTCTGCAATGTGATTACTCAGTTCTGTTATATTAAATCGCATAAAGTACTTACACGGAGAAAGATTTTCTGCAATGCAAAGCTGCAAAATAGACGTTCATTTCGACACCATATTTAATACTCTACAATCAAGACCTGGAGTAAGTCAACAGGTAGTTCTTCGCTTGCATGATGTGAAAAGCCCCATTCAAAAGGTGCACAAAATGTAGGCCATCCTGAAGGTGGTCTACACTTCGCCTTCCAATGAAAGCTTATGAGATTAGGCATTAAGGGGTGCCACTACGTCTCTGAAAATACAAATGCAAAGGGTGGTCACTTTCTGGTATTCACAATTTGGTGGCCACATTTTGTATAAAATGATGAAGTGTTTTTATATAATTACTGCACTGCAAAGCATGTGAATGGAGTGCACCATTGGATATACCATTTAAGTAACATTTCATGGAAATCTATTTGAAACTAATGGTTTGAAAGTATTATTCTACATATTCATTTTGTATATTCTCATATGTAACGCTTAGAATCATTTAATCTGAAAGATTATTTGTGCTTTCTTTATTTGGCTGGAGTAAAGGCCTACACACATATTTTTCTTTTCACAGTTAACTTTCAATGTGGAGTTGGTTTTCTCAATTTTGTTTGCTCCAAGTATTCTGGAAGTTGACAGCTGTAACCTTTTGATTTAGCAAAGACCAAAGAGTATCAAGATTGGATGTGCATGGTCTCTGAAAGTTGTAACTTTCAATTAAAAATAAAAGGGGGTTCAATGGAGACGTTTTGACTGTGATGTCATCGTCTTGGAAATCTGTGATTTAAAGAAGGTTTAGTTAGTGAGAGATCATATCCTTTACCATCATTAGAGCTGAACATACCGTTCAGAGGTACCGACCTCACACTTTAATTTTCTGTGTCTTCATGCCACATGCACATTTCTAAACAGAATATTCTACAGGGCTTTTGTTTGCTGACCTTTCTGAACTATTGTAAATAGAATTGGACTAGTTTAGGGTTTTGTTTAAATGAATGGACAGAAGAACTTGGTTCTGGTAATCACGAACCACATGCTTTTCTGATCTTCTGTGCTGTGGAAATCACAGTCTTGGTCTTGTTTATGCTGACTAAGTTTAATATGGTACAACACTTTAATTCTCCTTTAGTGATTTCATCTATACTATGGTTTTGAGACTCGTTTATGTAACATTGACTTTGAGACTGTAAAAAAGCCCCTGTGAATCTCTGATTTGACTCTGAATATTATTGTGTGACATTTGGGTTTCACAGAAATTGTATACATGATTTGATAGCTGTTACTCTCTACCCCTTGGAATTGAGAAGAAAACATTAATCAAACCCCAGAGATAGAGATTGGGCTGCAAGCTGTAGCAGGGGCAAACACAAGAGACAGACTACAATTCCTCCAGACCAGGAGGGTTGTGATGACCTGTCAATCAGGTTAGTGGCATCATTGTTCAAGCAATGTGGCAAGGTCCAAGTTGTCTGGCTCTACATCAGGCTTTCCTCCATTAGATGACAGAAGATCTCAAGATTCAGAAACCTCAGGAGGTCAAGGTGCTTTTCAATACATCCTTTGACTCAGTAGACTCTCTGATTCCTGTTGAGAGAACGGACAACAGTCTGGGGCCTAACAGAAATAAATATGGCTTGCTATTTTAGGTTTCTTAACAGGCTGCTTACAAGTGAACCGGGACCTTTCTTATCACAGATGATGGAGCTCAACTGTGCACTTGTTATGGGGCCTAGAGATATCCATTCTTCGTCTCTATAGTTGTAGGCTTCTATTGGTACAGGTAGCCAAGTTACACAAGATGGAATTTCATATGTACGCCGACAATACCCAGCTAGTGCTGCAGATGTGACATCTATTGCTGGATGACAGTGAGCAATCTGGTCCTACGCCTGACTAGTCATTCCCAGCTAATCCATGTAGAGCTCATATACATCAAACGACTCGAAAATATGTTATGGTTATTCTACTAATTCAGAAGCAACCTAGAGAAGTGATGGAGGCATGTAGCTTACTGCTCAAAAAAATGAATGCTCTGAATTTTTATATGTAAGCGAAAGATAATACCGCGAAAAGAGAAATGATATTTAATCCACTCACAATGAAAGTGTTTAACTGGCATCCAAGGCTACGATTTGTTCAGGCCGATTAAACTGCACCACAAATAATCAGGCTGCTCACTGTCTGCCAGCGAATTCATATTTCATATTCAAGGTATCCCCTATGTCCTCCTGACTAGTGTGCTGTGTACTTGAAGGCCTCCTTAATATGTGCATGTGTATGGATATAAGAAATAGAGATGAAAGGGAACTAGTTTATCTTTCATATTTATGTGTAAAACAGAGTGAAAATGAAAAATGTCATGTGAAATTTAGCAGAAAAAGAATTTAAAAAATAAAAGAAACGATATTAGAAGTTACTATTTTATAGAGAAAACCAGATATTGAAAAAAACACATCAGATTTCTTCAAAATAAAGATGCAAAATACAGAGGGATATGTTTGCAAAATGAATAGAATAAAACCAGAAGCATTTTCACTACTACGTTACTAAGATAACATAATATCTGAAAATGGTGAAACAAGGAATAGGAAAAGCCTGCTCCATTCATGAGAACGGGCATAGGCTTGCCAACCGGCAAATCTATTGGAATTATCCCCTGCACACATATAGAAGATGTAACCAGTCCATAGCTGGAGAAGGCTACTCAAGACACCACTCGCAGGAAAACTATTGGAAAGTTATTTATAAAGATTAAGGACATTATTAGGAGTGTGGGGGCAGTGGCTTCTGGCAGCATAAGAGCACAGCCTCGACAGGGAAGCACAGACAATTTTCCCAGAAAGCCTGCCGTGACCCACATCCACATCGTAACCCCAGCCACCACTTCTCCAGACATTTTCCACCTGAAGAGAGCAGGTGGAAAATGTGCTTTTCTCACTGGAATAACAAAGACAAGGTTCTGGTATCGCTGGGTCTATGTTGATATTCCCCATTCTGCAGAGAAAATGTGGGATTGTCTATCTCGTAACGAGGGCCCTCACATTTTATGACGCTCCAGTGGCACAGGCCTCTCAGTCATATCTATGAGGGGATGCAAAGCCACCCTGCATATCTTTGCATGGCCTCATAGATATGGACTAAGGCAAGGAAACGCAAAGCACTGTGTTGCCTTTCTCTACATCAAGGAGGCATTCCATGGGCATTGCAGTGGGTTTTCCCACACAACACCCACGGAGATTGACACATTCACAGAATTTGCAACTATCTCTGAACATGGGAATGCGTCAAAATTGTGTGCGTCCCCGGGGCAGGCGTAACTTTATTTCTCCTCTTTTTTACTCTTTCTACGGTGTAAGGGTGTCTGTTTTGAGGCTCAGCAGCGATTTCCTTGCCGGCACCGGCACTGGCTGAAAGGACAGGAATGCATCATAACACGTAAGTACGGTGCATTCCTGTCCTTTTCATTCGGTGTACCGCAGTGCAGCTAAAAGGCTTGCAACACTGTCCTACTCCAAATGTTTGTACATGAGGCCCTCTGTGTTTAGGACTGTAGGAGTGGCTTTGAAGCATCCTTAGAAACACACACAACAGGGAAAATGCATTTTAATAACATAACTTAAGTCAAAGGTGAAGTCGAACCACGTTAACAAAGTCAGAGCACAGCACTGTGCAGGAAACATGGTGCCCTCTACATTTTGTATAAGGAGGTTCTAACTGACGCCAGGCTGACAGTGGAAGGTTTGTGGTTAACATGAATGAGAGTGGACTTGCGTTCCACTTAAACCTTTCAGGAACCCCAAATTATAAATACGTTTCTTGGCAGGCCCAAATAGACTATTTTAGAACATAAACTTGATAGAGTTGGGGGTGAGTGACAGGGCCAGGAAGAGTGACACTGAAGGGAAGGATGAGAGGATCTGTGATTGTTACAGGGCTGGGTAGGATAACATGATTTACTGATAGTGAATGAGAGAGTGACTGTGGAAGGGAAAGATTGGGTGACAGGGATAGATAGAGTGCCAGGGATGAAGAGGGTGGCAGGGTATGATTGTGATAGCCTTGGGAGTTGGACAAGGATTGGAATAATGTCAGGGACTGTTTTATACACTTACTATGTCACCCTAAGTTGGGCGGGTATGGCTAGATGTGGGTCCCATGCACAGTGTAACTGGAACCAAGCTGTATCTGGCTGAGCCTGTAACTAGGGCGAAATTTGTCCTGGGTTGCTTGTGTTCCACTTCAGGGAGTAGGTGTCTTGGCAGTTCTGGCCGGACTGTTCCTATTGGAACATTATCAAGACTAATTTGGATACAGCTGGGTCCAAACTGAGGTGGCATGGTATGCAAAATAATTGTGGATTGGGGTGTGGTCCCAAATGCTTTCCAGTGGCTGAGATTATTATAAGCATTCCATCCATCACTGTTTTGTATAAGTATTTTGTCACCTTAAGTGACGCAGGAATGCCCAGACAGATGGGTCCCGTACACACTGTGGGGGTCATTCCGACCCTGGCGGTCATTGACTGCCAGGGCCGGGGACCGCGGATGCACCGCCAACAGCCTGGCGGTGCATCCAGGCCAATTCTGACGGCAGCGGTAAAGCCGCGGTCAGAAAAGGGAAACTGGCGGTTTCCCGCCGGTTTTCCCCTGGCCTGAGGAATCCTCCATGGCGGCGCTGCAGGCAGCGCCGCCATGGGGATTCCGACCCCCTTCCCGCGAGCCTGGTTCTGGCGGTTTTGACCGCCAGAACCTTGCTGGCGGGAACGGGTGTTGTGGGGCCCCCTAACAGGGCCCCACAAAGATTTTCAGTGTCTGCATAGCAGACACTGAAAATCGCGACGGGTGCAACTGCACCCGTCGCACCCTTCCCACTCCGCCGGCTCCATTCGGAGCCGGCATCCTCATGGAAGGGGGTTTCCCGCTGGGCGGGCGGGCGGCCTTCTGGCGGTCGCCTGCCAGCCCAGCGGGAAACTCAGAATGACCGCCGCGGTCATTTGACCGCGGTGCGGTCATTTGGCGGCTCCCGCCAGGCGTGCGGTTACCGCCGCCGGCGGGAGTCAGAATGACCCCCTGTGTCACTAAAACCAAGTTGTAACCGACTGATGAGCTATAACGAGGGCAAAACTGGTCCTGGGTTGCATGTGGAGCAGGGTCCAGACTAATTTGCATATAGCTGGGTCCAAGCTGAATTGGGATGGTGTGCAAAATAACAATGGATTGAGATGTGGCCCCAAATGATTACCAGTGGCTGAGATTAATACAACCATGCCATCCATCACTGTTTTGTGTACTTATTGTGTTACTTTAAGTGGGACAGATATGCCCAGACATTGGTCTCATGTACACTGTGTCACTGGAATCAAGCTGTGCCAGGCTGAGGAGCCCATTACTATGGTAAAACTGGTCTTGGGTTGCTTGTGCTCTGATTCAGGGTGGATGTGAGTTTCAGGTTGGACTGGATTCTTTCTATTAGACCAGGGTGCATATGGCAGGGTCGATACTGAGGTGGCATGGTGTGCAAAATAACAGTGGATTGAGAAGCAGCCCCAAGTGAATACCAGCGGCTGATATTAATTCAAGCATTCCACCGATTACTGTTTTGTTTACCTATGGGGACTGGACAATGGCACAGACTGGGAGTGTGCCAGGGAAGAGTGATAGAGTTGGAAAGGGTAATAGGGATTGGAAGGGTGCTATAGTGAAGGAAGGTGACTTTCAAGGTAAGGCGGGGTCACAAGGTGACAAGGATGGGGATGTTGTTAGTGATGTGGGGGTAATAGATATTCAGAGCAGTGCAAAGCAATGGAGTGTGACACAGCTAGGAATAGTGACAGAGAATGTGATTGGTAGTGTATAAGGCATAGTGATTATTGTGCTGCACTCTTACACTGTGTAGTCCCATACTGTATCGCTGCATTTGCTGCATGTCACATAGGCCCTCATTACAACCCTAGCGGTCAGTGATAAAGTGGTGGTCATACCGCCAACAGGCTGGCGGTAAATACCGCCAAATTATGACCTAGGGTGGAAAGAGCTCAGACAGACAGCCACTTTACCACACCAACCACCAGGGCAGAATCAACAGCCACCACGGCAGTAGCCGCCTACAGCCGGGCAGAAGACAATGTACCGCCCACTTTATTATGACAGCCAAACCCGCCACCTTTTTCGGGGTGGTACCAATGACATCAAAAGACTGGTGGAAACACTGCACGGAAGTTAAAAGACTCACCATTGGAGACTCAGGAAAGAACCACGCCGCCATGGAGCCTGAACTGCAGATCTTCTCAATGCTTTTCTACGTCCTGCTCCACCACGAATACCAACGACGGCGAAGACGATCACAGTGAGTACAGCCGCCTAGCACACAAGAGACTGGGGGGAGAAAAAAGAGAGTGACACACACACATGCAACATGCAACACTACCAACACCATACACACAAGAAGATGCAGTAAGAAAACATATTTGCCCCATACCCTTTATGAATAATGCAAGAACAACACCAATAGATGAAAATGAGTGTAATGATATCAATACAGTAAAAATACGAACATTCAATCCAAAAGTATATACATATGTACATTAGAAGGGACACTGCCCAGTCCTCAATGTGCGGGGGTCACAGGGCCACATGACAAAGTCCAAGGCCCCACTTGTCTCCTGCAACAACATGGAGAGAACACTGAAGGGGCATCAGTTCAAAAATAGGCAGGCACCTCAGCAGGATGAGGAATGAGGGCCACCTCAGCCGGAAGATGGTACAACACCAATGGTCCTGGAGGGGGCAACATGCCCTGTGCCCTTTGTCCTGGGGAGTGCAAGGCCACAGTCTCTCAAGTGGGTGATTTGCACAATGCCTGGTCCGGGAGAGTGCAAGGCTACAGTCTCTCAAGTGGGTGACTTGCCCACTGGTTCTGGAAGGGGCATCGTGCCCTGTGATCTTCATCCTGGGGAGGATGGGGTGAATGCCACTAATACAATTAAAATTCACATCATGCATTGAACTGTGGTGGATACAATGTTCAGTTTATGACCAGTTCCTCACTCTTTTGACCCATGGATTGCAACCACTGAGGATGAATAGGCGATGGAGACATCCCCCCATGTATAGACGTCTGGTAGACTTGGCAACAATGGAGGACAGGCACATTATCCTCACCTACAGACTTGACAGGGCCACAATCACGGAGCTATGTGCCCAACTGGAGCCTGACCTGATATCTGCTATCCGTCAGCCCACTGGGATCCCCTCTCTTGTGCAAGTGCTATCTGTATAATTTACTAGCAACTGGTTCTTTCCAAGCGACAGTGGGCTTGGCAGCAGGAATGTCAGAGCCAATGTTCTCAAACGTGCTGACCAGAGTGTTGGCTGCCCTGATAAAACACGTGTGCAGCTACATTGTTTTCCCCCAGGTGGAGGATTTGGCCACAGTGAAAGCTGACTTCTATGCAATGGGACATATCCCCAACATCATTGGGTTGATTGATGGAACACATATTGCATTTGTAACCCCCCCGGCAAAATGAACAGGTCTTCAGAAATCAAAAAAGTTTTCACTCAATGAATGTACAGATGGTGTGCCTTGCGGACCAGTACATCTCCCACGTCAATGCGAAGTATCCTGGGTCTGTGCATGATGCCTTTATCCTGAGGAATAGGAGCATCCCATCTGTGACGGCTCAACTACAGAGGCACAGGCTGTGGTTAAAAGGTGAGCCCTGGTTCCCACCCAGTGGATGTTGGTGTATGGGTATGGTGTGGGCCATAAGGGATAGCGTGTGGCTAACTGTTGTCCCTCGATATTTGCAGGTGACTTAGGTTACCCCAACCTATCATGGCTACTAACTCCTGTGAGGAATCCCAGAACAAGGGCTGAGGAACATTTAAATGAGGCACATGGGTGAACAAGAAGGATCATTGAATGTACTTTGGGCCTCCTGAAGGCCAGGTTCCAGTGTCTCCATCTAACAGATGGATCCCTGTGCTACTCAACCGAGAAGGTCTGCCAGATAATCGTAACATGCTGCATGTTGCATAACCTTGCCTTGAGACGTCATGTACCATTTCTGCAGGAGGAGGAGGCTGGAGATGGCCGTCTGACTGCAGTGGACTCTGTGGACAGTGAAGATGAGGAGGCAGAGGATGAGCAACAGAACTGCAGTGGTTAGACAATACTTCCAAATAAAACACAGGTAAGACAGTGTAACTTCACAATCCATTGTAATTTTTTGGTTTCACATTGTCACTGGCATGCTGTTATTTCCCACTTCAATGCCCACTCACTGTACCCTTTGGCAACTCTTTTTGCAGATGTTGGTGCCCCACTATCGCTCCTGTTCACTGCAGCCAAATACAGGCCTTCCCTATGTAAACATTACTGTACAGTTGAATTGCAATGTTTAAACCTTGTTAAAAGTTTTCATACTTAATTTGTTTGATATACTCCATATTTTTTCAAAGTGTGTTTATTGCAGTGCTAAGAAGTAAACTGGGAGAAGTGCACTGTGCTGGGGTGATGATGGACTAAAGTCCAGGGCATATTTCCAGTCTACTTGTAGCATAGGTGCATTATCCAAGGGGACATAGGAAGGGGAGCAATGGCAATTCAAGGTGGACAGGGTGACAGAGTGGGACACAAGGGTGACAATGAGGAAAGTCGTATTTCCTGGCGGGGGTCTTGGCAATAGTCTCTAGCTTCTGCCTGGATCACAGGGAATGTTTGCAGGATGGTTCTCCTTCTGCAGGGGGATGGGTGCTGGTGGCCTGTTGGTCCTGTGGTGGGGCCTCCTGTCCACTAGCGGCACCTGGGGTGGAGGGCAGTTCAGTAGTCTGGCTTGTGGCAGTGTCCCGCTGTTGTACGACTTCCTCCCTCATAATGTTGGCCATGCCTGCCAGCACTCCTGCAATGGAGACCAGGGTGGTGTTAATGGCCTTCAAGTCCTCCCTGATCCCCTGGTACTGTCCCTCCTGCAGCAGCCTGTTCTCGTGCACGTTGGTCAGGATCTGGTCCAGCATATCTTGGGAATGTTGGTATGCTTACAGGATCTCAGTGAGTGCCTCCTGGAGAGTCGGTTCCCTGGACCTGTCCTCCCCCTGGTGCACAGCACTACTCCCAGCTTCCCTGTTGTCCTGTGCCTCTGTGCCCTGAACCGTGTGCCCACTGACCCCAGGTACCTGATTGTCTTGGGTATGAGGTGTGCCCTAGGGTCCCTGTAGTGGTGGACACACTGCTGATTGACGTGTCCTGGGGACAGAGGTATGAGTCCACTGGGTGGTTGCTGTGGTATTGTTTTTCCTGATGGGGGAGTCTCTGTGGTGGTGTGTGACTGTGCCTGGGTAACCAACTGACCGGAGGTCCCTGATGGGCCAGGTTGGTCATCCAGATCCAGACGAGCAGAGTCGCTGTCATCACTGTGGGCCTCTTCTGTGGAGGGACTGGATAGTGCTGGAACCTCATCTCTGGTGACATTGGCTGGGATACCTGTGGGAATGTAAAGGCATTGTCAAGGTTTCTGTGTGTGACATATTGTTCATGGGTGGCTTGCCCTCCATGGTTGTAATTGCCCTGGCAGCTTTACCTTGTGTGAGTTGTTATGTGGTGGGCTAGCTGATTATCTTTAGTGTGCATGCTTTAGTGATAGGTGTTCATGCAGGTCTGTGAGTCGTGTCCATGCATTGGTATGGCCTGCAGGGCTTGGCATTGGGATGAGTGGGTTGTGATGGTGGGGTGTGTGGGAGGTGGTGGAGTGATGGGAGTGAGGGTGAGGGTATGTGATGGCATGCAGGTAGTGGGGTATTAGTAGTTTAGAGTTGACTTACCAGAGTCCAGTCCTCCTCCTACTCCAGCCAGGCCCTCAGGATGCATGATTGCCCAGACCTTCTCCTCCCATGTTGTTAGTTGTGAGGGAGGAGTTGGGGGTCCACCGCCAGTCCTCTGTACTGCAAGCTGGTGTTGTGCAGCAATGGAACGTTCCTTCCCCGTAGGTCATTCTTCCTCTTCCTGATGTCATCCCTTGTTCTAGGGTGCTGTCCCAAGACATTGACCCTGTCCATGATCTTTCGCCATAGCTCCATCTTCCTAGCAATGGATATCTGTGGCACCTGTGCTCCAAAAAGCTGTGGCTCTACCCAGATGATTTCTTCCACCATGACCCTTAACTCCTCCTCATGAGAATCTGGGGTGTCTTTGTGATGCTATGGGTGTTGTGTGAGTTGTATAAGTGAAGGTGTGTAGGGTGATGTGTTGGGGTGTTTGTTGTGAGGTGCGTGGGTGGTGTATAGGTGATGGTGGGGTGTGTCTCTGGTCTTGTTTGTGGTGTCCGTCTTGTGCCAATGGTTTGTAATGGTAAAGGGTTGTGGGTAATGTGGGTGTGTGTTTTATAGTGGTGTGGGTGTGGTGTGTGTATGAGTGTCAGGTGTCTGTAGTTTGAACTGACCAATGTAGTGTATGTACTGCCAATGTTTTACTGCCGTTGAATGTCCGCCATGGTGATTCGTGAGTCATAATGTGGTGGGCGTAGTTCTGTTGGGATAACGATGTGTGTTTTGATACGAATATGTGACAGAACAACTAGGTCCCAAACAACTATAGCCTAAACCACTACTGCTAAACAACTAAAAAGTCTCTACAACTAAGTACTGAACAACTACTGTCTAAACAACAATGGTGCCTGAATAACAATTGCCTGAACAACTAATATATATATATATATTCCAAACAACTAATAAACCATAAAAAACAAAAAGAAAAGCTTACCTTAAAATTAGTTGTTCAGGCAAAAAAAGGGCAGTTTAAGGCTTGGCAAGTAATTTTAAACGCCAAGTTGAATTGGCAGTGAATCTGCATGCCCAGGCATTGCAAAGGAAGCCCTGAGACATGGTTAGGGGGCTACTTATGTGAGTGCACAATCAGTGCTGCAGGCCCACTAGTAGCATTTAATCTACATGCCCTGGGCACATTTAGTGCCCTTTTACTGGGGACTTATAAGTAGATTAATTAAGCCAATTGGGTATGAGCCAATGTCACCAGGTTTTAAGGGAGAGAGCATATGTACTTTAGCACTGATTAGTTGTGGTAAAGTGTGCAGAGTCCTAAAACCAGCAAAAACAGTGTCAAAAAGTGGAGGGAGGCAGGCTAAAAGTTGGGGGTGACCACCCTAAGGCTGTCAGGTCCAACACCCATCAAGCCAGTTAATGGCCCATTAAGGTCCATTAAGTCACAGGTAAGTTTCCATTGTGAGTGATTGTCTAGAGGGAATTCACAAAGCCCATATGTCATCAACCCCAGACCTGCATTAAGTGGCAGGCAGAGGCACAGAATACATGGCAACTTTCTAAACGTGGAATTTTCAGACTTACAATTTAGAATCCGACCTCACCATAATTTATGATTTTAAATTGTGGGTCCAGAGACACCAAACTCCAAATTTCTAACTTTTTCCAATTGAAAGTTAAACTTAAAGGCTGCTTCAAGATAACCCCAATGTTAACCTATAGGGGAGATAGGCCTTGCAGTAGTGAAAAATGAATTTAATAGTTTTTCTAAGACATGTTAAACTAAAAAGTACATGCCCAACCTTTTAAATACACTGCACCCTGCCCTTGGGCTAATTAAGGCCTACCTTAGGGGTAACTTATATGTAATAATTATATGTAATAAAAAGGAAGGTTTGGGCCTGGCAAGTGGGTGCCCTTTCCAGGTCAAAATGACAGTTTAAAACTTTGCACCCAGGTTCTGCAGTGGCAGTTCTGAGACCCTTTTGAAATGGTACTGTAATGGTTGGCACAATCTGACTTGCAGGCACACTAGTAGCTTTACAGAGCACCTGCACTTTAGCACTGGTAAGCAGTGGTAAAGTGCCCAGAATCCTACAGCCAACTATAACAAATTCAGCAAAAATTGGAGGGAAAAGGTAGAAAGTCTGGGCATAACCCTGCGGAAAGGGCAGGTCCAAACTACACTTTTGCCCACACTCCAGAAACTATCCATCCACCCCACATATCTACCCTCACCTCACTCACTAACTACCTTCCCCCAACATCCCAAGTCCATTTTAGCCACTAATCAGCTTCCTCGCCTGACACTACCTACCAGCTCCCACTGCCTGTGAAACCTCATTCAATGGCGAACTCCTTCCTCTGCCCCTGTCCCCCACAAAAAAAATCCACAATAATCACTTCTCATTTTCCCTTAACTCTGTCAGGTCAGCTTTTTCCTACCTCTCTTACAACCGTCTTCCTCTTCCCATCCCCATCATATGTTTCACTACCCATGTGGCTGCAACACACCTGCTGACATTCCAGACACTCCCATGCCTCTATCCATACCCATTCACTAACCACCGTCCCCTCGTGCTGCATCCATTTCTAAAAGCCTGCCACACCCCCACCTTCCCTGTTACAATCTGCCTTCCCCGCCTTAATCTCTAACAACCTGTGATATACTCTTGCATCATTCCTCACATCCCTCCTGACCACCACATCCTGTCCCACCTGTCACTACCTTGCTACCACCAAACCGTTATCTTTACTACATTCACTTCCCTTCTGCCTCACTCCTCTACCTCCACTTTAGAAAATACCTACTTGCCCTTACAGCCCACCTGTCACTGTGACCACCTTACCCATGATCCACCTGAACTACAATCCCTCAACCCTAACCTCATCCAGATGACAATATACATGTCCCCTACGCCATTTGCAAACCAAAGTGAAATAATCTGCCTTAGTACTACTGGGGTCCACAGACACTGTGCAGAAACATATTCTGCAATCTATTCCCTGACTGTTTTGCATGTGGCGCAGAGACACTAAACACAATTCCCCACTCCATCCCACTCTCCTAGTTTCTCACTTCTAACCCAAACCCCTTCCTTTAGACCATTTGGCCCCACCATCCTCAGATCTCTGGACATCGTTTATCTCCCTCGATGCACCATCGTCCAGCCTGCTGGGTGAATAATTGTAGGTTACATGAACATGTATTTGCCTGTCTCCTTTCTTGAAGTTCTTGGTTCACCTTTAAGTATCCCGGCCTCAGGGATACTATGGCCTTTATTTATACTTTTTTAGCGCTTCATTTGTGCCATTTTTTGATGCAAAAGTGGTGCAAACTTACAAAATACAATTGTATTTTGCAAGTTTGCGCCGCTTTTGCGACAAAAAATGATGCAAATGCGGCTCTAAAAAAGTATAAATATGGGCCACAATTGTATTTTGTAAGTTTGCGCCGTTTTTGCATCAAAATGCGGCGCTAAAAAAGTATAAATATGGGCCTAAACCTTTTGCACTCAGTTCTGTCTCCCTGCCTATCCAGGGCAGATAGGGACCCAGATAGGTCCCTGCACACACCACTAAGCAATTATCACAATGAACTGCAGAGCATTTACCTTACGATTCAAGGACTTAGGGGCATATTTATACTCTGTTTACACCGAATTAGTGTAATTTTTTTTTACTCTAAATCGGTGCAAAACTAACTCCATATTTATACTGTTTTGCTAGACCCCTCTAGCGCCACATTTATGGAGTTAAAGTCATTTTTTGAAAGTGGAGACCTACCTTGCTTTAATGAGATGCAAGGTAGGCGTTCCCATGCAAAAAATGACTCTATTGCCTTAACGCCATATTTAGGGGCATATTTATACTCTGCGGCATATTTATACTCTGTTTGCACCGAATTAGTGTAATTTTTTTTACTCTAATTCAGTGCAAATCTAACTCCATATTTATACCTTGGTGCTAGACCCATCTAGCACCAAGGCCCTGATTTATAATATTTTTGCGCTGCATTAACGTCATTTTTTTACTCAAAAGTGGCGCAAACTTACAAAATATTGCCCCTTATTTATACTTTTTGCTGAAAAACTGCACTAACTCAGTTTTGCACCAAAAAGTTTAGCACCGGCTTGCACCATTTCTGTGCACCAGCCAGGCACCATATTTATGGAATGGTGCAAGCCGGTGCAAAGGGTAGGCTAGAGTATAAAAAAATGACTTTAGTCGGGTGGGACTGGCAGTATAGAAGAAGAGGGTTTAGCACCAAAAAATGACTTTAGGCAGGTTAGAGTAAAAAATAATGACTCTATCCAGATTAGCGTCATTTTATGGCGCTAAACCTACCATGCCACATGACTCCTGCCTTAGAAGAGGCAAGAGTCATGCCCACCACCCCAATGGTCAGAACAGAGGTCAGGGGTCCCCTGGGCATGGCCATTGCACCCTGTGCCATGTATGGGGGCCCATTTCAGGGCCCCCTATGGCACTTTAAAAATTAAAATGCAATCTTACCTGTACTTACCTGGGATGGGGTCCCCCATCCTCCGCAGTCCCTCTAGTGTGGGTGGGGGTGCCCCTGGCACCTGGGGAGGGCACCTGTGGGCTTATTCCATGGTCTGCCCTGACCCAGGCTTTAAAAAATGGGGCAAAGCAAGCTTTGCCCCATCTTTGGACCCCTCCTCCCTCCCTTGCACCATTTTTGCATGGGAGTATAAATATGGCGTTAAGGCCATAGAGTCATTTTTTGCACGGGAACGCCTACCTTGCATCTCATTAAGGCAAGGTAGGTTTCCACTTCTAAAAAATGACTTTAACTCCATAAATTTGGCGCTAGACGGGTCTAGCACCAAAGTATAAATATGGAGTTAGTTTTGCAGTGAATTAGAGTTAAAAAAACGATGCTAATTCAGTGCAAACAGAGTATAAGTATGCCCCTTAGCTTAAAAAAATGATGCTAATCTGGTGAGAATCATTTATTTTGACTCAAACCTGCCTAACGTCTTTTTTTTTTAAGCTAGCCTACCCTTTGCACCGGCTTGCACCATTCCACAAATATGGTGCCCAGCTGGTGCTAAAAAATGGTGCAAGCCGGTGCAAAACTTTTTGGTGCAAAACTGCGTTAGTGCAGTTTTGCACCAAAAAGTATAAATAAGGCCCTTAATGCGCAACATTATTGAAGTTATCAATTTGAGGTTAGGACAAACCTTTGCCAACCTACTTGCATTTTAAATTTAAATGTATGATTTTTGTGTTGGTTTGCCACCTGCACACAAGCCCAAGAAGCAGAGTTGATCTGAGAGACAACATAAGCTAAACTAAAAGACATGACACACTCCCCTCCCTCCCCGTTAACTATGCCACTGCTTGTAAGAACAAATATGAGATTAAATCTTTGCCCTGAACAGCTATACAGGAATGTCGATGGTGTTAGTAAAACGACAAAGCAACATTCATTAAGGCACTTTCTAAATTAAGACACAAAATCATATTCTTACTAGGAGTCTTTGCCAGACACTGATGCATTTCAGTGCGAAAATTCTGCAAAATCAGAATAAAGCAAAAAATCATCACTTAATCGATGTCTCAGGAAGAGCAGTGCAAGGTTGTACCACAGGGCTAAACTCAGCAGACAAGCACTCAAGACTCACGAAAAAGACCACTGGTGCTGTAAACAAAGACATGCAGCTTGACTACCACCAACAAACTCCAGTACCTCGAGACTGATTTTTTGAGAGGTGGCTTAAATAATGTAATGAAGCAATAACAGCTCGCACATTATAGCAGGCATATTAAATGAAACAACGAATACATTTAAAATCCTTAACATCACCATTATAAGCAACTGAAATGTGTGACCCACTCACCTAGATTTGTGTCTTTAACAGCAGAAGCAAGTCAGTGCTGGTTTTA
Organism: Pleurodeles waltl; assembly: GCF_031143425.1. NCBI lineage: Eukaryota > Metazoa > Chordata > Amphibia > Caudata > Salamandridae > Pleurodeles > Pleurodeles waltl. Next base: position 657,560,003 of record NC_090450.1, on the reverse strand, counting down.
CTAACAAGCCTAAAATATCTCTGTTGTATAATGCTGTCCCAGATTCATGCTCTAAGGAACACTAGCACACCCTTGAGCTCCAACTACATATTTTATGAGGAATGAAATTACACTTTCAAGACTAAAGGGAAATTTGGCTTCTGTTAGATCTGACAGCCCTAGGGTGGTCTTCCCCCTACGTTTTGCCTGCCTCCCTCGATTTCTGCTCTTTACCACTCCTAGCCAGTGCTAACGTGCTTGTGCTCTCTCCCCTAAACATGGTAACATTGGCTAACACCCAAATAGCATATTTGATTTACCTGAAATTTCCTAGTTAAGTACAATAGATATACCCAGGGCCTATAAAGTAAATTCTACTACTGGGCCTGCAGCACTGATTGTGCCACCCACATAAGTAGCCCCTTAACAATGTCTCAGGTCTGCCATTGCTAGGCCTGTTTGTGCAGTTTTGCTGCCACTGCCACTTGGCATTTAAAACTACTTGCCAAGTCTTAAATTGCCCTTTTCTTCCATACAAGTCACCTCTAAGGCAGGCCCTCTGTAACCCTTAGGGCAGGGTGCTATGTAATTAAAAGGCAGGACATTCACTTATAGGTTTTACATGTCCTGGTAACAAACAACTCCCAAAGTTGGCTTTCAATACTGTGGAGCCTGCTCCTCTCATAGGCCAGAAATAGAGATTCCCTTATATGCTTTTAAGGGTAAACATCCTTTTTTACCACTTTTTTATTACGAAAGTCGTGGTTAACGGAAGCGTAACAACGCTTTTTTTAACCACGACTTCGTATTTTTGTGCCTTAACTACGTATGTTCTGAACAACGAACATGCGTGGTTAAGGTACAAAGAAGGGAGTTGGCGAAGGTAAGTGGTGGGTTTAGGTTTTGGGGTGGGGAGGGGGTGGGGGGTTAGGGGGTTTTAGGTTTTGGGGTGGGGTTGGGGGGGTGGGGCGTTTTTGGTTTTGGGGAGGGGGTGGGGGGTTAGGGGGTTTTAGGTTTTGGGTTGGGGTTGGGGGGTGGGGCGTTTTTTGTTTTGGGGAGGGGGTGGGGGGTCAGGGGGTTTTAGGTTTTGGGGGGGTTGGTGGGGTGGGGCGTTTTTGGTTTTGGGGAGTGGGTGGGGGGTTTTAGGTTTTGGGGTGGGGTTGGGGGGGGTGGGGCGTTTTTGGTTTTGGGGAGTGGGTGGGGGTCAGGGGGTTTTAGGTTTTAGGGTGGGGTTGGGGGGGTGGGGCGTTTTTGGTTTTGGGGAGTGGGTGGGGGGTCAGGGGGTTTTAGGTTTTGGGGTGGGGTTGGGGGGGTGGGGCGTTTTTGGTTTTGGGGAGTGGGTGGGGGGGTCAGGGGGTTTTAGGTTTTGGGGTGGGGTTGGGGGGGTGGGGTGAGGGATGTAGGGTGAATGGTGCCTATTGCTAATGATTTTATCAGGAATGCCTTTACAACAAAATATCGTTGTTAAGGCATTCGTGGTTAAATCATTAGTAGTAAGGGCGAGGTCGGTGTTCCGACCTCGTTGTTAAGGTTAGTAGTTGTTTTTAATTCGGTGTTCCGTCATATAATCGCTTTTAAGTGGTAATTTCTGATCTGAAAGGAATAGATGTCATAATGTTTGGAATGGTAGTGAGAAATCCTACTTACGGGTGAAGTTGATTTCTACATTATTATTTCAGAGATGCCACTTTTAAAAAAAGTAGCCATTTCTCTGCACTTACTGCCATCTGTGCCTCACAGCTTCTCTCCAATCCCCGTCTAGTCTGTGCTGGTTGACAGCTCTCCTTGTGCATTCCACCCAGACAGCCATAAACATAGGACACTCAGCTGCATCTGCATTCATCTGCATACAGATGAGTTTCCCTGGGCAGGGAGAGTGGAGGGGCTCTCGCTTACACTTCAAAGACCAATGGCCTGCCCTCTCACAAAGGACTGATAACCTCCCAATTGGGCTCCTGGCAGACAGGGCTGGGTTGAAAGGAGAACCTGTGCACTTCAAAACCACTCTTTGAAGTTTCCTCCTCTTCAGAGTTGTTTATGGGTGCAAATATACTGGGTCTGTGACTCCACCAAATCAGACACTTCTGGACCTATTACTGGATTCTGTCAGAGGGGCTGTCTGGCTGCCCAAAGGACTCATCTGGACTGCTTTGCTGGAAGGACAGCTGGCCTGCTTCTTTCCCTGCTGCCTGCTGACCTCTGCCTCTGCCTTTCTCCTCAAGTAGTCCCCAAGGGCTTAGATTGAGCTTTCCTCCTGTTCTGGGGTATCAGGGTTATTAAAGACTTCACCAAAGAAGAGAAAATCCAGCACATCAGAAAATTTATGAATCGCCTGCATAATTTGATGCAACGCCTGCCAGATTGATGCAGCGACTGCCTCATGGCTGAAAAATCACTACATCACCTGTCGGATCAACGCAGCACCTGTTGCCTCTGCTCAACGTGTTCTGGGTTTTCTAAGCATCATCTCTGGGTGTCAAAATATCCCTGCATCGCAGTGAGAAATCAAGGCTGCGCTCCTGGAAACTGACTAATTGCCTTGCAGTGTGGGAAGAACTGACACATCGCCTTTGCGTGCCAGAAAAATCAATGTATCACTTTGCTTTTCGACACATCTCCTTCTCTGCTGCCCCTCTGCATTATTATTTTTGACGTATCCCTGGTACTGTGTTAAAAGGATACAACCACTGATTCTTAAGGATCGAGATTCATTTAAACTTTTTAAAAGTGATATCTTGACTTGTGCATATTGGATTTTGTCTTTTTGGTCTTTTGGTCTTATTTTATTCAGATAAATATTATCTATTTCCCTAGACTGCAGTTGGGTATTTTTTGTGGTGTTTTCACTGTGTTATTATTAGAAATGGGGTCTTTTGTTGGCAGTCAGCTTGCCCCTTGTCCAAGCAAGGACCCTTATTCTAATCAGGACAAAGGAGAAACACACACGGTTAACCCCCACTCACTCACTTGGTAGCTTGGCACGAGTAGAGGCTTAACCCAGAGACAATGTGTAAAGTATTTGTACCAACATACACAATAATACAGTGAAAACACTACAAAATGACTCAACACCAGGTTAAAAAAATAGCCAATATTTATGTGAACAAAACATGACCAGAAAAACAAATATCCTACATACACAGGCAAAGTTTTCAATTAAAAAACATTTAACTTCAATATAGCCCTTAGAAACACAAATACTTTGAATTGGTGATATCATGGCATTGTGACGGAATCATTTTCAACAATCTGACTCCAATGACGCTGGTCACGGAGTCACATGGACCCCCAGGCACAGTACCTTGTAAAAATTAGGAAACAAGCCCGAGCATGGAGTCGGGGATCGTGGCTTCGATGGATCCAAGGAGTGTCAGTTTCAGAGCTGCTGAGCGAAAGAGCGTAGGCGTCACAAAGAGGCATTGCGTCCTTGCTGCCGAGCGGTGGAGGTGAGGTGGCGGAGGTGCAAAGTGTTAGATCCGTGCACTCCCTTGCAGAGTTGATATTCAGTGGTCACAACGTGTTGCAACGACTTCCACAGAGTTGCGGACTTCAGTGAGGCTGTAGCACTGTTGGGCCTGCGGGGTATTTGCACTCCAGCAATGACCAGGGCTTCGTTTGCAGGCGGCGTCACAGGATTGGGCAACGGCGTCAGTCCGGAGTGGCCCGAAGTCAGTTTCCTTGGATCTTCTTGATTTTCCACCAGATTCTCCTTTCAAGGGCCCAGGGACTGGATTAGGCAATGCTTGGCAGGGCAGGAGTTTCAGCAGAGAGTCCAGGTGCTGGCAGAGGAAGCCTTTGATGACCCTGAGACTTCAGAACAGGGGGCAAGCTCAGTCCAAGCACTTGGAGATTCTTCTCAAGCAGGAATATATCACATAGTCCACTCTTTGCCCCTTTGCCCCTTTCACAGGCAGAAGCAGCAACTGCAGGATAGCCCAACAATGCACAATCACAGGCAGGGGCAGCACTTCTCTTCAGCTCTTCTCCTTGGCAGAGGTTTCTCTTGGTTCCAGAAGCAAGTCTTGAAGAAATCTAAAGTCTGGGGTTTTGGACCCAGTGCGTATATCCCTTTTAGCCTTTGAAGTTGACAAGTTCAAAGAAAAGTCTCTGCTGTTTGCAGGATCCTGCCTTGCCCAGGTCAGCCCACAGACACACACCAGGGGGATGGAGGCTGCATTGTGTGAGGACAGGCACAGCCCATTTGGGTGTAAGTGACCACTCCTCCCTTTACTGTAGCCCAGATGGCTTATCAAGATATGCAGGCTGCACCCCAGCTCCCTTTGAGTCACTTTCTAGAGGAGATTCACAAACAGCCCAACTGTCAGACTGACTCAGACAGGGAATCCACAAACAGGCAGAGTCACAGAATGATTAAAGCAAGAAAATGCCTGCTTTCTAAAAGTGGCATTTTCAAACTTACAATCTAAAAAACAACTATACTAAAAGATGTATTTTTAAATTGTGAGTTCAGAGACCCCAAACTCCAAATCCATATTTGCTCTCATAGGGAAACTGCACTTTAAGAATATTTAAAGGCAGACCCCATGTTAACCTATGAGAGAGATAGGCCTTTCAACAGTTAAAATTAATTTGGCAGTATTTCACTGTTAGGACATGTAAAACACATCAGTACATGTCCCACCTTTAACATACACTGCACCCTGACTATGGGGCTACCTTAGGGGTTCCTTACATATCCACAAATGGAAGGTTTGAGCCCGGCAAGTGGGTACACTTGCCATGTCAAATTGGCAGTTTAAAAACTGCACACACAGCCACTGCAGTGGCAGTTCTGAGACATGTTTACAGGGCTACTCATGTGGGTGGCACAATCAGTGCTGCAGGCTCACCCATAGCATTTGATTTACAGGCCCTAGAGGGTACCTCTAGTGCACTTTACGAGGGACTTAGAAGTAAATTAAATATGCCAATCATGGAAAAGCCATTTACGCATGCAATTTCACATAGGGGGCACTTGCACTTTAGCACTGGTCAGCAGTGATAAAGTGCCAGAGTAACAAAAAAAGCAAAAACAGAGTTCAGCACACAGCAACAGCCTGGTAAGCAGAGGCAAAAAGTTAGGGGAGACCACGCCAAGGATACCAGGTCTAGCAGTTACTGTATGAGTTATTGCACAAGTACTTTACACATTGCCTTCTGAGTTAATCCTTCCTACTCTGTGCCAAGCTACCTGTGGGTGAGCACAGGATAATGTAGGTTGTGTTGTGATTTACTGTGAACAGTATTGTGGTCCCTACTTGGACAGAGTGCATACCTCTGACAACTAAAGACCCAATTTCTATCATTGGTGATCAATGGTGAGGATAAGTCTTGTGTTTGTGCAGTACCATACAATAGCTATATGTATCCTATCTACCCATATTTAAAGACCATCTTGATTTTTTTCTTTTTCTGCAAGTTTTACCTGCTTCACATTCTTATTATTCATCATATGAATCATGTCTCTGGGTGGTTCTGCTAGTGGAGCCATGTAGTTTGAGCTGGTTAAGCTGAAGAATTACAGTGTTAGCAAGTTAAAAGCTTCTACAAAGGGATGGGGGTACCTACCCAAGGAGCCACCACAAAGGTGGAGTTCCAAAAGGTGTTGAGGGCCTAGGCAGAGTCACACACCTCAGGGATGAAGAGGTGGGGGAGCCTGTGACTGGCTCTTCTGAGAATCTATGTGCAGCAGTGGAGGGGGACACCCCTGAAATTGTGCTACTAGTGAGGGCAGGTAGCAGTATTTTAAATCACGGCCTGACTTCAGAGGAAAGGAGAAAGGAGAGAGAATTTCAGCTGCAGTTAGCAAGATTAATAATAAAGGCTAAGAGGGAAGCCAAGCAAACTGAAAGAGAGGCTGAAAGAGCCTTGACAGAAAATAAATTACTTCTGGCCCATGAACTGAGTCTGAAAGAGCTGAAGCTCAAGGCCAGACAGGCGGATTCCAGCAGTGTTAGTGGCAGCATATGTAGAGTACCTGATGTAGAAAAGAAGGTTTATATACCCAAAGACTTGCTGCCCAGTTATGGGGTGGGAGATGACATTGATAAGTGTTTTTCCGCATATGAAGTTGTACTGAGAGTACAAGGGGTCCTGAAGAACACTGGGGGCAGGCATGTGGAAACACATGCCAACACTTGGGAGGGACACACTTCTCACCCTAGAGATTGGGGAGCAGACCAAGTAGAAGCCCATGAAAGCCATTTTGACTATCATATTTGGACTGACCCCTGAGAAGTATAGCCAAAGATTCCACAACAGTTACAAGCTCCCTAACTAATCATCAGTGGATTTCATTGATTACTCCAGCAAGGCACTGAATGGTTGGGTGTGGGGCAGCAAAGTCAGTGATTATGTTGAGTTGTACAGTTGTATCCTGAGAGAGCATATGTGTACTATTTGCTTCACAAAGTTGCATCAGCATCTAGTTGACAATAAGCTGACTGATCCCAGGAAGCTTGCTGAGGAGGCAGAACTCTGGGCTAGCACCAAAATGTCCAAAAAGGTATCTGTGGGGAACACCCACAAAGGTGGTCAGGGTTCCCAACAGAAGAAAGAGGGGAAGAAAAACAAAAAAATTAGGAGTTCTCTAAAGGCCCCCAAATTAGTTTTCAAGGGAGTGGTAGTGACCAGTCCCAGTCTGATCCTAAAAAGACAGGGTTTTATGATCACAAGACAGTGAGGTTTGGACCCCAATATGCAGAATGTTCCAAATATGGTCACTCAAAGGGTGATTCCAGATGTCCCAAGAGGGCACTCCCCCCCCCCACTGGTGGGCAGACACCTGGTTTGGCTAGTGTACCGCTCAGGGAGGAGATAGTCGAAGATAGTTTTGGGGAACAGACAGAGGTTATCCTAGTGTCCCTTGGGTATGTAGATATGGTGCCAAAAGCCCACATGCCTGCCCATATTCCAAGTATAGGCAGTGGGTCATCATTAATGGGCAATGGGGGAGACGCAGCATGACATGGGAGCCAGAAATGACAACTGTCAAGTGGTGTCAGCAGAGCAAGTCCTACTGAACACATTCCACCAAGTCATAGTCGCTGACAATCGTGAGAGCCATCTACCAATGGCTCTGGTTCTTTTTGAGTGGGGGGTTTCTGGTACTCTGAAAGTAATTGTGAGCCCTGCCATGCCTGTATATTGTCTGTTAGGCAATGACCTGGAGCCCACTATGTGGAGGGAGGTAGAGCTCAGGTCTCACTTGGAGATGATGGGATTGCCTCCCTCGGTCAGTATGACCACACGGTCCATGATTGGCCAGGAGGGGAGTTAAGGGCATCTGGAGCTTGGAACAATGGCTCAGACAGCTGCCAGGGAGAGGGGAATGGGCATGTGAAATCAGTCCCTGAAGATCCCGTAGTAGAGGTTAAAGGGGTTTCTGAGAAGGAGGCCCCTGAGCCAAACGGGGAGGACATTGCAGCCCTAGGTGACCTACCACAGCTTGGTGGCTGGCAAGTTGAGGGTGGCCGACAAGGGAGGAATTCTGTAAAGCGCAGAAAGAGTGTCCTACTCTTCAGGGCTTGAGGCGGCAGGCCTCAGCTCATGCAGCAGGTGAAGTCTCTGGTGATCACCTCATCTACTGGGAGAATGATCGACTATATAGCGAGCCTAAGGCTCCAGGTACTGGGGCAGCACATGTGCTTGTGGTCTGCCAGTGATACTGTGCCTTTCTTCTTGGTCTGTCTCACAAAATACCCCTGGCAGGTCATTTAGGGCAAAACAAGACCTTTGCCAGGCTTGCAGCCCACTAATATTGACCCCAAATGAAAACAACCTCAGGTACATTCTGGACAGTGCAATACATCCCCACGAAGCAATTGATTTGGGTTCAGCACTGGCTGTCAAAAACTTCCCACAACCACCGCTTTGGAGTGGATTACGTCTTTAAATACTTTACGTACCACTACCTCCCATGGAGGAAACTGAGTAGGGACAATTTCCAATTGTGTTATGTTTATTTTAAGATATGTGTTTGTTCACTTTTCATGTAAATTATTGATATTGTTGTGTAAATGTCAGTCCCGGTGTAATTGTTTTGTTTAGTTTAATCACGACAGTCAGTTTGGTTTAAGATTCTCTTCGTTCTATATAATTATAGATGAATAAATTGGACAAAGAAATAATGTCCCCAAGAGAGTATTTGTCACTCTTCTTGTAAGAAAATTCTGCAATTTATCCCAGTCTTTTGACCAACCGATTATGCATACATGTTTCCTTACCCAGGTCAGGTAGGGTTTTTTCTGGGTAAACCTCTTAGTTCTATATACCTGAGGCCATAAGGCAGAAGTGGGACGTCCTCTTGCCATGCCTTCTCTGTGCCTACAGGGAGGTGCCACAGAAAGGGGTAGGGTTTACTCCTTTTGAGCTCCTCTACGGCTACCCTGTTAGGGGACCTCTTAGTATTGTCCAGGAGGGGTGGGAGAAAGCTTCCAGGAAACCACCTCAGGGTGTGGTCGGCTACATGTTGGCCCTCTGGAACCAGACGCACCACTGCTAGAAAAAGGCCAAGAGCAACCTTGAGGCCAGCCAAGAGGTAATGAAATGCCAGTATATCCAGAAGGCCCCTCTGGTGGAGTTTCAACTTGGCGACAAAGTTTGGGTCATGGAGCCTGTAGAGCCCAGAGCTGCTGGACTGGCCCATACGCAGTCAAGAAGCATGAGGGGGAAGCCATTCACTTAGTGGATCTCCAGACCCCTAGGAATCCACTAAGAGTGCACCAAATCAACAGACTAAAGCCTCACTGTGAGAAGTCCAAAGTGAACATGCTCCTTGTGACAGATGAGGGTGTGAAGGAGGAGAGTGAACCTCTCCCTAATCTCATTTCTGCACAGTAACACAACGGGTCAGTGGAGGGTGTCAAACTCTCTGCCACCCTGACCCGAGAGCAGCAAGGTGACTGTTACCAGCAGCTGGGACAGTTTGCATCACTGTTCGCCCTCAGCTCTAGACTCACACACCTGTTCATCCATGATATTGAAACGGGAGACAATCCCCCAGTAAATAACACAATGTACAGGTTCTCAGGTTGGGTGAGAACCAGCAGACATGAGGAGGTGGCCAAGATGTTAGATCTAGGGGTGATTGAGCCCTCTAACAGTACCTGATCTAGCCCCATGATGTTGGTATCAAAGGCTGCCCCACCTGGCACCAAACCAGAACTTCGGTTCTGTGTGGACTTCAGAGGACTCAATTCCGTCACCAAGACTGATGCACACCCCATTCCCAAAGCTGATGAGCTAACTGATAGACTAGGCGCTGACAACTTCCTCAGTACTTTTTATTTAATATTAGGGTACTGACAGATCGCCTTGACTGAGGAAGCAAAAGAGAGGTCACCATGCTCAAGCCCTAAGTACCATTACCAATTCTGGGTGATGCCCTTTGGCTTGAAGAATGCCCCTGCTACCTTCCAATGGTTGGCTAAGAGGGTCCTGGTTGGCAAGGAGGCTTTCTGTGTTGCCTACTTAGATGACGTTGCTGTCTTCAGTGCCAACTAGGAGGAACACCTTCATCACCTCCAAGAGGTGTCTCAGGCCCTGCAACAGGCAGACCTGCCAATCAAGGCAAGCAACTGACAGATTGGGCAGAATTTCATGGTGTATTTTGGACACCAGGCAAGTGGTGGCAAGGTGCAGCCCCTCCAGGACAAGATTGGCACCATCCTGGCCAGGCAACCACCTAAAACCCATACGGAAGAAATAGCCTTCCTAGGCCTCACTGGCTATTACAGAAGATTTGTTAAGGGATATGGCACCATTGTTGGCCAATTAACTGAACTGACATCGAGGAAGCAGTCCTGGGGGTGATCTGGCAGAGCTTGTCAAAAAGCCTTTGATTCTCTCAAGGAAGCAATATGCTCAGCACCTGTGCTCAGGGCCCCTAATTACTACAAAGTATTCATCGTGCAGATGGATGCTTCAGAGCATGGCATTGGGGTGGTCTTAGCATAGCTGAATGAGGAGGGCCTAGACCAACCAGTAGCTTTCATTACCAGAAGGTTAAGTCCACGGGACTTGAAATGGAGTGCCATTGAAAGAGAAGCATTTGTTATGGTCTGGCATTGAAGAAGCTCAGACCATACCTGTTTAGGAGTTACTTCCGGGTTTAGACAGACCTCAGACCCCTCAGATTGCTCATGCAGATGAGGGGTGAAAATCCTAAACTCTTGAGGTGGTCCATCTCCCTACAGGGAATGGACTTTACAGTGAAGCATCACCCAGGGACTGACCACACCCATGTTAATGGACTTTCCAGATTATTCCACCTAAGTGAAGAGAGCTCCCAAGGGGTTGGGTAGCTATCCCCACGTTCAGCAGGGGAAAGACATGTGTTAGACCTGACAGCCTTAGGGTAGTCTTCTCCCAACTTTTTGCCTGCCTCCCTCCCACTATTTTTCAGATCTCCTTTTTGCTGGTTTTTGGACTCTTGGCACTTTACCACTGCTGACCAGTGATAATATGCTTGTGTTCTCTCCCCTAAACATGGTAACATTGGTTCATACCCAATCGGCCTATTTAATTTACCTGTAAGTCCCTAGTAGAGTGCACGATATGTGCCCAGGGCCTGCAAATTAAATGCTACTAGTGGGCTTGCAGCACTAATGGTACCACCCACATAAGTAGCCCCTTAACCATGTCTCAGGTCTGCCCTTGCTAGACCTGTGTGTGAAGTTTCACTGCCACTTCCACATGGAATTTAAAACTACTTGCCAAGCCTTAAACTCCCCTTTCCTTCCATACAAGTCACCCCTAATGTAGGCCCTAGGAAACCCACAGGGCAGGGTGCTATGTACGTAAAAGGCAGGACCTGTATTTATATGTTTTACATGTCCTGGTAGTGAACAACTTCCAGTCATTTTTCATTACTGTGAAGCCTGCTCCTGTCAATGGCCAGCATTAGAGATTCCCTTATATGTTTTAAGTGGTATTTTCTGATCTGAGAGGAATAGACTTGTCATATTTGATGTGTATGGAATGGTAGTGAGAAATCCTACTCAGTGGTGAATTCGATTTCTACATTACCCACTTTTAGAAAGTAGGCATTTCTATGCACTTACTGCCATCTGTCCCTTACAGTCTACCTCCAATTCACGTCTGGTCTGTGCAGGTTGACAGCTCTCCTTGTGCATTCCACCCAGACAGCCATAAACACAGGACACTCAGGTACATCTGCATTCATCTACATCCAGATTGGTTCCCTGGGCAAGAAGGGTGGAGGGGCTCTATATTACTCTTTAAAGGCCAGTGGCCTGACCTCACACAAAGGACTGATAACTTCCCACAGGGCTCCCTGCAGACAGGGCTGGGATGAAAGAGGAACATGTGCACTTTCAAACCACTCTTTGATGTTTCCTCCACTTCAGAGGCACTTTTGGGTATATTTACTTGGTCTGTGACCCCACCAAATCAGAACTTCTGGACCTACAACTGGACTTTGTCAGAGGGACAGCCTGGCTGCCCAAAGGACTCATCTGGACTGCTTTGCTGTGAGGACTGCTGGCCTGCTTGTTGCCCTGCTGCCTGTTGACCCCTGACTCTGTTGGAAGGATTCTGCCTTACTCCTGAAGTGCTTTCCAAGGGCTTGGATTGAGCTTTCCTCCTGTTCTGGGGACTCAGGGATATCAACATCTTCACCAAAGAAGAGAAAATCCAGTGTGCCAGAAAATTGATGCAATACCTGCAAAATGCGTTAAAACGCCTGCCAGATCGACACAATGCCTTCCTCGCGACTGAAAAATCACTGCATCGCCTGCCAGATCAATGCAGCATCTGTTGCTTCTGCTCAACGTGTGATGGGCATCCAGGCATCATCCCTGGGCATTAAAATATCCCCACATTGCAGTGAGGAACCAAGGCTGCGCTCCTGGAAACCGATGGATCGCCTTGCTGCTTGGGAAGAAACGATGCATCACTTTTCTTTTCAACGCATCTGCTCCTCTGAGGCCCCTCTGAGTTGCTATTTTTGACGCATCCCATGTACTGTGTGTTAAAAGGATACAACAAATGATTCTTAAGGACTGAAACTCATTTAAACATTTAAACCTCTTAAAAGTGATATCATCACTTGTGAATATTGGATTTTTGTTGTTTTGGTCTTATTTTATTCCGAAAAATATTATATTTTTTCCTTAAATGGTGGGTACACATTGCCTTGTAAGTTAAGCCTGCCTGCTCTGTACAAAACTACTGGAGGTGAGCACCGGATAATTTAGGTTGTGTTGTGATTTACCCTGAATAGGCTTGTGGTCCCTACTTGGACAGAGTACATACCTCTGCCAACTAGAGACTCAGGCCCTCATTCTGACCTTGGCGGGCGGCGGAGGCCGCCCGCCAAAGTCCCGCCGTCAGATTACCGTTCCGCGGTCGAAAGACCGCGGCGGTAATTCTGACTTTCCCGCTGGGCTGGCGGGCGGTCGCCTTCAGACCGCCCGCCAGCCCAGCGGGAAAGAGGCTTCCACGATGAAGCCGGCTCGGAATCGAGCCGGCGGAGTGGAAGCTGTGCGACGGGTGCAGTTGCACCTGTCGCGTATTTCACTGTCTGCGCAGCAGACAGTGAAATACATGTAGGGGCCCTCTTACGGGGGCCCCTGCAATGCCCATGCCAGTGGCATGGGCACTGCAGGGGCCCCCAGGGGCCCCGCGACCCCCCCTACCGCCATCCGGATCCCGGCGGTCCGACCGCCGGGATCTGGATGGCGGTAGGGGGGGTCGGAATCCCCGCGGCGGTGCAGCAAGCTGCGCCGCCGCGGAGGATTCAATGGGGCGGCGGTACACTGGCGGGACCCCGCCAGTGGTGCCGGTCCGACCGCGGCTTTACCGCCGCGGTCGGAATCCCCATTGGAGCACCGCCGGCCTGTCGGCGGTGCTCCCGCGGTCCTCCGCCCTGGCGTTCAAAGACCGCCAGGGTCAGAATGACCACCTCAATTTCTAACAGTTTACTGATTACTATCAAAGAGTGTTTTTCTGAGGCAAAACTTTACAGTTTGCATATCTGGTCCTTCTGTGGTTTACTCTGACCTTAAATTATGCTGCCAAAAGTTGAAATACTACAGTTACTCATGCCTACGATGCAAATAGTAGCAGATGCTCTTTTGATACAATTTGGATCCTGCATTCCTTGATCTCTCAGAACTCTGCAACACGCTCCTGTTTTTGCTGTAGGTTCTCCGCGCTGAATTTCAAAAGCATTTTTCAAACTCAGTTTCGATGTGGATATTACTTTCTTTATATCGTTCTGCGAGGTTTGTGCAGCGACAGTGTATCTAAATACTGCCTGACAGTAAATGTTAAGGAAGCATTCAGCGCACAGTATACAAATTTGAACATCTAGTACTTCCGCAATGGAGAAGCTTTTTCTAGGTTCCCGAACAGACCCAGGCAATAATCAATCACTTTTCAAAGATGATCTGGAATGTGACTTGGGAAAAGAGAGCATTCTGGTTCTTTAAGCAGGAGGGCCTCAGTTTGCATAACACACGCAAGGCAGTTGATCTATAGCTGCGGCTAATATGCCGACTCAAAGGCCATTATACTCTCTTGGCAGAACACGTCTCTCTAAGCGATCAAGAACACTGTGGTGTGATTGGGGACTGATGTGAAATTGTTGCCTCTGGTCATGTAATAAAGACGTTCAGTTGAATTGCCTTCGCAGGGGTTTTTGCACCACACATATATGGTTAGTGATGTTTGAGCAAAGTGAAGAACTCGAGTTTGTGTCAACAATGCTCATGACCGATCAGAAAGAATTGCATCATGCAGGTAAGCTCGCTGACTTTCATTAATATACCAATACAGCTTGCTGCAGAGGGGCGTAATAGTTGTTAAAGGTCCTCATCCTGATTTATGAGCCCAAGCCTGAGGTGAGTTCAAATAAAACAAGCATGAACGACTATAAAGACAGCTGCTATAGCCAGAGGCTCAAAGATTACAATGCTAAATGAGTGTTGGGTTGCTTGTGTTCCAATTCAGGGAGGACCTGCCTTGGAAGTTTGGGCTGGACTGTTCCTATTGGAGCTGGGTAAAGACTGATGTGAATATGGCTCAGTCCAAACTGAGGTGACATGAAAAAAGGACTGGAATGTGGCCCTGAGTAACTACTAGAAGCTGCGATTAATTCAAACATTCATTGCATTACTTTTTTGTATACTTAAGTGTGACACCCTAAGTGGGACAGATATGCCCATACGTGGGACCTGTGTACACTGTGCCACTGGAACCTAGCTATATCCAACACTAATACGTAAAACCATTCTTGGGTTCCAGTTGAGGAAATACCTGGCTTGAAAATTTTGGTTGGGCTGTTCCTATTTGAGCATTCTTACTAGTTTGCATATGGCTGTGTCCAAACTAGTGTGGCAAGGTGTGCAAAAAAACAATGGCACTTGATGCTATCCGAGTAAATACCAGTGGTTGAGGTTAATTCAAACATTCTTCCATCATTTTTTTTGTATGCTTCAGTGTGATCCCCCCTAAGTAGTATGGATATGGCCAGACGTGCCATGTGAACAAAGATAGATGCAACTGATGAGTCCTAATTATCATTGGGTTGCTTGTGTTCTGCTTCAGCTTGGACCTGGCTTGTGAGTTCAGGCTTGATTGTTCCTGTTGGAGTAGAGTTAAGACAGTTTTGCAGATAGGTGGGATGCAAACTGAGATGGCCTTGTATGCAAACTAACAATGGACTGGGATGCATCCCGAGTGACTGAGATTAATTCATGCGTTGCTTCCATCACTTTTTTGTATATTACAATGCACCCACTGGCAGTAGAATATTCTAAATTTAAAGGGGTGAAATAGAAAGACAAACATTTGAATATTAAAGCAGAAGCTCAGTACCAGCCAGTTTTCGCCCCGAACCACTGTTTTACCATCAGTGGACCTCTCAAAATTCCAATGTTATATTCTGATTTACACTTGCAGATAGTCAGATACCAGATATTCATTCAGGTAAGGCTTCAAAACAACACCAGCAAAGAGCACCATAACTTTCTTAAGTCAAATAATTTCTCGGATGTGATAGAAGGCCTGTAAAACAGGTTTCAGCTTGAGATGAGGTTATGTGAATGAGGTTAGGCAAAAATCTAAACAATTCAATACATAGGGAACATGAAACAATAGGAAAGTATACCTATACATTCAGAAAGAAAAACGTATGAAACAAGCACTGAGAAAACAGAAACATGCTAATCATCATTAAAATACTTCAATTGGATTAAATGGTGCTGAAAATGATTGATGATACAGATGGTGAAAGATATTTAAAGATGATTAAAAATGGAATGGTATGAATCCTTGAATTAGTAGGAAACCAACAATGGCCCTCATTTTGAGATTGGCGGTAAAAAACGCCTACCGCCGCAGTGATGGCCGCCAAAAGACCGTCGCCGCGGCTACCAGCCATCCACCGTATTATGACCACAGCTGTATTTCTGCCACAAGAATGGTGGAAATCCGGCTGTGATAAGGTGGCGCTGCTGCCACCAGCAGCGCCACATCAGTAGACGAACGTCAGCCGTATTATGACCAATAATACTGCCTGGCGGTTTTCTTCTAGTGGGCGCTGCTGGTGGCAGCAGCGGCCCGTCCCATGTCCTGCCAGAGGACCCCCTGCACACAGGTAAGTCGGTTCTCCGTCAGGAGAGGGGGGTATTGTGTGTGTGTGTGTGGGGGTGTGTGAATGTTTGTGTGCATGTATGGAGGTGAGTGCGTGTATGTTGTGTTATGTGAATGCGTGTCTGTGTGTATGTATGAAAGTGTGTGCAGATGTGTGTGTGAATGGATGTATGCATGAGTGGATGCATGTGGGAATGGGTGTGTGTATGCATGTGTGTGTGTGAAGGGGGGTGTGAATGTAGGGAGGTGGGGGCTTTGGAGATGTAGAAGGGGCGGGGGGCTAACTGGAGAGGGAGAGGCGGAAGACCCCCATCAGTGACGGAAGGAATTCCCTATCACTGATAGTGCCTACCACCATGGTTTTTGTGGCGTTAAGAAAGTCATGAAAACCATGGTGGTATGCGGGGTCATAATCCCGCAGGCGGAACAATGACAGCCGCCGGGCTGGAGATTGATATCTCCAGCCCGGCGGCTGTTACCGTTGTGGAGGTCGGAGTGGTACAATGTCATAGTATGGCGGTAAGTCCCGCCAGCCTTTTGGCAGTACTTACCGCCATATTAACGCCGACCGTCGTGGTGGTAATGATCCCCATAGTGGCTTGGCCTGCAGTCTGTGTTGGCTTAACCAGGCAGAAATACATCCACTCTTACCATCAGTCAGAATTAAATGGTAGCAGTGTTGGAGGACCTCCTTCTAAAGTGCACCTTGGTAAACATAGAGGTTAATAGCTCTATCCACTAGCTAATCTATGTCAAGATTAGTTTCTACAAGGGGATTAAGGAAGGCAATAATCAATGTGACTCACCAAACTGACCACAGGTACAGTTGGTTTGATGTGGAGCGATGCAGCAACTGGCGTTATGATAGCCCCTACAGCTGAGGGGGGATCACACTTCCAAGCTCCAGGAGGTCCCCTCGGGCACTGTGCACGAGCGGCAGGCTCCAGGTGTGAGACCTCCTGACTCAGTCTGGAACGAGGGGGTCCCCCTTCTTATATTTTGCAGGGGTGCCCCCTCCAGTATTGATATGGCACTGGATACAACCTATGAGTGTCTTCTACTGTGATAAACCACAGTCTGGCCTATATTATTTTTAAAAACAGCGCATCATAGCTGATGCATCACTTTTTCTGTGCCCCCCCCTTTACCGGGACCAAATGATACTATGGTTGCGCCATATTTATAATACAGTGCAACAGGGCTGTTTGTTAGCGCAATAGCATCAAACTTTTTTATGCAATTGTGGTGCTTTGCCACACTAGCATAACATTTTTTGACGCTAGTGTAGTAAAGTGCAAGGAGCCCCACAGCTTTCTATGGAAGCGTCATTTTAACACCTGCTCTGAGCAGGCGTTAAAAATGACACCAAAAATGGTGCAGTAAAACCTGTTAAATTTCACTGTACTATTTTTGCGGGCCTCCTAGCACCGGAATGCCCCCTTGCATACATTATGGCTGGTGCACAAGGGTTTACAAAGTGGCGCAATGCAAGCATTGCACCACTTTGTAAATATGGCACTTATAGAAAGCCACTTTAGCACCACCTTAGCATACAAAATTGACGCTATGGCGAAGCTAAGATGGTGCTTGGGGCTCTTAAATATGCCCTACTGTTGCCTGCTTTTCAGATATGATTGCTTGTCTTCTGCAAAGCGTCTTGTTAAGAAGGTTACATATGACCTGAAACAGGTAATGAAATATTTCATTACGTTTATTTTCCCCAAGTCGAAATCTCAGTAAATTAAATCCCAGCCTCCTCTCCTGAACCAACCGTCTCTCCCCCGTTCTCTCTTGCTCCCCGTTCTCGAACCTCACGAGGTTCTGATTCCACATTACAACACACCTCCCCTCTATGTAACATAACTAAAAAGTATTATAAGAACTTTAAAATTACAACAATAAAGAAAACATAAACAAAATAATCAAGCTAAAAATAACATTCAAAGTACCAAAAAGCAAGAGAAACAAAGATGTCCATCATTTCATTACAAAGTTCTTGCGGTGGGAAGGGGTCCTGATATTTCTCTTTGGTCTTTCATCCACAGCTTTCGAAGTACTTTCCCTCCGTCCTTTTAAAATGTAGTCTTTTAAGTGTGAAGGGGTCTTGATGTTCCTTTCAGATTTCCTCGTTTCCATATTTTCAGCAGGACAAGAGTTATCCTCTTGTTGACACTTTAAAGTTTCCAAACTCGTAGCGTAAGCATTAATCTTACTTATTCTATTTAAGTTCCAAATTCGGCCATCACTCAGTTTCACAGCATTAGTGAAAAGTTTCACATCCTTTAAAGGAGAACAAAGTCTCTTACTATAAGTCTTCAACACAGGATTCTTGACCATAACCCAATCACCAACATTTACAAAAGACTTCTTCACAGCATTTCTTTTATCAAAATAACTTTTACTCTTAAAAGATTTCTCTTGTTGCCTGAATTTCCAATCTTCATTAACAACCTTTCTTCCTTTCTCTCACAAAAATTCATTGACCCAATATGGCTCAAGAATAATATTCCCTCGTCTTCCCCAAAGCAAAACAAAAGGAGTTTGACCTGTTGTAGAATGTGGAGTATGTCTATATACTGCCACTTTTTTAATTACCTCTTGTTTCCAGTTGAGATGATTATCCTTAGCTAAAGATATAGGTGGTCATTACAACCCTGGCGGACGGTGTTAAAGCTGCGGAAATACCGCAAACAGGCCGGCGGACAAAAAAAGGGAATTATGACCCTGGCGGAAACCGCCAACAAAGACAGCCACTTTAACACACCGCCCGCCACGGCGGTACAGACAAGCAGCGTGGCGGTCACCGCCAACAGACAGGCGGCAGACAATGTACCGCCCACAGTATTACAACCTGCCAATCCACCACCTTTTCCGGGGCGGATTCACCGTGGATAAAAACATGGCGGAAACAGCTTCTGCTATGGGAAAACGCTCACCTGAACATATCCCACGAGGACTCCATGGAGCCGGAACTCCAAATACTCCCTGCCCTTGTGTTTCTGCTCCTCTATGACCAACAGCTACATAGGTGCCGAAGACAATGGTGAGTACTGCACCTACGACATGGGGGAGGGGGGAGGCAAAAGTTAGGGGGACACCCACCAAACACCCCCACCCCCACCCTCGCATATTACAACATGCACACCAATGCATTCACAAACAATCACAGTAACAACCCACAATCCCCCCGGAAGAATGAAAACACAAAACGAAAATCGGTCAAACAATGTAATGTGCCAATATACATGTCATAAAAAAATATACAGATATATATTTGAAAATCAGTCATAATTATATACAATACGAGAAGTAGTGCAGATATGTACATAACAATGTCCGTGCACCATCAGTCCAAAAATGCATGGGCGAGGCCCACAAACGATACCTGCCCACAATCGGAGAGAACACTGCAGGGGCATCAGATGAAAATACTACAGGCATCTCAGGGGGAAGGGAAGGGGGGGGCACCTCAGCCAGATGACTGCAAAGCCATATCCACGACGGGGGTCCATGCCCATTTATGCCATCCTGGGGAGTGCAGAGCCACAGTCTCTCAAGTCTCTACAGTGGGTGGGTTGCCCACTGTGCCATCCTGGGGAGTGCAAAGCCACAGTCTCTCAAGTCTCTACAGTGGGTGGGTTGCCCACTGTGCCATCCTGGGGAGTGCAAAGCCACAGTCTCTCAAGTCTCTACAGTGGGTGGGTTGCCCATTGTGCCATCCTGGGGAGTGCAAAGCCACAGTCTCTCAAGTCTATACAGTGGGTGGTTTGCCCACTGTGCCATCCTGGGGAGTGCAAAGCCACAGTCTCTCAAGTTGATGCAGGTCTCTACTGGTACTGGGGGGGACTGGCGCCCAGACTGGATGAGTCTCCCCGTGAAAGGTCGTGTCCTGTCACTGTCCCAGCTGCACATGGGATAAGGATGCCTGATGTGGCGGTCCATTCATTCATACCCGGTGCTTGCCCTGTTCAGCGGTGCTTTGCCATGGCGGTCTTTGCCCTGTTTAGCAGTGCTTTGCCATGGCGGTCTTTCCCCTGTTCAGCAGTGCTTTGACATGGCGGTTCAGGACTGTTCAGCGGTACTTTGCCATGGCGGTCTTTGCCCTGTTCAGCGGTGCTTTGCCATGGCGGTTCAGGACTGATCAGCGGTGCTTTGCCATGGCGGTCTTTGCCCTGTTCAGCGGTGCTTTGACATGGCGGTCTTCGCCCTGTTCAGTGGTGCTTTGCCATGGCGGTCTTTGCCCTGTTCAGCGGTGCTTTGCCATGGCAGTTCAGGACTGTTCAGCGGTGCTTTGCCATGGCGGTCTTTGCCCTGTTCAGTGGTGCTTTGCCATGGCGGTTCAGGACTGTTCAGCGGTGCTTTGCCATGGTGGTCTTTGCCCTGTTCAGTGGTGCTTTGACATGGCGGTCTGTGCCCTGTTCAGCGGTGCTTTGCCATGGCGGTCTTTGTCCTGTTCAGCGGTGCTTTGACATGGTGGTTCTGATAAGGACATTGGTGTGTGGCATGACGTTCTCTACACTGGACATTGGTGTGTGGCATGATGTCTTCTACACTGGACATTGGTGTGTGGCATGACGTTCTCTACACAGGACATTGGTGTGTGGCATGACGTTTCATCATTGCCCAGCGGGGCTGTGGCAGCCGGGGCCCTCCAGGGCACTGACTCCGGCGGTGGCGGTGGTCTCTGGACCAGTGACGATACTTGGGCCCTCCTGGGCTGTGACTCTGGCGGTGGTCTCTGGACCAGTGACGATACTGGGCCCTCCTGGGCACTGACTCCGGCGGTGGTCTCCTGACCAGTGACGATACTTGGGCCCTCATGGGCACTGACTCCGGCGGTGGTCTCCTGACCAGTGATGATACTTGGGCCCTCCTGGGCACTGACTCCGGCGGTGGTCTCCTGACCAGTGACGATACTTGGGCCCTCCTGGGCTGTGACTCTGGCGGTGGTCTCTGGACCAGTAACGATACCTGGTCCCTCCTGGGCTGTGACTCTGGCGGTGGTCTCCTGACCAGTGACGATACTCGGGCCCTCCTGGGCACTGACTCCGGCTGTGGTCTCCTGACCAGTGACAATACTTGGGCCCTCCTGGGCACTGACTCCGGCGGTGGTGTCCTGACCAGTGACGATACTTGGGCCCTCCTGGGCACTGACTCCTGCGGTGGTCTCCTGACCAGTGACGATACTTGGGCCCTCCTGGGCTGTGACTCTGGCGGTGGTCTCTGGACCAGTGACGATACCTGGGCCCTCCTGGGCTGTGACTCTGGCGGTGGTCTCCTGACCAGTGACGATACTCGGGCCCTCCTGGGCACTGACTCCGGCGGTGGTCTCCTGACCAGTGACGATACTTGGGCCCTCCTGGGCACTAACTCCCGCGGTGGTCTCTGAACCAGTGACAATACCTGGGCCCTCATGGGCTGTGACTCCGGCGGTGGTCTCTGGACCAGTGACAACGGTGCTGGCGGTTGTGTCTCGACCGCCGGAAATAATGGCGCACTTCTCCGCCGTGACACACACAACAGGCTGGGCAGACTTCCTCTGGCCCTTCCCCACCTTTGGTGGACTCACAGCTGACTCTCCAATCCCCTTGGAACCCATGTCAGTTGTTTTCCCACCAGGAGTCTTAACACGGACCTGTCGTCCACTCTCCAATTTTGGAGCCTTTACAGGGGGTGGGCTGCCAGTGCCTTGGCTCCGGGTCCTACTGCCAGCCCTGGTGGCCGGTGCACTCCACAAACCTTGAACAGGCACCACTGGTATTGGAGGCTTTTTGGCTGAGGCGCTACGGCGGGACTGATGAATTGGAGGGGTGGGGTGGGGGCAAAAAGGTCAATTTTACAGAGGGACAGTTTCTGACGAACACTGGGATGGGTAGCTGGAGGGGGTCTGGGAGTGGAGGAAGAGGAGGTGGTTGTCGGAGGTGTCACTTTAACTGTTTTGGGTGCAGGTGCAGGTACTGGAGGCTGTTGTGAGGTGGATGGATGTTGGGTGAGTGATTGCCGGCGTTTGTGTACTTTGGGAGGGTGCGTCACAGACACACTGGGAGAGGACACAGGGGACGTGTAAATGGCAGTAGAGGTGGTGAGTGCAGGTGAGCGGCTTGTGGTGCTGGGTGTTCTAGTGCGATTCATGGTGCCTGTAGATGTGGTGCATGCAGGTGTGTGTGTAGACGAGACTGTGAGGGAGGAGGGAGAAGAGGAGGAGGGGGACACAGTGGAGGCAGTGGATGTTGCTGTGTCTGTATGTGGGTGAGGCTTGCGTGAGTGCCTGTGGTGTGTGTGGTGCCTATGTTTGCTTGAGCTACTTGTGTGTGTTGACTTGTGTGCATGCTGGTCTGTAGTTGTGCTTGGGATGGGCTGGGGTACAGGAGATTGGGTCTGGGTGGAGTAAGTTGGAGGGGGGAGGCTAGACACAGGGACAATGGCTACCATCAGTGCTGAGGCCAGAGATTGCAGAGTTCGCTGAAGGACAGGCTGACCAGAATGAATCCCCTCCAGGAATGCATTACCGTGTTGCAACTCTCGTTCTACACCCTGGATGGCATTCACAATGGTAGACTGCCCAACAGTGAGTGACCTGAGGAGGTCAATGGCCTCCTCACTGAGGGCAGCAGGGGTGACTGGGGCAGGGCCTGAGGTGCCTGGGGCGAAGGTGATGCCCACCCTCCTGGGTGAGCGAGCACGGGGCGAACGCTGAGGGGCTGCTGGGAGGGCGGTGCTGGTAGGGGAGGTGGTGGCTGTACCTGTAGAGGTTGGGGGCACAGATGGTGCCGCCACCACAAGGGAGCCCACATCGTCGAACGAGTCCGTGTCGCTGCTTGGTGATCCGGTGGCCGACGTGAAGCTCCCCTCGCCCCCCGTCCCGCTGGTGCATCCAGAGTCCGTTGTGTGGCCCTCCATGGCCATGTGGGATGCAGCTCCCTCGTGCTCCAGTGCCACTGTACCTCCGCCTGTTGATGCTGATGTACAAAAGGACAGGGAGAGAAGAAAAAGGGGGGAGACAGAAGAAAGAGAGTTTTAGTGCATGGCATACCGCTACCGTTGGCGGACAAGACAAACGCAGCAGCCCCCTGCATAACGCCGTGCTCCCGCCCTCTGCACATGCAATTTCTGGGATATGGTCTATATTGCAATGGTGGACATCTGCGCACATGGATGCCACAGGGGCAACTATACCTCGACTTGGCACTCTGCTGAGGTGGGGTAGAGTGCCACATGGCCTACATTACGGAGGGGCCTTGCCTACCTAACTCGCCCTGGCCTAGGGACACCCACAGCCCACCTCTCCCACCCAGACACCTCCACTGCACGCAAAGTCCACAGAATGAGGTTGTACTCACCCCCTTGTGTCTGCTGTGATGCCCTCAAGCACCCATCCAACTCCGGGTAGGCCACCGCCAGGATCCGGAACATCAGGGGGTCATGGTGTGACGGGCACCCCTCCCACATTGGGAGGCCATCCCCAGCTGAGCCTCCGCCGTCTTCTTGCTGTAGCAGCGAATGTCCTCCCATCTCTTACGGCAGTGGGTGCCCCGTCTCTGGTGGGCCCCCAGGGTCCGGACCCCCTTGGCGATGGCACGCCAGATGTCCCTCTTCTTGTGGGCGCTGACCTACATGACATGCACAAGGGAAGAGGAACAGTCATTACCAACTGCACCGTCGTTGTGAGTGGACCCCTCCCTACTCTGGCCATTTGGCCCATTCATTCACATGCATTAATGTTCTATGAACTCTGCCCCCTTCCCTCTTCCAACCAGCCCTCTCCACCCAGGCCTAGCCCATACAACGTGCTCCCTGTGTACTAACCTGTTGGTCTGGAGGACCGTAGAGTAGCGTGTACTGGGGGAGGACCCCGTCTACCAGTTTCCCCAACTCCTGTGCAGTGAAGGCAGGGGCCCTTTCCCCAGATGCAGCAGCCATCGTCACTTCCAGACCGAGGTCACAGCAGCACTTGCAGTGTAGGTCCTCTCCTGTCGAAGGTCAGGTATCTAGTGATTGAACAGATAGAAAATGGCGGTGACGTCCGCGGCGGTGCGCATCATCACCGCCAGTGCACCTGTTCATTGGCTCCTGGGACCCAAAGGGTCCAATGTTAACCAATGCAGCATTGCGCCGCGGTCTACGACCGCCTACCACGACGGTGTGCAACGCCAGCGCAGTTACCCCACAACCCCATTGTCCCAGTTTAGAGGTCAGACAGCCGCCATTTCAGGGGCCCACATGGCTTCATTTACTACTGCGTCACACATAGCTAGGCCTACACCCAACACACATACAGGAAGGGTTTTGTGAGTGGTGTAGTCTTGTGTGTAACTGTGGGTACATACCTGGAGGAATAATGACTGGTTCTTCGCTGTTGTCCTTCGTAGGCACTGTCAGCTGGGACATATGAGAAGATGGCGGAATCCTCTGGTGTACCAACCGCTGGTGGACCTGTTGACAATGAAAGAGAGACATGTCATCGTAACCTACCGGTTTGACCGTGCCACAATCTAGGAACTATGTACCCCGTTGGAGCCAGACCTGATGTCACCAATCCGCCATCCGACTGGAATCCCCCCTGACGTGCAGGTGCTGTCAGTGCTCCATTTCCTTGCAAGTGGCTCTTTTCAGACAACTGTGGCCATGGCATCAGGGATGTCCCAGCCTATGTTTTCCAACGTGTTGTCCAGAGTGTTGTCTGCCCTGCTGAAACACGTAAGGAGATACATCATTTTCCCTCAGGTGGAGGATTTGCCTACAGTGAAAGGTGACTTCTATGCCCTTGGACATATCCCCAATGTCATAGGTGCTATTGATGGCACCCATGTAGCTCTGGTCCCCCCCCAACAGGAGTGAACAGGTGTACAGGAACCGGAAGAGTTATCATTCCATGAATGTACAGATGGTCTGTTTGGCAGACCAGTACATCTCCCAGGTAAATGCTATGTTCCCTGGCTCAGTGCATGACGCCTACATCCTGCGGTATAGCAGAATCCCTGATATGATGGGTCAACTCCAGAGGCACCGTGTATGGCTATTGGGGGACTCTGGTTACCCCAACCTGTCCTGGCTATTGACCCCAGTGAGGAATCCCAGGACCAGGGCAGAGGAACTGTACAATGAGGCCCAGGGGCAGACTAGGAGGGTGATCGAACGCACCTTCAGCCTCCTGAAGGCCAGGTTCAGGTGCCTCCATATGACAGGTGGATCCCTATTCTACTCACCGAAGAAGGTGTGCGACATCATCATCGCCTGCTCCATGCTCCATAATTTGGCTTTGCGATGCCAGGTGCCTTTTCTGCAGGAGGATGATCCCGATGACTGTGTTGTAGCAGCTGTGGAGTCTGTGGAGCCTGTGGACAGTGATGAGGATGAAGCTGAGGAAGAAGACAACGACAACAGGGAGTCAGTCATACAGCAATATTTCCAGTGAGACACAGGTGAGAACATTTTCATTTTTAGCAGTACATTAACTTTCACACGTCTACCTCTATCCTGTTTCTCGATTTGAATCGCTATTTGGTAACTGAGTTGTACCCTTCCATTACGGTTTCACAGGTGTGGTTACCTACGTGTCAACTGCTTGCATCCTTCAAGGGCTTGTGATGTGTGACATAGGTATGTTAGCTTTACAATGGTAAACCCATTATGACACTGTGATTGATAATACATTTTTACTAAATCACAGACTGACTCCAGATTGTTTTGTGTTTCAAGGGTGTTTATTGAAGTGCTCAGAAATTGGAGGAGGTTGTAAAATGAGGATGGGTGATGGCGGAGGACTGTCCATGGCGGAGTCCAGTCTATTAGTCTCACAGGTGCACTGCCCATCTGGGCATAGGAAGTGGAGCTGGGGCAGTTTAAGTATGGACAGGGTAACAAAGTGGGACAGTGGGAGGACAATCAGGGTGGTCTCATTTCCTGGCGGGGGTCTTGCCATCTTGCTCTGTCCTGTTCCTGGATCTCAGGGACCGCTTGCATGGTGGTTGTCCATCTGCAGTGGGTGGGGTGCTGGTGTGGTGGTCCTGTGGGGGGTGTCCTGTCCACTAGCGCCGGCGGGGTGGTGGGCAGTTCATCGTCCATGCTAGTGTCAGGGGCCCCTTGGAGTGCCACGGTGTCCCTCAAGGTCTGCTGTATGTCCTTCAGCACCCCTACGATGGTGCCCAGGGCGGAGCTGATGGTCCTGAGCTCCTCCCTGAACCCCAAATACAGTTCGTCCTGCAGGCGCAGGGTCTCCAGCAACTTGTCCAGGACCGTCGCCATCGTCTCCTGGTAGTGGTGGTATGCTCCCATGATGGAGGATAGGGCCTCGTGGAGAGTGGGTTCCCTTGGCCTGTCCGCCCCCTGTCGCACAGCAGCCCTTCCAGTTCCCCTGTGTTCCTATGCCTCCGTCCCGTGGACCGTGTGCCCACTACCACTGCCCCCAGGTCCCTGTTGTTGTTGGGGTGGTGGGTTACCCTGGGTGCCCTGTAGTGGTGGACACACCGCTGATTAACCTGTCCTGGGTAGGGAGGTTTGGGCCCGCTGGGTGGGTGCTGTGCTGGTGTTACCAGAGGGTGGAAGGTCGGTGTTGGGCTGTGCCTGTGCAAGGGGAACCGACTGTCCCGAGGCCCACGATGGTCCGGGCTGGTCATCAGGATCCAGTAGGGCAGAGCTGCTGTCGTCACTGTGGGCCTCTTCTGGGGGTGGAGTGGTGTTGTCTGGACCCTCTGGTGTGGTGACGGTCCTTCGGGTTCCTGCAGGGCCATAAGAGCTAGATTATTGCATGTGTGTGTGTAATAGTGTGCAATGGGTGGGTGTTTGTGTACCCCAGTGCAAGCATTCCTGTGTGTGGGGTTGTGTGGTGAAGGTTGGGGGGGTGTACTGGGTATGTGCAGTGGGCATGCTTTAGTGAGGGGGGTCCATGCTTAGTTGTGTCATGCAGGGCTTGGTGTTGGGATGGGTGGTTTGTGTGATGGGTACATTAGTGAGGAGTTGTAGTGATAGGGGAGGGGGTGAGGGTGGGGGTGTGTGATAGCATGCAGGTAGGGGGGATATGATAGTTAAGAATTGACTTACCAGTGTCCCATCCTCCACCAACTCCTGCGAGGCCCTCAGGATGCAAGATGGTCAAGACTTGCTCCTCCCATGTTGTTAGTTGTGGGGGAGGAGGTGGGGGTCCACCGCCAGTCCGCTGTACCGCGATGTTGTGCCTGTAGACCGTTGAACGCACCTTCCCCCGTAGGTCGTTCCACCTCTTCCTGATGTCCTCCCTATTTCTTGGGTGCTGTCCCACTGCGTTGACCCTGTCGACTATTCTGCGCCATAACTCCATCTTCCTGGCTATTGATGTGTGCTGTACCTGTGATCCGAATAGCTGTGGCTCTACCCGGACAATTTCTTCCACCATGACCCCGAGCTCCTCCTCGGAGAAGCGGGGGTGTCTTTGGCGTGACATGGGGTGGTGTGGGTGATGTGTGGGGTGGTGTATGTGGTGATGGTTGTGGTGAGTGTAGTGGTGTGTGGTGTTTTGTGCGTGGATGTTGTGTGGGTGATGGTGTTGTGTGCCTCTGTGTAGTGGGGTTGTCTATTCTGTGCTCTTTCTCTGTCGCCTTCGTCTCAAATTTTTGGTCGTAGGGGTTTGTGGGTGATGTGGGTGTGTGTTTTATATTGTATTGGGTGTGTGGGTGTGTTGTTTGTATGTGTGACAGGTGTGTGTATTTGTAATTGTCCAATGTGGCGGTGTTTTGTATATGTGTGTGTATTTTGAGCGCGGCGGTGTGTACCGCCAATGGAATACCGCGGTTGAAAGACCGCTGCGTGGATTCGTGGGTCGTAATAGCATGGGCGTGTTTCTGTTGGCGTGGAGGTGGAGGATTTGTTTCCGCCAGATTATCACTGACCTTTGGTGTGGCGGTCTTGTGTGGGTGTCTGAATTTCGGCGGATTCCAAGATGTGTGTCATAATAGCTGTGGCGGAATGCCGCCGCCGCGGCGGTGTATTGGCGGTCTTCTGCACGGCGGTAAGCGCCTTTTACTGCCAATGTTGTAATGACCCCCATAGTTTCTTTTAAAACTCGGTTGAACCTCTCAACTAACCCATTACACTCAGGATGATATAACGCACATAACTTATGTTTTATACCATACTTCTTAAAAAATTCCTCCATCTCTCTCGAAGTCAATTGTACTCCATTATCAGTAAGTAACGTGGAAGGAATGCCCTCCCTAGTAATGAGACTTTTAAGAAACTCTATTACTTTCCGCGTTTCTATTCCTTTGGTGAAAAAAAACCCAGGCCATCTAGAATACATATCCATGACCACAATAACATAATCAATAGAACCATCACCATATATAGAACCCAAAATGTCAAGTGAAATATCTTCCCAAGGTCCCTTCGGTTTGTCCCTAACTATCATTGATTGAATTCTAGACTTCATAGTCTTCTCACTAAGAGCACACTGCATACAGTCACGAACAACTCTCTCTACATGGGTATCCATCCCAGGCAACCAATACGACGATCTTAACCTCTCCTTCGTTTTGGATATTCCCATGTGACTGTTATGTGCCTGATCAAGAAGAAGACCTCTCACACTAGATGCTGAAATTAACCTCATTCCTCTAAGTAATAAATCCCGATCAACAGTTAATTGATCTCTGACATTCCAAAATTCTCTGCACTCCACACTGCCTTGATTTTTGCTCTTCCAACCAGAACACATTAAATTCACTAACTCCTGTAATACTCTGTCAGACTTGATATCTTCATGCCACTTTTCTTCAGAAATCATCTCAAAATCTACTTCACACACACTATCAAATTGCTCGAAGTCTTCAACATCTTCAAAATCTGACATATTAGGAGATACCAATCTTGACAGCACACCTGCAGAGTAATTATCAGTCCTAGGGACATACTTTACTAGAAAATCATATTCTTATAAAGCTATGATCCATTTAGTAATTCTCCTTGAGATTGCATCAACACCTGTGGACTTAAAAACCTCAACCAACGGTTTGCGATCGGTTTTCACAACAAAAGGTCTTCCCCACAAAAACTTTTTAAATTTCTTTACCGCCCAATAAACCGCAAGAGCTTCTCTCTCTATAACAGAGTATTTTGCCTCAGTATCTTTCAGACTTCTGGAGATGAATGCTATAGTGTTCTCTGCACTATGTAAGCCTTGTTGCAGAACTGCACCCAGCCCTTTACCACTGGCATCAGTTGTCTGTATTGATTGTAGATTAGGATTAAAATTCTTCAGTTTGGGAGCGTTACATAAACAATTCTTTAATGTGATGAATTCCTTCTCACACTCCTCATCCCAAAGAAATTCTTTACCCTTCTTTAATAACAGTCTCATATTGTAGCATGAACTAGCAAAATCTTGAACAAATTTACTATAATATTCAGCCGTGCCCAAAAATCTCATCAGTTCTTCCTTCGAGGTAGGAGAAGCTAAACCCTTAATCGTGCCAACCAGATCTTTCTTGGGAACTAAACCACCTCCAGTAATATTGTGTCCGAGGTAGTCAATATTCTCCACTGCAAATTTGCATTTCTCCGCTTTAATAGTCAAGCCATGTTCAGAAATTACCCTCCTGACGATTTCATTATGAGCACAACTGTTCTTTCCATAAATCAGAATGTCATCCTGATACACACACACCATTGATCCCTTTTAAAATGCGTTCCATTGCTCTTTGAAATACAGACGCAGCCGAGATTAAGCTGAAAGGCAGTCGAATGAATCTAAACATATCAAAAGGTGTAACAAAAGCCGTTAGATCTCTTGAAGATTCATCTAAGATGATCTGATGATAAGCTGAGGTTAAGTCAATAGTAGAGAAAACCTTAGCACCTGACACCATAGCTAGTAATTCAGAAATGTTGGGAAGCGGATATCTGTCCACCATTACACATCTATTGAGTTTGCGAAGATCAACACAAATCCTGATTTTACCATTAGGTTTTTTAGCTACAACTATGGGAGACAACCAATCAGTTCCCTTCACTTCTTCAATTATCCCTTGATCCTCTAATTTTTTGAGTTCAGATTGTAACTCATCTCTCACTGCAAAAGGAACATTCCGCACTTTACTACAGAATGGTATAGCATCAGGAAGCAATTTGATTTTATGAGAATATCCCTTCATGCAACCTATTCTGTCACTAAAAACATTTGGAAATTCTTTACGCAACTTCTCTGTGAGATTAGTTGTAGAAATTACATCCACTCCATCCATATTACCTAAATGCTTCACTATAATAGGAGGTGAACTGTTGGGATCAAGCATCACTCCAAGATCTTTCTGATGCCACCAACTTATGATGCTATCCCCTTTTTTTGAAACATAGACTTTTCCAGAGGTGAATTGTTGATCATACCCAATCAAACCAACAAAATAACCATGTAAATCAATGGGCTCACCACCATAACCACAAGGTTTGATATCAGGTTTTAAAAGATTAACCTTACCCTTTAACTCATTTTGATAGAACTTATCACACACAATGGAAATCTTTGGCCCTGAGTCAAAAAGTACCTTGGTTCTTTTACCCTCTACAGTAAAATAATCTAGAGGGCCAGACAATTTGTTACCTGAAAGTTGAAGTATTATTTGACCACAGGCAAAATCAGACTCAACCTTACTGACATCAAAATCATTATCAACCACTCACAGACTGTTTCGCTCTCTTCATATTACACACAACCGAAAAATGACCCTTCTTTTTGCAAAACAAACAAAAACTATTAACAGCTGGGCAAAGTTTACTATTAGCAAGATGTCCCCCTCTCCCACACCTAAAACATTTCTTGCTAGCAATGTTGGAGAACAATTCTTTATCAAGGGGTTTGATTATTTTCGGTTTAGTATCGCCAACTACATTTACATCTTTAGAATCACAGCGTTTCACAACATCAACACACTTAAGAGAATGTTCAATTCTTTTGGCCAAAGAAATAACTTGATCAATCTGAGAATCATCTAAAAGCCATAGTTCACTTCGTACTTTTTCAACATTGCACCCCAACATGAATTGGTCATGAATTCTCTCATCTATTGTGGACCCAAATTTACATGATGAGGCTAAACGTCTCAATTCAGTGATATAATTTTCAATAGATTCACCTTCCAATTGAAAACGCTTCCCAAAATAATACCTCTCTAAGATTGTGCTAACCTTACGTAGATAATGTAGATCTAGCTTCCTGATACATATTTCATACTCATTCAAATTGATCGCTTTATTGTCTGGAAGATCAGGAAGATAGTCAAAAACCTCCTGACCTTCTATTCCTAAACAATTAAGAAGTAATGCAGTCCTCCTCTCATTGCTAAACGATGTACCACACACTCTGGAGTACCTCTCGAAGACTTTCTTCCATTTAGCCCACTTAATTGGGGGTTCACCAGGAGTGGAAAGAAAGAAAGGCGGAGAGGAAACATTCTGCATTTTAGTAGAATGAGTTGGCACAGATAATGTATTTAAGCTACACAGTATAATTAAATAAAAGATGTATCAATAAGGAAAATATCTATACTTATGTAGAAGCATTACTAATAAAAACATTAAAGCTTAAAGTCTAAAGTTGCTTAAACACCACCATCTCAACATATACTGGAATGACAAGAAGAAAGAGAAAACAAAAATAAGTTAAATAAGTAATAGTGTCCTCGAACATAAATGTCCTGAAAGAATTTTCCAATCGACATGAAAAAAAAAAAAAAAAGTGTCTCTGGTTGCAAATCGATCGTACACAAGCGTCTCTGGTTGCTAGGTGAAAGAAAAACAAACGTCAAGTGTGGCCAGGTGACGTCTGGTTGGTTAAAAGCAACACACTGAGTTAACGTTGCGCGCGCGTTGCTAGGCAACAGCACGTGTTGTCTTTGTCGAATGTGTTAAAGTACACACTAAAATCAAATAAAAGAAAAACACTTGATTTTATTGGCTTGTTCTTGCATCTGTTTTTCTTTTTGCTTCCGCCTCCTGATCCGCAGGTTCTGGTCCGGACTGGTTCCTTCAGTAGGCACAGTGCAAAGACGGCAGTCCTCGGCGTTGTTTTCTCTAGAGCACCGCAGAAACCAAAGACACGAAGGAGTTGGGATGTCGACACACAGAGTTGATCACCTTCGTCACCAGTGTTAAGAAGGTTACATATGACCCGAAACAGGTAATGAAATATTTCATTAAGTTTATTTTCCCCAAGTCGAAGTCTCCGTAAATTAAATCCCAGCCTCCTCTCCTGAACCACCCGTCTCTCCCCCGTTCTCTCTCGCTCCCCATTCTCGAACCTCACGAGGTTCTGATTCCACATTACAACACGTCTCACTTGCAACTTTTTTTCCTGGGTTGATATTTTAATAGAGATGTTCAAACTTAACCACTTTTGTCAACCTTGTTTGTGGTGGAAGGAAGATAATAACCCATGAACCGATATGCTGGACCCTCATGAGCTTTAAGAGAGATGGCCTTTCCCATGGTGAGAAGGATCCTGGAGATACCTAAAAAAACAGAATTACATGTTCTTCTATAGTGGTTATAGCTAGGGATGTACACAATTTGCATTATTTACTTTTGCGTAATTACGTGAAATCCCACAGAAATTAGTTTATAAATAATCTGGCTTTTAGCGTTATATTTTGTAGTGAAATGCCCGGACAACAGCTACTATTGTTCTGGTTGCTTGTGTTGTTCCAGTGCTTCAGTGCTAAACACTTGCCATTAACACAGCATACTTATGCCACATGATCTAATGACATTATTTTGGAAATTTTGCGTAACAAGTGTAACCTGAAACTCCCAAAATGACATAAGATTACACAGGTGTAATACTAGAAACCTTTCTGTGGCCAAACTCTTGTTTTCCAACTGTACTAAACGATGTTGTTCTACTTTTGATGTTGCTCATTCTGATCCTATTGCTAGAACTGGAGGCAGAGCAGGGGCTATTTATCGGTGGCCCGTTCTCTGTAAACAGTTTGTGGCTTCTAAATATGTCACTTTAGATTTTTCGCCCTCTTCTTTTTTTTGCTCTGCTTTCTAAATGTACTCGTGTTGACTGCATTAATTGGACATTTGTCCAAAGCACACTTTCGAGGGCAATAGAGGGATAGTTCACATTTTGAATAATTTTAAGTTAGGTAGAACAAATTAGATGGTCCATCTTCCCATTATGATAAAGGTTTCATAAATGATATTGACCCTGGTTGTTTTGCTCATAGGATTAAATAAATGTAAATTGTACATTTTCTTTCACATGCTGTGTATGACATTTAAGAATTCAGGGTCAAATTTAGGAATGGCCAAACTGGTGCATGCCTGATACAGACCCAAACTGAGATTTATCAGGCCACGCAAGGCCACCTTGTGTGGTCTTGAGAGGCTTGATAAATCCAGAGTGATAAAACACAGCGCAAATTGCTCTGCCCCAGGAAGGAATTCCATGGGTGTTGCATGGGTGTTTCCACCCAACATTGATTTTTACTACACATTCCCAGTTTAGCAAAAGTGAAAGACCAGGGAATGAGACAAAATCCTAGGCCTTCCCAGGTAAGTTGTAACAAGGGGAAATATATTTATTTCTCCTTGTTACTTCAACTTTCTCTGTGTGCTGCCTTCTGCAACACACATACAAAGAGGAAAATGCCTCAGGAGATTGCTTTTGTGCAGGAAGGTGCACCTTTGTGCACAAAAATAATCCTCTTTAAAATGCTGGCACCCGAGCACCTTGGTGCAAGAGTGCCTGCATTGGTGCTAGGCAGAAAAAACGGCACCAGCACAGGGACACCGGCAGGAATGCATTGTATTTTCTTAATTATGGTGCATTCCTGCCCTTTCCCTGTCACGCAGTTCAGCAAGGTAACCTGCTGCGCTGCCCTGCATGACTTTGTCATAATTATGGCCCTTAATGCCTAGGCCATTATTTAATACTCTTCATCTTTATGTCTTATGGGTAAAGGTTTAAAACTATATAAAGAGATCAAACATCATGTTGTTCTTACCTAAACTATGTTCCCTGTTGTTACAACCTCCTAGGCAGCTTAAATGTCCCTTTGGAGTCACTTGTAAAGTTACAGGCAATAAAACTATTCATTTATTGTCTAACCATGGTGTTTCTCTAATATGTTTATTTTCATTAAATGTTCAAAATGTAAAACTACAGAACTGCACTTTTTGTACACTGAGCAGCTGCATATTGAGTGTTAGAAATTGGGTCTGTAGGTGGCAGAGGTATGCACCCTGTCCAAGTAGGGACCACAATCCTAGTTAAAGAAATTTACAACATAACCTAAATTATCCTGCGCTCACACTCTGGTAGCTTGGCACAGGCAGGTAGACTTAACTTAGAAGGAAATGTGTAAAGTATTTGTGCAATAACTCATACAGTAATGCAGTGAAAACACCACAAAAAGACACCACACCAGGTTAGAAAAATAGATTATCATTGTGTGACAAAATGACAAAAATACAATACACAGATCCTGAGATATGCAATTTTAAAGCTTTAGGTGAAAATAGTGTATAGATGTGGAAAGAGTCAATGGTGTCACAAGTTCAGGCTGACCACACTGGAGCATGGACTGGCTACAGGGACCCACTTGGGCCACTGAACACAATACTTTAAATTCCAGTGTGCAGTCTGTTCTGTGTTGCTTTGCAATGCTTTGCGACATCTGGCGTCGGTTTCGAGAAGCTGTGTGGTGAGGCTTTGTGAGGTTGGCCTAGCTTTTGCATTGCTCCTGGGGAGCTATGCGGTGAGGCTTTGCAGGGCTTGGCATCACTGTCTGTCAGTTCCAATGGGCTGGCAGCTGCACGACGAGGCTTTGCGTGGCTTTGCGCTGTCCGACATTGAGTCCGGTGAGGCTGGCAGCTGCACAGTGAGGCTTCATGTTGCTTTGCTGCAGTTCCGATGAACAGTACAGAAGGTAGAGCAACTTAAGCCCACTTCCAACGCAGAGCAGGCTCACAGCTTGTAGGGTTCAGGTGCAGATGGTTCAAGTCTTTGATGTCCCTGAGACATGGGATCAGAAGGGAAGCTAACAAGCCCTTGGAGATCACTTATGGCGGGTAGGCAGAGTCCTTCCAGCATAGTCAGGGAGTGGCAGGCAGCAGGGCAACAAGCATAAAAGCAGTCCTTCCAACAAAGCAATCCAGTTGAGTCCAGCTTGCAATCCTTCTGAGAAAGTCCAGTTGTAGGTCCAGAAGTGTCTGATCTGATGGGATCAGAGGCCCAATACTTATACACAAATGTGCCTTTGAAGTGGGGGAGATTTCAAATAGTGGCTTTGAAGTGCACCAGTTCTCCTTTCAGCCCAGTCCTGTCGGCCAGGAGATCTCTGTGGGTTATCACTCCTTTGTGTAGGGTCAA
This sequence comes from Pleurodeles waltl, assembly GCF_031143425.1. NCBI lineage: Eukaryota > Metazoa > Chordata > Amphibia > Caudata > Salamandridae > Pleurodeles > Pleurodeles waltl. The sequence goes on along the minus strand of NC_090450.1, from coordinate 657,525,064 downwards.
GCCCGTAACTTTTGAACTGTACCTGAGAGCCCATCCACCCTTTCTGCCCAGGAAGACCCATTAGTATGCAGATGAATGCTGGATGGAAGGCACAAGGGGAGCTGTCACCCAGCACTGACCAGTTGTGGACTGGGGACAGGCTGTAAGGCACAGCAAGCAGGAAGAGCAGAAAAATGCCTATGTTCTAAAAGTGGAATTTCTAAAATTGTAATTTTAAATCAGATTTTACAAGGAAGCAGAATTTCTCACTACAATTCCAAACATACTAAACGTGGCAATGCCAATCCTTTGAGATCAGAAATTACCACTTAAAAATATAATAGGGAATTACCAATTCTGAACTATGAGAGAAGCAGGGTTCACAATATTGAAAAATTATTTGGGGAGTTTTTCACTACCAGGACAAGTAAAACTTGCAAGTACATGCCCTGCCTTTTAGATACACTGTACCTTGAACTGTAAGTCATATAGAGCCTAACTTAGGGTAGACATTTGAAATAAAAGGGTAGTTAAGGCTTGGAAAAGGGTTTTAAATGCAAGTCAAGGTGGCAGTAATACTGCACACAAAAGCTTATCACTGGCAGGCCTGAGATATGGTTAATGGGCTACTTACGTGGGTAGCACAATTAGTGATGCAGGCCCACCAGTAGTGCTTAATTTACAGGCCCTGGGCACACAAAGTGCCCTTTTCTAGGGAATTATAAGTTAATTAAATATGCCAATTGGCTAGCAGCCTAGGTTATCATGTTTAGGGGAGAGAGCACAAGCACTTTAGCACTGGTCAGGAGTGGTAAAGTGTGCAGAGGCTTAAAACCAACAAAAACAAGATCAGAAAAATGGAGAGAGGCAGGCAAAAATTTGGGGAAAAACCACCCTAAGGCTCTCAGATTAAACAGATTTTTTTGATTCCTAATATTAAACATCATTTGTGGAATTCTTCGTTTGAGTGGAAGCTTTTAGTTGTTGCTGATACTTTTCTTCAGATTCAAGGCCAGTTCACAAAACATTTTTGGCAGGTGTTATTTCAAGGCAGTGTTTACTCCAAAAATCTTTTGCCACCTTGTAAATAAAATAGGATTCTTGAGATGATAATGTGTCACAGAAATGTTTGCACACATTTATTGTGTCAACTTTTGTTGAAGTGATGTGCTTTGTTGTATTTTGTGCTACTGTGTTTATGTGCTTAATTATTACAATATGATTTATTTGTTACTTATTCTTATGTGCTATGTTTTAATTGTGTGTGTATTTTGCTTTGTGTACAGAATTGTGTTATGTTCTATTTCTTACTTTTGATATGTCAACCTATGTTGCCTTATTTTCACCCACAACCAGAACATGCCTTGAACGTTTCTGTGACAAGTAACAATTTAGCAACGTCCAGGATGGTAAAATTGTATAGCTTTAGCTTTTCAATTATTAAAGACAGCAGTTAGCTAAAAACTGTTGCGGAGCCTGGGTCTTAACTTAGAACTCCTAGTGCTTATTTTATGTGATACAGACCTCTGAGTCATCGTTCGTAAGTTCAAACACAGCAGTTGTCTGCGTAATAGGCACCAGATGTGAACGCACCTTCTTTATTTTCCACACATCAGTGCCATCCACTGTATTACACTTTCTTCACAGTCTAGTGTGCACGTGCTGATGAGCAACAGTCTTAAAAGCCACCAACAAGGTTTTTTTGATGGGCCGTTTGTGCTTATAAGCATAAACTTTGGACACCCATTAGTTTAGCTAAGTTGCATACTGCACTTTTCCTTGTGCGATACTGCAGCTATCACACCAAAAGGTAAACATGACAGTAGGCATTCCAGTCTGTGCCAGGACATTCAGTGGCAGCAGTTTCAAACCTCTACCAAGCAGATAAGAGATATAAGGAGGCTGAAACATTAGTTTGATGGGGATAGTGTAGCAGAGTGGTGGGAAGTATGCAGGGTCAGCTTACGTGTTAGTGATGGAGGGAAAAGAAGTGGTGTGATTTGAACACACAGTGAAGCGTGTGCTGGTAAGGAGGTTGAATGTTTCCCACAACCAGGAGTCTTGAATATGGGAGCTGCCACAAGGCTAAGGTCCATCTTCTGAACTATGTGGCCTTTAGTACAATAGGACGGTTGGCTACTGCTGCAAAAGGATGCTGAAATTAACCTTTCTTTAAAGATCATAAGATCTGGACTTTGTGAAGGACACAAGTATATATTTTTTTAAATCACTAAGTTGCAAGCATTTTGAAGGAGTTCTTAATTCCCCACACTTCTATGCAAAAGTTGGAAACTTCATCATCTCGTAAAACTGCACCTTAACACTAGTGGATAATGCTGATAACTTTTTATGTATTGTTTCATACATTAGTTCAGCGATTTCTCATTGATTTATTAAAAGTTATTATTACTGCTAAATGTAACAACTTCAGAATGGTGGGAACCTGGGTCTGACTTCCAAGGAATCAAATTTGAGATCCCCGAACCACTGTGCTGTCTACTGCAAGTATTTTTATGTCTGAATATAGGAGATAAAAATATTGACCAGCCAAAATATTGACCACATCTGCATATTCAATGTAAGTCTATATAGGTAGGTGGTAGACTTTTCATCCTTGGCGTGGTCTCGATTAACTTTTTGCCTCTGTTTCCCAGGTAGTTGAAGTGTGCTGGACTCTGTTTTTGCTGTGTTTGCCATTCTGCGGACTATACCACTGCTAACCAGTGCTAAAGTGCAAATGCTCCTTTACAAAATGTATATGTAATTGAATTGTCCATGATTGGCATATTTGATTTATTAGTAGGTCCCTAGTACAGTGCACTAGAGGTGCCCATGGCCTGTAAATCAAATGCTACTAGTGGGCCTGCAGCACTGGTGGTGCCACCCACATAAGTAGGTCTGTAATCATGTCTCAGACCTGCCACTGCAGTGTCTGTGTGTGCAGTTTTAACTGTAAATTCTGTAAAAAACTATAAGTGTACCTACATGCCAGGCCTACACCTTCCCTTTTCCTACATTTAAGGCACCCCTAAGGTAGGCCCTAGGTAGCCCCATGTGCAGGGTGCAGTGTATGGTTAAGGTAGGACATACAGTAATGTGTTTTATATGTCCTGACAGTGAAATATTGCTAAATTTATTGTTCACTGTTGCAAGGCCTGTCCCTCTCATAGGTTAACAGGAGGGCTAGCTTTAAATCTGATGAAAGTGTAGATTCCCTTTGGGAGCAGATGGACATGTGGAGTTTGGGATCTCTGAGCTCGCAATTTAAAAATACATCTTTTAGTAAAGTTGATTTTAAGATTGTATGTTTGAAAATGCCACTTTTAGAAAGTGAGCATTTTCTTGCTCACCATTTCTGTGGCTCTGTTTGTTTGTGGATTCCCTGTCTGGGTCAGTTGATAGTGGGGCTGGTTGCACCTCACACTAGACACTGACACAAAGGGAGCTGGGGTGTAGCCTGCATATCCTGATGAGCCATCTATGGTAGGAGGAAAGGAAGGAGTGGTCATTCACACCTGGAAGGGCTGTGCCTGCCCTCACACAATGCAGTCTCCAACCCCCCTGGTGAGTGTCTGGGGCCTGGCCTGGGCAAGACAGGATTTCACATTCAAGAGAAACATTGCTTTGAAATAGGCCTACTTCAAAGGAGAAATTGGGTATTAGAAGGTGTAGGAGGCTGGACTGGCTTGTAGTGAGTACCAAGGGGTACTTGCACCTTGCACCAGGCCCAGTTATCCCTTATTAGTGTATAGGGTGTCTAGCAGCTTAGGCTGATAGATAATGGTAGCTTAGCAGAGCAGCTTAGGCTGAACTAGGAGACGTGTGAAGCTACTACAGTACCACCTAGTGTCATATGCACAATATCATAAGAAAACACAATACACAGTTATACTAAAAATAAAGGTACTTTATTTTTATGACAATATGCCAAAGTATCTTAGAGTGTACCCTCAGTGAGAGGATAGGAAATATACACAAGATATATATACACCATAGCAAAAATATGCAGTATAGTCTTAGAAAACAGTGCAAACAATGTATAGTTACAATAGGATGCAATGGGGAAACATAGGGATAGGGGCAACACAAACCATATACTCCAGAAGTGGAATGCGAACCACGAATGGACCCCAAACCTATGTGACCTTGTAGAGGGTCGCTGGGACTATTAGAAAATAGTGAGAGTTAGAAAAATAACCCTCCCCAAGACCCTGAAAAGTGAGTGCAAAGTGCACCAAAGTTCCCCTAAGGACAAAATAGTCGTGTTAGAGGGAAAATGCAAGGAAAACACAAATCAGCAATGCAACAACGATGGATTCCTGTCTGAAGGTACCTGTGGAGCAAGGGGACCAAGTTCAAAAGTCACAAGCAGCTCGGAGATGGGCAGATGCCCAAGAAATGCCAGCGGTTGGTGCAAAGAAGCTCTTACTAGGCTGAAGAACTGTGAATACTGCAGGAACGACAAGGGCTAGAGACTTCCCCTTTGGAGGATGGATCCCCCACGCCTTGGAGAGTCGTGCAGAAGTGTTTTCCCGCCGGATGGACGCCAACAAGCCTTGCTACACGCAAATCGTGCGTTTGGCGTTTTTGGACGCTGCTGGGGCCCAGGAGGGACCAGGAGGTCGCAAATTGGACCTGCTGAGAGAGGGGACGTCGAGCAAGACAAGGAGCCCTCACTGAAGCAGGTAGCACCCGGAGAAGTGCCAGAAACAGGCACTACGAGGATGCGTGAAACGGTGCTCGCCGAAGTTGCACAAAGGAGTCCCACGTCGCCGGAGACCAACTTAGAAAGTCGTGCAATGCAGGTTAGAGTGCCGTGGACCCAGGCTTGGCTGTGCACGAAGGATTTCCGCCGGAAGTGCACAGGGGCCGGAGAAGCTTGCAAAGTCGCGGTTCCCAGCAATGCAGCCCAGCGAGGTGAGGCAAGGACTTACCTCCACCAAACTTGGGCTGAAGAGTCACTGGACTGTGGGGGTCACTTGGACGGTGTCGCTGGATTCGAGGGACCTCGCTCGTCGTGCTGAGAGGAGACCCAAGGGACCGGAGATGCAGCTTTTTGGTGCCTGCGGTTGCAGGGGGAAGATTCCGTCGACCCACGGGAGATTTCTTCGGAGCTTCTGGTGCAGAGAGGAGGCAGACTACCCCCACAGCATGCACAAGCAGGAAAACAGTCGAGAAGGCGGCAGGATCAGCGTTACAGAGTTGCAGTAGTCGTCTTTGCTACTATGTTGCAGGTTTGCAGGCTTCCAGCGCGGTCAGCGGTCGATTCCTTATCAGAAGGTGAAGAGGGAGATGCAGAGGAACTCGGCTGAGCTCATGCATTCGTTATCTAAAGTTTCCCCAGAGACAGAGACCCTAAATAGCCAGAAAAGAGGGTTTGGCTACCTAGGAGAGAGGAAAGGCTACTAACACCTGAAGGAGCCTATCACAAGGAGTCTCTGACGTCACCTGGTGGCACTGGCCACTCAGAGCAGTCCAGTGTGCCAGCAGCACCTCTGTTTCCAAGATGGCAGAGGTCTGGAGCACACTGGAGGAGCTCTGGACACCTCCCAGGGGAGGTGCAGGTCAGGGGAGTGGTCACTCCCCTTTCCTTTGTCCAGTTTCGCGCCAGAGCAGGGGCTAAGGGGTCCCTGAACCGGTGTAGACTGGCTTATGCAGAATTGGGCACCTCTGTGCCCAACAAAGCATTTCCAGAGGCTGGGGGAGGCTACTCCTCCCCTGCCTTCACACCATTTTCCAAAGGGAGAGGGTGTCACACCCTCTCTCAGAGGAAGTTCTTTGTTCTGCCATCCTGGGCCAGGCCTGACTGGACCCCAGGAGGGCAGATGCCTGTCTGAGGGGTTGGCAGCAGCAGCAGCTGCAGAGAAACCCCAGGAAGGGCAGTCTGGCAGTACCAGGGTCTGTGCTACAGACCACTGGGATTATGGAATTGTACCAACAATGCCAGGATGGCATAGAGGGGGCAATTCCATGATCATAGACATGTTACATGGCCATATTCGGAGTTACCATGGTGAAGCTACATATAGGTAGTGACCTATATGTAGTGCACGCGTGTAATGGTGTCCCCGTACTCACAAAGTTCAGTGAATTGGCTCTGAACAATGTGGGGGCACCTTGGCTAGTGCCAGGGTGCCCTCACACTAAGTAACTTTGCACCTAACCTTTACCAGGTAAAGGTTAGACATATAGGTGACTTATAAGTTACTTAAGTGCAGTGTAAAATGGCTGTGAAATAACGTGGACGTTATTTCACTCAGGCTGCAGTGGCAGGCCTGTGTAAGAATTGTCAGAGCTCCCTATGGGTGGCAAAAGAAATGCTGCAGCCCATAGGGATCTCCTGGAACCCCAATACCCTGGGTACCTCAGTACCATATACTAGGGGATTATAAGGGTGTTCCAGTAAGCCAATGTAAATTGGTAAAAATGGTCACTAGCCTGTCAGTGACAATTTGGAAAGAAATGAGAGAGCATAACCACTGAGGTTCTGATTAGCAGAGCCTCAGTGAGACAGTTAGTCACTACACAGGTAACACATACAGGCACACTTATGAGCACTGGGGCCCTGGGTTACCAGGGTCCCAGTGACACATACAACTAAAACAACATATATACAGTGAAAATTGGGGGTAACATGCCAGGCAAGATGGTACTTTCCTACACAACCCCCCCCCAAACGAAGGACAATAAGACTAGCCATTACCTGATGAGTCTTCATTGTCTAAGTGGAAATATCTGGAGAGTCCATCTGCATTGGAGTGGCTACTCCCAGGTCTATGTTCCACTGTATAGTCCATTCCCTGTAGGGATATGGACCACCTCAACAATTTAGGATTTTCACCTTTCATTTGTTTTAGCCAAAGTAGAGGTTTGTGGTCTGTCTGAACAATGAAGTGAGTGCCAAACAGGTATGGCCTCAACTTCTTCAGAGCCCAGACCACAGCAAAGGCCTCCCTCTCAATGGCAGACCAACGCTTTTCTCTAGGGGTCAACCTTCTACTAATAAAAGCAACAGGTTGATCCTGGCCCTCAGAATTAAGTTGTGATAGGACTGCCCCTACTCCTAATTCAGATGCATCAGTTTGGACATAGAATTTTTTAGAGTAACAAGGGCTTTTCAGGACAGGTGCAGAGCACATGGCCTGCTTCAGCTCCTCAAAAGCTTTCTGACAGTTTGCTGTCCATAATACCTTTTTAGGCATTTTCTTGGATGTGAGGTCATTAAGAGGGGCTGCAATGGAGCCATAGTTCTTAATGAACCTCCTGTAATACCCAGTGAGGCCTAGGAAGGCTCTCACCTGAGTCTGAGTGGTAGGGGGAATCCAATCAATAATAGTTTGGATTTTCCCCTGAAGTGGTGCAATCTGTTCCCCACCAACAAGGTGTCCCAGATAAACCACCTTACCCTGCCCTATCTGGCACTTTGAAGCCTTGATAGTGAGGCCTGCCTTTTGCAGGGCCTCCAAAACTTTCCAAAGGTGGACCAGGTGATCATCCCAGCTGGAGCTAAAGACAGCTATATCATCCAAATATGCTGCACTGAAAGCTTCCAGCCCTTGCAGGACTGTGTTCACCAACCTCTGAAAAGTGGCAGGTGCATTTTTCAAACCAAAAGGCATTACAGTAAACTGGTAATGTCCTCCAATGGTAGAAAATGCAGTCTTAGGTTTAGCATCTTCTGACATTTTGATCTGCCAATACCCTGCAGTCAAATCAAAAGTGCTTAGATACTTGGCAGATGCCAGTGTATCTATTAGCTCATCTGCCCTGGGTATAGGGTGAGCATCTGTTTTGGTTACCAAGTTGAGACCTCTATAGTCTACACAAAACCTCATTTCCTTCTTTCCATCTTTAGAATTGGGTTTTGGTACCAGTACCACAGGAGAAGCCCATGGACTGTCAGAGTGCTCAACCACTCCTAGTTCCAACATCTTCTGAACTTCTTGCTTTATGCAGTCCCTGACATGGTCAGGCTGCCTATAGATCTTACTTTTGACAGGTAAACTGTCTCCAGTATCTATAGTGTGCTCACACCAAGAAGTGGTGCCTGGCACAATGGAGAAGAGTTCTGAAAATTGTCCTAGGAGATTTATGCAATTATCTTTCTGCTCAGCAGTAAGACAATCAGCCAAAACTACCCCTTCCACAAGAGCATCTTGTTCTGTGGAAGAGAAGAGATCAGGTAGAGGATCACTGTCTTCTTCCTGTCCCTCATCTGTTGCCATGAGCAGGGTGAGATCAGCCCTGTCATAGTAGGGTTTCAGACGGTTGACATGGAGCACCCTAAGGGGACTCCTGGCAGTGCCTAAGTCAACCAAGTAGGTGACTTCACCCTTCTTTTCAACAATTGTGTGTGGACCACTCCATTTATCTTGGAGTGCTCTTGGGGCCACAGGCTCCAAGACCCACACTTTCTGCCCTGGTTGGTACTGAACCAAAACAGCCTTCTGATCATGCCATTGCTTCTGGAGCTCTTGGCTGGCCTGAAGGTTTTTACTGGCCTTTTTCATGTACTCAGCCATCCTTGATCTGAGGCCAAGTACATAGTCCACAATATCCTGCTTAGGAGCTTTTAAAGGTTGTTCCCAACCCTCCTTTACAAGTGTGAGTGGACCCCTAACAGGGTGTCCAAAAAGAAGTTCAAAGGGGCTGAAGCCCACTCCTTTCTGGGGTACCTCCCTGTAGGCAAAAAGGAGGCATGGTAGAAGGATATCCCATCTCCTGCGGAGTTTTTCAGGGAGTCCCATAATCATGCCTTTGAGAGTTTTATTAAATCTCTCCACCAGTCCATTTGTTTGTGGATGATAGGGTGTTGTGAACTTGTAAGTTACACCACACTCCTTCCACATGGCCTTTAAGTATGCAGACATGAAATTGCTTCCTCTGTCTGATACTACTTCCTTTGGGAAGCCCACCCTGGAAAATATTCCCAGGAGGGCCTTTGCCACTGCAGGAGCTGTAGTGGTCCTTAAAGGAATTGCTTCAGGATACCTTGTGGCATGGTCCACTACCACTAAGATAAACCTATTGCCTGAAGCAGTAGGAGGGTCAAGGGGGCCAACTATGTCAACCCCTACCCTTTCAAAGGGAACCCCAACCACAGGCAGTGGGATAAGGGGTGCCTTTGGAGTGCCACCTGTCTTGCCACTGGCTTGACAGGTTTCACAGGACTTACAAAATTCTTTTGTGTCCTCAGACATCCTAGGCCAATGAAACAGTGGTACCAATCTGTCCCAAGTTTTCATTTGACCCAGGTGCCCAGCTAAGGGAATGTCATGTGCCAGTGTTAGGAGGAACTTTCTGTACTCCTGAGGAATCACTAATCTCCTGGCAGCTCCAGGTTTAGGATCCCTATGCTCAGTGTACAAGAGGTTGTCCTCCCAGTAAACTCTGTGTGAGTCACTGACATCCCCCTTAGCCTGTTTGACAGCTTGCTGTCTGAGACCCTCTAATGTGGGACAGGTTTGCTGTGCCACACTCAGCTCCTCTCTGGCAGGCCCCCCTTCACCCAAAAGCTCAGCAGTGTCTGCTTCCAGCTCCTCTGGTGTAGGTTCTGCACAGGGAGGGAATTCTTCTTCCTCAGAATTAGAATCCACTGTAGAGGGAGGGATAGTAGGAAGTGGTTTGCTTCTACTAGCCCTAGCTTTAGGGAGCACTTGGTCCATTGTTCCAGGATCCAAGCTTCCCTGTCCTTTTTGCTTTTTGGCCTGAGCCCTTGTCAAAGCAAAAATATGCCCTGGGATGCCCAGCATTGCTGCATGAGCCTCCAACTCCACATCTGACCAAGCTGATGTCTCCAAATCGTTCCCTAATAGACAGTCTACAGGTAAATCTGAAGCTACCACAACTTTCTTTGGACCAGATACCCCCCCCCAGTTGAGATTTACAACAGCCATGGGGTGGCTTTGTGTTATGTTGTGAGCATCGGTTACTTGGTACTGGTGTCCAAGTATGTGTTGTTCAGGGTGCACCAGTTTCTCAATCACCATTGTGACACTGGCACCTGTGTCCCTGTAGGCCTGGACCTCAACACCATTTATTAGGGTTAGTTGCTTGTACTTCTCCAAGTTATGGGGGCAAGCAACCAAAGTGGCTAAGTCAATAGCCCCTTCAGAGACTAAAGTAGCCTCTGTGGTCTCCCTAATCAGACCAACCCCAACTAAATTACCAAAAGTGAGCCCAGCTACTCCCTTGGATTGGCTATTAGTAGGTTTGCTCCCACCACCACTGCTATTAGTAGGGACACTAGGTGTAGCAGTAGGGGTTGTAGTGGTAGGAGCTGTGGTGCCTTTCTTTGGACAACTGGGATCTGTTGTCCAATGGCCTTTTATCTTACATAAATAGCACCATGGTTTCTTTTCCTTGTTCTGATTAAAGGAGGATTTGGGCCCACCACCCCCACCAGAGTGTTTTTGTGGGCCTGATGAAGACTCATTTTTAGATTTGTCCCCACCCTTGTCTGAAGACTTACCATCCTTCTTTTTGTTGCCATCTTTGTCACCCCCTGTATGAACTTTTCTGTTCACTCTTGTTCTGACCCATTTGTCTGCCTTCTTTCCCAATTCTTGGGGAGAGGTCAGATCAGAGTCCACCAAGTACTGGTGCAACAAATCAGACACACAATTATTAAGAATATGCTCTCTCAGGATTAAGTTATACAGGCTGTCATAATCAGTAACTTTACTGCCATGTAACCACCCCTCCAAGGCCTTCACTGCCTGGTCAATGAAATCAACCCAGTCTTGTGAAGACTCCTTTTTGGTATCTCTGAACTTGATCCTGTACTGTTCAGTGGTTAAGCCATAACCATCCAGGAGTGCATTCTTAAGAACTTGGAAATTGTTAGCATCATTTTCTTTTACAGTAAGGAGCCTATCCCTACCTTTTCCAGTAAATGATAGCCATAGGATAGCAGCCCACTGCTTTTGAGGGACATCCTGTACAGCACAGGCCCTCTCAAGTGCAGCAAACCACTTGTTAATGTCATCCCCCTCCTTGTAAGGGGGAACTATCTTATGCAGATTCCTGGAATCATGCTCTTTTGCAGGATGACTATGGGGAATACTGCTGCTGCCACCATGGGTATCTAAACCCAATTTCTGTCTTTCCCTCTCTATTTCTAAAGACTGTCTATCCAAATCCAGCTGTTGCTTCTTGAGCTTCAGTCTGGTTTGCTCCACTCTCAATCTATTGAGCTCCCTTTCCAACAATCTGTCATCAGGGTGGGTGGGAGGGACATTTCTAGATACAGAGGTATGATGGGAATGAACAGAAGGAGACCTGTCCCTTACAGAGGGCACCCTAACAGCTTGGCTACCAGTATAATGTGAGAGCACATCATCAGTATGATGTGATTCAACCTCTGTACCAACTATGCTAGACTGTCTAGTAATGGGCAGGCTGAGAAGTTTCTTTCCTGAACCTTTTCCTGGGGGAGTCCCTGGATCAGATTGAGAACCATTAGCTACTTTTTCTACAGATTGGTCACTTATGGCCTTATCCTGTACTCTAAGCATATTAATTAACAGTTCTAAAGAAGGATTCTTCCCTACACTCAAACCTCTCTCTATGCAGAGACTCCTTGCTCCTTTCCAGCTAAGGTGATCATATGCAAGTTTGGACAGTTCAACTTTTTGGCCTGTGCCAGACATTTTTAGAGAGAGTTAAAGTGATAGACAAAGAGAAAAAAGTTTTCAGAACTTTTTGGAAAGACAGAAAAAACTTTTTAAACTTTTAAGAACTTTTTGAAAGTTTAGAAGTACTTTTCAGCACTTTAGAAAAGAGTGAAAAAGAGGAAATGCAAAACTTTTTGGCTATGTGTATATACACTGACCTTGTTTTGTATATTTTTCTCTTATGAAAAGTACAATGACAAGAGTGGTAAGTAGTCTCAAAGCACTTATCCCACCACTGCACAACCAATGTAGGAGGCTGGACTGGCTTGTAGTGAGTACCAAGGGGTACTTGCACCTTGCACCAGGCCCAGTTATCCCTTATTAGTGTATAGGGTGTCTAGCAGCTTAGGCTGATAGATAATGGTAGCTTAGCAGAGCAGCTTAGGCTGAACTAGGAGACGTGTGAAGCTACTACAGTACCACCTAGTGTCATATGCACAATATCATAAGAAAACACAATACACAGTTATACTAAAAATAAAGGTACTTTATTTTTATGACAATATGCCAAAGTATCTTAGAGTGTACCCTCAGTGAGAGGATAGGAAATATACACAAGATATATATACACCATAGCAAAAATATGCAGTATAGTCTTAGAAAACAGTGCAAACAATGTATAGTTACAATAGGATGCAATGGGGAAACATAGGGATAGGGGCAACACAAACCATATACTCCAGAAGTGGAATGCGAACCACGAATGGACCCCAAACCTATGTGACCTTGTAGAGGGTCGCTGGGACTATTAGAAAATAGTGAGAGTTAGAAAAATAACCCTCCCCAAGACCCTGAAAAGTGAGTGCAAAGTGCACCAAAGTTCCCCTAAGGACAAAATAGTCGTGTTAGAGGGAAAATGCAAGGAAAACACAAATCAGCAATGCAACAACGATGGATTCCTGTCTGAAGGTACCTGTGGAGCAAGGGGACCAAGTCCAAAAGTCACAAGCAGCTCGGAGATGGGCAGATGCCCAAGAAATGCCAGCGGTTGGTGCAAAGAAGCTCTTACTAGGCTGAAGAACTGTGAATACTGCAGGAACGACAAGGGCTAGAGACTTCCCCTTTGGAGGATGGATCCCCCACGCCTTGGAGAGTCGTGCAGAAGTGTTTTCCCGCCGGATGGACGCCAACAAGCCTTGCTACACGCAAATCGTGCGTTTGGCGTTTTTGGACGCTGCTGGGGCCCAGGAGGGACCAGGAGGTCGCAAATTGGACCTGCTGAGAGAGGGGACGTCGAGCAAGACAAGGAGCCCTCACTGAAGCAGGTAGCACCCGGAGAAGTGCCAGAAACAGGCACTACGAGGATGCGTGAAACGGTGCTCGCCGAAGTTGCACAAAGGAGTCCCACGTCGCCGGAGACCAACTTAGAAAGTCGTGCAATGCAGGTTAGAGTGCCGTGGACCCAGGCTTGGCTGTGCACGAAGGATTTCCGCCGGAAGTGCACAGGGGCCGGAGAAGCTTGCAAAGTCGCGGTTCCCAGCAATGCAGCCCAGCGAGGTGAGGCAAGGACTTACCTCCACCAAACTTGGGCTGAAGAGTCACTGGACTGTGGGGGTCACTTGGACGGTGTCGCTGGATTCGAGGGACCTCGCTCGTCGTGCTGAGAGGAGACCCAAGGGACCGGAGATGCAGCTTTTTGGTGCCTGCGGTTGCAGGGGGAAGATTCCGTCGACCCACGGGAGATTTCTTCGGAGCTTCTGGTGCAGAGAGGAGGCAGACTACCCCCACAGCATGCACAAGCAGGAAAACAGTCGAGAAGGCGGCAGGATCAGCGTTACAGAGTTGCAGTAGTCGTCTTTGCTACTATGTTGCAGGTTTGCAGGCTTCCAGCGCGGTCAGCGGTCGATTCCTTATCAGAAGGTGAAGAGGGAGATGCAGAGGAACTCGGCTGAGCTCATGCATTCGTTATCTAAAGTTTCCCCAGAGACAGAGACCCTAAATAGCCAGAAAAGAGGGTTTGGCTACCTAGGAGAGAGGAAAGGCTACTAACACCTGAAGGAGCCTATCACAAGGAGTCTCTGACGTCACCTGGTGGCACTGGCCACTCAGAGCAGTCCAGTGTGCCAGCAGCACCTCTGTTTCCAAGATGGCAGAGGTCTGGAGCACACTGGAGGAGCTCTGGACACCTCCCAGGGGAGGTGCAGGTCAGGGGAGTGGTCACTCCCCTTTCCTTTGTCCAGTTTCGCGCCAGAGCAGGGGCTAAGGGGTCCCTGAACCGGTGTAGACTGGCTTATGCAGAATTGGGCACCTCTGTGCCCAACAAAGCATTTCCAGAGGCTGGGGGAGGCTACTCCTCCCCTGCCTTCACACCATTTTCCAAAGGGAGAGGGTGTCACACCCTCTCTCAGAGGAAGTTCTTTGTTCTGCCATCCTGGGCCAGGCCTGACTGGACCCCAGGAGGGCAGATGCCTGTCTGAGGGGTTGGCAGCAGCAGCAGCTGCAGAGAAACCCCAGGAAGGGCAGTCTGGCAGTACCAGGGTCTGTGCTACAGACCACTGGGATTATGGAATTGTACCAACAATGCCAGGATGGCATAGAGGGGGCAATTCCATGATCATAGACATGTTACATGGCCATATTCGGAGTTACCATGGTGAAGCTACATATAGGTAGTGACCTATATGTAGTGCACGCGTGTAATGGTGTCCCCGTACTCACAAAGTTCAGTGAATTGGCTCTGAACAATGTGGGGGCACCTTGGCTAGTGCCAGGGTGCCCTCACACTAAGTAACTTTGCACCTAACCTTTACCAGGTAAAGGTTAGACATATAGGTGACTTATAAGTTACTTAAGTGCAGTGTAAAATGGCTGTGAAATAACGTGGACGTTATTTCACTCAGGCTGCAGTGGCAGGCCTGTGTAAGAATTGTCAGAGCTCCCTATGGGTGGCAAAAGAAATGCTGCAGCCCATAGGGATCTCCTGGAACCCCAATACCCTGGGTACCTCAGTACCATATACTAGGGGATTATAAGGGTGTTCCAGTAAGCCAATGTAAATTGGTAAAAATGGTCACTAGCCTGTCAGTGACAATTTGGAAAGAAATGAGAGAGCATAACCACTGAGGTTCTGATTAGCAGAGCCTCAGTGAGACAGTTAGTCACTACACAGGTAACACATACAGGCACACTTATGAGCACTGGGGCCCTGGGTTACCAGGGTCCCAGTGACACATACAACTAAAACAACATATATACAGTGAAAATTGGGGGTAACATGCCAGGCAAGATGGTACTTTCCTACAGAAGGGCACTCAAAACCATAGATTTCAGAACACTTCTGGAAACCAAGAGGAACCTCTGCCTTGAGAAGAGCTGAAGAGCTGGGGAAGAAGAGCTACCTTGCTGGTGACTGTGCTTTGTGGTGCTATCCTGCAGCTGCTGCTTCTGTCAGAGTTAGAGGGCAAAGACTGGACTTTGTGTGCCTTCCATCTTGTGAAGATCTCCAAGGGCTTAATTTAGAGCTTGCCTCCAGTTGTTTGAAGTCTCAGGGACAGCAAAGACTTCTCTCTGCCAGCACCTGGAGTCTCTGGAAATAGTCCTACTCTGCTCTGTGGTGCCCATCCAGTTCCTGGGAACCTGAAAGGTGAAGCTGGCAGCCTAAGAGGAACAAGTCCACGCACAGAATGCCATGCGGGTAAAAGATGTACGCGACTCTGATCTGCGGCTGAAAAATCGACGTGCCGCTGGCTTCGCGGCAGGAAATCGATGCTCGCCTGCAACATGACCGGAAGATCGATGCTCGGAGCTGGGGAAATGACGATCAGCATCGCTGATGGAGGCTGTTGAGATCGCAACTCATGCTGCATGGTTTTCGGATCATTGTTCGGCTGGATTTCCGATGCAAGTATCACTTGGCGTGTAAAAACAATGCAAGGCCTGCCCAGACCCTAGAGAGCTGACCGGATCGACTCATCGCTCTCCTGAGGAGAGAAGAAATGACACACCCGACCAATGGAGAAATGACGCAAGGTCTCGCTTGTGAGTGAAAGTGACGCATCGCAAGCTTTTTTTGACCCTTTTGCAGGGTTATTTTTGATGCACCCAAGGTAAATTTTCACGCCAACAGTGTTAGTGTGTGTTTAAACCTACATGAAGACTCTTTTTGCTTTTTAATTGATGACTTGTGTATTGTGGATTTTTGTCATTTTGGTCTTGTTTTGTTTAGATAAATATTTTCTATTTTTCTAAACCTGTGTTGTCATTTTGTAGTGTTTTCATTAAGTTATTGTGTGTGTTGGTACAAATACTTTACACCTAGCACTCTGAAGGTAAGCCTCCTGCTCATGTCAAGCTACCAAGGGGGTAAGCAGCGGTTAGCTGAGGGTGATTGCCTTTTGCCCTGACTAGAGTGAGGGTCCTTGCTTCTACAGTGGGTAACCTGACCTGAAATAATTTTAATCAGCAGCAGACAAGGGGCTATCAGTACAAACTTTAGATTTGTCTAAAATTGAGTAAATGTTTAACAAACATTGTCGCTTGTATTTGCAAGACAATGGCAATGAAAGGAAAGTAAACACCAGGTTACTCAAGGAGAGGATACCTCAAATGTTATGTCATTTTAAATGGTCCTCTATGCAAAGTAAAGGTACACAAAAATGGCAGAAAGAAGAACATGCGTGTGAGAAGTTGGTGTTACTGGTGGGAGAACCCCTACTCATTAGCAACCACACTTCTTGTCAGGATGAAACACAAGCAAACTCCAAATTAACCTGTGCCTAATTCTCTGTTAGCTTGGCACAAAAACAGTCAGGCTCAACTTAGAGGCAATGTGTAAAGTATTTATGCAGCACACAAACAGAAAAAAAGTAAAAATATGACAGAAAACAAATCCCACACCAAAAAGAGTAGACGTTAATTCATGTTTTACATCAAAACAACAAAAAATCCAATCAATAGAACTGGAGTTATGCAATTTCATAGACTTTAGTGAAGTATAGAGTCTAAAGGCACAAAACACCACTCATGGTTATCTGGTTGTGTGAGAACAGGTAAAAGTCACAATTTGGACAGTATAGGGAAGTACTCCTAATCACTGCCTCTGGACATGCAGGATGAGCACTATCATTATCTCATATTGTATTATCTTTGCTGTGCACCTGATAGAGCACATAGTTTCTTTCTGTGTGTCTGAGTGGTTTTCAACCTATCATTTTTCTCTCTAAATGAACTGTGTATTGCCCCATTCCAGTGTGACCGTTTCCTTGTCCATTACGATTGTTCCTAATGTGGTAAAGTTGACATACCCACAGTGTGATAATCTACATAGACTAAGATTAAATCCAATCAGGGCATGTGCAGTTATATTTATATGAATCACAAAACATTCATGACAGGCATCCTTAAATACCCCTGAGGTTACCTTATTTATGTATATGTCTAAATGCGTTTGATGTATCTATATAGCAAGGGCCAGGCTATAAAGCAATGGAGCACTGTAAAAAGAAATGAAACAGGAAAGAAGAGGGACCATCAAGCAACTAGTGAGTTGGTGCTGAGTTGAATAAGGGGGCAGGTAGCGGGAAGTTGCAAGTTGCCAGAGGAGATAACGAGGCTGCTGGATGATTAGAACTCTTGAGTGGACGTTTCATAGTGCTACACAAAAATAAGGCAGTGCTTGAAGAGTTGGGTGTTCAATAACTTTTAGAAAAGGAGAAAAGACCTGCAGCATCTGGATGGAAATGAAACTCCAGGTCCCCTTTGGTCATCTGGGAAAGGCTTCGACTCTTGTCTCGCTTTTGATGTACCCTCTGATTTTTGCTTTAGAGATGTTGCTGATGCTGGGTTTGCATTACCACAGGTGCATCTAGCCAGAGCAGCACTTGAACACTTGAATAACTTTCTTGCAGTGCTTCAGAGATCGTCAAGCTATTCAGAGGGAATGTTGTGTTGGATTTGTTTGACTGATGATATGTGCGTGCATTAATCCCATGGAGAGAGGGACGTTTAAGGTATGTGCTAAGTAGTCAATTGCCCAGGTCCCCACTTTCATAACACCCCCCCCCCGCCAAATGTTTAGAGTAGAGCTATGATTTTTGCTCAGTGTTCAACCATGCCCGATGTGATTTAGAATTTATGTCTGGTGACAAATATCCAAATCCTGAAGTTAGAACTTCAAGCACTGTGTGCATTTGTTGTATTTTAAAACTATATACCGATCCACCACACAGCCATCTAGTTGTTTCTTACTGTGCTTTTTATATAATAGGGGAAACGGCCATGTAAAATATTGTTGGTGCTAGACAAACTATATAGATCAAAAAGAAATGGCATTTTCAATAGTCACTCATTTTTTCTTTTGATGCTATTTGTCTCTGAGACACTGGGCAGCTAGAGCAGTCTCGCGACTTTTGTTGCATTTCCCTGGATCAGAAAGTGTAATTTTTTGGGGGTCCCAAAATATGAATTGCCCGGGACCCTAAAAATCCTTAAAATACCTCGGAATTTTTTATCCCGAGTTTCTTCGGAAGATGACTTAAATGCGTCTGTGAATCTAATGAGTACACCCGTTCTTCATCGATGCATACAGGCTGACAATATGTGACTGCTTATCGAAACCCATGTTGATATCTTCCATGGGCAGAATGGATTGTGGCACAGTCACCGGGCACAGGGTCAAGCTACAGCTGTTCTAAATTGGGAAAGATCGATGAAGACAGAAAGTACATTTTTATTCTTACAAGAGGTCCGCAGCCAGCTGCTTTTAGCTCATCTGCCCACCATCAGTCCTCCTGTAGAAGACAGGTGACGGGGAATAATTGCTGCACCTTTGCCGCCTGCCTTTAAAGAAGAACTAATCTCAAGTATTCTACCTTCCATTGAATAATTTGCTTTCCCTACCTGTATTGTGAGCATAAGTGCTTGAAATGGAAAAATAGAAGTGTAGGTACTCTGTATCAGAGTACCTGCTTGTTTGTGAGAAGTGCCGGTACTCTTTAATAAAAAGTATTAAGTTTTTCTTGAGAGGTGCAGGTACTCTCCCTCTCAAAATAAAAAAGTGTTAGTACTCAGTACCGGACAGTACCGGCCCATGTAAAGCACTGGTGAGCATGCTCTATTGTCAGTACTCAAGCCAGTTTGGATAGACTGTTCAATTTTTTAAGGAGAAAGTAGAAGATATGGGCAATAATTTTACAACCATTATTTTATAACAGCCTAAATCTAGTCTAAACCATGGACGTAATTTAGGGGTCACCAGCGGTCACACGGGTGAACCCTGCCTTGCCCCTTGTGACTCTTGACACTAGTTTTGTGACACATGGCTTCAGAGGCGGCAAAATCAGTGACTGGGACACTGGGGCATCTCGTCCTAAAGGATGTTGGCTGGAGCTGCACTTTCCTGTTTCTCTGTCAATTTTCTAACTACACAAATACTGAATATTATTCTTCACTATTAGTACAGTGAAAATGGAGTACACTGGCTGGAAAATGATCCTATCTGGAAGCAAACGTAAATAAAAAAATGCTTTTAAATGTATGTTGTATGCATGCTTGCGGACGAGAGTGTGTTTATGTGCATGTGTGAATGTGTGGGCATATGTAAGCATGTGTGCGTGTGAGTGAAAGTAAAGCACAAATGGCGTGCGATGTTATTTCTGCTACCCCAGGCATTTTCGTGAAGTGAGGTCTAAACTCTTGTGACCCTACCTTTCCGTTTGAGGCTGCGAGGTGAGCCTGTGCGCTATCTCAGAGCAAAGGGCTTGTTTAACTCGGAATTTCTCGATGAGTGTATGAGCTACAAACGGCGGCACTGATCAGTAACAGTGAGAAAAGTAGCCCACCCCCTCTCTGTTTCCGAACTGTGCTTTCTTCACCTCATCTACCACTTTGCAGAAGCTTCAAGTTAAATGTATGTGGTTTAGACAGTTCAGGTGCCTAAGGACAGGGACAGAAGCGTAGGGACAAAAGCGTAGCTTTAATCGGTGCAGCAGGTGAAGTGGCACCGCGTCCCAGAGGCCTGAGAGTCCCACTGACACAGATCGTTGCTGCATTTCACAGATGAAACATAGGCCAGAAGTCGCATTTCCTACGGCCCGTGAGTCACTGACTACGCCATTGAACAGGCATTCTGCAACACACATAGAAAAAACAAAAACGAGGAGAAATAAAAGTATTTCTCTTCGTTACGCCAATCTAGTCTTTGGTGCTGCCTCAGGTTTACAATTTCTCGTAATTGTGAGACAGTGTCAAAAGCAATGGGTGTTGCGTGGAATTGCCCACGGCAGCACCCACTGCACGCCCCTCTGCCTTAGAAAACTGCTTTGGTTGGCCCATATTTACAAGGTGGCATTAAGCTCTGCAAAGTGACTTGGTGCAGCCTTGTAAATGTGAAAAAGGGCACACCGCGACCAGAGCATCGCTAAAAGTGACACTCCGGTGGTGATAAGGGCTTGTAAATAAGCCCCTATGTGTGTAATGTCCCAAACATTCTCAGTAGCGTGTAAAGCTGCAGCACTTGCAGCTTTCTAGGAGTAATACTGGGGAAGTCATGAGACATGAACGATTTTCTCAACACAGAGTACACTCAGCATTGGGGAAATGTAGCCCTCTATGCAAATTCAAATTTTTTGTACTTTTTTGTCAGAAACCCCTTCACCTATACCTCCACACAGGTTGGGGGTGTTCAGTCATCCTTAGGGCTGTAAGTGGGATAAAAAACTGGGGGGAGTATCTTAAAGGAGCACGATAACCCCGCTAAAGAGGTGTGGTCCACCCCATTTAGAGGCGTGGTCTCAATCATGAGAACTCGCATTATGTGGTTAAGAAAATCATTCTCTTGCTCAGCAAAGGGTAATAAGATAGCAAAAAGGTAAATTTATTAACAATAAGCAGCAAAAACAACAAACACTAGAGAGATTTACTTTTTTTTTAAAATCTATTTTATGAGAGGGGCAGGGCGTGGCCTGACCATATTTCCTGCTAGGAAATGCCTTTGGGCGAAGTCCCTGAAACATTAAACCTGCAAAAAAGAAATTTATAAGCTAAATAAAAGAAAACAACTCTTTAGACCCGTGTACGCTTTGCTGTCTTACTACTGCCTTCATGACTCCATAGTAGTGTCAGAATAGCTGCTGCCTCTGCCCATCTTCAATGTGTTCCGTGCAGCAGGTGCTGCAACACCACATCCTTGCTCGCTCACCTTCTGTCTCCTGCAGCTGATGGAACAGGATAAAATGGTGATCTGGAGAACAGCTTTTTTTGCAGTTTTATGTAGCTCAAACTCGATCTGAAGGTATTTGAGCGCCTTACACGAGCATCACTTATAGTACACAAGGACACATTCATTTTTTGAATGAAGATGCAGGAGAACATGTAAGGATCGGGGTGGCAGGAGGTATGATTTTGTTTTAAGAAATAATGAGAAAGACATTTGTAATCAGTGGTTACATTCTTTGATGTAGTTACGTATCCTGGGAGCAAATCGGACTAAACTACATGATCCTCGGCATACCGCTCTAGACATTTCCTCGTTTTTCTTGACTAACTGATGCGATCGATGCTTGGAGAAATTCGGTCACTCCTTGTGTAGGAAAGTACCATCTTGCCTGGCATGTTACCCCCATTTTTCACTGTATATATGTTGTTTTAGTTGTATGTGTCACTGGGACCCTGCCAGCCAGGGCCCCAGTGCTCATAAGTGTGCCTGAATGTGTTACATGTGTTGTGACTAACTGTCTCACTGAGGCTCAGCTAATCAGAACCTCAGTGGTTATGCTCTCTCATTTCTTTCAAATTGTCACTAACAGGCTAGTGACCAATTTTACCAATTTACATTGGCATACTGGAACACCCTTATAATTCCCTAGTATATGGTACTGAGGTACCCAGGGTATTGGGGTTCCAGGAGATCCCTATGGGCTGCAGCATTTCTTTTGCCACCCATAGGGAGCTCTGACAATTCTTACACAGGCCTGCCACTGCAGCCTGAGTGAAATAACGTCCACGTTATTTCACAGCCATTTTACACTGCACTTAAGTAACTTATAAGTCACCTATATGTCTAACCTTTACCTGGTAAAGGTTGGGTGCTAAGTTACTTAGTGTGTTGGCACCCTGGCACTAGCCAAGGTGCCCCCACATTGTTCAGGGCCAATTCCCCGGACTTTGTGAGTGCGGGGACACCATTACACGCGTGCACTACATATAGGTCACTACCTATATGTAGCTTCACAATGGTAACTCCGAATATGGCCATGTAACATGTCTATGATCATGGAATTGCCCCATCTATGCCATCCTGGCATAGGTGGCACAATCCCATGATCCCACAGGTCTGTAGCTCAGACCTGGGTACTGCCAAACTGCCTTTCCCGGGGTTTCACCGCAGCTGCTGCTGCTGCCAACCCCTCAGACAGGTTTCTGCCCTCCTGGGGTCCAGCCAGGCTTGGCCCAGGAAGGCAGAACAAAGGACTTCCTCAGAGAGAGGGTGTTACAACCTCTCCCTTTGGAAAATGGTGTTAGGGCTGGGGAGGAGTAGCCTCCCCCAGCCTCTGGAAATGCTTTCATGGGCACAGATGGTGCCCATTTCTGCATAAGCCAGTCTACACCGGTTCAGGGACCCCTCAGCCCTGCTCTGGCGCGAAACTGGACAAAGGAAAGGGGAGTGACCACTCCCCTGACCTGCACCTCCCCTGGGAGGTGCCCAGAGCTCCTCCAGTGTGCTCCAGACCTTTGCCATCTTGGAAACAGAGGTGCTGCTGGCACACTGGACTGCTCTGAGTGGCCAGTGCCAGCAGGTGACGTCAGAGACTCCTTCTGATAGGCTCCTTCAGGTGTTGCTAGCCTATCCTCTCTCCTAAGTAGCCAACCCCTCTTTTCTGGCTATTTAGGGTCTCTGTCTTTGGGGATTCCTTAGATAACGAATGCAAGAGCTCATCCGAGTTCCTCTGCATCTCTCTCTTCACCTTCTGCCAAGGAATCGACTGCCGACCGCGCTGGAAGCCTGCAAAACTGCAACAAAGTAGCAAAGACGACTACTGCAACTCTGTAACGCTGATCCTGCCGCCTTCTCAACTGCTTTCCTCGTGGTGCATGCTGTGGGGGTAGTCTGCCTCCTCTCTGCACTAGAAGCTCCGAAGAAATCTCCTGTGGGTCGACCGAATCGTCCCCCTGCAACCGCAGGCACCAAAGAACTGCATCACCGGTACCCTGGGTCTCCTCTCAGCACAACGAGCGAGGTCCCTTGAATCCAGAAACTCTGTATAAGTGACTCCCACAGTCCAGTGACTCTTCAGTCCAAGTTTGGTGGAGGTAAGTCATTGCCTCCCCACGCCAGACTGCATTGCTGGGAACCGTGACTATTGCAGCTACTCCGGCCTCCGTGCACTTCCGGCAGAAATCCTTTGTGCACAGTCCAGCCTGGGTCCACAGCACTCTAACCTGCATTGCACGACCTCCTAAGTTGTCCTCCGGCGGCGTGGGACTCCTTTGTGCAACTTCGGGTGAGCACTGTTTCACTCCACTTTGTGGTGCCTGTTCCAGCACTTCTGCGGATGCTGCCTGCTTCTGAGAGGGCTCCTTGTCTTGCTCGACGCCCCCTCTGTCCCCAGACGCAATTGGCGACATCCTGGTCCCTCCTAGGCCACAGCAGCATACAAAAACCCTAACCGCACGATTTGCAGCTAGCAAGGCTTGTTGGCGGTCTTTTTTCAGGAAAATACTACTGCACGACTCTCCACACCGTGTGGGATCCGTCCTCCAAATGGGAAGTTTCCTAGCCCTTGTTGTTCCTGCAGAATCTCAGCTTCTACTGTCCAGTAGCAGCTTCTTTGCACCCACAGCTGTCATTTCCTGGGCATCTGCCCATCTCCGACTTGCTTTTGACTTTTGGACTTG
Organism: Pleurodeles waltl; assembly: GCF_031143425.1. Classification (NCBI taxonomy): domain Eukaryota; kingdom Metazoa; phylum Chordata; class Amphibia; order Caudata; family Salamandridae; genus Pleurodeles; species Pleurodeles waltl. Next base: position 657,501,578 of record NC_090450.1, on the reverse strand, counting down.
GTCCCCTTGTTCCACAGGTACCCTCGTTTGGAAATCCATCGATGTTGCATTGCTGATTTGTGTCTTCCCTGCAGAATTCCCCTATCACGACTTCTATGTCCTTTGGGGAACTTTAGTGCACTTTGCACTCACTTTTCAGGGTCTTGGGGTGGGCTATTTTTCTAACCCTAACTGTTTTCTTACAGTCCCAGCGACCCTCTACAAGGTCACATAGGTTTGGGGTCCATTCGTGGTTCGCATTCCACTTTTGGAGTATATGGTTTGTGTTGCCCCTATCCCTATGTGTCCCCATTGCATCCTATTGTAACTTGACATTGTTTGCACTGTTTTCTAATACTATAACTGATGGTGTTATCTAAGGGACCTAGGAAAAAATGTTCCATCCATATTGAGGGAGTACTGTTGAAGGAAGTAAGCTCTATAGATTACCTGGGAGTTAGGTTAACTAACAAACTATTATGGGAAGAGCAGATTACAAAAAGTGCAGGGCTCCTACAACACAGAGCCTCATCTATATTGCGTTTTTATCAAAGCACCTCTACAAAAGTAGTTTCCCCAGCAATAAAAATTTATACAGCTAAGGCTCAAAGTGCAGCCCTGTACGGAGCGGAGGTATGGGGTTACGCTAACTGTAACAAGATCAGTGTGGGGGAAAACAATTTTGCAAGGGCCTTAATTGCATGTCCACGTACCACACCCTTGCTCCCATTATTTCTAGATCTGGGGTTAAGCCGAGTAGCAGATCTAGCTACTCTAAGACCTCTCCTCTATTGGATTAGGTTGTGGACAACCCCCGAACTAGATATATACAAGACCGCACTACTCGATCTATTGAAATGCCAAAACGCTAATACTCTTCCCTGGGTTCGCCATGTGGCCCATTGGCTCCGGCTATTGGGTCTGGGCGATTACTGGGAAAATCCCCATAAATTAGAGAGACGGCACAAAAACGTTTTAAAGTTAACCTATTGGTCTTATGTTAAGGATAACTACATAACTCACAAATCCCATGGTCGCTTAACTAATTCCTTCATTGATATTAAATGGTCCCCAAAGTTTGAATCCTATTTGGATGTGATACCGGATTCGCAGGGCAAGAGCTTATATGCAAGGTTTCGCTTTGGCTCTTTGCCCTTGTTGTCACTGATTCATAGGTGGGGGCCGACTAATCTTCCCGATATATGCCCTGCCTGTGGCAGTACTTTCGAAACCATTGAGCATTTCATGTTCTTCTGCCCAGCCTATGCGATTCCACGTTTAAAATGGATTCGCAATATTTGCAGGGACATGGGATTCAAGAACTGCTCTTTGGCTCTACGGGTTCTAAAAAGCCATAATTCAACCGATGTAATTCTCTCAGTAAGCAAGTATCTAGCAACAGCTTGGCGCATACGATGCCATCTCCAAAAAGTAATTCAAAGTCCCATCCCTTTATAGATAAGTTTTAGAGCCACATGTGCAATTCAAGTTATTGTCCTAATGTTTTTACAGCAAGTTAAAGATGTGTACTTATTTATTCCTTAAGAATTATTTATTATCTTGTTTTATGTGCTTTTATGGCCATGGATCGAACAAAGTTGATGATGATGATGATGATGATGAATTATTGACCATGTGGTTTAGACAGGGCTTTGGAACAGATTTTTCTTAGATAATACGTGGGTAATCATTTTGTGGTTCTGCTACTGTATCACTAGTGTTAGCCGCAAAGAGCTATTTTTATGCACTTGTCTGGCATTAGTGCCATTTTAACATGAATCTGATAACCATTTTAAGTTACTATATAAGCTTTTATTACATTGTGCTTGTGTTTTTAATGACTTGACAGTGCCTAAATTTGCCTATACGATTGTGCCGGTTGCAGGCGCCCTTACTAAAGTATGCCACTTAAACTACCAAGAAACTGTACTATTATGTAACATCAACTCAGCACTCTAAAGCTTAAATCATGGGCCTGATAGCTTGCACTTATCTTGGTGATGGTACCACCTGGGAAACTTGAATCTGAAACCATCTCATATTGTTTTAAGAGCCTTAAATATTTGTATTATTTTTAACACTATGAAGCAGATGTTTAGAAACCTTGGCATCTAAATGTTAAGTTATGTATCGGGAACAATGGTGGACTATAGTAGGCCATGGCCTATAGAAGCTATTTTTATTCTAAACTCTATTTTATGCCAGTGTGAAAGTATAATGGAACAAATGCACCTTCTTTGTATAATTTAATGTGTAACTTTTATGACCCATGGTCGAATAAAGTATATATATAATGATACTATTACTGCATATTTTGGTATTGTGTACATATATCTTGTGTATATTTGCTATCCTCATACTGAGGGTACTCACTGAGATACTTTTGGTATATTGTCATAAAAATAAAGTACCTTTATTTTTAGTATATCTGTGTATTGTGTTTTCTTATGATATTGTGCATATGACACTAGTGGTACTGTAGGAGCTTCACTCGTCTCCTAGTTCAGCCTAAGCTGCTCTGCTAAGCTACCATTATCTATCAGCCTAAGCTGCTAGACACCCTATACACTAATAAGGGATAACTGGGCCTGGTGCAAGGTGGAAGTACCCCTTGGTACTCACTGCAAGCCAGTCCAGCCTCCTACATTGGTTGTGCAGTGGTGGGATAAGTGCTCTGTAACTACTTACCACTTTTGTCATTGTACTTTTCATAAGAGAAAAATATACAAAACAAGTTCAGTGTATGTACACCTAACCAAAAAGTTTTGCATTTCTTTTCTCACTTCTTTTCTAAAGTGCTGAAAAGTACCTCTAACTTTCTAAAAAGTTCTTAAAAAGTTTAAAAAGTTTTTTTTTTCTGTCTTTCTAAAAGTTCTGAAAAACTTTTTTCCTTTTTCCATCACTTAAACACTTTCTAAAAATGTCTGGCACAGGCCAAACTGTTGATCTGTCCAAACTTGCTTATGATCACCTTAGCTGGAAAGGAGCAAGGAGTCTCTGCATAGAAAGAGGTTTAAGTGTAAGGAAGAATCCTTCTAGAGAACTGTTAGTGAATATGCTTGTTGAACAGGATAAGGCCACAGCTGGCACTCCTGTTGAAAAGTTAGCTGATGGTTCCCACTCTGACTCTGGGGCACCCCTAGCTAAAGAAGTGGGAGGGAAACTTCCAAGCCTGCCCCCTAGCAGACAACCTAGCATAGTTGGAACTGATGTTGAGTCACATCATACAGATAGTGTGGTCTCACATCACAGTAAGAGTATTCCTTCTCATCATAGTAGAAGTGCTGTTTCTGTGAGCCAAACTGTTAGGGTGCCATCTGTTAGGGACAGGTCTCCTTCTGTCCTTTCTCATCATACTTCTGTTTCTAGACATGTCCCTCCCACCCACCCTGATGACAGATTGTTAGAAAGGGAGCTCAATAGATTGAGAGTGGAACAAACAAGACTGAAGCTCAAGAAGCAACAGCTGGATTTGGATAGACAGTCCTTAGAAGTGGAGAAAGAAATACAGAAATTGGGTTTAGAAACCCATGGTGGCAGCAGCAGTATTCCCAATAGTCATCCTGCAAAAGAGCATGATTCTAGGAATCTGCACAAGATAGTTCCCCCTTATAAGGAGGGGGATGACATTAACAATTGGTTTGCTGCACTTGAGAGGGCCTGTGTTATACAGGATGTCCCTCAAAGACAGTGGGCTGCTATCCTATGGCTATCATTTAGTGGAAAGGGTAGGGATAGGCTCCTTACTGTGAAAGAAAGTGAAGCCAATGATTTCAAAGTTCTTAAGAATGCACTCCTGGATGGTTATGGCTTAACCACTGAACAGTACAGGATGAAGTTCAGAGAGACCAAAAAGGAGTCTTCACAAGACTGGGTTGATTTTGTTGACCATTCAGTGAAGGCCTTGGAGGGGTGGTTACATGGCAGTAAAGTTACTGATTATGAAAGCCTGTATAACTTGATCCTGAGAGAGCATATACTTAATAACTGTGTGTCTGATTTGTTGCACCAGTACCTGGTGGACTCTGATCTGACCTCTCCCCAAGAATTGGGAAAGAAGGCAGACAAATGGGTCAGAACAAGGTTGAACAGAAAAGTTCATACAGGGGGTGACAAAGATGGCAACAAGAAGAAGGATGGTAAGTCTTCTGACAAGGGTGGGGACAAATCTAAAAATGAGTCTTCATCAGGCCCACAAAAACACTCTGGTGGGGGTGGTGGGCCCAAATCCTCTTCTAATCAAAACAAAGAAAAGAAACCATGGTGCTATTTATGTAAAATAAAAGGCTATTGAACAACAGATCCCAGTTGTCCAAAGAAAAGCACCAAGCCTCCTACCACTACAACCCCTACTGCTACACCTAGTGTCCCTACTAATAGCAGTGGTGGTGGGAGCAAACCTACTAATAGCCAATCCAAGGGAGTAGCTGGGCTCACTTTTGGTAACTTAGTTGGGGTTGGTCTTGTTAGGGAGACCACAGAGGCTGTGTTAGTCTCTGAGGGGGCTATTGATTTAGCCACCTTAGTTGCTTGTCCCCTTAATATGGATAAGTACAAGCAACTACCCCTAATAAATGGTGTTGAGGTTCAGGCCTACAGGGACACTGGTGCCAGTGTTACAATGGTAATAGAGAAACTGGTCCACCCTGAACAACACCTACTTGGTCACCAGTACCAAGTAACCGATGCTCACAACAACACACTTAGCCACCCCATGGCTGTTGTAAATCTCAACTGGGGGGGGTTACTGGTCCAAAGAAAGTTGTGGTTGCCTCAGATTTACCTGTAGACTGTCTACTTGGAAATGATTTAGAGACATCAGCTTGGTCAGATGTGGAGTTGGAGGCCCATGCAGCAATGCTGGGCATCCCAGGGCATATATTTGCTTTAACCAGGGCTCAGGCCAAAAAGCAAAAAGGACAGGGTGACTTGGATCCTGGAACAATGGACCAAGTGCTCCCTAAAGCTAGGGCTAGTAGAAGTAAAGCACTACCAACTATCCCTCCCTCTACAGTGGATTCTACTTCTGAGGAAGAAGAATTTCCACCCTGTGCAGAACCTACACCAGAGGAGCTGGAAGCAGACACTGCCGAGCTTTTGGGTGAAGGGGGGCCTGCCAGGGAGGAGCTGAGTGTGGCACAGCAAACCTGTCCCACACTAGAGGGTCTAAGACAGCAAGCTGTCAAACAAGCTAATGGGGATGTCAGTGACTCTCACAGAGTTTACTGGGAGGACAACCTCTTGTACACTGAAGCAAGGGATCCTAAACCTGGAACTGCCAGGAGGTTAGTGATTCCTCAGGAGTGCAGAGAGTTCCTCCTAACTCTAGCCCACAACATTCCCCTAGCTGGACATTTAGGACAAATGAAAACTTGGGACAGACTTGTTCCCTTGTTTCATTGGCCTAGAATGTCAGAGGACACAAAAGAATTTGGCAAGTCCTGTGAAACCTGTCAAGCCAGTGGCAAGACAGGTGGCACTCCAAAGGCACCCCTTATTCCACTGCCTGTGGTTGGGGTTCCCTTTAAAAGGGTAGGGGTTGACATAGTTGGCCCCCTTGACCCTCCTACTGCTTCAGGCAATAGGTTTATCTTGGTGGTAGTGGACCATGCTACAAGATATCCTGAAGCTATTCCTCTAAGGACCACTACAGCACCTGCAGTGGCAAAGGCCCTCCTGGGAATATTTTCCAGGGTGGGCTTCCCAAAAGAGGTGGTATCAGACAGGGGAAGCAATTTCATGTCTGCTTACTTAAAGGCCATGTGGAAGGAGTGTGGTGTGACATACAAGTTCACTACACCCTATCATCCACAAACAAATGGACTGGTGGAGAGATTTAATAAAACTCTCAAAGGCATGATTATGGGACTCCCTGAAAAACTCCGCAGGAGATGGGATATCCTTTTACCATGCCTCCTTTTTGCTTACAGGGAGGTACCCCAAAAAGGAGTGGGCTTCAGCCCCTTTGAACTCCTCTTTGGACACCCAGTAAGAGGTCCTCTAACACTTGTTAAGGAGGGTTGGGAACAACCTTTAAAAGCTCCAAAGCAAGATATAGTGGACTATGTACTTGGCCTCAGATCAAGGATGGCTGAGTACATGAAAAAGGCCAGTAAAAACCTTCTGGCCAGCCAAGATCTCCAAAAGCAATGGCATGACCAGAAGGCTGTTTTGGTTCAGTACCAACCAGGGCAGAAAGTGTGGGTCTTGGAGCCTGTGGCCCAAGAGCACTCCAAGATAAATGGAGTGGACCCCACACAATTGTTGAAAAAAAGGGTGAAGTCACCTACTTAGTTGACTTAGGCACTGCCAGGAGTCCCCTTAGGGTGCTCCATGTCAATCGCCTGAAACCCAGTATGACAGGGCTGATCTCACCCTGCTCAGGGCAACTGATGAGGGACAGGAGGAAGAGAGTGACCCTCTCCCTGATCTCTTCTCTTCCACAGAACAAGATGCTCTAGTGGAAGGTGTAGTTTTGGCTGATTGTCTTACTGCTGAGCAGAAAGACCATTGCATAAATCTCCTGGGTCAGTTTTCTGAACTCTTCTCTACTGTGCCAGGTACCACTTCTTGGTGTGAGCACACTATAGATACTGGAGACAGCTTGCCTGTCAAAAGTAAAATCTATAGGCAGCCTGACCATGTCAGAGACTGCATAAAGTAAGAGGTGCAGAAAATGTTAGAACTGGGAGTGGTTGAGCACTCTGAAAGTCCATGGGCTTCTCCTGTGGTACTTGTACCAAAACCTCATTCCAAAGATGGAAAGAAGGAAATGCGGTTTTGTGTTGACTACAGAGGTCTCAACCAGGTAGCCAAAACTGATGCTCACCCTACACCCAGGGCTGATGAGCTCATAGATACACTGGTATCTGCCAAGTATCTAAGCACTTTTGACTTGACTGCAGGGTATTGGCAGATCAAATTATCAGAAGATGCAAAAGCAAAAAACTGCATTTTCAACCATTGGAGGCCATTACCAATTCACAGTAATGCCTTTTGGATTGAAAAATGCACCTGCCACTTTTCAGAGGTTGGTGAACACAGTCCTGCAAGGGCTGGAAGCTTTTAGTGCAACATATCTGAACGATATAGCTGTCTTTGGCTCCAGCTGGGATGATCACCTGGTCCACCTATGGAAAGTTTTGGAAGCCCTGCAAAAGGCAGGCCTCACTAGCAAGGCTTCAAAGTGCCAGATAGGGCAGGGGAAGGTGGTTTATCTGGGACACCTTGTTGGTGGGGAACAGATTGCACCACTTCAGGGGAAAATCCAAACTATTAGAGATTGGGTTCCCCCTACTACTCAGACTCAGGTGAGAGCCTTCCTAATCCTCACTGGGTATTACAGGAGGTTCATTAAGAACTATGGCTCCATTGCAGGCCCTCTTAATGACCTCACATCCAAGAAAATGCCTAAAAAGGTATTATGGACAGCAAACTGTCAGAAAGCTTTTGAGGAGCTGAAGCAGGCCATGTGCTCTGCACCTGTCCTGAAAAGCCCTTGTTACTCTAAAAAATTCTATGTCCAAACTGATGCATCTGAATTAGGAGTAGGGGCAGTCCTATCACAACTTAATTCTGAGGGCCAGGATCAACCTGTTGCTTTTATTAGTAGGAGGTTGACCCCTAGAGAAAAGCGTTAGTCTGCCATAGAGAGGGAGGCCTTTGCTGTGGTCTGGGCACTGAAGAAGTTGAGGCCATACCTGTTTGGCACTCACTTCATTGTTCAGACAGACCACAAACCTCTACTTTGGCTAAAACAAATGAAAGGTGAAAATCCTAAATTATTGAGGTGGTCCATATCCCTACAGGGAATGGACTATACAGTGGAACATAGACCTGGGAGTAGCCACTCCAATGCAGATGGACTCTCCAGATATTTCCACTTAGACAATGAAGACTCATCAGGTCATGGCTAGTCTTATTGTCCTTCGTTTGGGGGGGGGGGTTGTGTAGGAAAGTACCATCTTGCCTGGCATGTTACCCCCATTTTTCACTGTATATATGTTGTTTTAGTTGTATGTGTCACTGGGACCCTGCCAGCCAGGGCCCCAGTGCTCATAAGTGTGCCTGAATGTGTTACCTGTGTTATGACTAACTGTCTCACTGAGGCTCAGCTAATCAGAACCTCAGTGGTTATGCTCTCTCATTTCTTTCAAATTGTCACTAACAGGCTAGTGACCAATTTTACCAATTTACATTGGCATACTGGAACACCCTTATAATTCCCTAGTATATGGTACTGAGGTACCCAGGGTATTAGGGTTCCAGGAGATCCCTATGGGCTGCAGCATTTCTTTTGCCACCCATAGGGAGCTCTGACAATTCTTACACAGGCCTGCCACTGCAACCTGAGTGAAATAACGTCCACGTTATTTCACAGCCATTTTACACTGCACTTAAGTAACTTATAAGTCACCTATATGTCTAACCTTTACCTGGTAAAGGTTGGGTGCTAAGTTACTTAGTGTGTTGGCACCCTGGCACTAGCCAAGGTGCCCCCACATTGTTCAGGGCCAATTCCCCGGACTTTGTGAGTGCGGGGACACCATTACACGCGTGCACTACATATAGGTCACTACCTATATGTAGCTTCACAATGGTAACTCCGAATATGGCCATGTAACATGTCTATGATCATGGAATTGCCCCCTCTATGCCATCCTGGCATAGTTGGCACAATCCCATGATCCCACAGGTCTGTAGCTCAGACCTGGGTACTGCCAAACTGCCTTTCCCGGGGTTTCACTGCAGCTGCTGCTGCTGCCAACCCCTCAGACAGGTTTCTGCCCTCCTGGGGTCCAGCCAGGCTTGGCCCAGGAAGGCAGAACAAAGGACTTCCTCAGAGAGAGGGTGTTACACCCTCTCCCTTTGGAAAATGGTGTTAGGGCTGGGGAGGAGTAGCCTCCCTCAGCCTCTGGAAATGCTTTCATGGGCACAGATGGTGCCCATTTCTGCATAAGCCAGTCTACACTGGTTCAGGGACCCCTCAGCCCTGCTCTGGCACGAAACTGGACAAAGGAAAGGGGAGTGACCACTCCCCTGACCTGCACCTCCCCTGGAAGGTGCCCAGAGCTCCTCCAGTGTGCTCCAGACCTCTGCCATCTTGGAAACAGAGGTGCTGCTGGCACACTGGACTACTCTGAGTGGCCAGTGCAAGCAGGTGATGTCAGAGACTCCTTCTGATAGGCTCCTTCAGGTGTTGCTAGCCTATCCTCTCTCCTAAGTAGCCAAACCCTCTTTTCTGGCTATATAGGGTCTCTGTCTTTGGGGATTCCTTAGATAACGAATGCAAGAGCTCATCCGAGTTCCTCTGCATCTCTCTCTTCACCTTCTGCCAAGGAATCGACTGCTGACCGCGCTGGAAACCTGCAAAACTGCAACAAAGTAGCAAAGACGACTACTGCAACTCTGTAACGCTGATCCTGCCGCCTTCTCGACTGCTTTCCTGGTGGTGCATTCTGTGGGGGTAGTCTGCCTCCTCTCTGCACTAGAAGCTCCGAAGAAATCTCCTGTGGGTCGACGGAATCGTCCCCCTGCAACCGCAGGCACCAAAGAACTGCATCACCGGTACCCTGGGTCTCCTCTCAGCACGACGAGCGAGGTCCCTTGAATCCAGAAACTCTGTCCACGTGACTCCCACAGTCCAGTGACTCTTCAGTCCAAGTTTGGTGGAGGTAAGTCCTTGCCTCCCCACGCCAGACTGCATTGCTGGGAACAGCAACTTTTGCAGCTACTCCGGCCTCCGTGCACTTCCGGCGGAAATCCTTTGTGCACAGTCCAGCCTGGGTCCACAGCACTCTAACCTGCATTGCACGACCTCCTAAGTTGTCCTCCGGCGGCGTGGGACTCCTTTGTGCAACTTCGGGTGAGCACTGTTTCACTCCACTTTGTAGTGCCTGTTCTGGCACTTCTGCGGGTGCTGCCTGCTTTTGAGAGGGCTCCTTGTCTTGCTCGATGCCCCTTCTGTCCCCAGACACAATTGGCGACATTCTGGTCCCTCCTGGGCCACAGCAGCATCCAAAAACCCTAACCGCATGATTTGCAGCTAGCAAGGCTTGTTGGCAGTCTTTCTTCAGGAAAACACTTCTGCACGACTCTCCACGGCTTGTGAGAACTATCCTTCAAAGGGAAAGTTCCTAGCCCTTGTCGTTCCTGCAGAATCTTCAGTTTCTACTGTCCAGTAGCAGCTTCTTTGCACCCACAGCTGGCATTTCCTGGGCATCTGCCCATCTCCGACTTGCTTGTGACTTTTGGACTTGGTCCCCTTGTTCCACAGGTACTCTCGTTTGGAAATCCATCGTTGTTGCATTGCTGATTTGTGTCTTTCCTGCAGAATTCCCCTATCACGACTTCTATGTCCTCTGGGGAACTTTAGTGCACTTTGCACTCACTTTTCAGGGTCTTGGGGTGGGCTATTTTTTTAACCCTAACTGTTTTCTTACAGTCCCAGCGACCCTCTACAAGGTCACATAGGTTTGGGGTCCATTTGTGGTTCGCATTCCACTTTTGGAGTATATGGTTTGTGTTGCCCCTATCCCTATGTGTCCCCATTGCATCCTAATGTAACTATACACTGTTTGCACTGTTTTCTAATACTATTACTGCATATTTTGGTATTGTGTACATATATCTTGTGTATATTTGCTATCCTCATACTGAGGGTACTCACTCAGATACTTTTGGTAGATTGTCATAAAAATAAAGTACCTTTATTTTTAGTATATCTGTGTATTGTGTTTTCTTATGATATTGTGCATATGACACTAGTGGTACTGTAGGAGCTTCACTCGTCTCCTAGTTCAGCCTAAGCTGCTCTGCTAAGCTACCATTATCTATCAGCCTAAGCTGCTAGACACCCTATACACTAATAAGGGATAACTGGGCCTGGTGCAAGGTGGAAGTACCCCTTGGTACTCACTACAAGCCAGTCCAGCCTCCTACACCTAGCAATGCCATCAGTGTACTCTTGAATGTGTCCAAGTTTTAAAACAATTACTTACAAATGTTGATGCAATCTTTTTTTTTTTTTTTACATATGTAATACGCGTTAAAAAGTCTGTTTTCTAAATATTTTTTTGTGCGATTTGCACGCACATTTTTACATAAAGCTGTGGTTGCATTTTGGCCTCTACCCAATGTATGCATTTGCAGGATCATGTCTTGAAATAAAGAAACAGTCTGAGGGGGCATACCTGAAAACCCTGCATGGGGAGACCACTGCCTGGTCTTCGATGCAAGGGAACACAGCATCAGAGGATAGTTTTATTTAATAAAATGCTGGCTGGGCCCTGCACAATGCGCAATGAAGAACGCGACTCACATGCCCCCATGGATATCATCACGGGGTCGCCAGGGGTCTCATCTTTGACCCCTATCTTGCCCCTTGCGACTCCTGGTACTGGCTTTCCGACCCCTGGCCTCAGAGGTGGCAAAATCAGTGCCAGGAACACAGGGGCAGCTCATCCTTATGGACATCAGTTGGGGCTCCACTTCCTTGTTAGCAATCAGTATTTTTAATTACACTAATAGTGAGCAATATTATATTATTCACTTTTAGAGTAATACAAAATGTAGTACAGTTAGCTGGTCTATGACCCTCCTTGGTTGTTGAGATAGGTTGAAAAAACACTTTTAAATGTATGTTGTGTGCATGCTTGCGGGTGTGCGTGTGCTTCTGTAAAAAAAGTGTTGTATAAGTGAATGTCAGTGTATGTGTAAGCATGTTTGTGTAAGAGGAAGTAAAGATGAAATAGCGTGTGATGTCACTTCTGCGACCCCTGGCATTTTGTTGAACTGACATCCATGCATGCCCCCCCCCCCCCCCATGTCCTGCATAAATACAGCGTGCCTGGGATATGAGAAAATACAAGATTTAATTTTAGTATTAAAATTGCTGTTTTATATATTGCAAATAAACCGGTGGGTACAGAGCACTGACCATGAGCACAATTTACATCACACAAGGACACAATCATTAGAGTTAGCAAGAATAAAACAAATATAACCGGTGTAATTCAACACACCGCATCCAAATCCTTTCTCATGTGGATTTCAGAGGTTCAGCAGAGTCGAAACTTGTTGGTACTGTTAGGGTTGGAGCAGGATCACACGGGCGGGTTTCTCTTCAAACCCCTTTGGAAAGGGAGGAGGAGGAAGAAATCTTCACTTGTGATTGCATTCCACTGCAATCTGCACACTGGATGCTCTCTGTGAAAGGGCAGAGCAAGGTCACACTGGTGGCTGGCTGCTGCTGGTCCTCTGTCAGCTCTGACTTTCGTAGCCAGAGCAGGGTTGTGCTGGGCTAGTCACTGGCTGTTCTGAGGATCTGTCATGAATGGCTGGGGACTGATGATGTTGACAAAACGGACAATGTTGTTGCTGCTCCGTCGTTGCACAAAGAGTAGGGAAATACAGTGAGAAAATGTCTCTCTTTAAAGGATTTCCTTACCTGCTACACAATTCACCTGTGCAACTTCTCCACCAGTGAGAAATAAGCGAGAAGTGAGCAAGGACACATCTTTTTTCACTTTAGTGACCATGCTCACTCCAACGCTACCTCGAGCAAAAAACGGACTGTGTCACTGGAATCAAAACAGAACCCAATAAGAACTGTTACAGTGCCCCCCTTTAAAAACTGCTGGTGCTCAACACCTGCAGGACCCAGCCCACTTAAAGCCCTGGTTCTCCTACTCTCGATATAAAAAGGGGAGAACTACTTCAGCCTCTGCTGCAGTAAATCTCCCAAGCATTCCTCGGGTGAAAGGGATCTGTAGTGAATTTGGAAATGCCAACAAACACAAGTTTCTGGGCATTCACAAACTCTTAAGGCAAACCATGTCTTGATCGTCCAATTTTCACACCCGTTGGGTGGAATTTACTACTCAGTTATTGTTACAGTTGAGGTAGAAAACCATTTATGCCTGACAGGTATGTTTTTTGTGGATAGCTGACTGGCCTAAATGGAGTCATTTTTGTATTAAAATAGAAAAAATGGGCTACGTTTTTGGAAAATGCCAAAATTGTGGTAAAAAATAGTTTTTTTGATTCAGCTCCGTGTGTTCACTTATGTGAGTTTAGCACAAGACGTTGTTCACTCACGCCATAGTTCTGAAAAGAAAACCAGACACTTTTTTTGGAGCACTTTTTCCTATTTTTCCCCCAAAAATCAAAATGTAGCTATATTTTCTTGGTCCCCTCCACGGGAATTCACAAACCCTGGGTACTTTTAGAATCCCCAGGTTGTTAGAATAAAAATACAGATTTGGGGTAGATACATTAGGTGGGAAAATGTTTTGGAGCCATAAGAGCGAACTACCAGAAATAGCCAAAAAAGGGCTAAGCAATGGGAAGGAAAAGCCCCAGCAGTTAGCGGGTTAAAGTGGTAATAGGTAGAGAAATGTATTTAATTTTTTTTTCTATATATTTTTTAGCACATTATTGAAAAGCACAATGTTTAAGATTTTTTTAAGTAGCATGGTCATTTGTAGATGTTACTGCAGTACTCCATAAAATGTTTTGTACGTAATTAAATATATAAAGGCCTTTATAACACACTAGAGTACATTATGGCCCTCATTATGACATTGGCGGGTGGTGGAGGCCGCCCACCAATGTAATTCTGCCATCAGGCCACACGGGCAGCTTGAACCTCAACGGACCTAATTTTAATTCCCTGCTGGGCTGGCGGGTGGAAATGTTTCCGCCCACCGGCCCAGTGGGGAACAGGGCCTTAACATTGCACCCTGACCCTAATGGAGCTGGCTGCAATGTGGTAGTGCGGCAGGTGCAGCAGCACTCGTCGCGCATTCCACTGCCAGTAATTCGGGCAGTGGAATGCATGATGGGGCTGTGCATTGGGACTCCTGCACTGCTCATGTCAAGTGCATGGGCAGCGCAGAGGCCCCCACCCAAGGTCCCCATCCCGCCAGCCTTTCCGTGGCAGTGTAAACTGCCATGGACAGGCTGGCAGATGGGGACTCGTTATCCCCAGGGCTATGCTGCATGCAGCACTGCCCTGGCAGATTACAACCACTTGGACCGCCAGGCTGCAGGCTGGCAGCAGCCTGGTGGTGACGGTGGTTGGACCGCCACTGTGACCCTGGTGGGGTTGGACCGCCACTGTGACCCTGGCGGTCTGGCGACCTCCAGTGTCATAATGACCCCCATTATTTGTAAAATATAGTCTAGTACAGTGTAATTTTATTTTTTAAACATTTTGGGCCATATTCATACTTTTTGACGCAAAACTGCGCTGACGCAGTTTTGCGGCAAAAAAATTTGCGCCGGCTAACGCCATTCTGAAGCGCCATGCGGGTGCCGTATTTATTGAATGACGTTAGCCGGCGTTAGCCGCCGGCGCTGTCTGGTGTGCGTTGAAAAAAACGACGTACACCAGGCAGCGCCGGCGTAGGGGGAAAATGGCGTATGGGCGTCCATAAATGGTGCAAGTCAGGCTGAGGCAAAAAAATCGCCACAACCCGATTTGCGCCATTTTTTTACGATGCCCATCCCCCATTGAAATGACTCCTGTCTTAGCAAAGACAGGAGTCATGCCCCCTTGCCCAATGGCCATGCCCAGGGGACTTCTGTCCCCTGGGCATGGTCATTGGGCATAGTGGCATGTAGGGGGGCACAAATCAGGCCCCCCTATGCCAAAAAAAATAAAAAAATACTTACCTGGACTTACCTTAAGTTCCCTGGGGTGGGTGCCTCCATCCTTGGGTGTCCTCCTGGGGTGGGCAAGGGTGGCAGGGGGTGTCCCTGGGGGCAGGGGAGGGCACCTCTGGGCTCATTCTGAGCCCACAGGTCCCTTAACGCCTGCCCTGACCCAGGCGCTAAAATCCGGCGCTAATGCGGGTTTTTTAGACCCGCCCACTCCCGGGCGTCATTTTTGCCCGGGAGTATAAATACGACGCATATGCATCGGAGTCATTTTTTAAGACGGGAACGCCTACCTTGCATATCACTAATGCAAGGAAGGTGTTCACGCAAAAAAATGACGCTAACTCCATGAACTTTGGCGCTAGACGCGTCTAACGCCAAAGTATAAATATGGAGTTAGTTTTGCGTAGAATTTGCGTCGAAAAAAACAACGCAAATTCGGCACAAACGGAGTATAAACATGCTCCTTTGTTTAGCTCTGGGGCACTTCCTAGGAAGTACCATTGTACTCCATATATTTATTTAAAAAGATATAGAAACTTCTAAATAATTTTCCCTATTGCCACTTTCAGAAAGTGGTAATGGGTAGGTTAAAAATATAAAGTCTAAAACACCCCTATCTCTAGGGGAGTAACACAGAACACAACCAAAGTGTACGTAGAACAACATGACTGCATTTAACGTTTGTAAAGGCAATTATTAGCCAATCACATATTGCCTTATCATCACTTTGTACCATAGTAGATCTGCAAAATACGGCAAAAAAATCTTTAAACTTCAGCAACAACAAATATCGGAAAGATAAAATGCCTTATAACTTAAAAAATACTTTCCCTACTTACCTGGACTACCCACCATGATCATCTGCACACCATCATTTATAATCCTGCCAAATTTAATGGAAAATGTGCTGCTGTTTTGTCGCTACATCCAATACGAAAGTCTATGGAAAATGCATTGGTGAAAAAATGCTTTTCGGGACCATCCCTTTTGCCTTTGCACACCTTTGACCAATCACTGCAAAACTTTCCATTCTCAGCCAATGAAGAGAAAGCTATAGGTTTGCTAAGTTTCATGAAGTTTCATCTAATGGTGACAAAGCTATTAGTGAGCAAAAATCTGAGGAATTCCTTTCTCTGGGAGGAATTCTATCTATTAATACAGAGTGAGTACCGCAGTATAAATTCAATGACATCTTTGATTACATTACTCATGACATCTCAAATGATATCACTTATAACATCACTCATGACATCATCTAAACTACTGATCTTCAATTTACATTATTGTGAATGTTCGAAATGGGGACTCTAGTTGGCAGAGGTATACACCCTTGTCCAAGTAGGGACTATAATCCTAGTCAGAGTAAGTCACATACAATACAAATTATCCTGTGCCCACCCTCTGGTAGCTTGGCACTGAGCAGTCAGGCTTAACTTAGAAGGCAATGTGTAAAGTCTTTGTGCAATAAATCATACAGTAACACAGTGAAAACACCACAAAAATACACCAAACAGGTTGAGAAATATAGATTATATTTATCTGAATAAAATAAGGTCAAAATGACAAAGATCCAATAAGCACAAGTTGCAATATCACTTTTAAAAGGTTTAAAAGAGTCTTAGTCCTTTGAAATAAACAGTTGTCTCTTTGTTACACACAGTACCTGAGATGTGTCAAAAATAACGACGCATGGGGACCGCAGAAAAGGAGATGTGTGCAAAAATAGGGTGTTGCATAGAATTTTCCGATGTGGCACAGACAATACATTGTTCCTGTCCATGCTGCAAGGCGTTTGCGTCATTTTTTGGTATGCATTCTTGGTTCCTCACTGTGATGCAGGGATACTTTGATGCCCTGTGAGGATGCAGGGAAAATCCTTGACGCGGTGGAAGGAAGCGCAGGTGCTGCATCGATCCAGTTGGTGATGCGTCGAATATTCCTTTGCAAGGCAGGCACTGCGTAAAATTTCCAGTCGGGCTGCGTCGCTCAGGTTGGCTGCGTCATGATTTCTCTGTTGCAATGCAGGCTTCATGTTGATTTCAGCAGGCGGTACGCCGATTTTCAACACACAAGGAATTTCTTGAAGAGATGAAGTTGCTGCAGCGCCACGGAATCCTAACTATTATTTATACTGTATAGTGGATTCTGTGCTAGAGGTCAATGGATTGAAGCGCCATAGGTTTGAGGGGATGTCATCAATGAGTAATGTAAGCATCAACAATAATCAGCATAGTCAATGATATTAAACCTCAAACAATGACCACACCAGTTTATTAAGCAGAATCATAACATTTATTTCTCTAGATTAACAACACTAGGGTTACGAAAATAACTCTCAAACACAAATGGTAAGCATATCAAATTAATGGTGGTTGATTAGAATGTCTTATATATCTAAGTTTAATCAAAACAACTAAACAAATAATCTCCAAAAG
The DNA here is from genome assembly GCF_031143425.1 of Pleurodeles waltl. Classification (NCBI taxonomy): domain Eukaryota; kingdom Metazoa; phylum Chordata; class Amphibia; order Caudata; family Salamandridae; genus Pleurodeles; species Pleurodeles waltl. Next base: position 657,484,500 of record NC_090450.1, on the reverse strand, counting down.
AATTAAACTTTTTAATAATACCATAACTGGTAATAATGGCAAAGTATACATTAGTACAACACTCAAAAGATGTCAATATAAACCATGAGCATTTCGAGTTAATACCCTCTCTAACCACAAATTAGCATTAACATGTTGGGCTTCATGTAAAAAGAATTTAGAAACACAAATTTAGAAAAACTCTTCAACTCGGGTTATTATAAAAAAAAAATTCAATAATATACAGCAATCAAATTATAAGTTGCAGCTGGTACCTGGAAAGCGAAAGAGACACATATAACATTACAACATCATATTTACCCCAGTCAATAGCAACAAGCAGTCTACTTCAGCAAGGGGACACCATCAGATATATCTTCAGACGAATCGGGCTTAACATCAGCTAAACCCACACTGTTAATATGACTCGAACCATCAGCAGGAACACTGGAATCTAACAACTTCAATCTCTTCCGCTAAAATCTACAATCATCTCTCTGCCGCTTCTCATCTGACACTAGAAAATCCTACTAGGTTGTTATATTAATCTCTAAAAATCTTATGATTGGTCAGTTAATGGCGTGGTTATGTTTCAGCCAATAGAAAATTTAATTGATAACCTAAAATAAGACAACATTACATTAACTAAAACATTTTCTAAACAGTAACTTTTCACTTCCGTCTCGTCTGTAGCTCTACTGTTCAATCTCGAGTAAACTTCTCTTCCCAGGAAGAAACTTTTACAGTTGCATCCTTCACTTTCATCCTCGAGGAAGAAATCATGTATTAGTAACATTCTCAAACAATAGAACATTCAACTTATGCGATGCTCAGTTAAAACATGGCCTTGTAAGACATAATGCAGCAACCCACTAGGGGTAGCTGTGGACACATCTATTAAACAACCGAATACACTTTTATGTAAGCATTGAATTATGGAAAATAACCACAACATTTATTTCAAATTTTCTGTTAGGAACAGAAAATGAACTGTGCAACCATTATCAAAAGTCACCCGTTTTACACGTTAACTCATTATACATTTAGTATACCAAAATCATCAATGTACATATTAGAAAATTCACACTCTCACAAAGTCTTTGTTGGCCCTAAGACTTCAGAAACAGAAGGCAAGCTCAATTCAAGCCCTTGGAGAGCACTTTTGGGGGAAAGCAGAGCCCTTCTAGCAAAGTCAGAGGCCAACAAGGCAGCAGGACAACAGCAGAGCAGCAGTCCTTTACAGCAAAGCAGTCCAGATGGGTCCTTTGGGCAGCCAGGCAGCTCCTGTGACAGGGTGCAGGTGTAGATCCAGAAGTGTCTAGTTTGGTGGGCCAGAGGCCCAGTTTATATACCAAAAATGTCTTTGAAGAGGGGGTGACTTCAAAGAGTAGTTTTGAAGTGCGCAAGTTCCGCTTTCAGTTGAGTCCTGTCTGCCGGGGCCCTAGATGGGGGTTTGACAGTCCATTGTGTGAGGGCAGGCCACTGGCCTTTGAAATGTAAGTGCCAGACCCTCCGCCCTTCCAACCCAGGAAGACCCATTCAATATGCAGATGAGTGCAGGTGTGACTGAGTGCCCTGTGTTTGGGTTGTCTGGGTGCAATGCGCAAGGGAGCTGTCAACCAGTCCAGCTTAGACGTTGATTAGAAACAGGCTGTAAGGCACAGATGGCTTTTAAGTGCAGAGAAATGCTCACTTCCTGAAAGTGGCATTTCTAAAATAGTGATATAAAATCCAACCTTACAAATAAGCAGGATTTTCTATTACCATTCTTGTCATACTAAATACGACATGGTTACCCCTTTCAGATCAGAATCTACCACTCAAAAAGTATATGAGGGCAGGCCTAATGCTAGGCTATGAAAGGAGCAGGCCTCACAGTAGTGGAAAACGAATTTAGGAGTGTTTCACTACCAGGACATATAAAGCACATATGTACATGTCCTACCTTTTACCTACAAAGCACCCAGCCCTATGGGTTACATAGGGCCTACCTTAGGGGTGACTTTTATGTGGAGACAGGGGAGTTTAAGTCTTGGTAAATAGTTTTAAATGCCAGGTCAAAGTGGCAGTGAAACTGCACACACAGGCCTTGCAATGGCAGGCCTGAGACATGGATAAGGGGCTACTTATGTAGGTGGCACAATCAATGCTGCAGGCCCACTAGTAGCATTTAATTTAAAGGCCCTGGGCAGATGTGGTGAACATTACTAGGGACCTACAAGTAAATTAAATATGCCAATTTGGTATGAACCAATGCTACCATGTTGAAGGGCTAGAGCATACGCACTTTAGCATTGGTTAGCAGTGGCAAAGTGTGCAGAGTCCTAAAATCGTCAAAAACAGTTTAAAAAATGTGGAGAGAGGCAGGCAAAAAGTTGGGGACTGACAACCCTGTTGCTGTCAGGTCTAACAGTCCAGTTAAGCATTTTACATATGAGGAGAGTTCCTAAATAGTGCAGAATCATGTAAGGCATAAAATACATGCATACATGTACAAAAGTCAAAAACTATTATAGTGAAGCCCACTCCTTCAAAACACCAAAGACTTCTTATGTGAATGTGTTACTCCTACACAAAACGTTCACCCTGTACACGATTCTTCATGGAAACCTCACTCCCTCCAGACAAACAATCCTCAAGTGGTGAAGCTGCTGAAACGCAGAGTCTTATCCCTGTCCAAAACTCTTTACGGAGTCCACACTGCCTTCAGAACCCAAGTACCCTTAGGTGGCACAGCGTCTACTACCTACATCCTTCACCCTGTGTATAACTGTTTAGGGAGAGTACACTCCCTTAGGCACACAAGCAGTGTTAGGTGCTGAAGCTCCTACTATACTCAGACTTCATCCTGTTTACTGATCTTCACATAGAGCCCACTCCTTCCAGACACACAAGCCACATTTGAATGCCAATCACTGTGCAAAAGCTTATGCTCATTAGCAGAACAAATGGCACTGAAAATTTGCTCTACGTGTAACTTGCTAAATACGTTCGAGTGTGTGAAGCATATAGCAAACTCTGAAACTCATTGGATGATGCACCAGTGATGTCCCTTCAACCTTTCTTTTATATATATATATATATATATATATATATATATATATATATTCTCTTAAAAAACAAAGGTTACAGGGGTGTTATAATTAGGTTCTGGATTTACTCACAAAAACCAGAGAAACTCATCAGGTATAGTTAGTGTTATTTCAAGTAATTGTAGCTCGTGGCCTAAGTTAACTGTAATTGGCGGCACTGCCATTGCCCGGTAATATCTTCAATAAATTCACTTCTAATGTTTCATTGATATTTTTATTGATGTAATAAAAATTGTCATGAGTGCTGTAATATCTAGGTTAATTAGCAGTGTATGGCGAGGGCGCGAGTTTTAGTTACCTTAGGCTGCAAGTTATAGTGAGTTTAAATAACTCTAACTATTACTGCAGAATTTCTTTAACTTTGGGTGAGTAAATTCAGAACCTAACTATAACTTCCCTGTAACCTTTGTTTTTTAAGTGAATTTCTAAGGTTTATTTAATTATATTTCCTTACTTTAATGTTGCTTTAGCCTTTGTTTTTTTCAGTGAATTTCTATGTTTTGTTAACGTAAAGTAATCTTCATGACTATACTTTAATCCAACCACTGCCAAGCACCGCAGGGCCAAGCCTGCGGTCAGGCCCTGTGGCCTACCCCCTTTAATCACCTAAACTGGCATTGCACACAGCTTTCGGTCGTGCTTTTTGGGGGTTGGCCACAGGGCCTGGCCTGTGACCCGGCCCTGCAGCCAACAGCCCTAAGCACCCAACTCCACACAGGGCCTGTCTCTCTTGGTGTGAGAATAGGTGTGAGAGGGTGTCTTTTGGTGTGAGAGTGACTGAGAGAGTGTCTGTCTGGTTGTGACAGTGATTGTGAGAGTGGGTGTGAGAGAGTCTGACTGCATACCAATATTTGAAAGATACATTCACCGCCACAAATAATTTCAGATCATTTTTCAACATGGAATCGCAGAGTAAACGCACTTGCTTTGCCTTCGACAAGCCCAGGAGTTAGGATAATTTGTCAACTGTGGCTCCTGCTACATTTCTATTTGTAAGTGCTTCTTGTTGATGTTTCTGTGAAATGAGCATCATAGGCAGAACCGAAGCTCACCTGCTTTTTTATCCAACAAGAGTCTACAGTTTTGCAAAAAATGTCTGTCCAACTGGACCACTCTACTGGTTAGTTAGTGCTACCTCATTGGGTTAATGGCCATGGTGGGGGAGAGAACCATCCCTCGCCGGGCCGATCTGAGCCCCAGGGACCATATCCCCTGGGTCCCAGCCTTTATTAAATGGTGGAGTGGGACAGCATGGCCCCCCTTCCTTGGCCAATCTCAGCCCCAGGGACCCCATCTCCATGGCCCGGCCATCTGTTCTGGGTGCCCCACAGGGCACCCAGTGTGCAATGGGACCACAGGGAAGCCTTAAAACCCACGTGGTGCCAGCTGGCTCCCTGCCTCCTGCAAGAGCCTGCATTGCTGTCACAGACAGGGAGTGGTTAAACATGCAGCTTCCTGTCTGTGAGAGCAATAGTTTCCTCTATTTCCCTGTCCAAATCACTGTGAGCAGGGAAACAGAGGAAACCTCTCAGCTCTTGCTTGCTGGAATTGGAGTGTTTGCTGTGACTTGGCAGGAGCTATCAAAGCTATGTCCCGGGGTGGAGCAGGAGCCAGCCCTGGGGGTGGTAGTCCCCAGGGCCATTCTTGGCTCCACGAGACGTAACTAAGTATGTGCCCTGAGGGTGGGTGGTCCCTGGAGTGCAGGGGACCCAAACGGACCCCCCAATTTTTTTAGATATTTGTCCGGGAGGGGAGAAGGCCCCTGGGGCAGAGGGGGGCTGCATTGCCCCCCTCCAACATAAAACTTTGACCCGATCAGCAACAGACCCCCTACATTCTCTTTTTTCTGCCCCAGGAAGGTGTCAGTGCCCTGGGCTGTGGAGGGGCGTGAAGCCCCCTGTAATAATTTAATCCTTTGTGCCAGGGAGGTGACAGTCCCAGGGGCAGCGGGGCTGTATGGATTTCATCATTTGCCCAATTTAGTTTCATCATTTGCCTGGGGAGGTTGTGGTCCTGGGGCTGAATGAGGGCCACGCAGGCCCCCCACATTTATTTAATCATTTGCCTTAGGGAGGTAGCAGTCTCTGGGGCTGCGGGGGGTCAATGCTGCCCCCCCTGCATTCATTTCATCATTTGCCCTGGGTAGGTGGCAGTCCCAGGGGCATAAAAATGCCTTGGGAGGGGCGCTCTGCGAGCCCCCTCCCTTTATTTTTCATATGCCCATTTGCAGCAAACATGTTTTTTAAAAAGTGTTTTTTTCCCTGGCAGTACCAGAGAAGCCAAGTCCCAAGGTGGCTGCCAACACTTAGTGATTGAAGTGTTGACATCCAATCACGCTCTGCAGATCTCTGCATGAGCTCTTATTATTCACAATGTCATTAGGGAGGAACTGCGACCCCAGATATACAAACTTGGTGTTTCTTTAATTTCTCTTAAACTATTGAACGTATTTACACCAAATAACAAAAAGCGTAATCTGTGGACCAGAAGCTACCTTTATGCCAAATTTGGTGTAATTTTGTCCAGCAGTTTGGGCTGTAGTCGTGTCCTAAGGGAATTAACATAGGAAAACACCCTTTTTCTAGGCCCAGGCTTGACGGATCACCCTGAGCCTTTCTGCAGCAACAAGAATCAGCAGCACCTTTGTTTGGAAATTTCATGACGATTCGTCAAAAAGTGTCAAAGATATAGGCAAGTCAAAACCCACTTTCTCTATGGTAACATGGGCCGAACTATAACTATTACTGGTGACTGCCAGTACAGATATATATGTATATATTCAATGAAAAAACAAAGGTGCACTGCTAATTACCCCACAAATTATGGCACTCATGACATCTTTGATAATATCATTGATGATGTCAGTGTAAAATTTGCAGTAATATTTTTGGTGAAAAAACTGTACATATGGGGGCGTGAGTTATAGTTACCTTAGGGCATGAGTTATAGTTACTTGTGGTAACTATGACTGGTGAATTTCTATAGTTTTGTACATTTAAAATGTGAGCCTAACTATAAAGTCCCTATAACCTTTGTTTTTTAAAGTGAATTTCTATGTTTTAAAAAAAATTCTATTTCCTAACTATAACGTCCCTGTAACCTTTGTTTTTTTCAGTGAATTTGTTTTTTTAATGTATAGTAATTTTCATTACTATACATTAATCCAGCCACGCCATGCACAGCCTTTGGCCGTGCACGACAGTAGTTGGCCACAGGGCCTGGCCTCGAGCCAGACCCTGATGCCAACCCCCTATAAGCACCCAACCTTGCACCATGCATGACCTTCACCCATGCACAGTGGAGGTTGCCTGCAAGACCTGGTCTGCAGCCAGGCCCTGTGGCCAACACCCCCTAACCACCCAACCCCATGCTGTACAGGGGCCTTTGGCTGTGCATCATGGGAGTTGGCCATGGCATCTTTGGGTGTGAGAATAGGTGTGGGAGGGTGTATCCGGGGATGAGAGTCACCGTCAAATTGTCTGTCTGGGTGTGAGACTGCGGACATCAGTGTTTTAGTAGACGCATCAGTGTGTGTGTGTGGGTCTGTGAGTTGGTGCATGAGGGTGTCAGTGGGTCTGTGAGTAGGTGTGTGAGTATCTGAGTGGTCTGTGAGTGTGTGCATGAGTATCTGAGAGGGTCTGTGATTGGGTGAGTTAGTGTCTGAGTGGGTGTGTGAGTGGGAGAAATTGATTGAAAGAGAAACAGAAAGAGAGAAACAAAGTGAGAGAGAAGGAGATAGAGATTTTTTAGGTGGTGATGTCTGATATACTTAGAATGAGATATTTGTGTTCAATTTAAAATAAAAAATGTAATTGTTATTAAGAAAAACAATAGTATTTTTTTATTAAAAAAAAAAAGAAAAAATAGGGAAATGAGTCCAGCTGGACTCCAACCCCTTTGGTCAGTGTGTAGGTCTGCGACCTTCACACTGAGCTATGGGTTTTCTTTTTTCTTTTTTTCTTTTTTTTCAGCCCTCAATAGGCTTTCTGGGTCCACAAGGGAGCCTTCAAGGGTTTCCCTGTGGCCCCTGCTGATTTATTTATTTATTAAATTATTACTTTTTTAAAATAAAAATTACATTATGTGCTATATGGCAGCCTTAAGGCTTTCCTCACTGTGCCATTGTTTCAGCAAGCACGGAGCTGCTTTGACAGCATAGTCAACATGGACAAAGGAAAAGTGAATGCCTTAGCCAGACACTCGTGGGCTTCTGAGCACCATCTTTAAACATATCAGAGCTGAGAACAGTATATCTAAATATCATTCAAATGCATTATTCTCCATTATATCCAATCCTCAATATAAGAATGCTGCCTCAAAAGTAAAGCAGTACAGTAATACGCTTTTTTAAAAATTATTGTTGGACTTTTTTGCTTATGCAGGGTCATCCCCAATCTTTTTGCCTCCTATTTTTTCTGACCTGTTGCTGTTGGCTTTTGAGCTCTGAGCACTTTACCACTGCTAACCAGTGCTAAAGTGCATATGCTCTCTGTGTAAATTGTTATGTTGATTGGTTTATTCATGATTGGCATATTTGATTTACTAGTAAGTCGCTAGTAAGGTGCACTAGAGGTGCCAGGGCCTGTACATCAAATGCTACTAGTGGGCCTGCAGCACTGGTTGTGCCACCCACATGAGTACATGAGTAATCATGTCTCAGAATTGCCACTGCAGTGTCTGTGTGTGCAGTTTTAACTGTAAATTCGACTTGGCAAGTGTACCCACTTGCCAGGCCCAAACCTTCCCTTTTCTAACATGTAAGGCACCCCTAAGGTAGGCCCTAGGTAGCCCCAACGGCAGGGTGCAGTGTATGGTTAAGGTAGGACATATAGGGGGTCATTACGACCTTGATGGTCTTTTCGCAAGACCGCCGAGGTACTGCCGTGCTGAAGACCGCCAGTGGTGGAGGTCTTCCGCGCCGCATATTATGACCGCTGGCAGCCCGCCGTCCTTTTTCGGACAGAAAGCCGCCAGCAGCCATACAGGTGGACGGCGGGAAAGTGGAGGTTGCTCAACCTCCACCCCCACGTCAACAGAACACCGCCCACTGAATCACATCCCATGATTCGGCGTGGCGGTGTTCTGGTGACGGTGTTCTGGTTGCGGAGCTGCCCCTATGGATCCTGTCCCTCCCGGAGGATCAACGGACAAGGTAAGTTGATCGTCCGTTAGGGAAGGGGTGTGGGGGTGTTGTGTGTTGTGTGCGTGCATGGGGGTGTTCGTGTGGGAGTGTAGAGGGGGTGAGTGAGTGAGTGTATGCGTGCGGGGGTGTTGTGTGTATGGGAAATGTGTGCGGGTCGGACGGTGTGCATGTCTGTGTGTATGTGTGCGGGTATGTGTTGTCGGGGGTATATGTGCATGTTCGGGGTCGGGTTGGGCAGGGGGGTTGTGCCACCTTTGGGAGGTGGCAGGGGGGTGGGGGGATGGGGGGAGGATTCGTGGGGGGTAGATGGGGGTGGGGGAGACCCCTATCAGTGCCAGGGAAGGAATTCCCTGGCACTGATAGTGCCTACCGCCATGGATCTCATGGCGGTTCCCAAACACCCGAGATCCATGGCGGTGTGCAGGGTCCTGATACCGTCGGCGGTCCCGCAATCTCCAGCCCAGCGGTCTTCACCGCCATGGTGGTCGGAATGGTGAAGTGGCGGATGACCGCGGCGGTTATTCCATTTTTTTCCACCGGCCTGTTTGTGGTCTTACCGACGCTTTACCACCGACCGCCAGGGTCGTAATGAGGGCCATAGTAATGTGTTTTATATGTCCTGACAGTGAAATATTGCTAAATTTATTTTTCACTTTTGCAAGGCCTGTCCCTCTCATAGGTTAACATGGGGGCTACCTTTAAATCTGATTAAAGTGTAGATTCCCTTTGGGAGCGGATTGACGTGTGGAGTTTGAGGTTGCTGAGCTCACAATTTAAAAATACATCTTTTAGTAAGGTTAATTTTAATATTGTGCGTTTGAAAATGCCACTTTTAGAAAGTGAGCTTTTTCTTGCTTATACCATTTGTGTGACTCTGCCTGTTTGTGGATTCCCTGTCTGGGTCAGTTTGACAGTTGGGCTGGTTGCACCTCACACTAGACAGTGACACAAAAGGAGCTGGGGTGTAGCCTGCATTTCCTGATGAGCCATCTGTGCTAGGAGGGAGGGGAGGAGTGGTCACTTACACGTGAAAGGGCTGTGCCTGTCCTTACACAAAGCAGTCTCTGACCCCCTGGTTAGTGTCTGGGGCCTGGCCTGGGCAAAGCAGGATTTCACATTCAAAAGAGACTTTACTTTGGAGTAGGCCTACTTCAAAGGAGAAATTGGGTATAAGAAGGGCACCTGAAAACCACAGACTTTAGAACACTTCTGGAAACAAGAGGAACCTCTGCCTGGAGAAGAGCTGAGGAGAAGTACTGCCCTGCCTGTGACTGTGCTTTGTGGAGCTATCCTACATTTGCTGCTTCTGCCAGAGTAAGAGGGCAAAGACTGGACTTTGTGTGCCTTCCATCTTGTGAAGAAATCTCCAAGGGCTTGATTTAGAGCTTGCCTCCTGTTGTTTGAAGTCTCAGGGACAGCAAAGACTTCTCTCTGCCAGCACCTGGAGTCTCTGGAGAGACTCCTGCTCTGACAAGTGGTGCTCTATCCAGTCCCTGGGCCCGTAAAAGGAAAGCTGGTGGGAATCCACGGAAATCAACTTCGGACGACTTCCAACCGACGGCGCTGCTGAATCCGGTGACGCCGCCTGCACCCGACTCCGTGATCTTCGCTGGAACGCGACGATCTTCACAGGCCCGACGCCGCTGCAGCCCCGCTGAAGTCTGCGACTCTGTGGAAGTCGCCGCACCACGTCGTGACCGATGCCGCTGGTGTCGGCTTGTTGGGAATGACTCCGTCACGACGCCGTGTTAACACCTCATCGAAGCATTTTGTTTTTCTAAGCGCTATTTTTGAGTTTAATCTTTACAAATTTATAACTTGACTTGTGTATGTTGGATTTTTGTCATTTTGGTCTTGTTTTGTTTAGATAAATATTTCTTATTTTTCTAAACTGGTGTTGTGTCATTTTGTAGTATTTTCATTAAGTTACGTTGTGTGTTGGTACAAATACTTTACACCTAGCTCTCTGAAGTTAAGCCTAATGCTCTGCCAAGCTACCAAGGGGGTAAGCAAGGGTTAGCTTAGGGTGATTCTCTTTTACCCTGACTAGAGTGAGGGTCCTTGCTTGAACAGGGGGCAACCTGACTGTCAACCAAAGACCCCATTTCTAACATTGGTGATCAGCAGTTGGTTTTTGTACTTGTATTTGTACTTGACATACAGTGATTAAGTGTACACTACTGTTTTGATTTCAGACCACTACGTGACCACATACTACTTGTTTGGTGATCTTTCATTTTTCTCTTTGGTCCTCCTTTTTGTTCTACTTCCATGATTTTGCTGATCCCTTGACTGATTATTTTTACTTCACAGGGAACTTGCTTTCTGCCGTTGGAACTTTGCACTTGTTGCCATCATGTCTCAATCTGGAAATGCAACAGCTGGAGCTGTGTTTGAATTAGGGAAACTAAAGAGGTACTCAGTTGCTCAATTGAAACAGTTCTGTGAAGATCTTGCCTGTCCCATTAAGAGCTCTGCCAGGAAGGGGGAGCTGCAAGAGGCATTGAGGGCCTGGGTGACAGCCAAGGAAGCTGGGGGGCACACAGAAGATATGGATAGGAAAGTGCAGAGTCTACACCGTGGTGTAGAAGAGGTACCTGTTACACCTGGGGGGAGGGTCTCCAGGAGGGGTAGCAGTAGGTCCTCTAAGGGTCTGACTCCTAAAGATGTACAGGACAGACAGGCAGAAAGGGCTCGCCGGTTGGAGGCAGAAAAGTTGAGGATGCAAAGGGAGTTTGACGAGTAGAATAGGGACTTTGAGATAGAAACTATGATTTTGGCTTATGAGCTCAAACTGGAAGAGCTGGAAGTCAGGAGGGCTGAGTCCAGCTGGAAGGGTGGCAGCAACAATTTTATATCCAGTGCTGCTGAAGAAGTGCACCTGCCCAGAGATGTGGTGCCCTACTTGAAGGAGGGAGTTAACACACGCCAGGAGGTTCAGGGGTATGAGGTAGCTCCAGTGATGCACAGGGTCCCTGAGGTGGATTGGGATCTGGCGTGGGGAGTCATATTCCTACTGGTGGGAGAGACACTCTACTGACTCTAGGTGAGAGTGACAGGGAGGGGTTCCCCCCAGGTAGAAGTCCTGGTTATGGAGTGTGAAGACATCCCAGAAGAGTGTGGGTTGAGTGTCAGGGACAGTCAGGTACTGTCTCACCAGAATCAGGAGGGTGATGTGGGATGCTTTTTCCAAGCAGTGTCACTGGATGGTTGGGTGAAGGGTACTTAGGTTAATTCATGTGAGGGGCTGAGTAATGTAATTGCTGGAGAGCATATGTCTACTCCTTAATTTCCAGAGCTATGCCAACACCCGGTGGAGTGTGAGTTCTCTGACCCCAGGGAACTTACACTGGAGGCAGACCTTTGGGTGAGTACCAGAGAGTCTGAAGAGGCATTGGGGGGGGGTGCTCCTGAGAGGAGTGGTCTATGTAGTTCCAAACCAGGTGAGGTAGGGAAGGATTGTAGCGTCCCAGGTAGGTCCCATTGTAGTGGGAAGGGTGAGGGACCCAAGTCCAGTCTCAGAGGAGAGGGAATGGGGATGGGTTGAGGCCTAAGGTGCCCGAGATCTGGTCCCAGGACTTGGAAGGTTCCATGAGGGAACGTCAGGAGGGGAGCCTAGCCTGTATTGTAGGGCCATCTGTTGAGGGAGACCCCACAGTGTCAGGAGAGCTTGGAGGGCGGCTGTAGCCAGCGTCCCCCCAGTTCTGGTGTCTGGCGGTACCACTCCTGGTGAGGGGGTGCAGAAGTCCAGACAGAGGGTTGAGAGGGGGTTGCGGGCCCCACTGGAGAACCTAGAGGGCCAGGGGTCAGCTCTGAGAGCAGAGCCCCCCAGGAATGACCTTGGTGAGACCATTTCTGGGTTGGGGGCTCTGTCAGATGGGCATCCTGCGCCATCCAGACTCTTTTGTGGTCCTTGGGGACGGTGTGTCCCTTAAGGAGGGTAAGTGTGACCCCCTGGAAGTCCTGGTGTGCCAGGCAATGGTTCAACCGCAGGGTGGTGACTCTGGGTTGAATGATTAGGTTCAGGGGGTAAACTCTGACCTGATGGAGGGTAGGTGTACTCCCAAGGAAGGCCTGGTGCGCCAGGCAGTGGTTCAACCACAGGGTGGTGACCCTGGATTGGAAGGCCAGGTTCAGGGTGTCCCCCCTGACCCGGAGGAAGGGGCTACTGCTAACAGTGCCCCTACCATGTTGTCTTCTGGGGGGGCACTCCTAGTTGGGGGGTGCAGGACCCCAGAAGGAAGGGCAGGGGTAGGGAAGCCTCACACCTGACCCTGGACCAACCTGAAGGTACAGGTCCCAGGTTGGAGGACCAGTTGCAGGTTAACATCCCTGCACTGGTGGAAGAATTGTGCAGGACTGCTTCTAGAAGCACCCTGACAATTTTTGACTCTGGGGGTGCCGCTCCAGTAGGGAGGGTACAGAGCCCCAGAGGGGAGGAACAGGGTCAGGTTGTCATCCCTGACCTGGTGGATGAGAGAGTGGTAAAAGGGTGCCAGGCACCTGGGGTTACCGCCCCCCACTCTCCGCAATCACAGTGGTTGGAGAGTCCTCTCATCCCTGACAGTTGTCCAGGGCCACTGTGGCTTGCTGTCCTTGTGGACAGAGTTGCCCCTGGGGGGGCGGCGAGAGTCACACCCTGGGGGTGGAGTGGGCAACACTACTGTGTTGGCCCTGGTGGTGCTATCTACCCATTGGGATACATCTGTGAGCAAAGTAAAGTTAGGTGCTGCACAGATGTATCTGCGGATGTGGAGAAGGGTTCCCCATGGGTTAGCTTAGTGGTTCTTGAGAGTATGGACAGAGGGATCCGACTGGAGTCAGGAAGGCGTAGACCTGGAACATGCCCCTGCTGTTGTGGGCCTGGGTCCTTGTTCTATCTCCCCAATCATGGAAATACATCAAGGTATTGATTGTTCTCCCCTGGCTTTAGGCTGGTAGGGGGTTGTGTTGGACTTTTTTGCTTATGCAGGGTCATCCCAAATCCTTTTGCCTCCTGCCTCCTATTTTTTCTGACCTGTTGCTGTTGGCTTTTGTACTCTGAGCACTTTACCACTGCTAACCAGAGCTAAAGTGCATATGCTCTCTGTGTAAATTGTAATGTTGATTGGTTTATTCATGATTGGCACTAGAGGTGCCAGGGCCTGTAAATCAAATGCTACTAGTGGGCCTGTAGCACTGGTTGTGCCACCCACATGAGTAGCTCTGTAATCATGTCTCATACCTGCCACTGCAGTGTCTGTGTGTGCAGTTTTAACTGTAAATTCAACTTGGCAAATGTACCCACTTTCCAGGCCCAAATCTTCCCTTTTCTAACATGTAAGGCACCCCTAAGGTAGGCCCTAGGTAGCCCCAACGGCAGGGTGCAGTGTATGGTTAAGGTAGGACATATAGAGGGTCATTCTGACTTTGGCGGGCGGCGGAAATTAACCCCGTCGAAAGACCGCGGGGGTCATTTCGACTTTCCCGCTGGGCCGGCGGGCGACCGCCAAAAGACCCTGCAACAATGAAGCCGGCTCCGAATGGAGCCGGCAAAGTTGCAGGGGTGCGACGGGTGCAGTTGCACCCGTCGCGATTTTCACTGTCTGCAAAGCAAAGCTTTACCGCCGCGGTCAGAATGGCCCTGGAAGCACCGCCAGCCTGTTGGCGGTGCTTCCGTGTCCCTCCACCCGCGGTCCATGACCGCCAGGGTTGGAATGAGGGCCATAGTCATGTGTTTTATATGTCCTGACAGTGAAATATTGCTAAATTTGTTCTTCACTGTTGCAAGGCCTGTCCCTCTCATAGGTTAACATGGGGGCTACCTTTAAATCTGATTAAAGTGTAGATTCCCTTTGGGAGCGGATGGAAATGTGGAGTTTGGGGTCTCTGAGCTCACAATTTAAAAATACATCTTTTAGTCAAGTTGATTTTAAGATTGTGCGTTTGAAAATGCCACTTTTAGAAAGTGAGCATTTTCTTGCTTTTACCATTTCTGTGACTCTGCCTGTTTGTGGATTCCCTGTCTGGGTCAGTTTGACAGTTGGGCTGGTTGCACCTCACACTAGACAGTGACACACAAGGAGCTGGGGTGTAGTCTGCATTTCCTGATGAGCCATCTGTGCTAGGAGGGAGGGGAGGAGTGGTCACTTACACCTGAAAGGGCTGTGCCTGGCCTCACACAGTGCAGTCTCCGACCCCCTGGTGAGTGTCTGGGGCCTGGCCTGGGCAAGGCAGGATTTCACATTTAAAAGAGACTTTACTTTGAAGTAGGCCTACTTCAAAGGATAAATTGGGTATAAGAAGGGCATCCAAAACCACAGACTTTAGAAACACTTCTGGAACCAAGAGGAACCTCTGCCTGGAGAAGAGCTGAATAGCTGAGGAAGAAGAGCTGCCCTGCCTGTGACTGTGCTTTGTGGAGCTGTTTTTATGCTATGTAATACTTTATCCCAATATTGCTCCAGTTTCCCGTGACTCCATAACATATGCATCAGGTCTGCATCAAGCTCCGAGCATCGGAAGCATGCGCTGTTCAGAGTGTTGTACATCGATGCTATCTTGGTGGGACTAGTTATACTCTGTGAAATGTATACAGATTGATCAATTTAAAACAAGCATTTCTGGAAACCGTGTATATATATGTGCTGTGATTTTCTCCCACTGAGGTTCGTCTATAGGTTTCCCAATATCCTCTTGCCAGAGGGTCCGCAACCTGTCAAGAGGGAGTAGAGTGTCTTTTTGTAATGTTTTATAGAGTATGGTAAAATTGAATTATCTCCCCCTATCGTGCAGAGGGCCTTGCATCCCGCATGGGTAGGAGGTTCACTTAAACCCTGTTTCCAGTGTCGCCGTATGAGTGCTGTGAGTGATCTATGCATAAGGAACAGCCCCAAGGGGATTGCAAATTGTTCTATCAGTGCTTCAAAAGACAGCAGTTCCCCATTTCATTACAGAACAGGTCCCCAATTGTAGAGATGTTGTATGTTGCGAGTCTGGTGACTGCTAACGCGTCCCAATCTAGATAATTTACTCACTCTGGGACTCGTTTTAGGCCGATTAATCTTTTGACTCTGATTGAAGACACCTTAAAACGAGATAACTAATCTGCATGTCAGTCAATAAATCAATAATCTCATTAATATTCACAATAGCAAATCCATCGAATTAATCAATAACATCAATAAGATTTGAAACACACCATGACCTTTCAGTCATGAATAACCACACAGAATTTAGTAAGATTTATGATATTTATTCCCTATTGATTACACTCTACTAGCAAGTGTATTAGTCTTAAAACCAGAAAACACATCTACATTGTCATAATATGGCAACTCGAATAAGATTTCAGCAAAGCAAAGATCATGAACATTAGAACATAGCACGACGTCAACATGAATTAACTTTAGCAGAGTATCATTAGCGCATTATTCAACAAAGCATAGATTCAGTCATTTGTCTATATGCGTCCGTTTGGTGAATTCCTTAATTAACCTCGAATCAGCATTAGCATGTTGGGCTTCATGCAAAACAATTTAGCAACTCAAATTTAGAAAACATCTAACTATGGTCTCTATCAAAATTTAGCAGTTGGTACCTAGAAAGGAAAGGCAAACAGACAATTACAATTTCACCATCATATAGTTACCCTCAGTAATGGGTCAGCATACAGAGTCAGTCTTCGTCCTCAGCACATCAGTTGATTTGCCATCAGCCAGGAAACACAGCAAAGTTCAGCAAAACGGGCAATAAGGGACACTTCCCTCTTAAGGAGGAAAAGTATAGAACGGGTAAGGCAAGGGTGAGGATGGTTTGAAGAATTAAACAGCAAAGTCTTTAAGCAGAGTAACAGAGTGGGCGGGTAATAGCATATGGCACGCAATGGCAGAATGGCTAGAATGGCTTGAATGGTTGATTTCTCCTCGGGTCTTGCGGTTATATTAAAATCGTCAAACAAGTCTCTAATTTCCAATTGGTCAATATTTGGTGCATCATTATCTCCATCCAATAGTTCAACAGTCACCTCATTAAGATTGTCACCCCATAACAGTTCTCACGTAGTTTATTGGTTCTTTGGTTTGACGCCTCCAACGGGTAGAATGTCAGATAAGGAATAAGTGACATTTGTTACTCAAGTCAGTAGTCCCATTGTCTTCCCTAGTCTAAATGACCCTGTACCTGTTGCGAATTACACTGTTGCGTTCCACAAGAATGTCTCCTTGAGCAAGTCGGGTTCTCATGAGAAGATTTACTATGGTTACACACATTTCCTAGTCTTCTGGAAAAGAACGGCTTCACGTCCTTCAGCAAGTCAGCATATTGCACGTTAGAAAAACACATTTAATATGAAACCGGGCAGCTAGGCCCCGACTCATGCTAACTGAGGCCTAGTGATTAATTAGCAAAACCTTAACATATAACTTTTTAATACTAATACAAAATCATACATTAGTACATTTATAATCCATCAATAGTCAATTTCATTTATCCTCGTATATTTTGGTGGCCACTCCCCGTGGGCACATTTCAAACGCACGTTTAGTAAAACACATTAATACATTTTCTCTGCAGCATTATTATGCATTAATTCGCAAACATTTCATGTTAATTTTAATCATAAAACTACACTCCAACATAACGCCCGCTGCAGCATCTCCTCCGGGGAGTACATTAAGGCAGGACAGCGGCAGTAAGGAGATGTGGTTCTTGTGCGCTGCAAACTGCGCTTCCAACAGGCACGCATTACCTGGAGGTATGGCGAACGTATTTCCTGCATCCCTCTGGGGATCAGGAGTATCTCAAGAAGGGTTTTGACAGTGTGCTCAGCTTGTTGCCCCTTGGTTAAGTCTGATTGTGATGTATACCATGCTTTTGCCAGCCACTTTAATTGGCATGCTAGATAGTACATCTCAATGTCTGGTGCCGCCATCCCCACCTCTTCAGTAGGCCTTTGGAGTTTATGCAAGGCTAGTCTATGTCACCCGGCACCCCAGATAAGGCTACTTAAAATAGGAGTAAATCTCCCTGAATAGCGGAGGAGGGACTAGCAGGGGCAATGTCGAGAAATAGTACATTAATCTAGGCAGAGCTATAATTTTTACCAGCGCCAAGCGTCCGGCCACTGATAGGGGTAATGTCTTCCAGAACTGGGCATCTGTCCACAACTTCCGGATTGCTCTATTCACATTTCCCTCCAGGAGGTCTACAGAATTATGATAAATATTCACCCCCAGGTAACGGAAGGTGGACGAGGACCACTCCAAACCCTGGGAATTTGCAACTCAAGGTGCCCCCTCATATAATGGAAAGATGAGAGATTTATGGCAGCTTATAATCAATCCCGACATGTCCCCAAACTTTTCTAACAGGTCCATGGCTGCCGGTAACTCCCTGTCTGGGTCTTCCAGAAACATTATTATATCATCCGCATAAAGTGCAATTTGGTGAGATTGGTCCCCAACACTTAGCCCCTTGTAGTAACTACCTGTTCTTGCCATCTGTGCCAGTGGCTCCATCGCAATGGCAAATAGCAAGGGCGACAGCGAGCAACCTTGTCTGGTGCCCCTGCCAATCTTGTACGATCTTGAAATTTTGCCACCCATGCGAACACAGGCGGTGGGGGTTGTGTATAACAACTTCATCCACTTAAGTAATCCCGGGCCCAGACCCATCTGCTGTATTATAATCTCCAAATAGTCCCACCTGAGGCTGTCAAATGATTTTTCAGTGTCTACTGCTATAATTGCAGCAGGGCATAGCTTCGGAGATTGGGATTGTAGTATCTTGATTAGTCATCTTCTGTTGAGGGCGGTGCTACGGTGTGGGATGAATCCCATCTGATCTGAGTGGATCAGCTTTTGTATATTGGGCAATAGTCTCGAGGCTATGATCTGGCTGAGTATTTTATAATTCATTTTAAGCATGGATGAAGAGTAGTATGAGCGCACGTCAGTAGCCGGGCGACCCTGTTTCGGCAACGGTATCACTATAGCTTCATTCGTGGATGAGGGAAGCACTCCAGTTCGCAACGCCTCTGAGTTGAGGGCACTCAGCTGCGGCGCCAGAAGGTCTATATAGACACTACAAAACTCTACAGGTAGTCCATCCGCCCCAGGCACCTTTCCTCTAGCCATCGCCCCCACTGCCATAGCTACCTCTGAGGGGGAGATTGTTTTCTCCAATACCTGTTGATGTTCCTCTCCCAGTATAGGAAGCCGAAGACCCCTCAGACATTGCAACTGAACTTGGTCCCCAATGGGGGGGCGTATATTAGCGAGTAATAATCATTGAAGCTAGCGTTAATATTGCTTTCCCGTAAAGTCTCTTCCCCTCTGAATCTGCAATCTCCGTCACCAGGGAGTGCTGCTTTGGCGGGGCTGAGAGCCAAGCCAGTAATACTCCTGCCCTATCTCCCTCCGCGTGCTGTCTGGAGACATATTTTTTATAGTCAAAGTATCTCCGTTTTTCAGTAGCCAGCGCAACATTACCATTAGTTTCAGAGATAATAGGGGCTAATTCTGGGTCCTTGGGTCTCTTGCGTTCTAATCTCCTTGCGTCGTCCTCATATCTGTCTATCTCCCCCTCCAGGGATCTCCTGACCCCCACCACCCCAGCCATGCATTGACCCCTGATAGTCGCCTTGAATACTTCCCATTCTTGAGCCCGGGAGGAGGCGGTGCCCTGGTTAAGTTTAAAATATTCGCGAATAGTGTTCCTGATGGATTGCCGGAAGGTGCTATCTTCCAGTTTTTCCACTCTAAGTCGCCAGTCCGGTATCCGGGGGCGATCCCTTCTCCAGTCCAGCATAAGCAGTAAAGGATTGTGATCAGACACTGTACGGCAGAGATATTCAGCATTAATTACTGTACTGTTTACGTCGGGATGTCAGAAAAACATATAATCGGACTTGTAGGTCGTGTAAGGGCGAGTAAAAGGAGTAATCTCGCTCCTGAGGCTGAAGGTGTCTCCAGGAGTCCATGAGGCCCCAATGATGTTGCCAGTTTGTGAGACTCTTGGCCATCTTGTGTGTGGGGGAGTGCCGCAGGGAGTGTGGGGGGGATCTGTCCAACTCTGTGTCTGTGATACAATTCAAGTCGCCACCCATTAATGTTGCCTGGGTAAAGTGTGGTCCTAGCGTGTGCAATAGTGTGTTTAGAAAGGTGCCTTGGTCTTGGTTAGGGGCATAGATTCCTCCCAATGTAATATCCCTGCCTTCCAGGCGACCGGCCACCAGGACATAGCGGCCCTCCTTGTCTATTATTACTACCGTTTTTTGGAACGGTACTCCTGGCCGTATCCACATCAGGACCCCTTGCGCGTAAGGTGAATGTGACGTGACGTAAACCTGACCTCTCCATCGCTTAGTTATAGCCTTAACCTCCTTGTCTATGAGGTGCGTTTCTTGTATAATTGCTATGTGTACTCCACGTCTTTTTAGCTGACTGTAGACTTTATATTGCTTGCTCATACTATTTAATCCCCTAACGTTCCAGGTAAAGAATGTATAAGCTAAAGGTCTCTCGATAATCTGTATGTACGTGTAACTCGTCTATTCTGTCCCCCCGAGTGGCCATTCCTAGCTGGGCAGTAACACTAGTCCTGGCAGTGGCAGTGAGTGAGAGGGAGTTGATATACCTGTTAGTGACCAGATAACATCAAACAAAACAAGTCTGGGAATATCATTATCCGCTGGTCCCAAAGTGTAATTTCCCCTTTCATTCTTGCCTGTGTCAGTATAAAATATCTGTCCTTAAAATGGAGCAGTTTGGCAATGATCGGATGTGGTCTGGCACGCGGACGCGGGGGCCTCGCGGGTATCCTGTGAGCCTGCTCTACTGCAAAATATTGCAACAGGCCCTCAGGGGCCACTTCTTTGCGTATCCATTGCTCCAAATAAGTTTCCATGCTAGGTGCCTTGTGCTCCGCCTTTTCAGGGAAACCAACCAGCCGTAGGTTACTTCTCAGCGCCCTATTTTCAGCATCTTCTGCTCGTGCTTCGAGTGTTTTAATCCACGATGTCAATTCGGACACTGTTTTGGTTATCTTCTGGCATTCTGGGGCGAGTTGTTCTAGAGATTTTTCATTGGTGACCACTCTATCAGTCAATCATCAATGGTCATCCCTAAGGAGTATCAAAGCCACAGAAAGTGTGTCGATCTTAAGTTCTAGAGCGTCACACGATGCTTGTATAGCCTGTAGCATAGTATCCAGAGTGGTCTTTTGGTGCAGTGCCTTATCAAATTTGCTGGTACCGTTGTCCTTTTGGGATCCTCTTGCCACGTCGTCCCCAGGGCCATCTCGCTTTTTTGGTTTACCCATGTCCGCAGCCACCCTTAATCTTGCACAGGATTGAAGCCCAATTTGTATCACCACAAGTGACCGTGTGGCTGCACACATCCACTGCTACAGTTTCCAGGGCCTCAACTGCGCAATTCCAAAGTCCTTTCTGCGCATTATGAGGCCGTCAGGGCACCTGTCATTACTCATATCGCAATGTGGGGATCCATCGCATCCCGCCACACCGGGGGAGGCAACGAAGATCCAGCCTCCCCGGGGGCGCCGCACGGAAACCCCGGCCACGGGCCACAAAGTCGTGTTCTGTTGCAGGCCCCTTCACATGGGCACGGTATCTGTTCCCCCGGATCAGGGCAACCGCTGCGTTATCATATCCCCCTCCTCCGAAGATGTGTGACCTAAGGAGCCAGCGGTCCACTGCTCCCCGCCCAAGTCCGCCAAATGGCCTCCTTCCTGGCCGTAATACTGGCTCCACACCGGTCTGTCTTTCCAGTGGTGGGGATATCAGGTCCCCAGCCCTCCCTCTTATGCAGCGCACAGGCCCCGACCAAGGGCCACAAGGCCGCCCTTATCCGCAGTCACCTCGACCGGGTTTAGCGTCGGTATTCACTAGGGCAGGTCTCCAAAGTGTTTCCGGTGCCTCCTCTGTCACGCCGCAGTTCAGGAGCAAAGCAGCGGGCGATGCACCTCCCATCAGCGTCTCCTCTAGGCAGGATCCTCTGGTGCTGGGGGCCTCACCGCGCTGCCGTCCACCGAACCATGCCACTCCAGCCCCCGATCAGGCTCAGCTCGGTAGGGTCACTAATGGCCGGCGTCCCCCGTCACTCACCGGCAAGTCGTTCTTCCGCTCTGGGGCCCCAGTGCCTTTTATTAAGGCCGTTTACAGCATCCCTGGGGTGCTGCCATCTTGCCCGTCAGTCACCCTCCACGGATCGGGCCGCTTCACACCACAGGGCTTTACAGGATCCCTGCAGCCCGGCACACAAGGGCTGCCAGGGATTTCACCACACCTTCACCCTGATTCGGGTTGATTCCGAAGGCCGGGGAGACAGGATGAATGCTGGATGGTCGGAGGCCGCCAGGAGCTCCGCGTTACGCGTGCTGCTCCATCTGCCTCAAGCCACGCCCTCCAGCAGTACAGTAATACATAATGTAATATCACACTGTTCTTGGCCACACACTTGTGAAATTCCTGGGTGCCATATTTAAACATGTTACACAACAAATCCATGCTAAAGAAAACATACATAGACATCATTCAAATGGATTATTGAAATGTATTATTGTCTGATATATCCAAGCCCTAATGTATGAATGCTTCTTCATCAGTTTATCAATACAGTAATACATAATAAAGAATCACACCACGCATATCCAATATTCGCACGCACATTCATGAAAATTTGTGAATTTTTGCGATTTATTCGGGGCCAGAGATATACAAGTTTTGATTGTCCTTAATTTCTTATAAACTATTGAACAGATTTACACCAAATAACCAAAAGCACAAACTGCATACCGAAAACTAGCTTTCTGCCAAGTTTGGTATAATTCCATCCAGCGGTTCAGACTGTAGTCTAAATGCCCAATGGAAATTAACATGGGAAGCACAACTTTTTTGACCCCCTCTTTTTCTTGGCCCCTGATTGATGGATCACCCCAACACTTTCCATGTGCAACAAAAATCACTGGGTCAATTTTTCTTTGGAAATTTTGTGAAGATTTGTCAAATAGTGCCAAAGATATTGGCAAGTCAAAAAATGCTCTTTCAATGGAAACATGGTCCTAACTATAACTACCTACTAGCGATATGTATTACACAGATATATAATACAGATATGTATGTACAAAATGCATATATATATATATGTATATATATATAATACTTATATATTGAACTAGTGAATTTTTAGGGTTTTTTAATGTAATGTGTGCTTACCATCCCCACTCCCCTGTGGGTAGCTGACCACCCACCGTGCACGGCCTTCAGCCATGTGCAGTGTGGGGCTGGATGCGGGGCCTGGCCTGCACCACACACACCCCGTAGGAGCCCAACTGTCCGCAATCAATTAAAAAAAAGAATTACTTTAACTTTGGCCACAAGGCAGAGGGGGTAATGGTATCCCTTCCCTGCCCCTTAAAGTTTAAATTTGTTTAATTTTCAGGGCATGTGGACCACAATACTTCTCTGAATGTTGCATTAGCCAATCAGGTTTGTACTTCTGTGATCTCACAGGAGCTTCTTGCTCCAATGGGAGTGAAGCACCGGATGGGCAAAAAAAAGCCACATTAACCAATCTGATCACTCGTTATTTGAAGTTGAATGCCCATGCAGCTCCTGTGGGACTTCTGTGTACCCAAATTTCCAGATATCAATACATTTTGAACATTAATTTCTCCAAAACTACTGAATAGATTTTCATCAAATTGCAAAAAGCACACTTTCTCAGTAAAGATCTACCTTTCTGACAAATGTGATGTAAGTTTGTTCAACCATTTTAGCTGTAGCACTGTTCACAGTATTTCTCTGAATGTTGCACTAACCAATCAGGGTTTGAGCTTCTGTGACCTCAAATTGTAAAAAGCACACTTTCAGCATAAAGATCTAGTGTTCTGCCAAATGCGCTGTAAGTTTGTTCAACCATTTTAGCCGTAGCACTGTTCAAAATTCCCTATGGCATTTGAATGGGGAAATTGCATTTCGGAGACCACTTTTTTCTTGGTCCGGCTTGACAATTCACCCTGAAATTTTCCTGGAAGAAGCTAAAGTGAATGAAATATTTTTTGAGGGAATTTTTGTGAAGATTTGTGAAATAGTGCCACAGTTAATAGCAAAAAAATATTCATTTCTTATGGTAACTACGTCCTAACAATAATGACACAATAGTGACTGCTCTAAACACCACAGGATAGAGTCACATTATAGTGAAGTATTGAGATGAGTTAAAAATGAAGGGCCTGATTTAGATTTTGGCGGATGGGGTTACTCTGTCACAAACGTGACGGATATCCTGTCTACCGTATTAAAGTTTCCATGGGATATAACAAAATCATAATACAGAGGATGGGATATTCGTCACTTTGGTGACACAGTATCCCCATCTGTCAAACTCTAAATCAAGACCCAACTCTTAAAAAATAAATAAACAACGAAACTCAACAGCTATAGTTCAGTGAGATAACTTTCTATACCTGCACTCCCATCATGCAATCCTTATGAACTCACATATAACATCACTCATATCATTAAATCACATAATTGATGACATCACTGATGAAATCTCAAATGACATAATTGATGACATCATCCAATCAATGTGATTATTTGCCTTATTAAGCTAAACCTAGACCAAATTTTCTACCACATTTGTAGTGATAATTGGCATCGAGGGCATAAAGCATGTGCAGCCATTGACCCTCCTGTTTGACCTACAATGTTTGTTGTGACTTCACTGCCCTGCCGGTGTAATTAGCTTGCTGCCCCTGTTCTTGCCCCATTTTACCTGTCCTCTGTTGTCTAAGTCATGCTTCTAGTCCCTCTGTTCTGTTCTGTATGGTCCCCCTTGCCCACCATGGTATGCTGTGCTTGCACTTCCCCTCCTACCTGACCTACATGGTCAGTCTGCTGCCCCTAGCCTTCTCCTACTGGTTTGGGCTACTTTTGGGATACAAAGTTTGATATTTTCTTTGGTTACATTTGGGCTCTTTTTCTCAGAAAAACTTTACCCCACCTTTCAAGCATAGAAAAGAAATGAGTTTGGTAGTTTGAATGGAAGCTTTGCTTTGTATTTTAGGTTGATGTCATTGCATTCTGTCCATTACAGTGTAATGTCCAAAGGTTGCATTAACCCCTTTGTGAAAGATGATAGCCAAAGTAGTAAAAGTTCTTCCTGAAAATTATATTTGTCCAGCTTTTAAGTTCGTAATTTGAGTGCCCAATTTGGAGCCCTCTGGTATCCAGTGTTGTAGCATTATTATAAGGTATTTTCCAGTTCTTTATAGAAACAATGTAGGGAGAAGGTCAGATCTGTAGTTTGGGCACATCATATTTTGATTAGCATTTCTATACAATTTCACAAAAGGCACTGTTTTACAATCTTGTAATGTTAAATAAAGGAATTTTTAAGAATTGATTTGAATGATAGATGTAAAAGAGTAATCTTCGCATTCATGGTTCCATTTATAACTGAGTCCATATAGGTAATCATTGTTTACTTCTTCTTCTTCTAAGACTCCAAGCATGACCAAGATAAATTCCTGTGCATCTTACTTAGTGTTGAGGGTAAACATTAGTGATCCTGTATATATATCTACAAGGTCTTGGACCCCTGAAGCTGAATGTATTACAGTTCTGTCACTTATTAAATGTTACAGCAAATGAAAAAAGTGAAAAACACATTCTGTTAACTAATTTTTGTACAATTTGGTTTACTACATGGGGTAAATGGAACAGAAGGTTGAGAACAACATTTGCATAGCAGTTGACACCTGAACTGTTTTGCGACTGATAACTGTTGGAAAGTGGATTACTGGTAAGGGCAGATAAGTACCTAGACTAAGCAATAGGTCACTGACACCCACTAGGTCCATTTAGGTCGCAATAAATTCACCCCTGCTCAACCCTTGGTAGATTGGCAATGAGCAACAAGGCTTAACTTAGGACACACAGGTGGTCATTAAGACCCTGGCGGTCTTCTGACTGCCAGGGTTAACGTGGCAGTATCACCGCCAACAGCCTGGCGCTAATGACCATCAAATTATGACCATGGCGGTGATTCCTCCCATGGACAGCCAATATACCACACCAACCGCAAGCGGTACAAACACCGAACATGGCGGTAGCCACCTACGAGCAGTCAGAAAACAAGGATCCTCCCACCACATTATGACATAACACACCGCTGCGATTTCTGGGGCGCAGCAACAACACCAAAATGCCTGGCGGAAACACATCATTTAAAATGAGCCACTCACCTCCAGGGACACACAGGAGTACGTGGCCTCCATGGAACCTGAACAGCAAGTATTCCCGATGCTGAACCACGCCATGGCCGTCCTGGAGCACCAACACCAATGAAAATGACGATGGTGAGTACAGCCACCTTGCACACAAGGGTAGGGGGGGGAGAGTGACGCACACATACACAACACACCATACACACACCACACACCCAGAAACACATGCACAGGAATATAACAGTAACAGAACCCCAAAATAAATAAACACAGGACACATAAACAGTTCCAACCACTGTATCCCTTTTGTATGAATATGTAAAATGCAAAAAATGCACAGCTGCAGAAATAAATAAAGGAAAGGCCCAAAGGCCAGCCAAAGTACCTAATACCCACAGGGCAAAGTCCAAGCCCCAACTTGACTCCTGACAACATCGGAACTCCATTGTTCAGGGACATCATGTGGAATTGGGCAGGCACCTCAGGGGGCTGGAGTATGGGGTGGGTGTGGGTTGCAACTCATTGTTAAGAGGCTCCTAGCCCAGTGGTTCTGGAGGGAGCTTCCTGACCACAGGTTGAGGATGGGGCTGCCTGCCCACTGGTTCTGGAGGGGGGTTCCTGCCCACAGGTAAAGGATGGGGCTTTCTGCCCACAGGATGAGGAGCGGGCTGCCTGCCCACAGGTTGAGGATGGGGCTTCCTGCCACCAGGATGAGGAGGGGGCTGAGTGCCCACTGGTAACTGATGATGCCCCTTGGTCTCTAGTTCCAGACGCTGCTCCTTGGCCTCTGGTTCCGGATGCTGCTGCTTGGCCACAATAATTGAGTATGGGCTCCTTGGCCATGGTTTCCAGTGGGGCCTCCTTGTCCAAGGATTCCTGTGGGGCCTCCTTGTCCAGGGATTTTTGTGGTGCCTTCTTGTCCAGGGATTTCTGGGGGGACTCCTTGTCCAGAGATTTCTGTGGCGCCTCCTTGTCCAGGGATTTCTGGGGGCCTCCTTGTCCAGGGATTTCTGGGGGGCCTCCTTGGCCTTTGGTTTCTGGGGGACCTCCTTGGCCTTGGATGTCTGGGGGGTCTCCTTTGCCTTGGATTTTTGTGGGGTCTCCTTCGTGCAGGGATTTTGTTGGGGCCTCCTTGGCCCTGGGTTTCGGAGGTGGTCCCATGGTCTTTCCAATCTGTTTGGTAGGGGGTGGCACTTTAGCCCTTCGTTTGGGGGGATGTGTGTCCTTGTTGCGGGGCTATGGCTTCTCACTCATGTGCCCCTTAGTGGTAGCTGGAGACTTTGCGGGTGGAGCTGTGTCAGACTGGGTGCTTGAGGTGCTGGGCTGGGGTGATGTGACCTTCCTCTTACAGGCAGGAGGGAAGAGGTCAAGGCAGGCAAGGGCTAAGCTTCTTAAGAACAATGGGGTTGGATGTGGGAGGAGGGATGAGAATGGAGGTAGAGGGAGTGGTTGTAGAAGGAGGAGGTGTGCTGGACTTGGGTGCAGGTGGATGGACAGTGTGCTTGTGTGAGGAGGATAGCAGTTGGGGGTCTGAGTGTGAGCATGTGTGTGTTACTGGAGGGGGCAGATAGGGTGGCGGAGGACAAACATGACATGTGTGGATGTTGTGGTGGTGTCTGCAAGTGAGGTGGGTGTGCTGCATGAGGTGGTAGTGGTGGTGGTGGTGACCACATGTGGTGTGTGGGGTGCATGTCTGTGGGTCTGCTGTTGTAGTGACTGTGGACAAGGATGTGCAGGTGGCAAGATGTGGGACTTTTGATGCAGAGCATGCAGGTGTGCATGAGTATATGACTGTGAGGGAGGAGGAGGAGGGGGAGACAGTGGAGGAAGTGGATGATGTGTGTGCATCTGTCTGAATTATGATGCTTGTGTTTGTCTGTGGGAGTCTTATGTGTTGTTTGGGTGCATGCGTGTCAGAATGTGTGCGTGGGATGGGTTGGGGTGAGGAGACTGGAACTGGGTAGTGGTAGTTGGAGGGGCTGGATGAAACAGGGACACTGGCTGAAGAGGCCAGAGCCTGAAACGATCTCTGTAGGGCTGCCAACCCACTGTGGATGCCCTCCAGGAAGGCATTGCTGCATCTTGGATGCCAGCCCCTGGATTGTAGTCACAATGACTGACTGCCCTACAGAGATGGACCTCAGGAGGTCAATAGCATCCTCACTGAGGGCAGCAGGGCTGACTGGGGCAAGGCCTGAGGTACCAGGGGTGAAGGAGATGCCCACCCTCCTGGGTGAGGGGGCACAGGCAACTCGGTGGGGGGCTACTGGGAGGGTGGTGCTGGTACAGGGGTGGCGGTGGAACCTGTAGTTGGGGTGGTTCTAGAGGGGTCTGCCACCACCAGGGAACTCCCATCAGAGGATGAATCAGAGTCCCCCGCCGTGGTGCTCCTCTCACCCTCCGTCCCACTGGTCCCCTCGGCATTGGTAGACTCTACCTCCTGGATCAAGTGGGCTGCAGCTCCCTCACTCGCCAGTGTCCCTGCTCCTTCATCAGATGATGCTAATGCACACATGGAAAGGATGACAAAAGAAGAGAGAGGTGGAGAGAGAGAAAGGGAGCACATGGTCAATCTCAGCACCAACAGCACAGATGGCAGACACATCACTGTGACACACTGAGACTGAGAATGGGCAGTATGGACCACACTGGCATACCATTGGCTAAGTACCACAGCAGGTAGGAGACAAACACTGCTAGCTACACACCAACTGTGACCAGCTAAGCCATATCTGACATGGGAAGCCACCTCTCTAGCTATCTAATAAATGCTTTACACCCTAGTAACCTGAACTGGACCACACAGCAATATCTGAACTGGCATAATGGGGCATCCATTGACTAGTACCCTGCTCCAAAATCCCAAGCCAGGCAACAGAGATGGTTGACAAACACACTGTACTCACCCCCATGTGGCTGCTGTAATGCCCTCAAGTGCCCATCCAGCTCTGGGTCGGCCACCACCAGTATGTAGGCCATCAGGGGGGTCAGGTTCTGACGGGCACACCACCCTCATTGGGAGACCATCCCCAGCTGGGCCTCCACAGTCTTCCAGGCCCAGCGTCCCAGGTCCTTCCACTGTATCCTGCAGTGGGTGGTCCACCTGCTATAGACCCCCCAGGGTCTGCATATTCTTGGTGATGACACGACACAATCCCTTCTTTTGATGGACGTTGACCTGCAGAGGAAACACCAAACGCGGTACATCATGGACCTGACAATCCAGCCAGTCACACATATGGTCCACAAAAAGTATTTCCCCTCATCAGGCACACACATGACCCATACCCCTGCATTGACGCTACCACCAGCAATACCCCCCACCTGACACACTGCCAGCACTCACAAACATCTTCATGCAGTCATGTCACATGCAACATACCCATGGTTTACTCACCTATTGGTCTGGAGGCCCAGACAACTGGCCATACTGGGGTAGGATTCCGTCCATGAGGCACTCTGACATGAAGGCTGGGGCCCTTCCCCTGTTGTACGAGCCATGGCAGGTTCCAGACACAGGTCACAGCAGCACACACCATGGAGATGTCGTTCTGTGGCAAGTCAGGAATCAAGTGAAGTGGTAGAAAGAAAATGGCAGTCACCGCCGGCGTTGATCATCAAATCAAATCAAATCATTAACATTTATAAAGCGCGCTACTCACCCGTGCGGGTCTCAAGGCGCTAGGGGGGAAAGGGGGGGTTATCGCTGCTCGAACAGCCAAGTCTTTAGGAGTCTCCGGAAAGCGGAGTGGTCCTGGGTGGTCCTGAGGCTGGTGGGGAGGGAGTTCCAGGTCTTGGCCGCCAGGAAGGAGAAAGATCTCCCACCCGCCGTGGAGCGGCGGGTGCGAGGGACGGCAGCAAGTGCGAGGCCAGCGGAGCGGAGGGGGCGGGTGGGGACGTAGAAGCTGAGGCGTCTGTTGAGGTATTCCGGTCCCTTGTTGTGGAGGGCTTTGTGTGCGTGGGTGAGAAGACGGAAGGTGATCCTTTTGCTGACTGGGAGCCAATGCAGGTGTCTCAGGTGTGCGGAGATGTGGCTGTTGCGGGGTACGTCGAGGATGAGGCGGGCCGAGGCGTTTTGGATGCGTTGCAGGCGGTTTTGGAGTTTGGCTGTGGTCCCGGCGTAGAGGGTGTTGCCGTAGTCCAGGCGGCTCGTGACGAGGGCGTGGGTCACGGTTTTTCTGGTGTCGGCGGGGATCCAGCGGAAGATCTTACGGAGCATGCGGAGAGTGAGGAAGCAGGCGGAGGACACGGCGTTGACTTGCTTGGTCATGGTGAGAAGAGGGTCCAAGATGAAGCCGAGGTTGCGGGCGTGGTCTGCGGGGGTCGGTGCAGTGCCGAGGGCCGTGGGCCACCAGGAGTCGTCCCAGGCGGACGGGGTGTTGCCGAGGATGAGGACTTCCGTTTTTTCAGAGTTCAGCTTTAGGCGGCTGAGCCTCATCCAATCTGCGACGTCCTTCATACCCTCTTGTAGGTTGGTCTTGGCGCTGGCGGGGTCCTTGGTGAGGGAGAGTACAAGTTGGGTGTCGTCGGCGTAGGAGGTGATGATGATGTCGTGCTTGCGTACGATGTCGGCGAGGGGGCTCATGTAGACATTGAAGAGTGTCGGGCTGAGCGATGAGCCTTGAGGTACGCCGCAGATGATCTTGGTGGGTTCTGAGCGAAACGGAGGGAGGTAAACTCTTTGGGAGCGGTTAGCGAGGAAGGAGGCGATCCAGTGCAGGGCCTGGCCTTGGATCCCGGTGGAGCGTAGGCGGGTGATTAGGGTGCGGTGACAGACGGTGTCATCATTGGTTCCCATACTCCATAGAGGACCATGTTAGCCAATGACGAATTGCACGCCTGTGCAGACTGCCTTCCGCCATGACGCGAACGTTAGCGGTGTGAGGTCACTTCCACCTGTCCCTGAATACAGGAAAGACGTGTAATATTTTCTAATACTGGTACACATGTACAGATTAATTAGTGCGTCACTGTAGTCGAATGTACTCACCTACACAGTTCCATTGTCCATCATTCAAACATGCTCTATGTACACTGCTGTAGTGTGTTCATCGGTCCTGTTGTCACTCCTTTCTTACATTTGGGTCCCTTAGGTACCAACCACTGCGGAGGAATAGGAGGAGGCAAGCACCTGTGTACAGACCCCCTGTGGACTTGGCTACACTGGAGCACTGGCACATCATACTCACCTATTGTATGGACAGTGCCACAATCACAGAGCTGTGTGACCAATTGGAGCCTGAACAGCTACCTGCTATCCGTAGCACCACAGCAATCCCCCCTCTTGTGCAGGTACTCTCAGTGCTCCATTTCCTGGCAACAGGCTCTATCCATGTGACAGTGGGCTTGGCTGCAGGGATGTCACAGCCAATGTTCTCTATTGTGTTTGCAAGGGTTTTGTCTGCCTTGCTCAAACACATATGCAGCTACATCGTATTCCCCCAGGTAAATCATTTACCCACAGTGAAGGCTGGATTCTATGCAATGGTACATATACCTCATGTTATTGGGGCCATCAACGGGACCCATATTGCCTTGGTCCCCCCAGGGCCAACGAACAAGTGTACAGGAATCAGAAGAGTTTCCACTCACTTAATGTCCAGATGGTGTGCCTGGCTGACCAGTACATCTTTTACTTCACTGCCAAGTATCCAGGGTCGGTGCATGATGCCTTTGTCCTGAGGAATAGCAGTGTCCCACAGCTGATGGCACAACTACAGAGGCACAAAGTGTGACCAATAAGTGAGCCTGTGTACCTACCCAATGTTTGTGAGTGTATGCCTTCAGGAGTCATGGCCCATTGTGCAGGGCTAATGTGTGCCCCTTACTTCTTGCAGGTGATTTCAGCTACCTAAACCTGTCCTGGCTCACGACCCCTGTTAGGAGTCTGAGAACAGGGGCTGAAACTAGGTACAATGATGCTCATGGGCGTACCAGGATTGTAGAAAGGCCCTCCGGTCTCCTGAAGGCTAGGTTCAGGCGCCTCATCTGACAGGTGGATCCCTATGCTACTCCCCTGAGAAGGTCTGCAGAATCGTTGTTGTGTGCTACATGTTGCACAATTTGGCCTTCAGACGGCATGTACCATATCTTCAGGAGGAAGGGGATGACAATGCAGCTGTGGCAGCAGTGGACACTGAGGACAGTGAGGAGGAGGAAGAGGAGGAGGATGTGGACAACAGGTCACATTTGATCCAGTAGTACTTCCAATGACACTCAGGTAAGACTGTTGAACTAAACATTTCTACATTTTAGTGTTGTACTGTGTGACTGCAGCATGATGCCAGTAATTCAATTTACATCCCACCTGACTATCATCTATGCCTGCCCTTATTGCAGATGTTGGTGCTGTTCAAACAGTGTACTGCTGTGATGTGTACAGACTGCTGAGACACATTTGTTGGATGGATCAACATGTTACTGGACATTTACACATGATCGTGCAGTTCATTACAGTTCATTACATTGTACAATACTTGTAGGTAAAGCACTGTTACTCAAGTTGTGCCCAAGGGTGTTTATTGAAAGTTGTTCTACAAAGGGAAGTGCAGTAGAGTGAGGTGGTGGTTGGGAATAGTCCAGGGTAGTGGTCCAGTCTGTTTGTAGCACAGGCCCAGTGTCCAACAGGCCGTAGGAAGAGGAGCAATGTCAGTTCAAAGTGGACAAGGTGACAAAGTGGAACACAAGGGGACATTCAGGAGCGGCTCATTTCCTGGTGGTGGACTTGGCCTTGGCAATTGTCTCTGGTGTCTGTCTGGGTCGCAGGGAATGTTTCTGTGGTGGTTCACCTTCTGCAAGGGGAGGGGTGCTGGTGGCCTGAGTGTCCTTTGGCAGGGCCTCCTGTCACTAGCTGCAGCAGATGCTAAGGGCTGGTCAGTTGACTGGCTAGTGGAAGGGGCCCGCTGGTGTGATGTGTACTCCCTCATGATGTTGGCCATATCACCCAGCACCCCTGCTATGGAGACCATGGTGGTGTTCAGGGCCTGCAAGCCTTCCTTGATCTCCTGGTGGTGTTCCTCCTGCAGCCTCTGGTTCTCCTGCAGGATGTCTATGACCTGACCCATCTTGTCCTGGGATTGCTGGTAAGCCCCTAGTACATTAGTGAGTGCCTCCTGGACAGTTGGTTCCCTGGGCCTGTCCTCCCCCGGTGCACATCTGTCCTCCATGTGTACCTGCCCCCCTGTGCCTGTGTCCCCTGAACGGTATGCCCACAGGTACTGACCCCAGGACCCTCATTGCCTTGCCTGTGAGGTGTGGACTGCGGTCCCTGTACAGATGGTCACACTGCTGATTGATGTGTCCTGGGGACAGAGGTCTGGGGACATTGGGTGGCTGCAACGGTGCTAGATACTGAGGGGTAGGCTCTGTGGTGGACTGGGTGTGGGCAAGGGTAGCCGACTGACCAGTGGTCCCTGATGGACTAGGGAGTTCATCCAGATCCAGAACTCCAGAGTTGCTGTCCTCAGTGGGGGCATCTTCTGGTGGGGAACTGGGTAGCCGTGGCACCTCCTCGGCCTGACATTGGCTGGGGCACCTGTGAGGATGTAAGGGGTGCATTATGGTACATGTCTGTGATATATTCTGCAGCCCTAGCCTCCCCTATATTGTTGCTGTTGCCCTGTCACCTTTGTTTATGTATGGTGATTCATTTTGGGATTGTTAGTTCTCCATGCTGTGCATGTATTGGTGGTGAGTGTACATGCAGGGCTGGGACGGATGTGCATGCAGTGGGTATGGCATGCAGGGCTTAGCATTTAGGTTAGTTAATTTGCGGTGGTGCACTGTGTGGGATGGAGTGGACTAATGAGTGTCAGAGTGAGGGGTGGTTGTGGCATGCAGGTATGGGGGATAGGTAGTAAATATTGACTTACCAGTGTCCACTCCTTTGGCAACTCCATTGAGTCCCTCAGGATGCAGGATTGCCAAGACTTGCTCCTCCCATGCTGTCAACTGTGGGGGAGGAGGTGTGGGTCCACCGCCAGTCCTCTGGATAGCGAGTTGGTACCTTGCTGCTATAGAATGTACCTTCCCCCATAGGTCATTTTACCTCTTCCTGGTGTCGTCTCTTGTTCGTGGATGCTGTCCCACAGCGTTCACCCGGTCCACGATTCACTGTCATAGTTCCATCTTCCTGGCAATGGAACTATGCTGGATCTGTGCTCCAAACAGCGGTGGCTCTACCCTATTTCCTCAGTCATGACCCACAACTCCTCATCAGTGAAACAGGGGTTCCTTTGTGGGGACATGGGTGTTGTGTGGTGTTTGTTGTGCAAAGGGTGTTGAGTAATGTGGTGGGGTGTGGGGTGTGAGGTACGTGATGGATGAATGAGTGGTTGTGGTGTGGTGTGTAGTTGTCTTTGTGATTTGCGTGGCTAGCTATTGCAGTCTTTTCTTGTTAGCAAAGGATTGTAAGTAATGTGGGTGTGTGTTTTATAGTGCTGTTGGTGGGTGTGTGGGGTGTGTGTAATTGTGTCAGGTGTGGGATTTTTTGTTCTGGCCAATGTTGTCTTGTTTTGTCCTTGGGTGGCCTTATCTGCCGCCGCGGTGTTCACTGCCAATGGTTTACAATTGTTGAATGTCTGCTGTGGTGATGGGTGGGTCATTATTTGGAGGGCGTAGTGTTGGTGGCATAACGGTATGGGTGGTAGTACTGAAAGTTTATCACGTTCAGTGGGTCTGGCTGATTTGTGGTTGTGGCTGCTTTCTGATGATTTTGTATGTATGCGTCATAATGTGACAGTCGGATGTCTGCCTTCATGGCGATATGCTGGTGGCAGTCAGCATGGCGGTATTCGGTATTTATCCTCAAGGTCATAATGAGGGCCAAAGCGTTTAAACCATTTAACACAGTAACTAAATAAAACACAGGAAACAGTTTAAAAATCCAAAACCAATTTATAAAAATATTTAATAATTTTATCTTTAATTTGACACCACAACAAATAAAATTGGATAAGGGGAACCAGAAATATGACTTTTAAAAGAATTTATGTTCTCTAGTGCATAGAAACAAAAAGCGCTGATATGGTCATCTGGTTGCACTTCAATCCAGGGCAAAGTCAAAGTTTAAGGCCAACCGTGATGGAGACCTGCTCGACCACAGCAAGCGGAAGGCCTCGGCCAAAAGTTTACCTTCGGACTTAGTCATTTTTTTTCAGGGGGACAAAGTTGCCAGTCGATCTGACCTCTCTGGAGCCCTCTTCGGATACTCGTCGCAGAAGACCTCGGTCAGGATTTCTACGTTGTGACTTAGATGATTTTTCAAGATGAAAATCCTCATCTAGGCCAAACCTGAATCCTGATCTGATGTCCCTGGAGCCCTCTTCGGATATGCTGCACAGGACATACCAGTCAACTTTCTATGTTCGAACTTAGTTACTTTTTTGGAGCTTTTTCTTCTGCCGGGGGTCGACCCTCCTCAGCAAGCCGATTTCAAAGTGAGGTCACCGGATCACTTTTCTCAGAGCCCCTTGTGAAGTCTTGGAAGTCCGGGGCTCCAAAACCTTTCAGCGGGATGAACCTGAAAGTCAGGCTGGGTCGCGTTTGAGACAAGCCTGCTAGACTCACCAAAGCGGGTTGGTCCCTTTATGGAGCTTTTTTCCAAAAGTTCTCAAATCTTTTCCAAACTTCTTGATCTTCTTCCAGAAGGTCTTTGAAGGTCCTTTAGGAGTCCACAGTTCACCCCAAGGTTCCAGAAGCTCTGAGTTGATCCTGGAGGGTGCGGACTCCTACTCCCAGAATGCACCTGGCTCAAACTCCAAAATGGCCACATGACAGTGGTCAACTGGTCAGGTTCTTCAGTATCTGAGGTAGAGGCTTTGGTTAGATATTTTTCACCTGTAGCAAGCAGGGAGTCAATTCTAGAACCAGTTGAAGCCAGGCAAAGTCCTTTTTGTGGTGAAGTCCAAGTGTGCAGCTGGTGCAGTCCTTCAGAGTGCACTGTTCAGGTGCAGGTCAGGGGTCCAGCAGGACAGTCCTTCTTCTTCTGATATTCTTCCTTGTAGGGATCTGAGGTGTGGGTGCAGCTGTGCCATATTTATCCTTGCACCTGGGTGGAAAGGGGAAGGGGTCCTGGTTGTCCAATCACATGCAGGCTCCTTCCCCCTCTGATGACCACTTCCTGGGAAGTGTGGCAAAAACCAACCCCAGGGGGCAACATCTTCAAAATTCCAACATGGCTGAAAGTGATTTTGTGAGGTTAGGTCTGTCTGAGCCCACCCACTTGAGTGGCTAAAAATCCTAAACACACCCCTCTCCTGCCCTCTCCTAATCTAATCAAGAGGGCACCTTGGGGTTGCAGGAAGTGAGGGGGGTCCTGAGCTGCTCCAAATGTCCTTCCCTCCCTTTGAAGACCAGTTTGTCTGCTCTCCCCCATCCTGTTTCAGCATCTGCTGAGTCAGATCTCCTCCCCCAGGCACATCCTTTGTGTTCAGCCCAGGCTACTTCACACCTCATCAAGGCAGCTTAGCCACGCTGCCAAAGGCTGGCCAATTAGAGAAGAGCACTACAGAGCTGAAGTTGGCAATTTTCAGGTAGAGTTTTAAAACTCTTTACCTGAACTAGTTATAATAAATCCAATCTAATGTCTTTCAGTATCTCTCCATATTCCATATCAGAAGCTTGATGAATGTTTTTACTAATTATTTGTACTCAAAATGTAACCAAATGTTTACATTGCCAATACTTACTAGGGAATTTCTAGTTTAATTATGCAGAAGAGTTTTGAAAACTGGTTGTCCTTTTACAGGGGTACGTTGGAGTAGGTTACTAAAGACAATTAAATGTTTCCTCCAAATAGTACATCATAGTTTGTTCTTAAAACTTGCTAAATGCTACATCCTCAAATGTATGAAAACAAGGTTTGATACCCTGCTTACTTCATCAATAATGAGATGAGTCATCTTTTTCAAAACTCTTGAAACTACATGACAAGCAACACCAGCTAACTTCTTATCATGTTCAACAGATAGCATTAGTAGTTGATGCAGAGAAATTCCTTTAATGTTATGAGCAGATAGTCTTGTAGGTGCTGTTACTTCACATGACAAATTTGAATCAGAAGTCTTTTGTAGGTAAGCAATGAGACCTTTAATTAAGACAGTTTTACTAGTACCAGCTTGTCTTCTGATGTACAATAATATTGGTTTATATGCATAACATTTACATAGTTTTTTGTCCTGGAGAAATCTGTGTTCTATTTTAGTTTTAACTTTGTTGTAAATTTCTCTCTTTTCATTGTTCAGTTGTTCTGCTAACTGTTCCAAATCCACAGTTTCTTCTCTTCACAGGTGCATGCCAATCTCTACTTTATTCATTGGTATACCTGCTTCATATTGAATTACTTATTCCTCCAATAATATTGTTACTTGCAGATGCAGATCTTTGGCTGCTCTGTGAACTCTCACTGGCTATTTCAGCAGCAATAGTTTCTTCGTTCTGTACCTCATCTTTCAACATCTGTAATTATGCTGGAAAGACAGGACACTGAATAGTGTCTTTTGCAGCATTGTTGAATCTTCATAATAGTCACTGTGTCTAAGTAGATCTGATTCAGTTCGCCATTGTTTGAAAGGTTGCAAAAGTGCCAAGTAGAAAAATGCTTTTCTGTTCTGAGTTTGGCAACTAAGCTTCCTGTGATTAATTAGATTTCCTTTGTTGTGTCTTACTAAACAACCATCATATCCAGTAACTTCAAATTTTCCTTCTTCAGTGTTTTCAGTGGCATTACTTCTATATGTGTAATGCTAAAGTACTTCATAGGGACACATATTTTCAAGATGGGAACCTCTTCGTCTGTAATATGCATCAAGCATGTTAGTCTTTAGAATGTCTGTACTCTCAGGATAAACTTCAACAAGATCTTCTATTTCTTGGGAAGACTGTAACACTCCATTACAACTATTTGCAAGGCCTGTGCTTACCCATATAATTCCTCTAGACTTGGAGCTCACCTATCTGTGCATTCATAAGATCCAATTTCCTTGTGCAAAAGCATTTTCAAACAAATACAGTTTTTCGGTGAGCGTATTTTCTGCTGAAATCTCTCCCCACATCTCTTTTATCTCTGACTGTTCTGCCTTTGTTATGTAAGAAGTGGTATGCAAGGTACAACAATAGAATTATCTGCAACAAACTGTATATCCATATTTGCATTCCAAATCTTTAGAATAACACAGTTGCAGTTATTCATATATTTTGAAGCTTCTGTTCTTCTGATGTTATACATTTTTAAGTGATTTCTGTGTCAAGGAAAAAACTGCAGAAAAAAACCTATTCACGCTTCCTTCTGAGATAACAGGACAAGGAAATCTAAATCAACATTGTGTATAAAATTTTGCCTGTGACCTATGTTTTTGATGACAGTATTTACCACAACTGTGAGTTTGAAATCTAAGAACTGCTTGTCTCAATCCTGTATCAGAAATTTCTCTTGGGATGGCACATGTTACACACTGTTCTATATAAGACGAGACAGACTCATCACTATCTGTTCCAAATGTTGGGGCATCTTGTAACCATAACAGCATGTGACTATGTGGAGCTCCTCTAGCCTGGTACTCTATGCGTCAAAAGAAATCAGTCACTTCACCAAAAGGTGAATTACATTTATTGCAGATGAAAGCTATCATTGCTTGAA